>NC_141149.1:65794749-66394749 GCF_053477565.2 Lygodium microphyllum | reverse complement strand
CAAACCAGGTACATTACATAACCCAAATGCTTTCACATGGTACGTGAAGGTACCGAAGATAGTGATAAATGTCGTTTTCAACTTGTCTTGCTCAACAATCGCCATTTGGTTATACCCTGCAAAGCAATCCATGAACAAATATATTTCCCTACCTGCCAATTGATCCAAAAATTGGTCAATAAACGGCAACGGGTAGTAATCTTTAATAGTCTATTTATTTAGCTCTCTAAAGTCTACACAAAGACAGATTTGATTATTCTTATTCTTCTTTATGATCACAACTGGCCAACACCATTCAGTATGCTGAACGGGAAAGATCAAACCCACCTTCTGCAACTTCTGAAGCTCTTCAAACAGCCCGTCCCTTAGTTCAAAAGGCATATGCCTTACTTTTTGATATACAGGGAAGGTACCTTCCTTTATAGGAATGGTATGCATAGCTAGACTGGGAGGAATACCCCTAAGTTCCCAAGCAAAGATATTGCGGAACTCTTGAATCAAGGACACATAGTCCTCTCTCTCTTTCGAACTGAGCATGGAACCTAATTTGATTGGATGTGAATCATTAGGCATGCCAAGGTCCAACTCAATAACATCCACATCTCTTATTTGATCTTGAGGCTCTATCATCTCATTCAAGGTTATCTGATAAATATCCTCTGTAGTGGACCCTTCTTTAGATCCATCGCTCGATGACATCTCACTACCAGATGGATCATCTATTGTTTCTAGTTTAGTAGAGGATATAGAAGCTCTCTCACTCTGAGGAGACTCAGGGTAAGCATCCACTATTACACGATGGGCACCTCGACCTAGAATCACTCGACCAACGGGTATGTTGACTTGACAGTTTGTCCATAGAATCCATGGTCTGCCTAGCAAGACTCAATAGCTAGGATGTCCTGCAAACCTTATCACCCTAAAGTCTAGATAACATTCCACGCTTGCAGTTGTAACGTGGACTTTAGTGATGCAACCTTTCGGTTGTCTTAGGCTATCATTAGCCATCCTAAGAAGTGTGGAGCTGTCTTTTTGGATCTCTAGACCTAGCCTCTCCATCAAATCTGAACTCATGATATTGACAGAGGATCCAGGGTCCACGATAGCGTGATCCACTAATATTCCATCCACATACGCGGGAACCCTAGGGCAATGCTTTTCGACATGATCGAACCAATTTTCTCCCACTCTAGCTATGCCCAAAGGTTCTACAATATACCTATACATAGGATTTTCTTGAATTCCTTGCGTACTCCTGGAGAAAGTTTAATCAATTATAGGAGATTTACGTCTGGTTTAACTTCGCAAAGAGAACTTGATAGGTCAAAGTCACGGTAGTTAGCCAAAGTTCTCTTCTCGCACCAAACCATTCTCTCCTCCTTTGGTCTTTCAATTGGCTTTGGTGCCTCTTTTTTAACTTTAATATTCTTTCTTGGCAACTCTTTATCCTTCTCGGGATCAACTTTACTACCAACATGTCTCAAAGGTCCACCTTCCATATCAGGATTCAGGACTTGCTTTTCCCTAGCATCTTCATTATGGCTTCCCTCGATAGGTTTTACAATTCCTTTGTCACCCTCTTTGATATTTTGACCTCTTGTTACGGCTCGTAGATTAGAAGTTTCTGCATCATTAACACATACGGACTCAATGAGGTTGACTCCACTGCCACGAGGCAACTCCTCTAGAGTAGCCTTTCCTCTTTGCAATATTTGTCTTGGTCCCTCATCTTGTTGGAGATTATTCCCTTGTGCACGATGGTTAACTAGACTTGGTTGTTTACTCCCTTGTTAGAGAGAATTGATCTTACTCCAACATGTAGCAGCTAAGTGGCCAGACTTTTCGCAAATATCACATTTGACATTCGGGCAATTCCTAGGGAAATGTTGGCCACCACACCACTTACAGCTAAATCTTGAGGGGGCACCCTCCTCAGGGCATCAACTCCCTATCAAATTTTGCTGCTTCTTAAGAAAATTAATATCCACAACTATGTATCTATATTGTTTAGAAATCATATCGGTATAGTGCTTCATCATGTCCTTAACTTCACAAAGGACATTAGAGGCACTCGACTCATAGCCACGATCATCTATCTGTTGTCCCATTGGCCTAACTACTTGATTAGGAACTGGCCGCTAACCTATTGGGACAACATTAGGATTCATTTTTTGGCTTCCACCACTTAGTGGGCCCATCTGACTAGCCATAGGCATAGTCATGCTAGGAGGAGCTGATAACATAAGCAAATTCGGCATGATACTCCCTCTTCCATTTGCATTTGATGTGGGATCACCTTGACTCCCATTGGTCAGGACAAAATTATTACCATTCCAATTTTATCCTTGCTGCATAAGCTGCTTACAAGCGCAACTCTACTCCTTTTGCTTGGGAAATAACAGTGTCAATGTTGGCCAAAGCGACCTAAGCTGCACTTGGATATTGAAATCCAATCCATGTAGGAAATATTGCAATTGTGCAGCCACTGGAATGGGAATATAAGTATTAAGTTTGCGAAGAACTTGCTTTAGTTTTTTGCCATAGGCCTGGATATTCTCATTTGGCTCTTGGCGTGTTACATTCAAGACACGCAACCAATACTATCCACCCTTCTCAGGAGCAAACTCTCTACGGAAAGCTGTAAAGAATTGAGCACTACTAGTTATAGTTCTGGCTTCTAGACCATGATACCACACTGTCGCTCTTCCTTTTAATGTCATGTTGAAGGACATCATTAGGTGTCCTTCGTCTTGGATTCGATAGTTGAACATGAGCGTTTGGAACTCCTTAATATGGAGTTCTCCATCTTCTTCTACTAACCCATGAAAAATGAGCAATGGTGCTCCTAATGCTGGTAAATCCGGTGTACCTGCTAGAATTGCGATGGGTTGTGCCATGGCTACAACCGGATTGACAACGGGAGTTTGTGTAGATACAACTACACCCCCACTTATTGTGGGTTGATTAACTGGAAGTAGGGAAGTACTAAGACTTCCACTTGCACTCGAAGAGCTACTCGTAACACTTAGGTTACTAGAACCACTACTGCTTATGCGTAATGGGCTGCTCCTTCGAGGAGAATAGCGTCTTGCAATCTCCAACTGCCGTCTACCCCTATCAACACATTCTGCTTTTGGTATTTCGGCTTGACGGTCCTTGTCAGAGGATATAAACTGAATATTTGGTCCCTAAAAACCCTAGATTCGAGAATCTTCACTTGTTAGTGGCTCCCGGTAGACTCGCCACTGATGGGACCTAAAATGGGCTGGCACTGGCTATAGCACTAGCCAGCCCTGTGACATGCACAAGACAATCCCATGGTGGCCAGGAGCATCTACATGACACATTGCCCTGCGATTGTATGTACATTTTGCGTTTGTATCATGTTTATAGTCCAACCCTTAACCTTCTCAGACTCCTCAGAGGGAGACCCTACACATTTTGGTGTAATTCACCACATAGAACAACATAGGAGGCACCCCTTGACTGATTGCCACGGCCCCACTGTGACCCTCCTACACCTTGGGGATTGGCCTCTCGATGCGTCGCTAACACATATAACACATACAAAACAGACTCCACTCTTGGTACCAATATTATATCGTTCCAGGAATGTACTAGTCCTCACTTACTTGTCCCCTTGGATCCACAGTCTAGACCTATAGCTTGGGTGCCTAACTCTCTCCAACATGGGTCATTTATACTTTAACCAATTGCTATGCATACCAGGAATAGATACCATGTGTATGATTCATGCAATGGTGGATACTTTATTGTGCACAAATAATTATGGTTTAAAATCAGCCTATGTGTCATGCAAAAACAACCCTTTTAATGAATTTCCGCTAATATGCAATGCTTCGTTGTAGGAACCTAGCACCAAGTCTAACCTTGTGCTGCTAGATCCATTATTTCTAAATAAACCACACCCTAAATGTTATGCATAAAGAGAACAATTAGACTTTGTATCATTTCAGCATTTAAATTATTGTATAACATCATCCTCCCCCTCATCGTTTAAATTTTGCTACGGTGCATAGGTGTAGAGGTTCTTTTATGTCATTTTTTGTATGTAAAAGCAATAAATACGCACTTTAACACAAAGGAAAAGGCCAAACTGAGGCTTAACCTCATGCTTCAGCCCCGACAAACATTCACATACATATATCTCATTTTATTCATTTTTTTCGAATGTAAGAAATCCATTTTTTCTCATTTTCTCTATTTTTCCTATTTATTTTAATAGAAAATAGGTATTTTTTGGTTTTTTTCTGATGACTTATGATTGAAACTGAAATTCAACATTTTTTCTTATTTTATCCCATGTCCACTCATTTTTTTCCACTCAAAATAAAAAAACCTATCAATTTGAATCAAAACTAGTATTTTTTTGGATTTTGAAAATTTATAATTGATGTAAATCAATATAGGTTTTGCATAATAGGGATTGCAGCCCTCAAACATAATGCAAGGAACATTCAAATAAAATTCTGGCCCATGTGCACACCATTTAGACCATGAACGATAAAAAACAAGCAAAATTCTTTCATAAAATAGAGCATACCACCTTTTTGTGTGTTTCAAATTTTTTGAATATTTAATTGAGACTGTGTATCAACCAACTAGCCATGGATTTCAACATAGATCTTCATCCTTCAGCCTCCTCAGCCTCTTGGAACAATCCGGTGCCTCCCGGACAAGCATCCATCACTCGATTCTCTTATTGATTCTTGCCACATGAAGTGCCTCTTAAGGGGAGAGAGAGGGAGGAGAGAGAAAGAATGAATTCTAATCTCCACAACCAGGCAGCCATTCACGCACGGTCTGGAGCAATGAGGAGCGAAGATTGAATGCATCTCAGGCATGTAATCAGTTAGGGGGGTTGTTTGCAAGCTCTCCAACCCCCCTCTCCATCAAACGAAATAATGGTGCCATCTTTTTTCTCTGAGCGTGGAGAAAACGGCCCTCCCCCCCCCTCGATTTTCATTTTTGGTTGGGGCTCTAAAGGGAGCACCCAAAAGGTATGACTGTTGGGCCCCCCTAAAGTCCTTTCCCGTTTGAGGGAGGAGAGAGAAAGACTGAATTCTAATCTCCACAACCAGGCAGCCATTCACGCACGGTCTGGAGCAATGAGGAGCGAAGATTGAATGCATCTCAGGCATGTAATCAGTTAGGGGGGTTGTTTGCAAGCTCTCCAACCCCCCTCTCCATCAAACGAAATAATGGTGCCATCTTTTTTCTTTGAGCGTGGAGAAAACGGCCCTCCCCCCCCCTCGATTTTCATTTTTGGTTGGGGCTCTAAAGGGAGCACCCAAAAGGTATGACTGTTGGGCCCCCCTAAAGTCCTTTCCCGTTTGAGGGAGGAGAGAGAAAGACTGAATTCTAATCTCCACAACCAGGCAGCCATTCACGCACGGTCTGGAGCAATGAGGAGCGAAGATTGAATGCATCTCAGGCATGTAATCAGTTAGGGGGGTTGTTTGCAAGCTCTCCAACCCCCCTCTCCATCAAACGAAATAATGGTGCCATCTTTTTTCTTTGAGCGTGGAGAAAACGGCCCTCCCCCCCCCTCGATTTTCATTTTTGGTTGGGGCTCTAAAGGGAGCACCCAAAAGGTATGACTGTTGGGCCCCCCTAAAGTCCTTTCCCGTTTGGCCTTTGACCTTGGCCTCCCAGGCCTCCCCATTTCATTGTCCGGTACCCGAATTGAAGTCTGAAAAATCCTGGGAATTCGTCTTGAAGTCCTCCACTACTGGGCGTCTCCGAGGGTCTCATCTGACACACCAAAAAATTATGAAAATTCACAAACTATCGTCTAGTGGGTCTTTTAAGCACTTTTGGGCATTGCTGCTTAAAATCGTATTGATTGCCACCGCCGCCTTTGACAAAGTCTATTTTTCCCTTGAAATTCAGAAATTTTGCTATTTTAAAGCATTTCTCGGCATAAAAAATCATCTGTCATCACACCAATGACTACATCGTCCTAAGCTGACATCCACAACCCCGAGGTTCAAATCCAGGCCAAAATGGTGCATGCTCTATTCTCCAGTCAATGGTATAATGCTTTGATGAAAAAAATCAATGTACCAATGCTGGAAAGTGTTACTACCCAGTCCTTTGATGAGGTAAACCTTAATGGCTTCATGAAGAAGATGATAGAGATGTCAGCAAAAGCATTAGCCATCGGCGAAAGACTCGCAGGGGAGAGTCCCTGGCCTCCAAAGCCAGGAAATCATTGTTCTCAAAGGCCTCCACCATTGGCTTCGGAGGAATCTTGATAGCTATCATAAGGGGGAAAGCACAAGATGACGAGGCAGTCACTGTGGGATGTTGGATAGGTCCTCTCCGCCACCAAGGATAGGAGCATTCCAACGAAAGGATCATGAGTGAGGACAAAGGAGAGCAAGAAGCACAATCTGGCCAAGGAAGGGCCAAGAAGTCAAAAAAGGAGACTCTGTAGAAGAAGGCCCAAGGAGAGAGGGGGAAGAAGGAGAAGATCAACCTACATAGAGTACAAAATGAGTCCAAAATCACGAAACACCGACGGAAGAAAGAAGAAAGGGACGAGACGAAGAGAATAAAAGAGGAATCTAGAAGAGCTGAGGATGAGAGAAAGAGAAGAGTTGAGGAGAAAGAGGCAGAGCTCAGGAAGAAGGAAGAAAAAGACATAGCTTTCGCTATCTGCCTCTCAATGGAGCAACCTTCAAGGCAAGAAGAGTTGGCAGCCATGAGCCCACCCTGACACAAAGATCCAAGCACTAGCTCCAAGGCACCCAAAAACTTGCCGCCCCCAATGACCAAGGGAAAGGGCAAGGGTTTGATCCACCCTATCCCACTCATCCTACTACATGCCACCCAAGTCATTGCGCCCACCCAAGTCTCCTCCACCATGGTAAATGCTAGTAATATTGTGACATGGGTGTAGTTCCTAGTCAACACAGAGGCAACTCAAGGCACGAGTGCAGGAACCTGTATGACGGGAGCAAGAAGACAAGTAGCTTTGTAGACGTGGAATCTAGACGAGACCTCAAACGGCCAAAGATAGAGGCATTTATAACCACTGGTCCCTCTACACTGTTGTTGTCTACAACCTACGATGCCTATGTGTAGGAACTATTGTCATAGCTGGAATGGGCAAAGGAAGATAAGAAGATAGCCATAGCTAAATGCATGAGCAAAAGAGAGATGATGGCGGTCTCTCAGTTAGAGAGAACACGTTAAGTGGCCATCTATCAAAGAAAAATCAAGGAGTTAAAAGAGAAGCTTGAGGCCAAGGGAGGAGAAGATGAGAGATGGCAAGCAAAATTCGCAGTGGAAACATACAACCTCATGAGCCTATGACATAATTTTGATGAGTTGGTGGCACCATACAAAGATTTGCAAAAAGAAAATGAAAAAATCTGAGATGCCATAGAGTAGCTAGTAGCAGTAGAAGAAGAGAGATGCCGAAAACACCAAAAGAATACAACAAATCTAGAACAAAGGCTAGCCTCGAAGCTTGAAGAACAACAACGCTTGGAAAGAGAAATCAAGGAATAGGAGAAGAGTCTAAGGGCATTAGCTTGTAGGCACAATGAAAGCCTAGAAGAAATGAAGAGCGGGAGCGACTAGCCCTTGCAAAAGGCGACAAGGTACTAGTAGAGAGTAGGGGAGAGGCTGCACAGGTGACCTTGAAAGCCCAACAATGTGCCTTCCTCCTCATTCTCCTGGATGCCACACAATCTAAGGAAGAGGAGGCCGTTGAGTCCTTAAGGAAATAGCTGGCGATCACTCGCAAAGCCCTAAGGCATGGGCTACACATCTAAACACAAATTCTGGGCTCATAGAAGCAGAGCCACTAGAGCATAGGGGCGAAGAGAGGTGAAGCCTGATTGAAGACATAGGGCCGGGTTTTGAAAGGGGGTAGTCAGACGTAGCTCCTTAATGGGAGGTTTTTACAACAAGGATACCACCCTCCATCACTCTTTTTGACCTCCAATACTAGCAAAGATATCTATGTTATGGCTAAATCAATGTAGTGAAGACCATCATCAAAGAAGAACCCATCCCCCTTAATGATGATGAAGCTCCCCAAGGAAGCCTTGTCCAAGACCTTTTTGACCTTGCAACTGGCACTTCCTCTTAGGATCTCAAATGGCTTATGCTCATGAAGCAGTACAAGGCCCTTGAGCAACAATGTAACAAGGCTTTGGAGTGAGTGCAAGTGCTCTAGAATGATCATTGCCAACTGCTATAGCCGATGAGACATAGAGGCTAAGTAATTATACAAGCACATCTCACTATCAATTTGGAAAACCCTGTAGGATGTTATCGTTTTTGACCTAGCCCCAATCATAGTCATATCCATAGTAAGAGCCTGCACTTGTGTCCAAACATCCACTACTACTAGCACAGTTTTGAGGAAGCACACCTTGTAGAAGAAGTCTATAAAGGATGCAAAATAGGGTACATGTATAAAAGGTGGAAGTATCAATCATTTTGTACCCAATTTTTATATAGTACAAGTCTTTTCTTGCTTCATCTCTCTCCTTTAGCTTTGATGGCCGACATCTTCTTGTTGTTCATATTCTTGTTCTTCATCTTGCTCATTGGCCACTTGCTATTC
This sequence comes from Lygodium microphyllum, assembly GCF_053477565.2. Classification (NCBI taxonomy): domain Eukaryota; kingdom Viridiplantae; phylum Streptophyta; class Polypodiopsida; order Schizaeales; family Lygodiaceae; genus Lygodium; species Lygodium microphyllum. Next base: position 66,386,144 of record NC_141149.1, on the reverse strand, counting down.
TTTATCTTGTGCCCATCATATTGCGTATTGTCCACTTTAGCATCATCATCACCTTAAACAAACAAAAACTTCAGAAACATTTGGTTGATTCCCATTGTCATGATATCCAAGATCAATGGAATAATCCTCTTCACATCATGACATTGTACAAAGTATATATGCTGTCCATGATTTATTGTTTCACATTTAGACATGTGATTGGCATCATAATGCTCCAAGGAAACGATCGTATCTTGTAGAGAAGGCTAAAATTTACCCTCATGACTGCATCAAGTGGCAATCAATGCAAGCATTTTCTTTTTCAATTTAGCATGCTTCAGCAAAAGATTTATTGTTATCTCCACACAAGCACAAAGATCCTCATTGTAGGTACAAAGATAAAGCAGTATGAAAATAGCATATTCTTTTATCTTGGTAGAATCTCTCCAAAGAAGCTTGAACAATAAATTCATACCTACATATGCAATTTTCCATGCTAATTATCCTTTCAACAAAGCCCATGACCTCTTCTTAACCAATGGAAGTCTACAAATTATCATATTTGATTAATTAGCATCAATCTCTACAATAAGAACAGAAAGCAATACCACTACATGTTCTGACTACTACAGATATGACTGATTAAACAATGATACAAGAAAACATAATACATCCCTTCCTTGCAAAGATTGCAAAAGAGTAGTACCATTGTTCCAAAAATACTTCAATGATGCCAACAAATAAACTTGAACCTTTAAGTTGTCCATGGTTAGTAGTCCAACCAGCATTCTTTTGGCTTCCGCGTTACATATATATCGTTGTAGAACATTGTTACCATAAAGATTGATGAGAGCATGCATAAAACCTTATTGTACCAACAACTAAGAAACATGAGTTTTTAAATTGGTAGATAAGTACTTGCTTAATCATAATTACATCTACCATCTATGCTACCATTTTAGAGTCATCAAAAGTCATAAATGCATGTGACAAACTACCAATTATTCATGAGGGGTCCACCTATAAGAAATCATCTATGTAACATGCACTCAAAGGATATTAATAAATATTCTTTCTTTACATGCTTTAAGCCCCTTAAATGACCCCTTTTACTTGGTTAAACTTACGAATTTTTTTCAAACTATAATTAAAAAACCCCTTTTGTAAATATAATCACGTAAGTTTTATTAAATATAATACTCTTTCTTTTGAGCTCACATGGTATCTTACATGTTTTATAAGGTGCAACCCCTAGGCAATTATGTCTACCAAAGCTGCATTGAACCTACTAGAACCAATCTCTCTGATAAGAGATTCATAATACTCTGTTTTCTTGCTCTTGCAGTACCTATAGTCACTAAATCAACCTTAACTTTTACGACAAGGCTCCAATCAACAAACTTATTGATTCAAATCGAAGATTCCTTTACCCTATTTGAAGAATCACTTAATAGTAAACTTGACCAATTGAAACTATCCAAAACTTATCCTTGTTTGGATGAACCTATAAAAGACCTATAGATCTAATTTTAACCCTCTTTATCTCTATAGACTCACTAATAGAGCTAAGGCACTCTATAGTATACCAAGACACCAATTTATGATCTATTGGAAGTAATCAAAGACCCGTACCACCCATCTTAATGACTGTAGTAAGTGAGTAATATCTTGTAAATCACTGTGTGGATTGAATCACTACCAAGATGAATCAACCATTGCCAATATGGTGAATTGCATTGCCAACATGGCCATTTGCATTCTCAGCATAAGCATCACCTTATCACAATTTCCAAAATAAGCAAAGCATGGCCATCATAAGTGTAGCTATAGCTATGAAGCCACTACCATAGATATATCAACATAAGTATTTGAGTGTCTTCATAAACAATTCCATGCCATCACAATCATTCCATCAACATAACCAAGGTGCCAAGCAATGCTCTATAATCCAAGAGCTCACTTAGAAAAGAATAATGGCTTCCTAGCTTGTTGCCATCAAAAGCCCCAAAATATTGCTTCTAGATTGAACTCCATAGCTCCATAATCTCCAAGTCTTTTCAAGATTGAAGAACCTTGATGTAGGTAAGATGGTTGATATCAGAGAAGTTAAAACCCTCTACCATGAAGCAATTCTTGGTGAAGAGTTAATAGCCCCTGCTATTCTTACTTAATCATAGAAGATTGAAGCTCAAGAGATGAAGTATTTAGTCAAATCTTAACTCAAATGGAGAGGATGAAGGATGCAAGTGATTCTCAGAGACATTTGGAATGAAGAAGAACCTTGACTCATTGAGATTGAAGTTACATTTCAAGCTTCAATAAAGGAAGAATAATGCCTTCAAGATGAATAATATTGATGGGATCTTCTAGTAAATTTGCTATAGAATGATATTGGAACCATAAATTGATGAAGATTGGAAAGATTTTGAATGGCATCAAGAATTCATAGCCATGAGAGCTAGAGGAGAGAGATGAAGCAAGAAAAGACTTGTACTAATTAAAAACTAGGTACAAAATTATTGGTACTTCCACCTTTTATACATGCATCCTATGTATCCTATTTCCCATCCTTTACATTCTAATCACAAGAAGAGGGCTAAGAGGTGAGAGAAAGGAGAGTAGAAGAGAGAGAAAAGAGGAGAGATAATGAGTGATGAGAAGAGAGAAAGGCTAGAAAGATAGAAAATAAGAGAGAGGCCATGGAAGTTATGAGCAAGGAGGTGAGATGAGACACAATAATTGTATTATTGCCAAAAAGTCCCAAAATTTACATTTCACACCTTTTATACCTACGACAATGTGACAAGGTATTAATAATAATTTCTCAGTAAAACATATTCTTCCCAACTTCTACAATCCATCCCTTCCCAAAGGTTTTTGCCCACAAAAACAAGCTTACAATGGCTGAGAAGGATGGAGGAAATAGAGTACTACTCTGACTTTAGCTATACAAATGATGGAAAATGAATGAAGAAATTTAGATATATCGATTGAAATGAAGACATAAAGGAAAGCCTCTACCATATACATAATTCAAATGTTTTCAAGAAGAGATTTCAACATATAGATCTTCAAGAAACAAACTCTTTAATGAATAGACATCTTGTTGTAAGAACATGCCCTGCTAAACAAAATCGGTCATGACTTCTGATAGAAGCATCCAAATGAAGTGCACCACATGTCAAAACATAGCTATTGAAGAGTATTTCGACTCTATGTAGGTGGCATATTTCTAAAATTAGGTAGAATAAAAATTGTTCTAAAACAGACTACTATCTAGACCTTTTCTGCACCACAAACTAGCTCCACTGTTTACTATGCCTTAGCTATTGATGCATCCTATGAGTAGAGAAACTCATCTAATGTAGAATTTAGCCTCTAAGAAGCTTCTTTAAGTGGCAAACCCCTCCATTTGATCAAAAAATTAGTGATAAAACAAAAGAAAACTTCTTCTTCATGCTGGCCTATGATTTCCTAAGGGATGTAGTGAAGAAGACCTTCTTCATCCATAGGAGGCAACTCATCAACTATTTTCACCTAAGTACCATAAAAGTGTTTGTGTGGACTAACATAAAATCCATTATGAATCTTAGTGGAAGAGATTAGTTCTAATCCATATGCCAAGTCTCCAATATGCTTCAAGATCCTATAGCATATTTGACATTCAAAAACTAAAGCAACAACTGCTAGATACAGTGGTCTAGGTGTTGCAATGGACATGTGATGGGCAGCTCTACACAATTAGCTAAAATCATGTTTTGGAGTGTGATACAAAATCTAGATGAACTAGACAAATTTGATGCGAAAATTGTTTAAAGCATTGAGAAATTAAGAGAAAATGTATCAACTCCCAATGAGAGGGAATCTATTGTTAGGCATATTCTTGAGCTTACAAGGACCGAGGTAGAAGCTAGGATTGCCATTGGTGTTTAAACTCAAGCTATACCTTTGGTCGTAGCATTATGTAGGTCAAGAACAATGGCTACAAAAATTAATATTGTAGGCATATTGTGGGCATTATGTCAAGAAGTGTTGGGGTAAAAGGCCCCATGGGCCTACCCGTGTACAATGACGGCCTATATTCTTTATTCGTATATATATGAAAGTGCAATAAGGCTGCCATAACATTGTTGACAGCACCTACATTGTGTGTGCTCTTCTCTCCAGCGTCTCCTGCATCCCTTTCAACTGGTATCAGAGCCACTCCTTTGCGAGTGCTCCTCGGCCTTCCCCGACATCTACACGAGGTATGAGAGCTTGCTTTTCACTCAGTTCTCAACCATTCTTTGACATGAACAACAGGGTTTCATGAAGAGGCAGCCATAGCTTCCATCATTGAAGCTTGTTCTCTTCACCTCTTGCTTGGAATTGTCCTAGGCTTGTGTAGGCCTATGGTAGGCCTTCATTGGGCTCTTGCTTATCCCCTATCCACCCTAATTTGGCCCCTCAAGTATAGCAGCATGCTCATGTTTTATTTGCACTTGTTTGCAAAAATGGCTCAAAAATCACTCTTTTTGTCATATCTCAGGCATTGGGAACACGATTCAGGCAAGATAAGAGTCTAAGTTGGGGTTTTGGCATGCTTTAGACGTGATGGTAATGTCGGATTTGCCAAATTCTGATGATAGAATATTTTGCAATAGATTTTAGGTATGAGACAACATGTATTTGTATGCCTATGGCTTATGTGATGCTTCTACTGATGTCTATTTATATCGGATTACTTGTGGATGTTATGCCTCTTATGTGAGATGCATTTGGAGCTGATTTAGCTCAGCCATTGACTGTTTTGAACAGTCCCAGATTTGTCCAAAACATGGCAGCCACTTGTTACTTCAATTTTATGCTTACAGGTCTTGGCATTTGATGCCCAGTTATGCCTGGTTAGTGCCTATATATACGGGAATGTATGCCTATGGTTTGCCTATGTATTTGAGCTTGGATTGAGCACTTATTTGCTCAGTTTATAGAGGTTATATGCTGCTAGAAACTTCAAGATTGAAGCTATTTAATGATTTTCCAGGTTATGCCTATTACGTACGGGGTGCTCCCAGCTACTTAGGTTGATGTATTCACGCATTTGGATGATGCCACATGGTTCTTCTATTCTCCGAAATTGTTTTGAGCTGAGATTAGAGCTCGATTTTATGGTTCACTATCACTTCCTTGCAGTAGGCATTTCACTATCATGACATGGTTTATGCCTAGGCTACCCAGTGCAGGTTATGATGTCTTGGTGAATGCTTTTGGTTGGTTGTGGATGGTAGTTGTTTGAGCCTCATCTCGACACTCATTTGAGTATCCCCTTGAGTAGTTGGACATTGACTTGGCTTTTTCCATTACGATTTGGCTTTTTCCATTATGACCTTGGATGCTATATGGGATTTGATGCTTTGATTATGGATCTTGGATGCACTTACAGGTATTGAGCAGTGAACTGCTCCCTTGTTTTGGCAGTTGCGTATTGAGCTATGATTGCTCATTTGCATTTGATATGTGGGATACTTACTGATTAGTGGACTTGGATAGTGCTTGAGATTTAGTTTTATGGCCATCCTGCTTCTTTGTTGTATGGCATCTATGCTATTTGGGATGCTATTGCCCGTGTATGTCAGGGAATAGTTGATCTTTATGGCCACCCGTGTATGCACATGGTCTACTGCTATGTATTTTACAGAGCCTCTTACTTGGATGCTTTTACACAGATATTTGGGATTTTATTGGAGCTTGATTCTTGCAGGTTTATTTGCCACCTGCCATTCTTGGCTGGACATGTATGTCAGTACATGGTATGAGACACTACAAAGTTATGTATACCTCTATGTTTCGGGGATGCTTATGCATTTATGGCTCTGAGGCATGCTTATGCTTTTAAGGCTGCGAGCTACAATGGTTGGATATGTCATGCTTTTTTCTGCTAGGCTTGTCTATGTGGGAGCTTTTGCATATGTGGTTGATGCCTTTGTGTTCTCCCCTTCTGGTTTGGATGAGTTCCCTTTGCAATAAGCTATGATGACTTTCAGCTCTTCTAGTCATGCAGACAGTCCTCTTGATGAGCCTATTCTCTCTGATGAGATTTCCCTTGATTCTTTGAGCTCCTTGGATGTATTGGACATCCCTACTCATGCTATTATAGAGCAATTGTCCTCTTCTACATGTTTTACAGGTTCTGCTTGCTTTCATTGTGGAAAGACAAGGTATGTGAAGCATAAATGCTTCAAGTGGATTAGAGAGCAGAAAAGATTGCGTCGCACTAGACATGAGAGCAGAGTCAATGATACAGTAGGTGAGACCACTGTTGATAGTGGTATGGTGCATGTAGTTACCCAGGATGATGCACCTGAGCCTAGACTCCTGGCATCGTGTTACCTTGTAGATTACTTGCTCAATGATATGGCCTATACCTTTGATTGGCTTTTAGACAGTATGGCATCTTGTCATGTTACTCCACATAGAGCTTGGTTCTCTTCTTACAGGGAGGCCGACGGATGTATTTCTTTGGGCCTTGAGAAGGGTTGTCATGTTATTAGTACAGGGGATATACACTTGGCTTTGGTAAATGGGTCTTCTTTTATGCTCCGTGATGTCTTGCATATACCTACGCTCAATAAGAGCCTGATTTCTGTCAGTCAGTTGCATGGTGCAATATATTATGTCTCTCTTGGGGATACTTCATGGAAAATCCATCATGGTTGCTTGATATTGGCCAGAGGTGCTAGATATGACAGTGATTATGTAGTGCATGTCTCTCATGTGGGAGATTCTATGGTTGCAGTTATGCAGATACCACATGCATTGTTATGGCATTGTCGCCTAGGCCATGTACGACACACTGAGATGGATGCTTTATGTGATATGGCTTATTGCCTGCTCTTCCCCATGCTACTTACCCTCATTGTAATCATGGTCCGTGTAGAGCCTCGTTGGGTTATGGCGATCGTGTGAGGCATGCTCCTCTAGATCTAGTCCATGTTGTAGTATATGGACCTATGCCTTCCCAGTCACTTGGTGGAGCATCGTATTTTGTGACCTTCATAGATCATGCTACCCACTGTGTTTGGGCTTACCCTTTGATACGGATTGAGGATGCTGTTACTATGCTTGACAAGTTTATGGATTCTGCTGGTAGCAAGCCTAGATGTTTGCAGATGGATTATGAGAGTCATGCTATCTCTCCCAGCTTATGAATCTCTTGTCAGCAATATGACATTGATTTCTTATGCCCACGGTATTATGGGATTGCTCATGGCATGTGCCTGACTTTACAGGCAAAGGTTGCTTCTATGCTTACCACAGCTAGGTTGTCTTATGGCTTTTGAGGCCCTTATGACGGCAATCTACTGTTGGGGGTAAAGGCGCCTTTGCCTAGCCGCCTGTGTATTACTACACTGACAGTCACCGCCACTGCACACTGCAGGTGGCAGACACCCGTCATCACCGTCACTTTATTCTTTATTCTTTTAGTTACCATTTGAATAAAGGAAGGCCCCGTCACACATTGTGACTATTGGAGTTCCCATTTCTAGTCTCTCCCTTTCTTGCTCTTGCTCTCTCGCCATAGCTCTCGAGTCCAACTTTCGATCTGTCGCTCCCTTTCAACTGGTATCAGAGCTCGGCTTCCCGACTCTTGAGCTTGGCTCGTGGCATTCTCAGCATCCCATCGACTCCCTACTTGCATTGGGTCTCCTTCTCGACAGCCATATCCGACTCCTTTGAGCTCCAGTCACTCCCCGGCTTCCTGGGCACCTTCCCAGCATTGTTGGCACCTTCAGGGCATTACATCAGAGGTATTTGATCATTTTTTTCAAGGTTTACTTCAATTCTCAGGTCTCACAGGTTGTAAACAAGTTGTGGGCAACCATAGCTCACACCTCTTGGAGCTTCCTTCACCTGGATCTTGCTTCCAGCCTATCAAGGCTTGCTGAGGCTTGGTGTAGGCCTTCTTTGGCCTTCATTTGTGTCCCCTTTGGGCCCCATTGTTGACATGCGGGACAACAGACCCCCCTAGCCATCTCATGTTTTTTTTTTTCGCGTGTTTCAAAATCTGGCCCAAAAATCACTCTTTTTGTCATATCTCGGGCATTCAGAACCCGATTCAGGCAAGGTAAGAGTCTAAGTTAGGGTTTTGGCACGCTTCGGACGCGATGGTAATATCAGATTTACCAAATTCTGATGACAGAATCTTCTGTCTATTACATCTCGATTGATTGGGGGATTGAAGCTACATGTAATGCTATGATTTTGGCCTGATTTTAGGGCTAGAAATACACAATTTATAACAATAAACGCATGCTGAATACTCTTGGGATGAAGTTATCTTTCATGCTTTGACATATGCCTATTGGTTCCGGATGTATGTCTTGGGTTATGCTATGATGTATTGATCATCGAGGGACGACTTTGAGCTTGTCATTGAATCCGGATGCTTTTGGAAGCTTGAGCTTATTTCAGCCCGCACTTATTGACATTGGTATATGCTTTGACAGTGATACTTCTTGGGTTTATGCATACCCGTTGCCTATGGCTTGATGCTCATGTCATGGTTGATTACCCTATGCATACGTTGAGCTTGAGTGCTCATTGAAGCTTCACCTTGGATGCATTTTGGATTATCTGGAGTAGTCTTGGATGTTACTTGGCTTGTCAGAGTTTGGATTGGAATGTATTTGATGTCTTACATACTTACGGATGCTACATACGGATGCTCTACCGCCTACATGTTTGGGATGTACTATTGATGTATTGTCTTGGACTTATGTCATTGGCACTGTGTCTTACCTTGGTTTGAGGTCTTGAGCTACATATGGCTTTTGTGCTAGTGGGAGCATTCTTGAATGCTTATCAGACATTGAGCAGGTGGTACTTTTATGCATTGAGCCGTTACATGCCATTGAGCAGTTACAGACACTTGAGACTTTGGGACTTCTTATCTTTTGGGATGATACATCATATATCGGTTTACCGTATGCTTATGAGCTAAGTCTCAGTTTTGTATCCGTATCTTTGTAAACTGACACCTACTTGTGTCAAGTTTTGGTAGTGGCAGGAACACTTTACCCCGTTGACTGGGGGGTGTGCCTACTCACTGGCAGATATTTGTATGACATACTTGGGTGTTGGATTCATGCTTATCGACCGTCATATGCTTATGCTATGTCTGCATGATGTCGGCTTTGGTCTTGGCAATATCTGATTGCCTTGGGATCCGATTTTGGCACTGTTAGCTCTCTTTTACTGAAATTTGAAATTTATTACAGCAAGCATATATGTATGGACTGAGATGGATTTTTCATGCTGAAACACTCTGAAATGATGTACTTTCACTAGTACTTGGTGGGCAACAGCTTTGGTTCCACTTTCCTCTCCATTTTTCCTTGATTTTGGTGATTTTTTGTCATTTTCTGCAGTAAACAGCAAGCAGTTTTTGAACTGTCTACAGTCTTCCAGCCTGCATTATGACGAGTTCGTCCCCACTGATCATACTATTTTCAACATCACTAAGCTTGATGGTGCGAATTACTCTTATTGGAAGAGCCAGATTTGGCAGGTGTTGGTGCAGAAATCACAGATCAAACCTTTGAGGTTAAGCGGGCATCCGTTTGCAACTATGCCAGATGAGGAATGCCTTGAGCTTGATGAGCTATGCAAGTCCACTATTGTATTGTCTCTCACAGAACATGTTTACTATAATGTCTTTGAGGAAGAACAAAGTGCATGGTAGTTGTGGGAAAAGATAAAAAATCTCTATGACAAGAAAAGTCCAGCGAGTCAGATATATTGGGGTTGAAGCAGCTTATGGATCTGTGCATGAAGGAGAATGTGACTATGTCTGCTCACTTGAGCCAGTTCCATGCTATACTCAAGACTTCGCAGGACATCACTTTTGCAGAGGATGTCACTCCTCTTTTCTTGCTTGGTACTCTTAATGAGTCATGGGATGTATTCTACACTGCATTATGTGCCTCTATTGCTACCTTGAAATTATCTGATGTTGAGAGTGCTCTTCTGTAGGAAGAGCTTAACCGTAAGAATTCCTCTCGTGTGTCTCATGCTATGATAGTTAGAGGCAGGAATGATGGATATGGAAAGCATGGCAGTGGTAGTGGCCGTGGACGGGATTCTCAAAAATCTCGGTCCAAGTCTCGTGGGAAGTCATGTAGCAAATCCCGTGGCAGGAATGCAGATGTTACTTGTCACCATTGTGGAGAAAAGGGCCATATTAGGCCAAAATGCCATAAATTGAGCAATGAAAGGCGCAAAGATAAGGGGAAAGACAAAGTGCAAGATAAGTCTTCTGATCGCAGCATAGTACCTGCAAAGTCCAGTGTTAAAATTGAAGAGATCAATGTTATGTAGCCTGAGAATGTTGATGATGATGATTATATCCTAGTAGCTTCTTCTAGTGCTTCGCAGATGACAGAGATACACTCTATGTATGCACAGTGTTGGCTCTTGGACTCAGGTGCATCCTTTCATGTGACACCTTGTCGAGAGTGGTTTCATTCATACTGTACTGTTTCAGGTTCTGTGCGCTTGGGTGATGACAGCTCTCTTGATATTGTGGGCATTGGTGATGTTAGGTTGCAATTTCCTTCTGGCAGCAATTTTGTTATGCAGGATGTACGTCATGTATCTGCTTTGACACGTAGTCTCATGTCAGCTAGACAGCTTGATGACGCAGGATATCATGTATGTTTTGGAGACTCTGCATGGAAGATCACTCGTGGCAGACTTGTGATTCCGAGAGGTACCAAGGCTGGCAGTCTCTACCCCTTGATTGTATCAGCTTCTTCCCTTGATCATGTTTTGTCTGTGGGTTCTATCCCACATGTATCTCTTTGGCATGCCCATTTGGGCCATATGTCTTTGAAGGGAATGAAAATGCTTTCTGGTTTTCAGTACTTACTGCCCCTTGATTATGCATGTTTTGATTCATATGAGCATTGTCTTTATGGCAAGTAGACTAGGTCTACGCATAAGAAGTTTGGTAGGCCACGCATGAGTGAGCCCTTGGCATTGGTACATTCGGATGTTTGTGGGCCCATGCCTTGTCAGTCTATGGGTGGTGCAAAGTATTTTGTTACATTCATAGATGATTTTTCACGGAAAGTTTGGGCTTTTCCCATTAAGCTGAAATCGGATGTCTTGGTTGTGTTTCAAAGATGGCTTGCATTGGTTGAGAACCAGTCTGGGTATAGGCTAAAATGCCTAAGGACAGATAATGGGGGTGAGTATGTCTCACGTTCTTTTGAGCAGTTATGTGATGAGAGAGGTATTAAGTGTCAATTGACTGCCCCCTACACACCCCCCCAGAATGGTTTGGCTGAGCGGATGAATAGAACCATCCAGGAGAGTGTATGCAGTATGATTAGTCATGCAGGCCTACCACAGAGCTTTTGGACACTGAGGCAGTTAGTACAACTGTGCATGTCATAAACATATTATCTTCTAGTGGTTTGGATTTCCAGGTTGCAGAGGAGGTATGGATTGGAAAACCCCTCTCTTATGCACATCTCCATATCTTTGGATGTGAGGCATTTTGCCATGTGCCTAGGGACAAGAGAAGTAAGTTGGATCCTAAGAGTGTCAAATGCATTTTCCTTGGTTATGGGGATGCAGGCGAGATGGGTTACTATCTTTGGGATCCGCAGGCACGAAAAGTCATCCGCAGTCATGATGTAGTCTTCCGTGAAGACAAGATGCATAGGCAACCTGAGAGAGTTGTTGAGATCTGCAGGGTTTCAGGAGGAGCCGAGAGCTCCCGCACGACCAGTTGGACAACCTATAGCTACAGTAGATGCTCATGGTCAGGGCATTGGACAGGCAGTTGGGCAGGCAGCAGAGCCTGCGGTGAGATGGTCTACTAGAGATAGACATCCACCAGATCTATTTCAGCCCTCGATGCATTATGTCTTGGTTACAGATGCAGGAAAGTCTTTCACTTATGATGAGGCTATGCACAGATGTGATAGTCACTCCTGGGAGAGGGCTATGCAGTCTAAGATAGACTCCCTACATAAGAATGACACTTGGGATTCAGTTTCCTTGCCTACGGGCAAGAAGGCTTTGCCATGCAAGTGGGTGTACAAGCTAAAAAGTACCCCTGGACACCCCAAGCCGGCATACAAGGCTAGATTGGTAGTAAAGGGTTTTAAACAAGAGCATGGTGTGGACTTTGACAAGGTTTTTTCTCCTATGGTTAAGATGAGCACCCTGCGCTTAGTCTTGGCTTTGGTTGCTCAGCTTGACTTATATTTATACCAAATGGATGTCAAGATGCCTTTCTTACATGGGGACTTGCATGGTGAGATTTATATGGAGCAACTTAAGGGCTTTGCAGAACCTGGCAGGGAGCACCTAGTGTGAAAATTGAAGAAAAGTCTTTATGGCTTGAAACAGGCACCTAGGGAGTGGTATCATAATTTTAATGCCTTTATGAAGTCACAGGGCTACAGCCGGAGTGCTATGGATCCGTGTCTTTACACGAAGAAAGCTCATGATGGTCCTTTATTGATTTTGGTACTCTATGTGGATGATATGTTGATAGCAGGGAAAGCTCATGATGAGCTAGATGCTCTTAAGGCTCAGCTCAAGAAGAGCTTTGAGATGAAAGATCTGGGACAGGTTGCTCATATACTTGATATGCACATTACACGCAATAGGCATCAGAGACTCCTCTACTTGTCACAGAGGAAGTACATTCATAAAGTCCTTGAGCGCTTTCACATGTAGGATGTAAAGCCTATTGGCTGTCCATTGCCTTCTTATGTGAAGGTATCATAGGCTGATTGTCCCCAGATAGAAGAGCAGAAGGCCGATACAGCCAAGATTCCCTATGCATCTGTAGTGGGCAGTCTTATGTATGCCATGATAGCCACTCATCCAGATATTGCCTTTGCAGTTGGTGTTGTGGTACGCTATATGGCTACACTTGACAAGAAGCATTGGGATGCCCTAAAGGGTATCATGAGGTACCTGAAGGGCACTGCAGATATGTGCATATGCTATGGCAGCTAGGATATAGGAGTCATGGGGCACACTAACTCTGATTATGCAGGACATGCAGATAGTAGGAAGTCCACTTCCGGCTATGTATTCACCTCTGCTGGAGGTGCTGTTTCTTGGATGTCCAGGGTGCAGAAATGCACGACCCTTTCTACTATAGAGGCCAAGTATATTGCAGCCATTGAAGTCGTTTAGTTTGCTGACCTTAGTATTGATGCTATCCCTACACTGCCTTCGGATTCTATGAGTGCTATTCAGTTAGCCAAGAATCCGGTCTTCCATGCGAAGATGAAACACATTGAGGTGAGGTATCACTTCATACGAGGGGTCATTGAGGACAAGTCTGTTGATCTTGACAAGATCTCAATTGACCAGAATCCTGTAGACCTGCTCACGAAAAGCCTCTCTACAGAGCGCTTTGCCTTCCTCAGGAGGTTGATGGGCGTGGGATGAGATGACGTCTTTCCTCATCCTGTTGTACATGTGTACATGTTGTACTGTCTTTTTTTTCTTTTTCTTTTCACTCCTCACTGGGGTAGATTTGCCTTTAAGTGGGAGGTTGTTGGGGGTAAAGGCGCCTCTGCCTAGCCGCTTGTGTATTACTACACTGACAGTCACCGCCACTACACAGTGCAGGTGGCAGGCGCCCTTTCATCTACTTGGTTAATCGGACGTCATGTTTCTCTTTGGATGTTATTACTCCACATGAGGCATGGAGTGGCATGAGACCCTCCTATGATCACTTGAGGATGTTTGGCTACTAGGCATCTATCAGTATGCCACATGAGCCTATGTCATGCAGATGCATACTCCTTGGTTATGGAGATGGTGACTTTATGGCTTACAAGTTTTGGGTGGGATTTAGATGCCCAATAGGTTCTACGCAGCTGTCATGCTTTCTTTTATGAGACGCAGACACCTCTCAGGCCTCTTGATGCACGTTCAATGTGCTTTATGGTTGATTCTACAGCCGTATGCCAGTCTTCCACTTTGCTGAGGCCGCATACTGTCTTGAGACCCCATTTGACTTGTGTCCGAGATGCTGGCCCTCTTTCGATGATTGACCTTGGAGAGTCTGTATGCTCTCCGCTATCTTTTATGCGCTGTGTTGATGCTATGCGCCACTTTGATGCTTTACATCCGTGCACTTATGAGTTGTGTTGCTTGCTTCATGGGAAGCATTCATGGATTCTTCTATTGTCTAGAGCTATGGGATCGCTTATCTCTGGATGTCATGGACTCAGGGATGCTTGAATATTCTTGTGAGGAGGTTCCCGCCACTTATTGCACAGCTCACTTTTTGATTGGACGTTGGGTAAGATGTCATGATTCCTCACCCTGTCTCTTTTCTTTTGTTTTGTTTTTTCACTCTTTGGCCCATTGGCCTTTTAGTGGGAGGTTGTTGGGGTAAAAGGCCCTTGGGCGTGCCCGTGTACAGTGACCGCCCATATTCTTTATTCATATATATATGAAAGTGCAATAAGGTTGTCATACCATTGTTGATAGCACCTACATTGTGTGTGCTCTTCTCTCTCGTGTCTCTTGCATCCCTTTCAAGAAGATGAGTAGAGAGTGAAGGTACTAGTTGGGGGATGTATACCTCCATTACTTACCTTGCTAGAAACTAACTCAAGAGATGCTCATATTATTTCTACTCAGCCCTTCCTTGTTGTATTTCAAGGAGGGATTACAGATCATGTTCATTGTAAGAATTTTGCTATAGAGGGCATTGTACAAAAACTGTGGGAAATGCTGTAAACAAAGCAGAGGCTTGAGCTCTTTGTTGAGGGTCTTATAATAGAGATATTGAAAATTTCATGTGATCATACGGAGGGATTTTGGCTAGTAATACTTGACCCAAGGTGTGGGCAACATGTATACTTGATACCATGTCATGATGGACCTGAGCAAGATAATGACCAAGAAGATGTACAAGAAGGGAACAATGAAGAGCAAGATATACAAGCTAGTGACATGGTAGTTGAAGAATCACATAAGGCACTCACATATATTGATGGTTATGCCAAAGGTTTTGAAGTCTTGAAGCAACCTCATGATGATTTTGTTGAGCTACGCCTTGTCTTGACTTTCGCAATCTCCTTGTCAACTAGAGGTAGTCGATGGAGATATCTTGGGAAGTATCGATGGGGAGAGGGTGCTCGAGGCTTCGTCCAGGTAAGGAATTGTCCTTGGGCCTCTTCTCTCTTTCTCTTCCTCTCTTACTCTAGGTTACCCTTCCCTCTCCTCTCTCTGTCTCTCTGTCTCTCTCTCTCTATTACTCTCCTTCACTACCTCTCCCTCTCCTTCTCTCCTTTTCACAAGTTGGCAGGAAGGAGGGAAAGGGGGGGGGAAAGAGTATTATTTGGGGGGTGGGGAGAGGCATCATGATGAGGAGGCCTCGGCCACCGTGATCATCATCATCTCAGCCTAATAGGAAGGGGTAGGGGAGGGGATAGAGGTGGTGCATGTGTGCCCCTCCCTCCATTGTAATCCTCATCCTCTTTGACTTCTTGTACCTTGCCAAATCCACCTTTGGCACATCATCCCCCAGTCCCAGTGCCGATGCCCACTGCAACTCCTCTTCACCTAATAGTTATGGCTCCCCCTATCGTCGACTTCTTTACCTATGTCGATCTCCCACTCCCTCCGCCAGCTGGCGGCGATGACAGGGGGTGGCGCAATTTTTTTTGTTTTGATTTGTTTTAAAAAAGGGGGGTCCTCATAGTGACGGTAGAATATTACAGTTAAGCCTACTTGGCTAAGTATACTATAAACTCTCTCCTAAATTTTCCTATTTATGCATTTGGCAATACCATTCTAGGGAGGGGTGTAGGGGGTGGTCAATTGACATTAATACCTTGCTCATTGCAAAAATTCTTAAAATCTTTTGAGACATACTGACTCCTATTATTAGATCTTAGGCATTTCAGCCTATACGTAGACTCGTTCTCAACAAGAGTAAGCCAATGCTGAAAGGTAGATAAGACATCCAATTTTTTCTTAATAGGGTAAGCCTAGACCTTATGTGATTAATCATCAATGAGTGTGAGGAAGTAATCGTCAATGAATACAATAAAGTACTTTGCACCACATGGGAAATTGACAAGGCATAGGACCACATACATCCAAATGAATAAGAGCCAAAGGCTCACCCATGCACTTCATACCAATCTTCTTGTGTGTACTATGTATCTGCCTACCATATAAACAATGATCACAAGACTCAAAACACTTATAGTCCAGGGGTAGAAGATACTACAAACTAGTAAGCATTTTCATTCCTTTCAAAGACATGTGCCTAAGGTGATGATGCCAAAGAGATACACGGGAAAGTGCACCCACATCTAGAACATGGTCAACTAACCCATATATAAGCAAATGATAGAGGATACTAGACAATGCCATGTGCAATAACAAGATTCCCATGAGTAATCTTCCATGAAGAATCACCAAAAGAGACAACATAACTTGCATCATCGAAGGTGCCTGTAGAGATAAGGCTCTTCCTAAGAGCCAATACATGATGAATATCATGAAGAGTGAACATGCTGCCTAAACCAAAATTAGCTGGACATCATTAATACCAATGAATCCAATACTAGATCATTATCCAAATAGATAGATCTAGTCATACTGTGATAGAAGTGAAACCACTCTCTATGTTGAGGGGTCACATAAAAGGAAGCCCTTGAATCTATCAACCAACACTAAGTATATCCTAATAAAGCATCAGCTAGCTGTGAAGCATCCAAAGAAGAAGTTTCCAAGATAAAATAATAAGATACATCAGATTGCACCACATTAATCTCCTTAATTGTGACATTGGACTTGGTAGGTACAATGTTGCAATCATCATTCTTGTCCCTGCACTTTATCCTTTTCCTTTTCCTTGCACTTGTCTTCATGCATTTTATGGCACTGCGGACGAATATATCTTGCTTTCCCACAATGATGATAAGTAAAACCAGACTTACAGTTATGGAACATATTGTGAGACTATCTATGTGTCCTAGATTGAGACTTGTTAGAGTCTCTACCATGGTCATTTCCATCTTGGTGGCTTTTACAGTCAATGCGTGGGACGTATGAGAAGCATCCACATTCTTTCTGTTCACCTCTTGTATCAAGAGGGCACTCTTAACATCCTATAATTTTAGTCCATCCTTAGCATAGAGAGCCTTACAAAAAGTATCCCATGACTCATGTAGAGTACCAAGGAGAAATAAAGAATGCAAAGTATCATTGAACTCAATCTCATGCAAAGCTAAATGGTTGATGATAGAGTAAAACTCATTCAAGTGAGTAGACATAGAAGTCCCTTTCTTCGTGAAAAGGTATGCCAATTATTTCAGCCAATACATTTGAGACATAGGACTTTCCTTACAACATTGTAGTGAACCTGCTTAAAGAGTGATAAAATGATTGTGGACTTGTATAGCTCATCCAATTTATCCCAATCCTTATTGCAATGTTTTTTGTTTGGCACTCCCATTTTTGAGAGGTCTAACATGCAAATTTTGCACTAAAACTTGCCATATTTGGGTTTCCAATAGCTATAATTGGTCCCATCCAATTTCTCAATATTGAAGATAGCACTATTGTGAGAACCATTAGCCATAATGAGATCAAGTACAAAGAAGGGCAAGATGGGGCTGCTATAATACCATATAAATCAGTCCCAAAACCACTATTAAATCAAGTAGGAGACTTGAGATATTTCCAATGTAGTGAATTGACCACAAACTATAAGCAAAAGACTATCAAGTCTGGGTAACTGCCCTCAAATAGAATGCATAGAACTAAAATGACATGTTGTCGATAAATTGTAGCAATATACCGACAACCAACTATGAGCAACCAAGAAGGAAAAATCTAGAACAATCGACACTAAAGACTATCACAATTGTAGTGTGTTAGAAACCATACGTGCAATAGGCATGGACATTCTGCATAGGGTAGGTCTCAAATATCAATGAGGCAAACTGCCATATACATAACCCATTGACCAAAGCTCAATACATAACCGAGAAGCACATAAATACCACTAACAATACCCTAATAGACATAAGTACCATGTCCAAGCCAAGAGATCAAATCAACCCATGATAGGGTAATTGAATCCGAAAGCATATTCATGTCACAATGAGTATCACTATCTCATTGCAAAAAGCTCAAGCTCAATTGCATAAACCAAATGCTTTGTAGTACATCCAAGTGCCAATATGGCTCAATACATAAAGCCAAGTAGCTTCCACTAAAGCAAAAGTCTAATGCCAAATGAGCAAGCAAAGCTCAAAACATCATGTGAAGGACATATGAGTATCCAAGATCCATAAAGTATACATTTGGAAGCATTGAAGCCAAGTAATCTATAAGACTCTAACTGTAGCATCCAAGTAGCATCCAAGGATAGGAATGATAGCCAATGTTAAAGCATCCAAGCTCCAATATTAGCTTAGGAGCATGTCATAAACATATCCATAGGCATATAGGACAACCAAAGTGTTAGTACATCCAATATGTGGTACATGAGTAGCTTCAAAGTATAATAAGCATAATCTTTATTAGACAACTACTTGTTGTCCACTATGAATAGTAGGGATATAGAGAGTCAAAACTGAGTGAATTGGAGCTCAATTGAAGCCTAAAAGCATTCTAAGGCATGTGTCAAGCATCCCTAAGTGTTAAGTGAATATTCAAATATTAATACCAAGCCCTAAAAGCATCAAGTGACAAGAGGCATATGCTTTTCCTAGATAAATGACATTCAACCCTTTTATTATAATAATGAAATATCTAAGAAAATTAGGCCAAATGTGCACTCAAATCAGCCCAAAAGCATAACCGTACCATTTGGATTCCAAAATTGCCTCCTAGAAGCATCAAACATGCATTATGGAATTTACTATTTATTGTCCAAACCAAAATAGTTTTGTTCTGTGTGAAATAGAGAATACAAAACTGCATAGAATCAACTTTGTGAGCCCAGATTTATAGATCTCATTACGCTGTTTGTTTCTAGCTACTACAGAACGCCTAAATCTGATATTGTATGCAAAAGTTATGGCCAAAATATGACAATGTTATTAAACTACCATAGCTATCCACGACTTCTATAGCATGCTGTATATCCACTCAAAATGGATAAAATGATTGCTCCTTAGCTCAATAAGCACTCAATAAGGCTCAGCTAAGCCTTTGGAAGTTCCTCAACATGTGCATAGCAAGTTGGAATAAGCTTGAAGAAGGAAAAACTCAATGCACACCTTGAGAGAAAGGAACAATGGCTACCATGAGACCTTGAGTTGAAGCTTTGAATTGGAGCTGAAACAAAGGATGAAGAAGCTCCTCGAATGGTTGTCTTTTATACTACTTGAAGGGAGTGAGCCCAGAGTGAAAGCATATAAGCATAAGCAAGAGCTATGGTGGAAGGAGTAAGAGCAAGAGAGAGAGAGAGAGATACATGTGTGGAAACTCTTATAGTCACAATGTGTGACCGGCCTTCCCTTTATTCAAATGTTACTGAAAGAATAAAGAATGAAGTGATAGTGATGGGTGCCCGCCACCTGTGTGACAAATCAGAGTCGAAAGCCCAAGAGGGTGCACAAGAGGGAGAGAGAGAGCTCAAGTACAAGGCACTGGAGAAGTTAGGGTTATGGTTTCCCCTTGCTCCCCTATCCTCCAGTCCATTTTCACCTAGCTATCGTTATCCTCTCTAGTATAAGGAGAGTTCCCATGCTTACTTCTCAACACCCCCCCTCCATGCCAGGTGGCATTGGATAAAGCATGATAAGATGCCCCCCTTTAATCCACAATGAGATGCCTTTATAAATCAAGCTACAAAAGAAGGTTATAGGTAGAGAGTGTTATAAGACTCAAAAGATTTGATCATCTGTGGATTGGGAGGCAAAGTTGGCCTCCAATTCCTTAGGTACTTCTCGAAAACTGGGACACTTACTAGTGATATGCCCAGTCTTTTTGTATTTATTACACTTCATTTTGTCAGGATATTTCTTCCAGCAATTGCTTACAATATGCCCTTTTTTATGATAGAAGGAGTACTTTGTAGAAGCTGTATGGACTAACACTTGCTCAGGGGAAGTAAATACTGAAGTCCCTTCATTATGGTTCCTCTTCTCTTCATCCATGCATAACTAGATGGTACTTGCCAAGGTTGGGTTCGATATATTAGTTAGGGTAGTCACAAGAGTTGAAAAGACATTCTTCACACACTTCAGAAGGATAGCAATGACATCTTCATCATGAATTGGTGCTTGAATGGAGGCCTGAACAGAGGCCAGCTGTGCCGTAAGCCCCTTCATATGTGAAATAAACTTGCTTAGATCTTGTTCGCATTTATACTCCAAGCTAAATAACTCAATCTTTAGAAAGATCTTGGAGTTCTTCCCTGTAGCGCCATAGAGCCTTTCAAGCTCATCCCACTTCTCCTTGGCAGTAGAGAATTGGTCAATATGATGAATTAAAGATTCATTCACCAAATGAAGCATGATGATGGCCCAAGCTCTTTCATCATCTTCTTGATCAAGGGGATTAGATGGGTCAATAACTTTGGTCCCTTTTATGAAGGGCCAATAGCCTCGTTCCACCATTTTATATTTTACCAAAACTTGCTAGGGATGGAAATCCTTTCCATTGAACTTGTGAATTTGAGGCCTTACAACTAGATAGGCCATGGCCATTATAGGAAGGTCTTACCTATTTCCTTAAGCAATGGTAGTGTCTAGTCCTTTACAGGTGGCCAAGTACGAACCAGATAGTAGAATTAATAGCCCTACAAATGACAACCAACTTTAAAACTGTAAAGATGAAAATGGTTGGAAATCATACATATGTAATATCCCAAGATATGATTTTGGTGGTCCTAATCTGCGAACAACCCTTGATTTTAGTTTGATTGTTTTCCTAGGTTTCAATGAGGTGAACTTTGACTGGACTTCTGGCTCTTCCCCTCCTTGCAATTTAGTATATGAGCATTTTGTTGAGCAAGGCCGATTAATGACCTTGACACTTGATGAAGAGCCTGAGAAGATTTTAATCACATTAGTATTCATAGGAAAATAGTTCTGATGTCATTAATTGCCTTTTCAGTGCTTAGAAGCACTCATCTCAAGATTGATATGCTTAGGTATTACATTGTCAAGCTTGGTGAGGCACTTGACTTATTACCAGTATTGAAGTTGTGCACTTCTCGATGAACTTATGATGTCCCCCGAGTGTTGGAGCTACTCACAAGCCAGGAACACACTTCAAAGCATATGCTTTAGTGATTATAATCACCGTTAATGATTATAGATTGAAAAAACTGAAAAATGGAAAAGCTTGAAGCTTTCTGGCTATGGCTGTTAGAAACCCACAGTTAGGGTTTTGGTCATAGCAACCAACACAGGAGGAATTTCTCCAAACCCTCTTAGAAAGAAACGGCCCAATGGGCGAGCTAACTAAACCCCATGATAGTTGCCTCAATTGTACCTTCTATTGGTCGTGGTCCATCTTGAATTAAGCTACTTGTAGATTTGCATCGATTTCTGTGTTTTCTTCAATGCTGCTCTCCATGATGCCCAATGTTAGCATTTTTTGTGCCACGTTGTTGCGCCTTGTGCTGGGGAAGAAGTCTTCAGAAGAAGTTAGGAGCTGAAATGCTCTCCTTTGCTCTCCATAGGTCCTCCAATAGAGGTGGGTCAAGCTGGCTATGGTGGAAATGAGAGTAAATAAGAATACAAGATTTCTTCTTGTGCACTTAGGTGTGTAGAGAGGCTGAGGGAGGCTAAGGGATTAGAGATAGCTCTGATACCATGTGTCAAATCGGAGTTGGAAGCCCAAGAGGGTGCACAAGAGGGAGAGAGAGAACTCCAGTACAAGAAGAAGATCTTGCTTAGTAAGTTGCTCAAACACACCACTAGTACACTCTCCTTAATTGTGAGTGTGTACTTTAGGCAGTTTATATAGCCACTAGAGAAGTTAAGGTTAGGGTTTTTCCTCGCTCCCCTATCCTCCAGTCCATTTACACCTAGCTACCCTTATCCTCTCTAGTATAAGGAGAGTTCCCATGGTTACTTCTCAACAACCTGAAGTGTACAAGTGTGGGAGTACTGTCAGTGTAGTAATACACGAGCAACTAGGCATAGGCACCTTTACCCCCAACATTGAGTCTTCCCCCAACTTGTTCCACTTGTTGAGGAGATTCCTAGGGATTATCTAAGCCTTGTTGTACTCTCTACTCAATAGTTGGATGATGCAAAGTATCATGCGTGTTTTGGTGATTTCACATGGAAGATTACCTATGGGAATCTTGTCTTTGCTTGAGATGCCAAGCGTGGCAACCTCTATCCCTTGCTTATATTTTGATCTATTGACCATGTTTTGGCTATGGATGATATACTACATGTATCTTTATGGCACCATTGCCTTAGACACATGTTCTTAAAGGAATGAAAATGCTCTCTCATTTGTAGTATCTTGCATCCATAGACTATCAATGTTTTGATTCATGTGATCATTATCTTTATGGCAAGTAGACACACAATTCTCATAAGAAGCCTGGCATTACACACATGGGTGAGTCTCTAGCTCTTGTTCATTCTAATGTATGTGGTCTTATGCCCTGTGAATCACTAAGTGGTGTGAAGTATTTCATGACTTTCATTGATAATTATTCGCATAAGGTCCAGGCATATCCCAGACAATAGAAATCAGATGTATTTGCTACCTTTTAGTATTGGCTTACTCTTATTGAGAACTAGTCTGGGTATAGTCTAAAATACCTAAGGTTAGATAATGGGAGGTGAATATGCCTCTAAATAATTTGAGCAATTTTACGATGAGCAAGATATTATGCATCAATTGACTGCTCCTTACATCCCACCCCAAAATGGTATTTGTAGAGTACACGAATAGGATGATTCAAGAGAGACTCTATATTATGCTTAGCTAGGCACAATTACCGTATAGCATTTTTAGGTTGAGTCATTATTGTTGTAAACTTGATAAATAGAACCCTATGTACTACTATTAATTGTTAGATTGTAGAGAAGGTATGGTTTGAAAAACCTCCATCATATGCTCATTTGCATGTCTTTGGATGTGAGGCTTTTTGCCATGTTCCCAAGGATAAATGTAATAAGCTAGATCCTAAATCAATAAAATGCATCTTTCTTGGTTATGAGGATGTAGGTGAGATGGGCTATCATACCTGTAGGATCTACAAGCAAGGAAGGTCATCCCCATAGCCATGATGTTGTTTTCCATGAGGAGAAGATGCATAAGCAGCTTGAGCAAGTAGTTGAGGTACGCAAAGTGATATTTCAAAAGGAGCCTCATGTTCCTATACAACTAGCTAGGTAGCCTATAGTTGATGTTCCAATGGCCCATGATCATGCTGTTGGATAGGATGTATAAGCACCATACCCTGTTTTGAGATGATCTACTATAGATAGTGGTTTGCACCCTCCATGGACTATGTTATGGTGAGTCTCTTACCTATGATGAGGCCATATATAAATATGATAATTACTCTTGGGAGAGGGCCATGCAATCAGAGTATGAATAATTGAAAAAGAATCATATGTGGGATTCGGTTCCCTTGCCTAGTGCAAAGCATACTTTGCCATGCAAGTGTGTGTACAAATTAAAGAGTACCTTTGGATACCCCATGTTGGTATATAAGTCTAGATTGGATGCAAAGGATTTTAAGTAGGAGCATGGTATTGACTTTGATGAGGTCTTCTCTCTTGTAGTCAAGATGACTATTCTATGTTTGGTACTACCTTTGGTTTCTCAGTTATATTTGGAATTTTATCAAATGGATATAAAGATAGCTTTCTTACATGGAGACCTACATGATGAGATTTATATACAGCAGGCTGAGGCCATGAGGAAAAAGGTGAGAAACACCTAGTGTGTAAGTTGAGAAAGAGTCTTTATGGCTTTAAGTAGGCACCTAGGAAATGGTACCACAAGTTGAATGCTTTTATGCATTCATAAGGATATATACATAGTGATATGGATCCATTCTCTACTCAAAGAAGGCTCGTGATGGTAGCCTTATTATCTTGGTACTTTATATGGATAATATATTGATTTCTAGGAGAGCTCATGATGAGTTGAATGCCTTGAAAAGTTAGCTCAAGATTGAGATGAAGGATATGGAACATATCTCATAGATTCTTGGCATGTGAATCACATGCAATCACTCTAAGGGGCTCCTTTACTTGTCACAAAGGACTACATACAGAAGATCCTTGAGTGCTTCCATATACAGCTTGTTAAGCCTATTGGTTGTCCTTTACCTTTCCATTGAAGGTCAATAAAGTAGACCCAAGTCAAATGAGTAGAAGCTTGAGACGGCTAAGATCCTTGCATCCACAATGGGTAGTTTGATGTATGCCATGATAGCCACTTGTTTAGACATATCATTTGTAGTGGAAGTTATGGCATGCTATATGGATATACCTAGTAGGCAGTATTGGGACACTGTAAAGGGTAACATGAGGTACCTAAAAGATATTGCACATATAAGCATTTACTATGGTTGCCAAGATACTACAATCATGGATTACACTAGCTTAATTATGTAAGACATATAGATAGTAGGAAGTCCACCTTTGGGTATGTCTTCACTTTTGCTAGAGGCATTGTTTCTTGGATGTCCATGGTGTAGAAATGCATGGCCTTATTTATTACTAAGGAAAAGTATGTTGCATCCCCACTACTGAGGCTTGCAAGGAGGCCCTATGATTAGGCCATCTCAGATCTTGATATTACTATTACTCCTACAAGGTATTTAGATTCTATGAGTGTGGTAGAGGAAAGTTTATTGAGAATCCTACATACCAACTCACTAAAAGTCTCACAGTGGAATGTTTTGCCTCCCTTAGAAAGGTGATGGGTGTAGGATGAGATGACATCTATTTTTCATCTTGTTGTACTTTATGTACATTTTTACTTTGTCACTTTTTTTAAAATTCTCTTCTCAGTAGAGACACATTCACCTTTAAGTGGAAGGTTATTGGGAGTAAAGGCACCTATACCTACACTGCCATGTATTTACTTCACACATTGTGACCATACACCTATACACTATAGGTGGTGAAAGCCTATTACTATCACTTTATTCTTTATTCTTTTAGTGACTACTAAATAAGGGAAGGCCGGTCACACATAGTGACTATTGGAATTTCCACATATGGTGTCTCTCTCTCTTGCTCTCTTGTCCACCTCCTATAGCTCTTGCTTTGCTCTTGCTTTCACTCAGGATCTACCTTTCATTTCTCACAAAAAATCTACCCTTTGAAAAGTTTGCATATTGTAGGGAGTTAATGGGCATTGGGTGTAGAGCACAAGTAAAAATACACAAGTGGAAGTAAGAGCTATGGGAGATGAATCAAGAGAGTAAGAGAGAGAGACATCGCATTGGGAACTCCAACAATCACAATGTGTGATTGACCATTCCCTATTCAATAGTCATAGAAAGAATAAAAGAGAAAGTGACAATGATAGGCACCCACCACCTATAGTGCACATGTGTAACTTAAAAGCAGATGTGTCATAGTGAGGAGAGTAAAATAAAAAAGAGAAAAAAGTTACAACATGTACATAGAGTATAACATGATAATGAAAGATGTCATCTCATCCTACACCCACCATCAACCTCCTAAGAAAGACATATCATTCCACTAGGAAACTTTCAATAAGTAGATCAGCAGGATTCATATTTGTAGGAAACTTGACAAGCTCAATGGACTTGTTTTCTACCACCTCCCTAATGAAGTGATAGTGTACCTCAATATGCTTTGTCTTTGCATGGAAGACTAGATTATGGGTGAAAATAATCACTATAAGGATATGAGGGTATAGCGACGCCCATTAGCGATGAGGAATAGCGGCATCGATATTTGCGTCACTATTAGTGTCACAATAGCGACGCAAATAGCAACGGTACCCAGAGGAAAAAAATGCATGTCAAAACCCGAGCACGTCATTTTTCGCGCATTCACGAAAGAGAGAGTGAAAGGGAGAGTGAGAGGGAGAGCGAGCATCATGCTGAGAGGGAGAGAAAGAGAGAAAGAAGGAGAAAGAAGGCTTCTCACTGCCACTACCACCATCGTTCGTGAAGAAGAGGAGGAGGTGTACGAAGGGCGAAGAGAAGCCGCCGTTGCGAAGAGGAGCCGCCAAACCCTTCTTCGAGCCTTTATAGTGAGTGCATTGTCCATTCTTGCTTTGCTTTTGTATTTTCTCTCTCTCTTTAACTTGTTTTTGGTATAATTCGTGTGTATTAAGAGAGGAAGATGAAATAAGAGAGAAAGAGAGGGAGAGGGAGAGGGAGAGGGAGAGGGAGAGGGAGGGAGAGGGAGGGAGAGAGAAAGAGAGGGAGAGGGAGAAGGGGAGGGAGAGAAAATGAGAGAGGGAGAGGGAGTTTTTTCTGTCTCTTTTACTTGTTTTTGGTATAATTCGTGTGTATTATAAGAGAGGGAGAGGAAATGAGAAAGAAAGAGAGGGAGAGGGAGAGGGAGGGAGAGGAAATGAGAGAGGGAGGAAATGGGAAGGAAGAGGGAGGGAGAGGGAGAGGGAGGGAGAGGAAATGAGAGAGGGAGGGAGAGAGAAAGAGAGGGGGAGGGAGAGGAAATGAGAGAGAGAGAGGGAGAGGGAAATATTGAAAGAGAGAAAGAGAGGGAGAGGGAGAGGGAGGGAGAGAGAAAGAGAGGGGGAGGGAGAGGAAAAGAGAGAAAAAACACTAAACATAATAGGGAAGGAGAGAAAGAGAGGGAGAGGGTGAGTGAGGGAGAAGAAATGAGAGAGGGAGAGGAAGAGAGCAAAAGAAAATGAGAGAGGGAGAGGAGAGAGAAAAAGAGAGAGAAGAAGAGGAGAGAGAAAAAGAGAGAAAATATGTTAAACATAATAGGGAAAGAGAGAAAGAGAGGGAGAGGGTGAGGGTGAGGGAGGGAGAGGAAATGAGAGAGGGTGAGGGAGGGGGAAGAAATGAGAGAGGGAGCGCCTAAAGAGAGCAAAAGGAAATGAGAGAGAGAAAAAGAGAGAAAAAAACATTAAACATAATAGGGGAAGAGAGAAAGAGAGGGAGAGGGTGAGGGAGGGAGAAGAAATGAGAGAGGGAGAGCCTGAAGAGAGCAAAAGGAAATGAGAGACAGAGAGGAGAGAGAAAAAACATTAAACATAATAGGGGAAGAGAGAAAGAGAGGGAGAAGAAATGAGAGAGGGAGAGCCCGAAGAGAGCAAAAGGAAATGAGAGAGAGAGAGGAGAGAGAAAAATGAGAGAAGTAGAGGAGAGAGAAAAAGAGAGAAAAGATGTTAAACATAATAGGAAAAGAGAGAAAGAGAGGGAGAGGGTGAGGGTGAGGGAAGGAGAGGAAATGAGAGAGGGAGAGGAAAGAGAAAAAAATGGGAGAGGGAGAGGAGAGAGAAAAAGAGAGAAAAAACATTAAACCTGATAGGGAAAGAGAAAAAGAGAGGGAGAGGGTGAGGCAGGGAGAGCGAGTGAGAGGAAGAGAGAAAAGGAAATGAGAGAGGGAGAGGAGAGAGAAAAAGAAATGAGAGAGGGAGAGAAAGAGAGAAAAGGAAATGAGAGAGAGAGAGGAAAGAGAAAAAATGGGAGAGGGAGAGGAGAGAGAAAAAACATTAAACCTAATAGGGAAAGAGAAAAAGAGAGGGAGAGGGTGAGGCAGGGAGAGCGAGTGAGAGGAAGAGAGAAAAGGAAATGAGAGAGGGAGAGGAGAGAGAAAAAACATTAAATATAATAGGAAAAGAGAGAAAGAGAGGGAGAGGAAATGAGAGAGGGAGAGAAAGAGAGAAAAAAATGAGAGAAAGAGAGAAAAAAATCACAGAGGGATAAAAAATGAGAGAAAGAGAGAAAAAAATGAGAGAGGGGGAGGAGAGAGAAAAAACATTAAACCTTATAGGGAAAGAGAGAAAGAGAGGGAGAGGGTGAGGGAGGGAACGTATACAAGAGAGGGAGAGAAAGAGAGAAAAGGAAATGAGAGAGGGAGAGGAGAGAGAAAAAATGAGAGAGAGGAGAGAGAAAAAGAGAGAAAAAACTCATATACCTAATAGGGAAAGAGAGAAAGAGAGGGAGAGGGTGAGGGAGGGAGAGGAAACGAGAGAAAAGGAAATGAGAGAGGGGGAGGAGAGAGAAAAAATGAGAGGGAGAGGAGAGAGAAAAATAGAGAAAAAACATTAAACCTAATAGGGAAAGAGAGAAAGAGAGGGAGAGGGTGAGGGAGGGAGAGGAAACGAGAGAGGGAGAGAAAGAGAGAAAAGAAAATGAGAGGGAGAGGAGAGAGAAAAAAGTGAGAGAGGGAGATGAGAGAGAAAAAAAGAAAAAATATTAAACCTAATAGGGAAAGAGAGAAAGAGAGGGAGAGCGTGAGGGAGGGAGAGGAAACGAGAGAGGGAGAGAAAGAGAGAAAAGAAAATGAGAGGGAGAGGAGAGAGAAAAAAGTGAGAGAGGGAGAGGAGAGAGAAAAAAAAGAAAAAAATATTAAACCTAATAGGGAAAGAGAGAAAGAGAGGGAGAGCGTGAGGTAGGGAGAGGAAATGAGAGAGGGAGAGGAAGAGAGAAAATGAAATGAGAGAGGGAGAGGAGAGAGAAAATACACTAAACATAATAGGGAAAGAGAGAAATAGAGGGAGAGGGTGAGGGAGGGAGAGGAATTGAGAGAGGGAGAGAAAGAGAGAAAAGAAAATGAGAGAGGGAGAGGAGAGAGAAAAAATGAGAGAGGGAGAGGAGAGAGAAAAAGAGAGAAAAAACATTAAACCTGATAGGGAAAGAGAGAAAGAGAGGGAGAGGGTGAGGGAGGGAGAGGAAATGAGAGAGGGAGAGGAAGAGAGAAAAGGAAATTAATTGTTGTTGTTTGCTATAGTAGTAGTAGTAGTATTTTTTTTCTTTTCTTGTTTATTGTTGTTTAGTTTTCTTGTTTTTTTTTTTTGTAGTAGTAGTTTTTTCTTCTTTTCTTAGTAGTAGTAGTAGTAGTAGTAGTAGTAGTAGTAGTAGTAGTAGTTTTTTCTTCTTTTCTTGTTTATTATAGTGGTGGTAGTCATGGTGGTGGTAGTGGTAGTGGTAGTGGTCGTGGTAGTGGTCGTGGTAGTCGTGGTCGTGGTCGTGATCGTCGTAGTCGTAGTCATGGTCGTGGTTGTGATCGTGATTGTGGTTGTGGTCATGGTTGTGATCGTGATTGTGGTCGTGGTCATGGTCGTGGTCGTAGTTGTGGTCGTAGTCGTGATCGTGGTCATGGTCGTAGTCGTAGTCATAGTCATAGTTGTGGTCATGGTCATAGTCGTGGTCGTGGTTGTAGTCGTGGTAGTTGTGGTCGTGGTCGTGGTCATCGTAGTCGTAGTTGTGGTCATGGAGAGGGAGAGGAAGAGAAAAAAAAAGAAGGAACGAGAGAGAGGGAATAAACATACAGCATAATAAAGAAAGAGAAAAAGAGAGAGAGATGGAAGTGGATAAAAAACAAAGAGAGAGTGGTGGCGAGGTCTTGTGCAACACCACGAGACGAGAAACACTCCGACATAAATATGTTAATCTGTGGGTGGGTGGGTGGAGACTTTACATACGTTAATTTTTGATGAGTTACAAGAGAAAAATTCCCTTCTCAAACAATTTAGGAAATAAAAAAAGAATGATAACAAAAACAAATTGTTTGTCGTAATGTAGATAAAATGAAAAATGATGAAGGTCTTGTTGTTCAAGATCGTGAGGCATATCTTAATCAGCGTGTCCCATGTCCTTGCTCTCGATGCAAGTTGGCAATTAGACGAAAACGTCGATTGTCTACAGAACACTTACGATGCTTCGACGAGTTTCAATTTGAGATCATGGATCAGGCGATCTTGGATTTTCAGTAAACGGTAAGAAAAGTTAATATCAATCATGCATTGTACTCGCAAGCTAATTGAATACCATATACAAGAAGATTGGGTGTGGCTGGCAAATTTTCTATCCAGGGAGGTGACTTCTCGTCCCAAGGAGGAGTGCACACTTTGCGGCCAATTAGAAGAGTTCATGGACGTGCGATGGATGGAGCGCCTGAGCCAATCCACCACTTGGAAGATTCTACCCAATCTATACCATCAATACCAGAGGAGACAGGTAGCCTTCCAGACCTATCTACAATCTTGGAGCCTGAGATGGAGCAATGATCGATGCATTGATTCCCATGGATGTCGAGACTTCTGATCCACTTAGAGAGGAAGCATCCATACTATTATATGATGGGTGCCGAGTATCTCACCTGAAGACATTGCTTGCACTCCTAAGTGTGCAAGCAAAATACGGGTGGAGCGATGCGAGTGTGATCGAGTTATCCAGGTACCTTGTACATATGCTTCGTTGATTTCTTTTCGGCACTATCATTAAAAACATTTGTGCTTTTTCAATGTGTTTTATGATTTTTTAAAGGTTACTGAAATATCATATATTATCACTTGCAAATACCATGCCTGAGTCTCGTGATGATGCATGACATGTTTTACGAAAGCTTGGCATGGACTACAATAGCATCCATGCATGTATCAACGATTGCATACTATTTTGAGGAGAATACGAGACTATGGAGACATGTCCAAAGTGTGGTTCTCACAGGTATCGACAGGACTTGCAAGGGCAAACCATCCCTCAAAAAGTTCTTAGACACTTTTCACTTATCCTCGCATAAACCACATATTTCGTACGTTCGGCACTGGCGAGCTTGACAACGTGGCATGTGCAGAATAGGTCCACAGATGGAGTTCAACGTGTTGAGACTCAAGCTCATTTTGTTTACCTTAGTGAATAAGGTTAAGTCACACTGACTTAACCATGATTAGATTTAGGTCAGTTTATCTTTGAGTGTGTGAATTACATATAGTTGACTTGTGAGTGACTGGGTGTGGATATGGAGAATGAACTAAAGGGAGCTGTCTGCTACCCTTGGGCCTGAGTCTTTTGTCTCTATCTCTTTTTTTTCCTTCTGAACTCTAATATGGTATCAGAGCCTCCATCCTCTGTGAGACCTGCTTAAATGAAGAAGAGGAGTCTGTGGATGAATGACAGTCCGGGGGCAGGATCTCGAGATGGTCTCTCAGTTCTGGTGCTGACTTCATGTGATGCTCCCTTAGGCCATGGTTAGAGTCATCCACATCGCAGCGCTTGTTCAGTTTGTCCCTGACTGAGGCAATCCAGTCCTGGATTGTCTTGAAGATATTGTGAGAAAGGGGGGCGCTGCTGCCAGGTTCAAGCAAGGTCTCGGCTATGGTGCCGGCTCATCACCAGACGCAGCTCCTTCCAAGGGCTCCCAAAACCTCGCCTTTGTCAGCTTTGTCAAAGGAGACAACCATGCCGACAGCGTTGCAGCGATGGAGAGAAAGGACAGGATTTTGTCTTCTAAAACCTTGGCAAATCGAGGATTCTTTTGCACCTTTTCCAATCCCTCAACTGAATTGAAATACATTGCATACGAATGTGTGTATGTTTTGTCCGCGGCATCTAAATTGGCACCTGTTGTGACCTCTTTCACATAATCGAGGTGTTCTGCAATAGCAGTTAAAGCCTCCAAAGCCTTTTTGAGTTCTTCAGAGCATACATCTGCTTTCACTCTCAGGAAATTGAGGCTCACCCAATTCATTCCTACCTTCGAACTAAGATTTGCATCCCCACTTGCTGCTGTAGCCGAATAATCAACCACATATTGCCCATAAAGGAAGGGAGTCAGTTTGGCATTGACAATAGCGAGCACTTCTGACTTGTAAAAATCGAGCAATACTTGAATGGTTGGGAAACGGATGATAAGAGCATGCGTGCAGATATCTTGGTTGTTGAGGACTCGCCCAATTGAGAGGTGGAGTATATTATCAAACTCAAACTGTAAGTTGTATAGAGATTGCAGGGTGCATGCTCTTGGTCGCCCTGCAGAAATGGCATATTTAATAACACAGCATGCTCGATCACCTCCCTTGGACCAGGACAGGTAACCCAGATAGACTTATCATGTATGACCTTGATCTGTTTCACTTGGTCCATGACCAGCATAATCCTTGTGCTCATTGTAGCTTGAACCGATGGAAAACTGTAAGCAACTCTAAAGGGTAAACTGGTAAGCCCAAAGGGCATCATTCTTACGGAAGGCCGTTAAAGATCTGTGAAGCTAGAGCTTCCGCGTTTTGCATTCTGGGGAGAAGGGAAGAAAGAGCAGAGGAACTCAGAGAAGAATGCAGAGCAAGAAAGAATTGCAGTTTTTCTCATGGTTCTCAGTGCACACTTGAAATATACATGTCATGTATGCTTGGCTGAACAGTGCTCAGTCTGGCACTTCAAATACGGATACTTGCAAATCTGCCACAGTGGGTAATATCTGCAGGTGCAGTGGCTACAAACCCATTGTTGATGCATGTAAGAGCCTTGTTGGAGACAAATTCTGCAGCAACAGTGAATGTATCAAGTGAAATTTTAATATATGTACTTGATGTTCTCTTATGCAAAGTTGTTGATGCATTGTAACTGCAGTTGAATGGAAACAGAAGCACATGCATTTTTACATTAAAAACTGGTTGCACTACAAGTTATTGAAGTATATTGCCTGTGGCATTTTGGAAAATTGACTGGTTTTACAAAGCTTAAGGCTTTAAAATGGCAAACACAGGAGAGAAGGATACTATCACTCAGATAGTTGGTGAGAAGTTGGACTATAACAATTTCGTTCTATGGAAATTCAGGATGTCTAATTTTTTAATTGGAAGAGGCTATTGGGACCTAGTCACAGGTCTTGAAGATGAGCTCAAGCTACCGGAAGATAGACCTCCAACACAGGATCAGTTGAAGGCACACAGGACTTGGTTGGAAAAGGCCAACAAGGTCTTGCATTGGTTGTCACTATGTGTGTCAGACACTAAGGCTATGCAAATTGCAAATTGTACTTCCCCAAAAGCTGCTTGGGACTTATTGATGAAGAATTATGGGCATGTTACTCATGCAAGAAAGACACAACTGAAGCAAAAGTTCAGCCACATATCCAGGAATGGAAGGTCTATTGAGGACTATGTCAGTGAGATCAGATCCATTGCAGAACAACTAGGATCAATTGGAGCTGAAGTTGAGGATGATGATTTGGTAGCCACTACCCTCCATGGACTTGGACAGGAATATAAGCAGTTTGATACTTCCATTTCAGTGTGTCAGGAGCAGCCTGACTTTGATGAACTTGTAGCACTTCTTTTGCATGAAGAAGTGAAACTTGGACTTAATACAAGTTCTAGTGGGTCTAAAAACAGTAGGGACAATGTCTTCTACTCAAATCAAAGGGGTAGAGGTGGAAGAGGAAGATCAAATTTTCGAGGAAGAGGTGCTGGAAATGCATATGCAGCCCGTGGACAGCAAGCTACTGGATGGCAAAATAGGCAGCCTCAAGCAAATAGAGGTGCCTCAAATGCTCGTGGAAGAGGAGGTTATTCACCTAGAGGAAGAGGTACTTGGCAGCAGCCTCAAATGAGTTATGGACAGCAACCAAATGCAAATAAGGATTGCCATTATTGTGGCAAATACGGGCATGTAGCTAAGGATTGCTACAAAAAGCAGAATGATCAGAGAGCAAGAGGAAAGCAACATGGTAATTATGCTTCTTCTAGTAGTAT
Source organism: Lygodium microphyllum (assembly GCF_053477565.2). Lineage (NCBI taxonomy): Eukaryota > Viridiplantae > Streptophyta > Polypodiopsida > Schizaeales > Lygodiaceae > Lygodium > Lygodium microphyllum. The sequence continues at coordinate 66,352,526 of NC_141149.1, read as the reverse complement.
GCAGGAGGATGACAGGTTGTTTGCAATGCAACATGTGAAGAAAGGGTTGCCTGTACACGACAAAGCAGATGATGTATGGTATATAGACTCAGGGGCATCTAACCACATGACTCCTCATGGAGAGTGGTTTGACACATTGGTAGAAGGTGCTCATGGATATGTTTGCACAAGGGATGATACGCAACATGACATTATGCATACAGGTACTGTTCCCTTGATGATGCATGGCGACAGGAAAAAGAGTCTTTATGATGTATTGCATGTACCCTCCATAACCAAAAACTTGCTTTCTGTGGGACAAATGGCTGAACAAAATCTACAAGTTAGATTCAATAGAGATGGATGCTACATTGAAGAGTATGGTCAAGGATGCAAACTCATTGCTAAAGGCAAAAGAAATGGCAGGATGTTTACATTGGATACGAAAATTCTAGCATTGAATGCTGCTGCGCTAACTTAAAGCCTCTACGTGACCTTTTAGCTAAACCAGAATGGAAATGGAACAAAGCCCATGACCTAAACTTGTTATATAACTGGGCTTTAGTTGCTGACAACAAGGAGAGTGAACAAGGAAGCTTAGGGGATGATGAGCAGTCAGAAGAACAGGACCCGGACGATGAGGAGTATGAGGACTGTTGCTCTGCGGGAGAAGAGAGTGAAGAAGAGGTAGACACGATAGAGTACGACATGGAGGGAAAAGCGATAGAGCAAATCAGGGCAGACTTAAAGCCTAGGAAAGAAGGGCTCAGTCGAAACGAAAAAGGAGTCATACTAATGGAGTGTGACAGATCCTGGCTAGAACGAATAGAAGCCGTAGATTACGAGCAAGCTGGAGTGATTGAGAATGTCACTATGTATAGACAAATGGTGGGTAGCCTGATTTACCTTACCATTACTAGACCGGATCTTAGCTATTCAGTTGGACTGATTAGTCAGTTCATGCAGAAGCCTATGAAGCCACACTTGGATGCAGTGAGGAGGATCTTGAGATATGTAAAGGCTACATCAGATTATGGTCTATTCTATGAGCATGATAAGCCTTTGGAGCTTACAGGATATACAGATGCTGACTGGGCAGGAAGTACCTATGACAGGAGATCTACTAGTGGGTATGCATTTTCCCTTGGTAGTAGTATGATCAGCTGGAGCAGTAAGAAGCAACCTACAGTTGCCCTCTCTAGTACTGAGGCAGAGTATAGAGGTGCTGCACTAGCTGCATGTGAGGCAGCATGGCTCATGAAGCTTCTTGATGATTTGGGCATGCAGGAAGTCAGGCCTGTTACACTCTATTGTGACAACATGAGTAGTGTACTCCTAGCCAGTAATCCTGTCTATCATGCTAGGACTAAGCACATTGAGGTACACTATCACTTCATCAGGGAAAAAGTGATTGCAGGTGACATTGATTTGGTCCATGTGAGGACAGAAGACCAAGTTGCAGATATCTTTACCAAGTCATTAGGTAAAGATAAGTTTGTGCATTTCAGAGAGTTACTTGGAGTCAAGTATCCTACTTGAGCTTGAGGGGGAGTGTTGAGACTCAAGCTCATTTTGTTTACCTTAGTGAATAAGGTTAAGTCACACTGACTTAACCATGATTAGATTTAGGTCAGTTTATCTTTGAGTGTGTGAATTACATATAGTTGATTTGTGAGTGACTGGGTGTGGATATGGAGAATGAACTGAAGGGAGCTGTCTGCTACCCTTGGGCCTGAGTCTTTTGTCTCTATCTCTTTTTTTTCCTTCTGAACTCTAATACAACGAATATCAGCAGATTCATGTGCATGGAGCCACATTGACTCTACCTTCCCAGGCTTTGCCCGAGAGCCAAGGAATCTTTGGCTTGGTCTTGCAATGGATGGTGTGAACCCATTCGGTCTGCGCTCAACTTCTTAGAGTGTGTGGCCTATAGTTCTTGTCAAATACAATATCCCTCCATGGCTTTCTACAAAGAAATGGCATCTCATCCTTAGTTTACTCGTCCTCGACCGCTACAAAGTCAAAAATATGGACGTGTATCTTCATCCATTAGTCGATGAGCTTAATATTTTGTGGGAGGAGGGGGTCACCGTGCAAGATATGAGCAAGTGCAATGGTTGACGGTCCGCCAATATTCGAGCCATTCTCATGTGGACGATGCATGAATTTCTGGGATTCGGAGAGCGCTCAGGTAAACAGGCTTCTGTTCTTGCTGGTAATATCTATATTTTATCTCGTTCAAGTTTGTATGCACTGGACAGAGGTGTTGAAACAAGTCTGGTTATCTCAGGTTATCATGCATGTCCATTGTGCGGCCCATAGTTAGACTCCTGAAGGTCACGAACCATGAAAAAGATGGTATATCAAGGACACACCGCTTTCTTGTCAGAGGGTCATGAACTCACGGAAGGTTTTCTTGGACGACCTCTAACACGTATGAATGCCACAAGCTGGTACGAGTTGAAAATGGTCCACATGGAGTCACATCCAAATAGAATGTGACGGTTCTCAGTTTTCTACGAGTTGCCATATTGGACCCACTTACAGATCAACCACTTGTTGGATCCCATGCATATTTTCAAGAATGTGGGCATCTTGCTATGGGATCAATCACAGGAAAGAGAGACACTACAGGGGCACGAATGGATTTGAAGGAGGTAGGCAAGATGGAGGCGCTTTGGCCACAGTTGAGTGCTGATGGTCGCGTGCAGCTACTTCGCGCTCCTTGGGTTTTGTCCACTAAAGAAGAGTGCATTGTGAAGCAAGTAGTCAAGTCTATCCACACTCCGATGGATATGATGCATTCTCTCAGGTCTGTATTTTCTAAAAATGACCATCAGGCCTAAAATCCCATGACTGGCATAAGATATGTTAAGTTTGTACTACGAATGGATTGTAATTGGCGTGCGCATTTTGCTACTTGGAGTGTAGCCATTGTTCATAATGCTTTCTCATTTGTGGTAGTTTGTACTACTGATCACGATCGCAGGATGCCTTACTCCGGGCCATTTACAGGTTGTCGACTTGGGTACAATGGATCTCACAGAAGGAGATTAAGACGTCCTCTATTGAATCCGCGAGGCGGGGAGCAGTGGATACGGTCTCTGTCTCTTTGAGAAATACCTACTACCAACATGCTCACGATACAATCCACCTTCTTATACATCTTGTAGATGAAGTGGAGATTGCTGGACCTGTCCATATGCGATGGATGTTCATCTTGGAGTGCTTCATGAAAACCCTGAAAGGCTTTGTGCGACAATGAGCTCGGTTAGAAGGTAGATGGCTGAAGGTTGGTTGGTGTTTGAGGCGCTAGTGCATATTTCACAACGGCTACCAAGGGTGGATCTAGACAACAAAATGCTATGGTCACTGAAGGACGACGATAGACTGACCGGAGATGTGGTGGTTGGAAATGGGGTAGAAAAAAGAATGGATGCTGCAATGGAGGAGAAGGTGAATCGCTTTTGTATGTTGCACCATGCCTCTATGGAGACATGGCTCGCTAGGTACCGGATTGCTAGGCAAGATCGAGAGGAAGCGCGATTTGAATTTTGACGTAGTATGTGCCATTGACTGATTCGATATCCTGAGGGCATGGAGGAGATGCTGCGGTTCATGTCAACGTGATGGTTGCATGGAGCTTTGACTATAGCGTCTCGCAAAGGGGCGGAGGTCTCAATGGAGGAGTGGGAATTCTCGAGGGGATGTAGTCCAAAGGTGATGACGTGTTTAGGATTTGTCGTATCTATATTTTATATGCGATAACTAATTTGAGTGTTTCAATGTACATACAAAATATATAGTGCAATGTGGTCACGCGGACAGCATTTTCGCATGGAGCATATTGACAAAATGCGTTCCACAATGGACTGTGGTATCATGGCAAGGTTCGAGCAGGAGAGCCGACGACGAGCAATGGATCCAAACATGGTTATAGATGAGATAGAGTATTTTGGGAACTTGCAAAGTATTGTTATGGTAGATTACCGTAGCTTCTCCATGATACTATTTGATGTGCAGTGGTTCAAAGTGGTACTTGGCGGAGCTGGAGCAACAATTCGACGAGGTCCATCTGGATTTCTCGAAATAGATTTTGAAAAAAAAAAGATGAATTTGGCGACACCTTTGTGTTGCTGGCCCATTGTGAACAAGTGCATGAACTCATTGTTTGTTAATTGTATTACGACATAGTACATGTCACAATAGTTTAATCTCTCTTATACGTATTTATGAATAGGTAATATTCTATCCAAACCCTCGACAACCTCGATGGTGGTATGTTATACCTTCAGCTCCTTGAAGTGCGAGAGTATATGATCAAAGCGATGTTCTGAGCATAGATGAGGACAATATGCAAATAGAGGGGTCGATATTGCAAGGGGTGGAGGCCACCGAAAGCTTGGAGCATGTAGAGGAGCCAACATCGGCTAACAATGATGGAAATACAGGAGTCTAAGAATTCTTTGAGAACGAGGTGGACTCATCCTTTTGTGGTGACATGTCTATCGACCTTCCAGTATATGCGGAGTTGTGTCAGGAGATTGACATGGGACCATATGATACTTTATACTTGGAGCATCCACTTACTCAATTCGTTGACTAATCACTTATAAGGATACATAAGATATGCATTTTAAGTGAGATCATTTTTTTAGAATTTATATTACCGTGCTTTTTGTATGATTTAAATTGATTATGCTAACATCATTTTTTGTCTGATCAGGTGACCTTTTCAAGATGAGTCGAGGGATGAGCGATGAGGAGTTGTAGAATATCTTCACGCACATGTCTCCAAATCAGATGGCGAGATTCAAAGACATGGCAGACAAGGAGCTGTCTCGGACATCGTTAGGTCACTCTACTAGATCTACTTTGGCGCGATCAGATGCTTCAGATTTGAGCAGACGAGGTCGATGCTCCAGACTTGGGCTAGAGGGAGGGAGTGCTTCAGGGTCAGGGGGATGCTGTAGAGATATGGAGGCAATGAGGTCGCGGTTGGCATGGGATACAGGTGCGACTTCTCGTTCTCATGGTGGTTCCAGGGAGCGTGGCTCAGGTGGTTGCTGTGGAGGCACGGACACGGTGTCTCCGTCTCATCGTTTTGCTGGAGTTGCATCACCTCTAGGATTTTTCACACCTGTGGGAACATCTACTCCAGTTACTCCGGCTTTTGCTCAGCCATTTGCAGGTGGCACCCTTATGGGTGCTACACCGATAGATACTACCCCGGTCGGTACATCGGATGTACAAGGGTCTCTCTGATATGCCCAGAAGCGTGGAAGCAGGTGGGAGAGGACCCATCTTAGGCATACCCTAGAGGGATATGCCTATCTTGTCGATGGTAGGTTAGGAGGCATCATCATGAATGATGAGCGGAAGAGGGTGATGGCTCGCATGAGAGAGTTGTGCCAACAAGTTTTTCGACACAACGCCTTAGATCATTGGAAAAACATACCGGGGGGGAGTAGAGACTACATAGTAGCATCATAGCATGAGGAGTTTCCTATTCCAGCCACAACAGATAGATTTTCTACAGGCTCGATGATGGACTGCATGCATGCATATATGTCACACAGACGATCGGATGCATGCAAGGCACTTAAGAGTGGGGCTGCAAGGCCCGAGTGGCTAGATGCGGATGATTGGTGCGGACTAAGGGAGGAGGCTATAGATTCTGCAGGACGTTGGAGTCAATAGCGCGAGGCGGCAGGGCATGAGTAGAGGCCGGAGTGGTCCATCATCTTGGGAGTGGTGGCCACAGGACATATCTGGAGGACTTTGTAAGTTTTTCTTTTGTTTTGCTTGCTTATTTTTTTGCAATATCCTTTGTACTGACAATCATGTTTCTAACAGTTAGTATTTTGTTTTTTTTGAAGCACTCCATTACAAATCACGATCCGACTAGCCTTGAGACTCGATATGCAGAGAGGCACGGTCTCACTACATTGATCGACCGATTGTATAGACACGACGGCCCTGTAAGTCACTCATCTTTCTTGTCCATAGTTACCATGTTTAATTAGAATGCATTATTGTATAGTGGGTTGATGTGTATTTGTTTCTTTTTTTGCAGAGTCCATTCGATGCTCCTTTGCGGTAGGACGAGCTTTCGGATGGCAAGGATATGTAGCTCGCCCTTGGATCCCTAGAGCTCACATGCCCTTCTTTTTTGGTTGCCTGATCTGTGTAGACATTTTCTATGTAGTAGTGATATCTTGTCATGATTGTACTAGTCTCTTTCATTATGCAATCATGTATTTATTTCATGTATTAGTGTTATGATTTAAGTACACTTTGTTTTTGTTTACACGAGCATTGTATACAGTGCATAAACTATTTTGTATGGCCCAAATAAAGCACATAGTGCTATATGTCTACCCTACCACAAAATTTTTTTCCCCCTATTACCGTCGCTATTAGCATCGCAAATTTACCTGCACGCATCGTTATTAGCATCGCAGAGCGTCGTTATCAGCATCACTATTTGCGTCAGTACGACGCTGATACCAACTGTTCTATGGCGTCGCCAATAACGACGCTTTTTGCGACGACGGGGGTAAATTTTGTTATTTACATTTTCATCGCTTTTAACGTCGGTATAAGGCCTATATCTTGTAGTGAATTGTACTTATCAGATTTGAATGCAGTGTAGGAGTCATCGTCATACCAAGATCTACAAGCAAATAGCCTAACCATAGAGCCTCCTTGCAAGCTTCAATGGTGGCTACAATGTAGTCAGTCTTGTCATTTCTATACCTTAGATATCCAATAGATAGAATCTCCAACATAGGTAAAGATATACCCAAAGGTGGACTTCCTACTGTCTATATGTTCTACATAATCTGAGTTAGTGTAGTCCACGACTCCTTTATCTTGGCTACCATAGCAAATGCTATGCAAAGACGAGTGGCTATCATGGCATGCATCAATGCCCACTATGGATGCATATGGAACCTTGGCCATCTCAACCCTCTTATTATCTAACTGTCGGTAATCAGCCCAACTAACCTTCACATAGAAGGTAAAGGGCAACAATCATTAGGCTTACTATCCTACATATGAAACCACTCAAGTACTCTATGTATGTACTCCTTCTGGGATAAGTGGAGAAGTCTCTTAGAGCAATTGCATATACTATGCATACCAAGTATGTGTGAAGCATCTCATGTGTCCTTCATCTCTCAAAGATCTTCTTGAGCCAAGTCTTTAAAGCATTCACTTAACATGAGCACTCCCAGCTATAAGCATATTATTGACATAAAGCAACAAGATAATAAGGCTGCCATCATAAGCCTTCTTCCTGTATAAACACAAATCCATATCACTACGGAAATACCCGTGTGAATGCATGACAACATCAAACTTACGGTACCACTTTCCCTAGGTGCTTGCTTAAGCCCATAAAGACTCTTCATCAATTTACACACTAGACGTTCCCTACCTTTCTCCGCAAAGCTCTTAGGCTACTACATATAAATCTCATCATACAAGTCTCTATGTAAATTTTTTTCCTTCATGTCCATTTGATAAATATCAAAATCCAACCAAGCAACCAAGGCTAAGACTAGGCATAGGGTAGTAATCTTGATTGTAGGAGAAAAGGCTTCATCGAAGTCAATACTATACTCTTGCTTAAAACCCTTTGCAACTAATCTAGCCTTATATGCTAGCTTAGGGTGATGAGGGGTACACTTTAGCTTGTACATCCACTTGCATGGTGATGGGACCAAAAATGGGTTGGCACTGGCTATAGCACTAGTCGGACCTCTTGCATGCAACAGACACCTCCACCACCACCCAGCCTCACAGTCCAGGAGCATCTGTAATAACTAAATGCACACTAGATATCCCCCAAGAAACGAACAGCTAACCTACGGCAAGGGAATTCTCACCCTCTCAAGCGTAGGTTAAGTATAATTCAAACAATTGCTATGCATTTCCAAGAGTTGATACCACATGTATGATTAATGCAATACTGGATGTCTCATCGTGCACAAACAGTTATGTTTTGAAATCAGCATATGTGCTAGTACGCAAACAATCTTTCCATGAATTTCAACTAATATGCATATGCTTCGTTGCAATAATCTAGCACCAAGGCGGAACTTGTGCTACTAGATCCCTAATTTCCAAATAGACCGTTTCCTAAATGCTATGCATTAAAAAAACCAATCAGAATTTGTATTATTTCAACCCTCAAACTGTTGCACAAAATCCTACTCCCCCTCACCGCTTAAGTTTTGCTTCGTTGCATAGGTGTATACAGGTTGTTTTGTCACGATTTAGTGTATAACGAGCAATAAATCACACACTGTAACAAAATGATAGGGCAAAATGAGGCCAAACCTCATGCTTTGCCCCACCATACATCCACAACCACTTATTATATTTTTTCGTATTTTTCTAAGGCATATTCTTATTTTTTCTCTTATTTTCTCCCAATTTTCTCTATTTTTCTCTATTTTTCCAATTAAAAATGATATATTTTCAGATCTTTGGCTCTTGATTCTTAGAACGACAGAAATATAGATTTTATCAGCATTTTATCCCATGTGCATTGGTTTATCCCCCCCGAAAACACAAAAAATCCCATTTTTCTCATAAAGACCATGTTTTACGGGTTTCTAAAAATTATATCCAGCATTTTAACTTTATGTTTTCTGATTTTATCATCATGGAAGCATAGAACAAATAGTGAATAGCATGTCTACCAATTTTTACTCCATAAGAACAACATTGGCTCAATCAAATATAAAAAACAAGCAATTTTCCTTTGTAAAATAGAATTACCAGTTTTTTCCCTTCTTTGCGGGTTTTAAAATTTGATGCAAGATTGCAGATCAGCCCTCATTCAATGCTCAGCCCATCTCTGAGCAGCAAACTCTAGCCCTCCACCAATTTGGGAATGATCCGGTACCATGTCGGACAAGCGGTCTTTAACCGGTCTTCAATCTTTTTCATGGGCATGAACTGCCTCTTAAGGGGAGAGAGAGGGAGGAGAGAGAAAGATAGTTTCTGTATCTCCATAACCGGGCAGCCACTCGAGGAGTGGAGATCGGCGATGAAGAGCGAAGACAGAGTGTAGATCAACCATGTAATCGATTGGGGGGGTTTTTTGCAACACCTCTAGCCCCTCCAACAAATGGCATGAAGTATGGCGCCTCATTCCCTATACTGCCATCGAAAAAAATGCCCTAGAGTCTCATTATTGTGCATCTCCTAGAGTCTCATCTGTCATGCCAAAAAATTATGAAAATTCACCGACCACGGCTTGGTGGCTCTTTTAAGCACTTTTTGGGCATTGCTGCTTAAAATCGTACTGATTGCAACTACTGCCTTCGACGAAGTCTATTTTCTCCTAAAATTCAGAACTTTTGGCTATTTTTAAGCACTTCTCGGTGTCAAAAATCATCTATCACATGGTAATACACGTTTTCCATCAAGAAAGGAAGCTAAGTTCCATATACGATTCTTTTGCAATAGCAAATCAAACTCAGACTGCACATCCCTCTCTCAAGAATGAAAATCACCTCTATGCATAGCCTCCTCAAAGATAAGTGGCTTAGTAGATTATGTCACCATCACATAATCCATAGAGGGCTCATAGCGATCAGGAGGACATGAAGCTTTGGCAAAGTGCCTCAAAGCTAGTTATGGGGCTTGTATGGCATGTGTTATTTATCTAACAACATGATCTTGCATAATTGATGGATTGTGGGCTAATATATCATCAATAACTATATCAAACTATCTCATTGGGGCTTGCTACATAGTAAAAGAAGGCTCTTTTTGAAAGAGCACCCTTTTGCATACCTCAACTACATACTCAGGTTGCTTATGTATCCTCTATTGCCTCTATTCATGAAATACAACATTACGGCTGTGGATAACCGTCCAAGCCTACAGGTCCTAAAGGCAATAGCCCATCTCACCTACACATACTTTGGATCCAACTTGTTACCTTTGTCCTTGTTGGGAACATGGCAAAAAGCGTCACATCCAAAAACCCTCAAATAAGCATATGATGGAAGTTTTCTAGACCATACCTTCTTTAATAATAAGCCTATTCGACTAATCATACTATGGACTCTTTCTTGAAAAGTCCTATTCATGTGCTTTGCGATACCATTCTGGGGTGGGGTACATGGGGTAGTCAACTAACACTTAATAGTCTATTCATTGCAAAAATGCTCAAATGCCTTTTAGACATATTTACCCCCATTGTCAGAGACTCAAGGTATTTTAGCCTATACCCTAAGTGGTTCTCAAAAATAAGGGCAACAAAGCTTAAATGTAGTCAAAACAACAGATTTTTACTTAATAGGATAAGCCCAAATCTTACACGAATGATCATTAATAAATGTCACAAAGTACTTTGCGCCACCCAATGACTAATAGAGTATGGGACCACATGCATTAGAATGTACAAGAGCCAGAGGCTCACCCAAGTGAGTAAAGCCAAACTTTTCATGAGTGTTAGTGCTTGCCATAACAAAAAATGATCACATGAATCAAAATGCAAGTAATCAAGAGGTGGAAGGTATTGCAAATAAGTGCTTTAATTCCTTTCAAAGACATGTATCCAAGGTGAAGATACCATAAAGATACATGTGATAAATCAATCATAGCCAATACATGGTCAATAGACCCAAATACAAACAAATGATAGAGGTTGCCAACCTTGGCACCTTGAGCAAAAACAAGGCGGCCATAGGTAATCTTCGATGCAGAATCACTAAAAGAGACATGATATCTTGCATCATCCAACTATCCAATAGAGAGTAGGATTTTGTTCAAGCCAGTACATGATGTACATTATGCAAAACAAAAGAGCATCCTTAAGCAAACTACAATCAAACATCCTCAATGCCAATGATATCCAATGCAATGTCAACTAATCTCGATGTAGAGTAACATGAAAAGAAGCCCTTGAATCAAGTAGCCAACACTGTGAGTAAGTAGATGAAGCATCAATCAACTAAGTAGCATCAAGAGATGAAGCAACTAAGATATAGTCATCACTAGCCTCAAGCTACACTACATTTATCACTTCAATCTTCATGCTAAACTTACTAGGGATAATGTTACGATCATTAGAATTTCTCATGGCACTTATTATTGGGCATTTTATGGCACTAAGGCCTAATATGACCCTACTACCCAAAATAATGACATGTCAAAGAAGACTTATGTTTGCAGGATGATTTACTATAAGAGTACCTATGAGATGGAGACTTGCCCATGTTGGGTTGTGAGTCTTTATCATGTTTATTATTGCCATTACCACCATTTTTGCCTCTAACAATCAATGCATGAGAATTGTAGGCTACATCAATATTCTTCATGTTTACCTCTTTTGTCAATAGAGAAGTCTCTACATCATTACTCTTAAAGCCATCCTCATGGGGATGAGCATTCATAGCAATACAAAGGTATCACATGAATTAAGCAGTATAACAAGCAAGAACAAAGACTTGATAGTATCTTCAAACTAAATGTGATAGGATACAAACTAATTGAAAATGGAATGAAACTAATTTAGATGAGTAGATATAGTTGTATCCTCATTCATGCAAAGGTCCATAAGCTCCTTCAACCAATAAATTTGAGATGTGGGACTTTTCTTGTCATGAAGATCACAAATCGTTTTTCATAATGCATCAGCACCATGCTTAGTATCAATCACATTAAAATACACATGCTTTGATGATAACAGAATGCTAGTGGGCTTGCATAGCTTACCAAGTTTTGCCCAACTATCTACATCATAAAGCTCAAGATTTATTCTCTCTAACTTAAACGGTGTTTACCGCAGCACAGAGGAGCGGAAATTGGGAAAAAAGAAAAGAAGGAAAAGGTGCCTTAACTGGCAACTAGACCTTGGAAAAAATTAAATGCACGGGCACGACCCTCAAGAAGTCTTAGAGTCGCCCAAGGAGAGTAAAAGAATGAAAAGCACACCATTAAGTGCGAAAACACTTCCAAAACCTTGTAAGAGAGCGCCAGGCTCACTCCTGTGCAAATTGTATGCATTAGTTGGGGATAGGATAGACTAGAACGGTGGGAAATGAGAAATGGGCCTAGGCTAATGGCCGGCCATGTAAAAAAGGGGGATGACCGCCCATGAAAAATAGGGCATGTATATAAAGTTGAAAAGGGGAATGGGAAGCTCATTCTTGTGTGTGGCCAAAGCTTCTTCTTCTTCTTCTCTTGTTTCTTGCCTTCTTGCTTGTGCTTGAGAGAGGGATTGAGAGAGTGCGAGGGAGTGAGGGAGTGATTGTGTGAGAGTGAGGGATCTTGGAGAAGAAGCTCTCCATCTTCTCTCTTCATCTTCTCCTCCTCTCTTCTCTTCTCTTGTCTCGCGCGTGGCTATGGAGGATGAAGCTCATGGGAGAGGGATCGAGGTTGCTTGAGCTTGCCTCAAGGATCGTGGAGCTACTGGTGTGCAAGAAAGAGGAGGGTACTCGATCGAGCATCAAGGTAAGCTCACTACACTCGTAAGGTAGGCATTGCGCGTCGGCTATGTGAGAGGTAGCCATGGCCACTCGGTTCGAAACACTTGAGCAATAAGTGGTCCGTAGGTCTCGGGGTAGAGCTCAAAGCTCCCCTCCATTTTGGTTTCGTTACCGAGACCGATGGAATTGAGCCTTGAGCACCGCGTGCATCAAATCGAGCATGGAAGTAGGGTTTGCAGCCTGAATAGGTGCTCGAGATAACTAGGAGATTTAGGAGGGTTTAATCCGTGAAACAGGTAAGTATTTGGGTTTGTTGGAAGCATTAGATGGACTACTATTCTGCATTTCTGTTTTGCATGTTGGCTGCACTAGATTAAGGTTAGCTTAGGGTAAGAAAAGAGAAAACATAGGTTTTGGCCGCTGCTGGAAACAGGGAAACAGGGGACCAGATTCAAGTTTCTGGGTCAAACAGGGACAGGGAATTGGCTGTAAGGTTTTGTAGTGCTAGGAAAGAACCTTAAGAGGCTTGGGAGGCCATGACAAACCTCATTTCTTTGGTTAGCCTAGAGAGAGAGAGAGAGAGAGAGAGAGAGAGAGAGAGAGAGAGAGAGAGAGAGAGAGAGAGAGAGAGAGAGAGAGAGAGAGAGAGAGAGAGAGAGGGCTTCTGGTTCACAGGATGAGGAAACACTACCCCAATTTTAGGCGCCATCGATTTGTGCTGCTCTAGGTGAGTCTGGTGTTTTCCAATAGTGCTCTAATAAGATATGGGAAGTCTGTAGTGATTGTGTGCAGCAGACATTAAGAAGGATTCAATCGCGCCGGAATCGTGCCCGCCACCGATGCAGTTGGACCAACTCGCAGTGGTTCGATTCCTAGAATCAGACCACCCGAGTCCTAGGGTCGGACGTCCGATTCCCAGAATCGGACAGTCCAACTGAGAGAGTCGGAGCAGACCTGTCCGATTGCAAGAATCGGACACCCCGATCGGACGTGCCATGTGGCACTCGGACTGCCCATTAGAGTCAGACCATCATAGTCGGACCATCGGAGCCGGACTCAGACCAGTCCATAGTTGGACCACTTTGAAAGTAGGACCACCCTCCTGGTCCGATTCCCAGAATCGGACCACCAGGGTCGGATAAGTCCCAAAATCGGACCAACCCCATCCGACTCTTAGAGTCGGACCAGACTAGTCCAATTGTAAGAATCGGACCCTCCAACTCCTAGAGTCGGACCAGCTCTGTCTGATTCCCAGAATCGGACCATCCCACCAGAAGGAAAAGATAAGGATCTTTTGCTGGCCTTGCCACAAACCTGACCCAGGACGCAACCCTGAACACCCCCAAGACCCAGTTTGACCATTAGAACCTCAGAGAAAAATCAAACTTAGGGTGTGGAAAGACCGTAGAATAGCCGGGAACCGAGTTGAGAACTCAAATTAAACAGGGAACATGGGTAGAAACAAGGTGGAGTTTGCATTAAACGCTTTCTGCATCGGCACTTCACTCTTGTGCTCCACTAAGTTTGCACAGCAAGAAAAGAGAAAGGCCTGTTTTCGCACCAAGTACCACGAAAGCACTAAGCACAACGTCTGAGTAAGGATCGCAGCTACTTTCGAATAACAAGGAACACACCAGGATATCTAATAACATTAAGGTACCCACTAGTAGGAGAAGACCCCAAGACTTAGACAGGTGCCTGAGTGCCCTACTAGTAGTACCTGGAGAAGACACGAAGACATGGGAAGCAACAAGATAGAGGAGTGGAAGCTGCCGGAGCTGATTTGATTCATTGACAACCTCGCGGAGCTGGAAGCAGAAACAATGTCGGGATCAAGAGGCGAACAAGGGGAAGACCAATTAGACTTAGGAGAATTTCCAATCTCGGTCCAGGAACTGGTCCACGACTATGATCTAGTCACCAGGACCGTGATCCAAGGCAGATCTGTAGAGGAACTAGTAGCTAACCTCAAAGAAGAGAGAAGAGCTATCAAGAGAGTGCTGGAAGGCATAATTGCCTACAACCATGAGCAAAGGGCTAGAAGGCTGCAGCAAGACGTGGATATGTACGAGGCTAGACGAGTACTAGACCTAGGTGGGGCAGCCAAGTTTGGACCGAACATAGAGAGGGAACGGGCAACAGAGGCTGGCATGACATTGAGTGAACTAGTGGCAAAGCGACTCATGGACAAGACATCCGTGGAACAGAGTGCTACTGCCCTAGCCACTGCACTACTATCAGGATTGGGAGTCACACAAGGGGCTAAAGGGCAGGCTAGAATGCCCACAGTAGCAAAACAACTAGCTCGATACGAACCTAGCAGTGACCCGTACAGCTTCATGGAGCAGTTCGAGCAAGTATGTGAGGCGAACGGTCTTACTGACCCTGCGCAGCGAGCTCAAGCCTTCGGCCTGTGCTTAGGCGACAAGGGGAGGACCTGGTATTCTAGTCTGGATGACGCAGAACATACAAACTTTGCTTGCCTTAAGGGCCTCTTTATTAAGAGGTTTTCAAAGGCGGGGTATTCAGATAACCTCATTGTTAGGTTGATGAATATTAGTCAAAGGGAGAAGGAGGATGTTAGGGATTACGTCACTCAGGTGCGCAGCCTCTACAAGAGAATCCTTGCCAATGAGCGACCTACCGAGAGGGCAGTGTCTACAGTATTCATGAACGGGATTCGGAGTGAGGAGCTCTACAAGGCTTTGGCCAGTAACTCCACCTTACAACCAGACGTGCTAGCTTGAGTCTTCGAGGAGGCAATACACGTAGATGATCAACTCAGGGAACGTAGCATGAGGACTACCAACCGAGATAGTGCAAGCCAGAGGGTCCCTGAGAGATCAACCACCTTGGGGGAAAAAGCAACTGCTAGCGTGCAGGATAAGGGAAAGAGTGTAGACCACGACCAAGGGATGGCAGAGATGAGAATGGAGATTGCACGGTTGCAAGAGCTCGTTAGAAAGCCTGTGAGATCGCATGTGCAATGTGTCTACTGTGGTGGCAATCACCTCCCAGTTGAGTGCCAAGATCCTAGATCTCGGCCATGCTCAAATTGCGGTAGATTCGGGCATGATGCAGCGCATTGCAGAATGCCGAGGAGATTCCCATACACGCAGCAGTACAACCCCCCATACTTAGGTAATAGGCCACCTAATTTCTTTGGGAGGGGAGCCCAGTTAGCTCTTCCAGCACCAACTGACTCAAGACCTGCCGTGTCTAGGCTGGAGATGAACCCAAGTGGTATGCCCAGGCCACCAGGGCCTTTTGTGACTCACCCATCTAGTGATGCTCCTGTTCACTTTGTGGAGGAGCCTAATGAGGAAGAGACCTATGTTAATCCGTACATATCCTACGACAAGGAGGGCAACCCAGTCCTGATGGACTATCGGCCAGTGTCGGTGATGGCTTTAGGAAGAGGACGAGGCACAGGCTTTGGAGGGCCTAGCCAGGATCCAGTCACATGCTGGACTTGTAGCCACCCAGGCCACATTTCATCACACTACTCAGAGCGAGAACAAGCTAACAAGGACAAAGTAGATATCCGATGTGCAGAGTGTGGAATCACACATCTATTTCCTGACTGTCCTAAGCGGAAGCCATCAACCAGCTCTGCCAACATGCCATCGGTGCCTTTGGGGCTCTTTGGAGTGGAAACTTTTGGTAGTGAGGATACGCCCATCCCACTACATGCTATGACGCGAGCTCAAACGAAACAAGCAGGCATCTCCTTGCCAGGGCCAAGTAACCTTAATGCAACCTCAATGGGGAAGAAAAGCCGGAGGAGACGGAAAAAGAGAACTGATGCAAAGATAACCCTTAAAACCGAGGAAATGACTACGCTAGTAACGGGAAAGAAGGTCATAGACACAGAGGCAGAGACCTCAGCTCCTAAGACAACAGAGCTAGGGAATGCCAAGGTAGGGGAATATCCCCACCCCAAACAGCAACTCGAGGCTATAGCCAAGGTCAAGGAGTGGGTCAAGGACGCCCAAAAGCACCTCGAGGATGCTGAACCCATATTGGAAGATCCTATGGACAACTTCTCCAGTGTTAGCACACCAGTCTCACCCTCAAAACCACAGGCTGGGAGCATACTTGCACCACTAGGAGCAACTCAGCAACAAGGCTGGGGGGAAACTTACCAGGGTAGACAGAATGCATGGCCTAGAACTGCTAGCCTCAGAGGAAGGCAAGGGTCCAATAACCTCCTCACAACCTTGATGTTCACTCCAGTAACTCTATTCTTGGAGGATCTGCTTAGGCAAAATCACTCTTTGTGGCAGAAGTTAAAAGACTTGATCGAGGGACACGCAGGACTTACGGGTGCTGATCCGCAAGATCATGATGCAGTTACACGGATCCCAAGTCTAACTCTACACTCAAATCCTAAGTCTTTGCACATCAATGCTTTTTGGGAAGGCACTGAAATGCACACAGTTTTTCCCGTCCTAGCCTTAGGAGACATGACTCGAAAAGGAATTGTAGACACAGGCACCGGTGTTAGTGTGCTAAACCATGCAGTCCTAGAGGCATGGGGAAACCCTCCTGTGGAGACCGCTAGGTTCAATGTCACGCTAGCAAATGGAATGAGGGTAAGACCATTTGGGGTCTTAAAGAATTGGCCGGTAAAGATTGCCGGTGTGCAATTTTTGGTGAACTTCATTGTCATGAAGGGAGTGGATTACGACATACTATTAGGCCAACCTTGGATGAGGAATGCACGAGTCATAGAGGACTGGGGCAATGGATTGATTTTCCTAGGGAATAGAACTAGTGCAGTGAGGGTAGAGATGGACACTTGGACGACGACACCTGTTGACCTAGCTGCCATCTCGGCTATGCTAAAAGGCGATACTCAAACGACCAAGCCCTATGGATCGCTCGCTAGATATATTCCTTGCCCTGAGGATGAGAGGGATTGGATGCATGTTTTGGCAACCATTGACCTACCATTCTCGGATGAGGAAGGACCACATCAGCAGGCTGCTAAAGCCGCAACCATGCCAACTGAGGAGCCAGTTGTGCCACTTTGCATGACGGCAGGAAGCTCACTCAACCCGGGAAAATCGGCCTCGTCCCACATCCCAACAACAACTTAGAGCTTCAGGAAATCGTAGAGTATCTGACCAATAAATTGGATGGCAATTTGACTGCTAACTTAAAACCTCTACGTGACCTTTTAGCTAAACCAGAATGGAAATGGACCAAGGTCCACGACCTGAACTTGTTATATAACTGGGCTTTAGTTATTGATGACAAGGAGATTGAAGAGGGAAGCTTAGGGGATGATGAGCAGTCAGAAGGACAGGACCCGGATGATGAGGAGTATGATGACTGTCACTCTACAGGAGAAGAGAGTGAAGAAGAGATAGACACAATAGAGTATGATACGGAGGGAAAAGCGATAGAACAAATCAGGGCAGACTTGAGGCCTACGAAAGAAGGGATCAGTCGGAACAAAAAAGGGGTAATGCTAATGGAGTGTGACAGATCCTAGCTAGAATGCATAGGAGTCGTGGATTACGAGCAAGCTAGAGTAGCACAACCATGGGTAATCCCAGTACTCAAGACAGATGCACCTACGAAACTACGACCCCCTAGGGAAACACCTTCCTCAAGTGAGGGATGCGAGTTTAACTCAGAGTCAGAAGTTAGCACTGAAAGTGATCCCGAGATACCGCAACCCTCTAAGGTCAAATGCACCAAGGGAGACTTGCCAGTCCACCTGAGGCGTAGGAGGCTAAAAGAGGAGGCCAGAAAGCAAGCAAGGGACTCAGAAGCAGAAAGGCAAAAGAAACCATAGGATCTGCCCAAACAGTTTACAAAATTTAAAAAGGGTGATAGAGTGGTGATTCTGTTAGGTGCAAAAAGACAAGGTCAGACTCGTGAACCGATCGAGGGACCCGCCAAAGTCAAAGAGGTTAACTTGGTCAAGGAAGGTGAAAAACCAAGACCGGTGTTTGTTGCAGATGATTTGGTGGAGGATGAAGAGGCCAAACTCGTTGCGCTCCTGCAAGAGTACATTGACGTATTTGCTTGGACATTGAACTTAAGGGAGTCAACCCTAGGGTCGTGACTCATAACATCCCAATGGTCCCAGATGCAATGCCAACGAAACAACGACCTTACCCCATGAATCCCAAGCACACCCATGCAGTAAAAGAGGAGATTGATAAACTCATGAGGACAGGTTTCATATATGAGATCGAGCACACGGACTGGGTATCACCTATCGTGATTGTCATGAAAAAAATGGAAAAATCCGAGTGTGCGTGAACTACAAAAAAGTGAATGCCGCTATGAAGAGGGATAACTATCCTTTACCTTACTCCGAGCACATGCTTGAGAGGGTAGCAGGAAAGGAAGCCTACAGTTTTCTGGATGGTTTCTCAGGCTAAAATCAAGTGCAAGTGCACCCCGATGACAGGCACAAGACTGCCTTTGCCACGGAATGGGGCGTGCTCGCCTACATTGTCATGCCTTTTGGGCTAATGAATGCACCTGCAACTTTCCAACGCCTAATGTGTACTATCTTTAAGGACATGCTTAGGTGCGAAGTGGAAGTGTTCGTAGACGACTTATGTTTACACTCTAGCTAGGCCGAACACTTGGAGAAATTGAGAGCTGTCTTTGAAAGGTGTAGGTTGTACCACCTCTCGTTGAACCCCTTAAAGTGCCAGTTTTGGGTAAAACAGGAATGCATCTTAGGGCACGTAGTGTTAAGGAACGGCATTGCTACTGACTTTTCCAAAGTCAGAGTCATTGTTGACTTACCACCACCCGATAACTACAAGGGAGTTCAGTGCTTCTTGGGACACACTGGATATTATCGACGCTTTGTACTAAATTACGCACTAATAGCTAGACCATTGTACAAGCTATTGATAGTGTTTGAGTGGACGGAGGAATGCCAGCGCGCATATGAGGAGTTGAAAAAGGCTCTTACGACTGCACCAATCTTACGAGCCCCAAACTAGAACTTAACGTTTCATGTACACATAAACGCCTCTAAGTTCGCTATTGGAGCCGTGCTATGCCAGCCTGGTGAATATAACTTGGATTACCCGGTGAGTTTTGCTAGCAGGCAGCTCACAGAGACCGAGATGAACTATTCCATGACAGAAAGGGAGGGTTTGGCCATGGTATTTGCGGTAAAGAAATTTAGGCATTACCTGTTGGCCACTCCCTTTGTCTTCTTTGTTGACCATCAAGCCTTGTTGTATCTTGTGAACAAGCCTTGCGCTACGGGGCGCATAGCTAGATGGTTACTCCTCTTACTGGAGTTTGACTTCTCTGTGGTTGTATGCAAGGGAAAGCATCATTACATGGCTGACCACATGTCCCGCATACCCACAGGAGAAGCCACCGGACAAGGCATGCCTGACGATTTGCCGGATGCCCATCTCTTTAACCTGTCTAGTGAACGAGAATTATTTAAAACTGATCTGACACCGTGTTGGGCCGATGACATAGTGCAAGTGCTAGAAAATGGACTACCAGAGCGACCCATTGAGAAGGCTAGGCTGAAAAGTCTTATCTTGAAAATTCAGCCATACCAACTGATAGTAGCTGGCCAACTCTACAGGTTGGGACAAGACGGTTTATTGCGCAGATGCATATGTGAGTACGAGATGCACAACGCATTGAACGAAGCACATGGCGGAATCGCTGGAGGACACTTTATCAGGGACACAACAGCCCGAAAGGTGCTACAATCCCAACTATGGTGGCCCACCCTCTTCTGTGATGCAGCTAAATTTGTAAAGCACTGCGATGAGTGCCAAAGGACCAAAGTGCCTGTGCGAAAGGACAAGATGGAATTAACCCCTGTCATAGCCCGACAACCCTTTGAAAAATGAGGTGTCGATTTTATTGGACCTATCAGCCCTGCAACACAATACTCCCAAGCTCGCTACATCATAGTGGCGACCGGCTATCTAACGAAATGGGCAAAGGCACAAGCCATGAGGAAGAATGATGCTAGTGCTAATGGTGGCCTTGTGGGCCTATCGCACAGCTTATAAAACAACTGTAGGACAGATGCCTTTTAGGCTGACGTACGGAATTGAAGCCATTTTACCCTTAGAATTCTTCATCCCTAGCTTGAGGCTAGCAGTCCAGGAGCGTTGGGAGGGAAGAGAGGCTTGGACCAACCGCTTGGTGGAGCTAGAGCACTTAACAGAGACCCGACTCCTCGCCACTCACTCTCTGATTTGTGAAAAGGCTCGATGAAAGATGTGGTTTGACAAGTATGTCAAGCAGTGAGACTTCGAACAAGGGGACCTTGTTCTGCTATACTCAGTAAAAGGACATAAAAAGAAGATGAAGTTTCGGGGGCTAGGGCCTTTCAGAGTACACATGATTAGTAGGACCGGGAATGTCGAGTTGGAGACACTTGACGGTGAAGGAATAGGCTTTTTTAACGACAGTCGCATTAAGAAGTAGTATCCTCCTTCCCATCCATTACATGATCCACCCATGCTAGAACCCCCACTGAACGTCCGCATGGCTACTGTAATTGGCCTTACAGATCAGGACGAAGAAGCAGTGGCACCGGTGTATCTATGAATCACAGTTGCTGTAGGAGTGGTGTATTCTTTTGAGGCCTTGATTGATGAAGGTGCCGACTACAACATCTTGACGCATGACCATTGGACACGCATTGGTCAATCGAAACTACAGCCCGCTAACACTAAACTCACCCCGTTTGGGGGTACCGCTTATTCACTCCTAGGGAAGTGCAAGGTGGTAGTTTCCATCGAGTTTGAAAGTTTACAAGCCTTCTTCCATGTGTTGCCTGACACTAAAGGAGCCGGTAATGTGTCACTATTGGGTCGCACTTTCAAGAAACAAACAAATTGTAATGTGGATTACAACCTAAACCTCATACATCTTGCTATCGGCAATGTGAGTATAGTGACAACCTTCAGCAAGGGCTGTCTTAATTCCCCCACCATTACGAAGCCACCGGTAGAAACCCCTACGACCACGCTTCAGCCCGAGTCTGAACAGAAGGAAACTAGGGCCTCGTGCCGGGCTCTCGACCCCAGGCCCAAACCCACCAAGAGTGCTCACAAGGCCAAAGAGTCCAAGTTTCTATGGGTGCCAAAACGGAAAAAACCACATCCGGGTAGACCACCCAAGTGTGATCCTAAACATCAAAATCATCGATCATCACGGCCTAAGAGGCAGTCTAAACGATATCAACGTAGACACACAATCACGCCGCGTTGGATCCCCAAAGATCTTTTGCGAGCACAAGGATACTACGAGGGCAATCCCTGGATTTGGGTGCCTAAAAACGACCAGCTAAAAAGCTCATCTATAAGCAATCTCACCCTAGTGAGGGAGGCTTGAACAAGGGGTGCCTAGAACATAGTCAGTAGGCCATGGCCAGCTGTGGCTAGTAAGTCTCAGCTCATCTACCGACCAAAGCAAATGCCACAGGCCTTAAACCTACCTAATTGAGAGAACTTAAAAACCACTATAACTGCTCACTTAGAATCCAGCACAACCCCCATGCCCCCGGAGCTTCCTACAGCACCTCAAAGTGCTTCAGAGTGCAAGGCCCAACCCATGACACCGATGAGGGAGTCACCACTATCCAGTCCAGTTGCACCACCCACAATGGGTCTTAAACCTTCATATGCGATACGACCTTTCCTCTCCTTGGCTAAGGACCTTGCCGCGACTTCTCGGGATGACTTAATAACCTACATTAAAATGTTGGATGAAACTTTCACTACATTTGCTAGAAGTTATGAGAGGCTAGACCTAGGTCTTCTTGACAAAATGCTTGCTTCGGATGTTCGTGCATTACCATGCACTTGGGAAGAATACGAACTTATGACCACTAAATTCCCCAAAATTGCTGCCGAGTTGATAGCAAATGACAAAATCTCAAAGGAACAAGCTGCTCTAAGAAGAATTATCACTTCGTATCGTAAGCCTCCTCGTTCTGCTCCTGAACAGGAGTTGCAAGAGCTCACGCAGATGGCAAGCTCGCCTTCCACGTTCTTGCAGCAGTGGTTTATGCTAAGGATCCAATGGGAGAAAAAAGGTTGCCGAATAATGACCAATGTTGCGCAACGTAGGGCAATTAAAACCATCGAATATGACACCACTTATGTGGCACCTATCTCATTTAGGGTCTTGGCCATCACCCGCAATCAGCATTTGGATGTGCTCGCCCACGCCTACATTGACCAATTCCTCACCACAGAGGAATTACATGTTGCCAGTCGCCTCAATACTGGAGATCTCTTCCACGATGTCTTGACCTACATTTCCCAAGTCTCCATCCAACCATCTACTCTTGATTGTCATGCCCAACTCGAATACAATCCAAGCTTCTATGATTGGTTATTGGCCAGGTAAGTCAATCCATGCAAAACAACGTTTACCTCGTCCTTCTTGTGCTAATCCTAGGAAGGATTCCTTGAAAGATCCCCGACGGAGGGGGGAGCAATGTGAGCAAGAGCAGAGCAAAAATGAAAGTTATGCTATCTAGCTAGCAGATTGTTATAATTAAGTAAGTTTCTATGGAAGAATAGTGCAAAGGAAAACAATAGCAATTGCTCTATGGGCCGATTTCTAAAATTCAAGCCTCTAAGCAAGTATACCCATTTTGGGCACATACATTTTTCTCTCAAACTGAGTTTTGATTAGAAATAAGCCGGTTGTTAGGCATTAATGTTGGCATGGTGTGTTGACAGGTCACCACCATGGTAGGACAAGACAAAGGGGGCAAACTCCCAGTCTCTGAAGAAGAGATGACCAAATTCGGCATTAGCATCGAGACACGAGGATTCAGTCAATTCACTTTCAAGCACACACTGAATCTGGATGAGGCCATCCTGGAGGAACCTGTGATCAAAGACTTGGTGGACAGATGCCACCTCCACAAGTATGTGGAAAAGGTGGGGCAGGCCGTGGATTACAGCATGTGTGCGGATTTCCTGAGGAACTTTGACAAGGGCAGGAACTGTGGCACTCTCACAGTAAGGACAGGGGAGCAGGAAAGAAGAATCGAAGTGCCCCTCAATACAAAAATCATAGAAAAGGCCCTGGGGCTTGTGCCCAAGAAAGAGAGGGCCAAGACGGGATGTTTACGCCATGCTGGGGGTAAAGAAAGAAGCGGTGCACACCGTGGATGGAATCAGCTTGGTTGACATCCCAGACCCAACAGTGAAATTACAAGCGAAGATGATCCATACCCTCTTCTCGGGCCAATGGTACAATGCATTGATGAACAAGATCATGGTCCCACTGTTGGAAAGCATCGCAGCAGGAGTCCCTAAAGAGATAGACTAGAATGGGTTTGTACAGAAAACCATTCAAAGTTCAGCTACCCTCCTCACTCCGATGGAAGCACTAGCAGGAGGAGAATCCCCTGCCTCAACCACGCGCTCCGCAAGGAAGAAACCTGCGTCAAAGGCAGCTACAATCAGATACGGGGGTATCCTGACAGCCATCATAGACAGAGCAATAAAGGATGAGGATGTCATGGAGGAGCAAGCTGTGCATCAAAGCCCACCTCACCATGAAGGAGGGGAATCAAGCGAAAGAACAATAAGTGACAAGGGAGAGCAGGAGATGCCGCCTACACGAGCGAGCAAACCCGAAGAACAAAACAAAAGTGACAGGAGACAGAAGGAGAAGAAAGAGAAATTAAGTAAGGAAGAACGGGTTGAAATCAAAAGGGCTCAAAGAGAGTCTTGAAGGGCTGAGGAAGAAAGGAGGAGGAGGAGCTTGCAAGGATAAGAGAGGAGTCAAAGAAGGCAGAAGAGGACAGAAAAAGAAGGGCGGGAGAAGAAGCCGAAGAGCAGCGACTGAAGGAACTAGCCGAATTGGCAGAAGCTACACGAAGATCTGTGGAAGAGACCCATGGGGGCGGAGAACTCGAACCCGTAAGCCCCCGCCATAAAGCCAAAGCCAGTGCAAGTGTGGAAGCAGCTCCAGTGGTCGTAGGCAAGGGCAAGTCCCTGCTACATCCATTTCCTTCCTCCTTTGTGCCGACAATGGCTGAAACCATGACTGCAACCACCGCACAACCCACACCTCCCCTTGACACGTCACAGCTCATGACCATGGTGCAGATACTAGTGAGAAAGGTGGCGGAAATCGTGCTTGAAACCAGATTGAAAAGGCCCACTGCCGCAGATGCAGAGTCATGGCAAGACCCTAAATGACAAAGGATGGAGGCATCAACAATTATCCCAATCGGCACTCCTTAACATCTTGTTATGAGGTTGCGAGTGAGGCTTGTTGTCAATCACCGCTCGCGTAACAACGTCAAATAGCAGGTCCACTTGGTGAACACCCCTTTGAAGGTCTTAAAGAACTTACTTTGGAGGCTATTATAGGGCGATGAGGCATTTGATTTGTAGAGATCCCATGCACTACTGGTGTTGTTGATGTCCTCTAGATCAAAGTAGATTCTCCTCTCACCATACTTGGCAGTGATGGTGCCCACTCTTGGTGCACAGATCGGATGCTGTATGCTCACGTAGTGAACGCTGGAAGGTCCCCAAGAACAAAAGAACTCTATTTTTTGCAAAAACTAAAGGTAGAAAGCATGCACGACATGAACAAGAGACCAATTGGTTGCAATCTCCCCCCACACCTTGTGTGAGCGCTCCACAAAGCATGCATTTTTATGTATTAATCCTCTTCAAGCTCAAATAATAGCCCAAATTACAAAATAGCACGCTTTTGGCTTTTGAGTTTACTTTAGCACAAAATAGAAATAAAGCTAATGGACGGGCGCCCAAAGAGTCAGGCATACCCAATACAATGTCTAAATATAAATATCATAATCATGCGCCCATGTGCATACAAAATAATAAATAAATATCCAACGCCTCAATAAATAGGCACAATAAAATATAGGCTCCATTCCTAAGGTATGTGCCCATTAAAATATAAGTGACAACTCGAATACACACTATCCTCCAATGCTTTCCTCCGCTACTGCTGCTATCTCTATACATCAACTGAAGCATTCACAATCGTTAGTAAAATAATACAATTAAACTGACAAAAGTGAATACCTAGCAGTCTTCAGCTACATAAATAAATCAACTGGTTAGAAATCAATCCTAACCTTAATTTATCACGAGTGCGCACTCTAAACTCATAAAAGTTTATTAATTTAATATGTATTTTGTGGAATCACCCGCTATGGAATCACCCATATACACACTAAATTAATGAAATGCCTGAAAAGGATAGGCGTCCCCATAAACTTCTCGCACAAATAATCCACTTTGTGTATGAGTCCCAGTCAACAAAGTTTACGGAATCCACCGTAAAACCTCACAGAATCCACAGTGGCACGGAATCCACCGTGAAATATGCCTCCTGGCATCATACCCCCGGGGTGGGATAGCAATTGTCCTCAATTGCTATTAGCTCAATGTGGAGCTAATAGAGTGGGGAAAGCATTTAAGTCTCTAGCGTGCATCCATTGGGCTTCTTCAACAGGATGGTTTTTAAACTTGACCAAATATCCAGAATATCTACGGCCAGTTCTAGTGGTCATAAAATCAGTATCTATGATAGCTTCAAGTTCAAGTATTTCAGTCTCTTCATCTAACAAAGGTGGGTTTTCATAAACAGGGTGTACAGGTAATTGGCCTCTAAAGGGTCGTAATAAACTAATGTGAAATGTGTTGTGAATTTTCCCGTGAGGTGGTAGTTCTAACTTGAATGCATTGTCATTGATTTTGTGAATGATCTTAAATGGTCCATAGAATCTAGGTGCTAATTTCACAACTGGGTGTTTACCTACACTTTGTAATCGACGTTTTTCTATTCTCAACCAAACATAATCATCAACTTTGAAATTCATGGCCTGTGTTTTCTTATTGGCTTGTTTTGTATACGATTGCTGGGCTTTGGCAATCATGTCTTTAACCTCATCAAAAATAGTAGCATGCATATTAGCAATATCATCAGCACTCTGGATTCTATTTGATAAAGATGTAACAGGTGTAGACAATCTATAACCATAAATCACTTCAAACGGTGCTTTCTTTGTAGATGTGTGTGGTGTATTGTTATATGCAAACTGCAGTAAATGTAAATGTGTGTCCCATGTCTGTGCTTGAGAAATAGTGTAAGCACGTAAAAGATCTAAAATAGTACTGTTAGTGGCTTCTGTTTGTCCATTAGTTTCAGGATGACAAGCAGATGAGAAATCAATCTTTGTTCCTAGGTTAGCAAACAAAGTAATCCAAAAGTTGTTACAAAATCTGAAATCATGATCAGAAATAATAACTTTTGGTAATCCATGATTAGTGAAAACAGTTTTCAAAAACAATTGTGCTGCCTGAGATGCTGTTAAAGTTTTCTTACATGGAATGAAATATGATTATTTACTAAACTTGTCTACTACAGTCCAAATCATATCATGGTTAGCTTTAATATTAGATAAACCAGTAATAAAATCCATAGAAATCTGTTCCCATGGTCTTGATGGAATAGATAAAGGTATAAGTAAACCATACTGTTTACCATGATGTCTCTTAACTCTTTGACAAACCAAACATTTAGAAAAAATGTTAGATACATCAGTGTCCATATGTGGCCAATAAAAATCTTCAGTCAATATACGCAAAGTAGATATGATACCTCTATGACCTTGATATGGATGACAATGAATCTCATTCAAAACAAAAGATCTAAATGGGACTGTAACACATAATCTCTTTTTATAAAACATGAATCCATCATTATAAGACAGTGAATCAATATGAATCTAGTTGTTTCTAACTAATTTATTCCAATCAGCATGAAAAGTAATGTCCTGACGATATGTATCTTTCATAGGGGTTAGAGAATCAAATGATATAACATAGATATTATGAATAGTCAGTCTTCTACTTAATGCATCGGGCACTACATTTTCTTTACCTAGTTGATATTGGATAAGGGGATGAAAACTCTTAATAAAAGCTACCCATTTGATATGTCGGTGAGATATTTGGGGTTGACTAAGTAAATGTCTAATACTTTGTTGATCAGTCTTAATCATAAACTTAGAACCCATTAAGTAATGTTTCCATTGTCTTAAAGCTTGTACAACAGCTAATAATTCTTTATCATATGTGGAATATTTAAGTTCGGAGGGTTTCAGTTTACAACTAGAATAGGCTATGGGATGATTATCTTGCATAAGTACGGTTCCTATTCCAGATCCGCTAGCATCAGTAACTACTAAAAAGAATGGTCTATTGAAATCAGGTAGTTGTAATACAGGAGCATGGGTTAATGCACGTTTCAATAAATCAAAAGATTTTTGTTGATTATCAGACCAATGATAAACAATACCTTTCTTTAAAAGTTTAGTCAAAGGCAAAGCAAGTAATGAAAAATTTCGCACAAATTTCCTGTAAAAACTAGCAAGACCTAGGAAAGAACGTAACTCATGCACATTTTTAGGTATTGGCTAGTTCAATATTGCTTCTATCTTCTTAGGGTCAACTTTAATACCTTCTGATGACACAATATGACCTAGATATTCAATTTCTGTTGGAAAGAACTCACTCTTTTCTAGATTAGCATACAATTGATTATCTTTCAACAATTTGAAAACCAAAGACAGATGTTCATAATGTTCTTTCTCATTTTTACTGAATACCAAGATATCATCAAAGAATACAATAACACAATGCTGATATTTCAAAAATATGCGATTCATCATTCTACTAAATGTAGCAGGTGCATTAGTCAATCCAAAAGGCATCACTAAAAATTCATAATGACCAAATTGTGTTCTAAATGCAGTCTTGAATATGTCAGATTTATCTAATCTCACCTGATGATAACCAAATATAAGATCTATTTTACTAAATATGGCAGAACCTTGTAGTTTATCCATAAGATCATCTACATTAGGAATTGGATATCTATTCTTTATAGTAATATTATTTAGGGCACGATAATCAATGCACATACGATAAGTATTATTATTCTTCTTTACCAACAAAACAGGTGCGCCAAATGGAGAACTACTAAGTCTAATCAATCCTCTATTTAATAATTCCTCAACTTGATTTTGAATTTCTTTTTGCTCTATCTGGTTATGCCTATATGGTGCTTTACAAGGTGGTTGTCTACGAGGAATTAAATCTATTTTGTAGTCTTTAGGACGTGAAGGAGGTAGTCCAAGTGGTAGATCTTCAGCAAAACAATCTTTAAATTGTGCAAGGAATTATTTATGCCTAGGGTGCATATGTTTTTCTTTAGCTTGCAGTTCATTCACCCAAATTAGATAAGGTTTACTACTTTTGCGTAATGCACGTTTAGCTTGAGTATGAGTAAGTAGTGGAAAGCATTAGATGCGTGCATACCATACAATGTAATGTGTTTTCCTTGAAAATGAATATTAATTGAATGTGTGGAATAATCTATGTCAGGATTATGCTGATGGCGCCAAGGCATACCTAAAATAATATCACTGGACTGTAATGGTACAACTAGAAAATTCCTTCTTTCAGTGTATTCACCAATTTGAATTTCTAGATCATGCACCTCTTGCGTTCCATTATACCTTGTGCCTAAGAATGCTGCTTTAATACGATAATGCGTAGGAACAGTTTGTAATTTCAATTCTTTCACTAACTTTGCAGAAATAAAATCATGTGTACTACCATCATCATGTAAAATAATCTTTTCTTTTCCATGCACTAAACATTTCATTGTCAACAAAGAATGTGGAGTTGGCATACCTGGGAAAGTATCCGAAGTAGTAGTGTCGTCCTCATCTTCCGTAAAGTCAGGCATTTCCTCATGTTCTTCATCTTCCATTGCTCCAAGATAGTTGATATGGATAGGTGGCTTCTTTGATTGGCAATTGGTTGCTAGATGTCCAGGTTGATGGCATTTGTAACACACTATAGGTTTGGCTTTAGATACATTGTTTGCAATGGCAGGAAGTCTAGGAATATTAGGATTTGACTGTGAAGATGGCTTAGGGTTTTGATTGGTATTCGATGGCAAAGCAGGTGGTTTTGTCCAAGACTTACGGAAAGATGATAACGGAAATCGACTTTGGTTGAATCTTCTAAAATTTGAATTGAATTGCTTAGAACTATAGTTACCATTTTCTTGAAATTGTTGTGGACGCTTGTCTCTTCCTCGAATCTTGTCTTCAGTGTCATGAGCTAAAGAAATCATCTTCAAGAGTTGTAGGCTTGAACATATTGACTTCAGCATAGTAATGCCCAAGTAATCCAGACATATACTTGCGCTTATGAGTCACTTCAGGTACGTCTTCAAGCATGCGTAATTGGAGTAAGGCATTTCATGAGCATTCGGTGTACTGAGAAATAGGCTCAAGATCTCTTTGCTAAAGAAGGTCCCATTGCTTTATGGCTTTTTCATGGAATTGTGGAGGAAGGAAATTCTGTATTAACTTCTTTTTGAAACTCTCCCAGGTAGTGGGACAATCTATACTCTTACAAACCATGGTCCACCAAAGAGATGCTCTATCCACTAAATGATTAGTGACACACTTGATTTTATCTTTTTCAGCGTATGTCTCTTCATGAAAGTAATCATCAAACTGACTGATGAATGAAAGAACAGTTTTTCCATCTCGAGTGCCATTGAAAGTACGGAATTTGAAATTTCTTTTACTTATCTTTGTTTCTTTGTGGATGGATTGAGCTTCGAGAGTCGCATCAATGGTTTGTCGAATAAGATCTTCAGGTTGTGGTCCATCTTTGTCGGTAGTCGATCTTTGTAAATTGGCCAATTGAACTTGCAATGCTTGCCGGGCTCTTCATTCTTCATCCAACTGCATCATAATTAAATCCAACTTTTGTTCCACCGTAGGTTCAAGAAGATCGCCTTCAGCCACCATTAAATCATCCATATTTTGTTCTGTCATCCTACAAAACTTCAAAAGACCTCATACTCTCAAAATCCAATTAGCGGGTTGAGCGTAGCTCAAGATCGGGTGTACAAGGCTTATATATTTTTGTTTGGCTTTCACGGTCTTCGTCTTTGGCAATTGTGGGATTTGAAACCTTTGTAAAATCTGTGTTTTGATCTTTTGTGTGTGCTGAAACTGGTTCAGCAAGTCTGCATATGCGAACAGAGTCTTCCAAGGAACAACTTTGCAGTTCGGTGCTTCTGCGCAGGAACAGTCCTTATGGGAGTTTTGGGCACAAGTCAGTTCTGGCTTCTGATGACTTGACTGACTTGCAGAGTTGCAAACTTACGAAACTTGATCAACTTGAAGGATTTGTGTGATTGATGACTTGGGTAACTTAGCTTATGGCTAGTTTGGCAGCAAACGACGATTTTTAAGGGGGGGTGTTTTATCACGCCGAAAATCACAGATACATGCCGCCTTGTGTAACTGAGAAAAAACAATGACTTGTTGGAGAAGATGTAGGAGTGGTCCTCCGCCGTTATAGGCCGGTCCTTCATGATCAGAGGCTATAAATAGAGGTTCTTGATCGCCAGGAATCCACCCATATCGACCGTTCGCGATGAGACTGACCGTAGAGCTCGATCGTTCCAGGAGCTCTGCCTTTGCACAAGATGGTTAGCGATTGGAAGCTCTCGATCTCAGCTTCGCTCTGATACCACTGGTGCGCAGATCGGATGCTGTATGCTCGCGTAGTGAATGCCGGAAGGTCCCCAAGAACAAAAGAACTCTACTTTTTGCACAAAACTCAAGGTAGAAAGCATGCACGACATGAACAAGAGACCAATTGGGTGCAATCTTCCCCCATACCTTGTGTGAGCGCTCCACAAAGCATGTATTTTTATGTATTAATCATCTTCAAGCTCAAATAATAGCCCAAATTACAAAATAGCACGCTTTTGGCTTTTGAGTTTGCTTTAGCACAAAATAGAAATAAAGCTAATGGACGGGTGCCCAAAGAGTCAGGCATACCCAATACAATGTCCAAATACAAATATCATAATCGTGCGCCCATGCACATACAAAATAATAAATAAATATCCAACGCCTCAATAAATATGCGCAATAAAATATAGGCACCATGCCTAAGGTATGCGCCCATCAAAATATAAGTGACAACTCGAATACACGCTATCCTCCAATGCTTTCCTCCGCCACTACTGCTATCTCTACACATCAACTGAAGCATTCACAATCGTTAGTAAAATAATACAATTAAATCGACAAAAGTGAATACCTAGCAGTCTTCAGCTATATAAATAAATCAACTGGTTAGAAATCAATCCTAACCTTAATTTATCACGAGTGCGCACTCTAAACTCATAAACGTTTATTAATTTAATATGTATTTTACAGAATCACCCGCTATGGAATCACCCATGTACACACTAAATTAATGAAACGCCCGAAAAGGATAGGCATCCCCATCAACTTCTCGCACAAAGAATCCACTTTGTGTATGAGCTCCGGTCAACAAATTTTATGGAATCCACTGTAAAACCTCACGGAATCCACCATGAAATATGCCTCCTGGCATCAACTCTTGCAAGACTGTGAGAAAATAAAGAAAGAAGCTTGAGAAGAAACATGTAACTTCTAACCCAAAATGTTTCCCGATGACATGACGATTGAGCTCGTAGGAAAATAAGAGACTTCAAATTTCCTAATGATTTTGGAATCTTTCCTTTGAAATTGTTGTTGTAAGGAGCCATGCTATCAAGGTTCTTAAGCTTATCCAACTCTTCAAGTATTTTGCATGTAATCTTGTTCTTGTATAGCTCTAGATACTGCAAATATTGAAGATTTTCCAACTCGGGACTAAGGTGCCCTAATAGATTTGAGCTTCCTAGGTCAACTTGCATCACCACATTTTCTTGGTTGCAAGTAACATGGAACCATGTTCAATTGTTGTTATAAGGAGCCATGCTATCAAGGTTCTCAAGCTTATCCAACTCTTCAAGTATTTTGCATGTAATCTTGTTCTTGTATAGCTCTAGATACTACAAATATTGAAGATTTTCCAACTCGGGACTAAGGTGCCCTAATAGATTTGAGCTTCCTAGGTCAACTTGCATCACCACATTATCTTGGTTGTTGCAAGTAACATGAAACCATGTTCAATTGTTGTTGTAAGGAGCCATGCTATCAAGGTTCTCAAGCTTATCCAACTCTTCAAGTATTTTGCATGTAATCTTGTTCTTGTATAGCTCTAGATACTACAAATATTGAAGATTTTCCAACTCGGGACTAAGGTGCCCTAATAGATTTGAGCTTCCTAGGTCAACTTGCATCACCACATTATCTTGGTTGTTGCAAGTAACATGGAACCATGTTCAATTGTTGTTGTAAGGAGCCATGCTATCAAGGTTCTTAAGCTTATCCAACTCTTCAAGTATTTTGCATGTAATCTTGTTCTTGTATAGCTCTAGATATTGCAAATATTGAAGATTTTCCAACTCGGGACTAAGGTGCCCTAATAGATTTGAGCTTCCTAGGTCAACTTGCATCACCACATTATCTTGGTTGCAAGTAACATGGAACCATGTTCAAAGATTCACAAATGTTGGGTCCTAACTTAGCAACACATTGTCTAAATTAGACATGCCTCTCCTAAAAGCATGGAGAGTATCACCTTTCGAATTTGATGGCATGAAATCGGCTAGTACTGAGAGGGCAATCAATAGCCCAAATAGAGCAATTCTCTTTATTTTCATTAGTCACTTAGATGCCCATTTGTGGTCAAAATCCCTCTTTTCATAGATGGGTGTAGAGCTTACACATTGCTTGTACACATTGCTTGAATCCTCTGATTTTTCCCTTTCAGAAGCTGCTTATGAGATGTTGATGCTGTATTTTGATGATGCCATGTTTCCACCCCTTTTCTTCTCTGATAAGAGAAGCTCATGACTCAAGAAAGTACATTGTTCTTTCTCTAATCCTTTTTCTTCTTCTTCCTTTCTTCCTCTTTTTTTGCTTCAGATGTCTTGTTGGAACACCTAAAATGTTAAATCCAGGTTATGGATATGCTTCCTCTAAATGCTTTACCATGTCCTCTTGATGATGTTGCACTCGATCTCTAGCCTTATTGCAACTATAAAGGCTCTTTTTTTTGCATGCCCTTCAATTTTCTTAGATGAGTGTGGCCAAGGAATGGAACCAAAGGCCCTTGTACCACTTGCAATGCAACTCTATTGTGTTGCTACTACTGCATAGAAGAGATGTAAAGGAAAATAGATGAATAAGTAAGAAATGAAAATTTTAAGAAGGGAACAGAGATAAGAGTTTAACAATAGTTTTATTGGAGGAGAATGGGATACTTGATGGACCTAATTTGGCTTTGATAACCAATTAAAAAGATAGGAGATTCAAGGTGGCTCATAGATAAAGATAGCCATGAATTGGAGAAGAAAAGAAAACCACTACTCATTACATTGGCTTAAATATTTAAATAGGCTCATATGTAGATTGGATACATTGCATTGGGTCAAGTTTGACTTGCCAACTTGGATCCTTATCCTTCCAACTCATCATCTTCATCTCTCCACATTCTCTTAGGCCTAGTTCCCATACACATCAAACATGCTAATAGTCTGGCACAACCCATGAGGGTGGAAGGGAATCAACTTGCTACCCAAGTCGAGGCTTCATCCTCTACATAGGCGATTCCGACTGAACCGGATCCACACTTTGCAAAGTCCAGTCTCCATTACCATTTCATTAGGAGACCTATTGAATCTGGTCCTAGCATTCAAGGAACACTTACTGAAGATGATTCAACCAGATTGACCTGTTCTATCAGAACCTAAAGTGCCAGCCCTAACAACATCCACATTAGAAGAGGAAGTTCGAAAGGTGCAACAGGAACATGTTCCACCATCAAGTGTTCAGACCCCAATGTTCTAGTCATCTCTTTGGTTCTAGAATCAAGTAATCAATAATGTTCTCTTGGATTGTGGGTCCAAAGTCAACATCATCATTATGGCCACTCGTAGAGATTTTGGGCTGATGTTTGAACTCTGATTGAACTAGGAACCAACCCCATTCTTGGTCTGAATGGCTAACCAACAAAGAGTGCACCCACTTGGCATGATCTAATCAATTCTCATGGAGGTTGTAGTGTTCCATTCTTGATTTACCTGGTAGTACTCAACATGGAGCATGCAAGTAAAGATTATAGCATATTCTTGGAGAGCCTTGGTTGCAGCTAGCACGAGTTAGCCATAATTGGGATTGTTACTAGTGGCTAACCATTCATCAAGGTCTTCTTAAATAGAATTTTGCCTCCATCAGTAGCCTATTGACAAGTCATCTTGCAGAAATAGTCAAGGTGGTGGATGGCCTAGACAATGATGAGGAAGCTACATTCTTGGCAGCTAATGTCCACTTGGAACTATTTTGTCCAGTGGATGTGCTATAGATCAATCAATAGTACTTGAATCCACATTTCCCACTCAACCCTGCCTAGGAGCTAGAATCAATCCATAATCAAAATTCTAATGTTCCAAAAATCTTGAATTTGAGTGTGTTGCACCTACCTACAATTGGAATAATTATAGTGCTAGTCAATTAGTATACTCAGTTATGCACTATTTGACATAGTAAGCCACTTTCCTTTATGTTGCATCTTATCTATACTTTGTGTACATTGTATTGTGGGTGAAAGAAGAAGAAGAAACCAGCAAGAAAACATTTTGATCTCTATCTCTCTTCTTGTGTTCTTGAGTGAGCTTCCTCTTGTATGTATGGTGTAGTAGCCCAAGAAAGTTCCCCACCATGTGATTTGTGATACATTTCATGTCTTAATTTACACAAAACAAAAGCAATGAATATATTCCTTTCAAAATATTTATACTATTAATTAAAAAAATTTACATTGGATTCTTGTTTATAGAGCTAGATACAAAAATTTACTTTCTTATTTAGAGCGATAACTAGCCACTAATTTCTAGGCTCTCGATGCTCATCACATCGTACTTGTATGGATTTCTTCTCCATTATAGGACCAACTACACAATTACCTTTTTGTGACCAACATTCCCCTAGTTATGTGTTGCCATAGGAGGAAACCTTTTGTATGGGACCTTCCTACCTAGATGCTCAAGCGCTTGTAGGTGGAGAAAAATTGGCTCAAATTAAGCCCTTGGAGGAGTGCAAACTACTCAGTCCTACTCATCATCTAGGCAGTATAAGCAAAAGTTTATATAAATTTCATGATGTATTTAGCAAATAAATTGCAAACCCAAGGCATTAACCAATCAATGTGCAAGAATGGGATCCTAACTTAGCCTAACTTAGCCAAAATCCAACTAATAAATGGTTCCACAAGTAAACTAACTATTTGAAATGGTAGGAAGCCATGGCCTAAGCCATGAATTAACTATGTAAACTAAGAAAAATAAATAAGAAAACCAAGTTTTGATTGATGAAAATGATCAAATGGGTATCTACAATAGTATTTTCTTAGCTATTTATAGTTCTCATTCAACCTCACTAGTTTCAACTATTTCTCATTATTTACAAGACTTTCATCCAAATTTAATATAAAATTTATGGATCAAATTTCTACATTATAGACCATTCCCACCTCAAAAGCTTTGTCCTCAAAGCTGGAGAAACAAATTGTCAAAAATTTGCATGCTATCCTCAATAGGGCTATAGAAGAAAAATGGCCATAACTTGGGATATACTCCTCCAAATGAGGCGAATTAAGTGTCTAAATGTAGAAGATATTGCATAGTACACATTTATATGATAAAGAATCACTTTTAATGGAGTAAGACCAATCATCTTTAACACAAAAAATTATTGGAACAAGATGTAATCTACTCCAAGACATCATGAAGTAGCCAAAAGGCCCACTTGGATCAAATGGTATCCGAACATAATAACCATCACACATCCAACAATAATTAGGATCACATGGATCAAAAGGTATGCTAAGGTAGTAGTTATCCAAGAGAGGAAAGCTGTCATCAATCCTTTCATCCATGCCATATATATATGCAGTCCAAGCATAATTTCCATAGGCAACCCCATCAATAAATATGCATCCATAAGAACTCCTTCTCTTGGTTGTTGCATACCATTGTCATGCATAGGCTGATGTAGATCATCATAAGCATCATTGGGTGATGAGTCATTGTCTTCATAAGACCTACAATTTCAGCATAATAACTTCTTTAGCTTCATCTTCTTGTTCTTCATCTCCATCTTCATGTTCATGTTCATCTACATGTTCATCTTTCATCACTCTTGCCATCAAACCATTCATCTTTATAGTAGATGAGTTGATTATAGCATACTAACCATCATCCATATTATTGCAACTACTTAAAGGACAAGTAGGAAGATCCCTTACATAAGGTTACCCATAAGAATAATAAGAGGTACCTTTCATTTCACTTGCATAGGGTTGAAAGTTTCCCTACAATTCACTTTCATTAGGCTGTTCATAAGGGTCACAAAAATCACCTCGTAGTGTATTAGAATATGCATAAGATTGCTACTTCTCACCATCATAAGCATAGTCATAAGGACATCCACAATGTTGGCCCATAGTATTCCAAGTAAAATCATCAAGATAAAAATTGATAGGATGTTGAAAATTCCCATAAGGTTGTTGATTAATATGTGGTTGCCTTTGTCCAAACATAGATGAAGATTGTGTTTTGCTCATTATGTCTTTAACACACCTCTTTTTGCTTTCTTCATATCTAGCATAGATTTTTCTCCCAAGGTGTTGAGTATGTAGACTACATAGGTGACTATCCATATGTATGACATAATCCATCTCCATGCATTTTACCATGAAATCCATTATATAGCTAGTGTCCATATGCTTCAAATCCATCACTACATCTTCCATAGGTTTGTTGTCCATATGCATAATACATTCGATAAGAATTTATGTCTTGATTAGGCATTATATAAGTGTTGTCCATAGTACCCTGCATTCACTAATTTGCCCCTAACTTGAGAAATACTTGTCCAAATGAAGTGTTTGATGGTTGCACTCGAAGATTACAATGTACCCTTCAAGTAGAAGCATTGATTTTTGTTAGAATGAAAATACCAAATTTTGTAGTAGATTTACTAAATCTGTCCACCACAATCAAAGCAATGTCCTGTTTTACCCTATTATGAGCTTGTTTGGACTTGTAACTCTATGTATATCATTCATAGGATATTGAACAACATCGTAGTCACATGATAGAATCACTTGGGCATGCATAGGATAGATTGCCTAGTTTCATGTGGCCTTGCTAATCCTACTTTAAGCGAATTATATTAGTGCCAAAGATCCCTTCATAAACCTTCAATGCTGATCAAGTGTGAATGGATTGAGCTTCTTCTTACAATCTTGGAGTGAAATAGAGCAAAAGCCCCATGATTAGAACTAGAATGGACCAAGATTTTAGATACTTTTCATAGTACCATTCTATCCAAGAGATTAACGAAGAAAAAAACCACCAAATCTTGTTAAATTTTGATGAAATGATCCAAGGTTGCATAGGTTTTTGATATCAAGGTTGAGATTTAATCCCAAGAGTGAAGAAATGTCAAAGGCTCCTTCTAATCTTCAAGAATTTGATGAAGAAAGCTTGCTGCCATGTTTTCCAAAGTAAAGATTTGAAAAGAACTTCAAATAATTGATGACAATGCTTCAATGCTTGACCAATGTTGTATGTTGAAGCTTCAAGAGGGTTTCATGGAGGAGTTTGAGCTAAAAGCCCCTTCAAAAAATGACCAAGATTTTACAAAGGAAGCTTACTGTCCATTTACTATCCAAATACCTCCATATCTAGGTTTACAATGCTCCATGGAAGCTCAATTGAAGAGAAAATCCTGCCCAAGGTTGAAAAGAACCAAGTTAGTATACAATGGAGCTTGTTGTAGGCTCAAAAATAGAGCTCAATGGCATAGATTTTAGCATAAGGTTGAATAAGGAAGCTCTAGCCATGTATATTTGGTAGTAAACAAGAACCATTGGGCCAAATGAAGTAATACAAGTATCAAGCTTGTCATATGGTGTTGCCATGTCCTATATGAAGCAATTTCCAAGAATTATCATGCCTTACTATCAAGAGAAACAAGATGTAATGCTAAAATGAAGCTAAGACTACATGTCCAAGTAGTGCAAAATGTGCTAGCCTATTGCTCGCCTACGTGGGACTAAACTCCATCAATATGGTGCTTGACATGCTCCCCAAGGTCCTTGGAATCAATCTTGAGAGGACTCTTGTGCAACAAAACTCATGGAGAAGAGATATGAAGAAGGTACAACAATGGAAGCTTGTTAAGAGTTTGGAAGAAGAGAGAGAAAGATTGTTTCTCAAAAAGTAACTTGCTCCCAGAATTCACTCTAAGTCTCCTTTTTGTCAAAGAACCACCCAATTTGGCTCCATTGCATCCAAGACCTACTGGAATGACTCGAATGCCGCCATTTTCGTCAAGATATTATTGAAATGTCTTCAATGGTAGTGATGATTAACTATAGAAGCATGCCTATAGTGACTTTACACAACAACTAAGAATATACCTCCAATTACTTGTCATAACTATTGACATCATGTCTGTAACTAGAAAATGATATACTAGTTGGATCTAGCTATAGCTTTGATACCATGTAAAAGAGGGATCTTGACTTAGCCTAACTTAGTCTAAATCTAACTAGTAAATGGTTCTATAAGGAAACTAATTGTTGGGAAAGGCAAGAAGCCATAGCCTCTAACTTTGATAAGATAAGAAAAATGAACAAGAAAATTAAGTTTTGATTGATGAAAATGATCTAATGGGTATCTACAATAGTATTCTCTTAGCTATTTATAGTTCTCCTCTAGCCTCACTAGCTCTAGCTATTTCTCATTATTTACAAGGCTTTTATCCAACGTTAATACAACATTTTATGGATCAAATTCCTACATTGCACAATCCTCAAATGGTATTTTATTGGTTTAATGAGAAATGAGTTTTATACTTTTTATAGGACCATGCTTTTCTAATTTTAGTGATTGTGTTAAGCCAAGTAGGATTTCCACCATTCAATTCTTTGATAAGATTTAAAATGCACCACTAATTAGAATTACGTGCTTTTACCATTGTTCATACTTCTTCACGTGTGAATGATTCTGGTTCTTTGTCAACTTTGCATGTTGTAAGAGTTCGACCATAATTGTAAAGGTTTAGATTTTGTTTTATTTAATTGGAAATGGTCGATGCCATTCATTCACTCTATTTGGCATGATTTTAAGTAAAAAATTTTAAGTTGATTTCCCTATGCGCTCACAATTCCATATGGTGTATGGTTGCTCACGTGTAGTGCAAGATTATGGAATTCCTAAATTTGTGACTATCACCATAAATTGATCCTACAATCCTACAAACATATGAGCCTTGGAAACGAAGTACGATGAAGATTTCATGTGGTAACTAATATGCTTAATGGATAATTTTTTTTATTTTGTTTCCAATCCAAAAGTAAATTAATTTATGAATTTATGAATTTATGAAAGGCAGGAGCAAATACCTTTCCTAGTCATTGTTCATTGAAACTAATATGCTACTTTTTAATGAGGAATTAAATAAATATATTAAGCATGCATAAATCCTATGAAT
The DNA here is from genome assembly GCF_053477565.2 of Lygodium microphyllum. Taxonomy (NCBI): domain Eukaryota; kingdom Viridiplantae; phylum Streptophyta; class Polypodiopsida; order Schizaeales; family Lygodiaceae; genus Lygodium; species Lygodium microphyllum. The sequence continues at coordinate 66,312,530 of NC_141149.1, read as the reverse complement.
TTTTTAAAAGTTAAAAGAAAAATCTAAAACTTACTTTAATAATGCAACTAATCTTGCATGCTTAACCCATGACTTTCACCTAATCTAATATTTTTTAAATATAGTTGTAAAATGAAAACTTTTAAAAGAGAATGCAACTTATCTTTTTGTAAATTAATTGGAAGACTTTATGCATTTTCATTTTTCTTTTCTATTCCAAAATATGTTGGCCAATTAATGTTAGAAAATACCTAATTATGGCCATTTGACGTGTTTGTTTTGTTAGCTGTGTTCATCCCCACATTAAAGGTCATTGAAGATGGGCGTACCGCATGGTAAGGCACTGCTTCATGTGATGTGCTAGCCATATGAAACTTCTTATGTGATAAGAAAAGAAGGATAAGAGAAAACGATGGATTAGAGGTAGTTGCAGTTGTTTTGCTTTAGGATACGCATCATGATCACTTGCCTTAGTGATGGGACCTAAAATGGGCCGGCACTGGCTCATGCACCAGCGGGACCTCTATCATGCGCTCAACAACCCCACGGCCTCGCGGCTAGGAGCGTTGATGACACTGACACATACATTGCCTTCCTAAACATCTTGCGTTTGTATCACGTCTCGTAATCCAACTCTAACCCAATTAACACTCCTCAGAGGGAGTCCCAGCACATTGCCAAATGGCACGAAGTACAAACATAGGAGGTCCTCCCACAGCTGACTGCCGCTACCTCACTGCGACTCTCCTACATCTTGGGGATTGGCCCCTCGATGCGTCGCTAAACATATATAACACTTCGCACATAGTCCTCTCAAGGTACCAATTATTTCGTTCTAGGATGTACCATACCTCATTTTACTTTCCCCTTAGACCCAATGCCTAGCCTGCCGCTTGGGACAACCTTACTCACTCAACGTTGGTCACGATCTAGAGAATATAGGTGCTATTCATCCAGGAGGTATTGTTTGATACCTTTTATCATTTTATGCTTCATGCAAATTGTGAATGTCCATGTGCTCAAACAAAGAAAAATCAGCATTGTGCTTAGTGCAAAAGCATTCTTTCAATGAAGTTCTCTGACGCGTAATTGTACGTTGCACGAACCTAGCACCGAGGAGACCTCGTGCTACTAGATCCTTATTTTAAATTAACGATCGATCTATATCATATGCATAGATGAAAACAATCAGCCTTTTCTTTCTCTCAGCACTTAAACACCACTCTCATTCTCTCTACCCCCTCGCCGTTTAGATTGTATACGATGCATAGGTTTAGGGTAATATTTTTCCATGTTTTTTGTTGTATGAAAAGCAATAAAAACTCACTAAAACATAAAGGTAGGGCTGAACTGAGGCCAAACCTTATACTTCAGACCCCCCATACATACACAAACATGAATCTTATTTTTTAGTATTTTTCACACACTCAAAACCAAATTTTTCCTTATTTTTACCCATTTTCCCTATTTTTCTTGTATTTTTCGCAATATTAAATGACGTAAAATGCAAAATGAGTTGTGGGTTGTGGCCCTTAGGTTCATTTGCAGCAAAAACACAAATTTAGTTGGTGTATCTTATTATATTTTCCATTTATATCTCAAAAACACCCAATTTTTCCCTATTTCGCATGTTTTACGGGTTTTATCTTATTGTTTTCGGCCATATGGCTCATGATTTTCTGGTTTTCTGATTTCAAACAGTTGGAAGACATTGCAAACAACATTATTATCAATTTATAGCCCATATGAACGATGTCTCATGTATCAAATAGCATAAAGAATCAAATTTTCTTATAAAAACGCATTACCAATTGTATTTTCGGGTTGTGGGTTTTTATGCCTCATTGCGGGACTGATTTCTAGCCGCCATTAATGCTCATGACAGTCCAGAATCAGCAATCTTCATTCCTCTTGAACCACGGAGCAATCCGGTCTTCATTGGATAAGCATTCGTCATCCATTCTTCTTCTTCTTCTTCACCGCACGAATCTGCCCTTAGAGGAGAGAGAGGGAGGAGAGAGAAAGACCGATTTATGAGATTTCCATAGAGACCACCATTGCGTGAGCGAAGCACAGCGAAATGACCAGCAGGCAGAGGGGAAGCAAGGGCAAATGTCAATTGTAGTGGTTGTTCACAGGCTGCATCCTCCATGATCAAGAAATGGGTGCAAAATTCGGCGCCATCCTGCCCACGTTTTCTTCATCCCCTCTCTCTCCACGATTTCATGCTAAGTAAAAAATTGGCATAAAATGCCCCCTAGCCCCCAAAGGTCACCACTCATTTGGCCAAACATTTGTCCACCTCTTCATATCTTGCCCGGTTTCTTGGCCATTTCCTCGTCCGGACTCCGAATTGAGCTCTGAAAAATCTTGGGCATCCGGCTTGGCATCCCGCATTGGCCGATAACTCTTGAAAACCCACACGGCAGTCTAAAAAATTATCAAAAATCAACAAGTGTCGCTCGGGCGCCTTTAAAGCACTTTGCTGCTTAAAATCGTCCTAGATCGAGCCACCGCCTTCGATGTTGAATATTTTTCCCTTGATATTCGTAATTTTTAGCTATTTTTAAGCACTTCTCAGCATCATAATTCCACTCTCATTGGCGACCATGGGATAGGGTGACTTAGCCCGTTGAATCCCACGATAGATCTGCACAAAACAACCAAAGGAAGCATCAAGCTGATACAAAATAGATACACATTAAACACAGCACAATGCTCACCCTACCCCTAGCAAAACCCACGGTATGAAATCCACGAGGAGTGGACCCAGCATAATTTGATAAAAGATCCGAAGCTAGTCACTAACCAACTGCTCCAACACGGCCAAAACTAAAAAGAACTGTCAAAGAGGTTGCCCTAAGTGGTGGTCTGAACTACCTACCTAACTAAGGACAACACAACTAGGAACTCCTACTAGGCGAGGACTCCTATAGCCTGATCAAGAAGTATTTTCTTGTAACACATTTCTTCTTTTAGGGTTTTTATGCTTCCATACTTGGGCATGTAAAAAGGAGGGAGCTGAGCGTAGTGACCCAAGGAGAACAGGGCATCGGCCTCAGGTCCTGTCTCGATACCCAAGAACCTGCCAAGTCCTCGCAAGGCGACACTTAATCCTTTTCTGACGCTCACTTTTATTTTCGCTCCAACCTTCCTTAATTTCTTCTTTTCCAGCAAGATGCCACCCCTAGGAAGACAAGGCATCGGCCACTCCGGGTTTGACTCGTCCCTAGGAACCTACCAGGCCTTCGCAAGGCGATGATCAACTGCTTATAGATTTTCCTTTCTTTTCTTTTCTTTTCTTTGCTAGGGGTTAGAACCCCTTTTTACACACCTTTGTATTTATATTGTCTGTAAGATATTCAGGGTTTCTTTCCCTTTATCATCTTTATTTTCTTCTGGCAGGCTTCCCTAACTGCCTCACAACTAACAAGAACTCCTAGAACGGCCGCCTAGCAGGCTAGCAGAACAGGGTCACTAGAACTGCTTTCTAAAACAGGTCTTTCAAGGCTTGATAATGTCTTTACAGGAGGCAATGACTACTCAGACCTCCCTCAAACATACTGAACCTAAACCTCGGGACTTCATGCCTTGGACGCCGGTCACCAATAAGAAATGAAAAACCCCTTAACAAGTACACAAACACATATAACATAAAAACCACAGTACTCATAAAGGAAAGATATCACTTGGATAGGGCCACGAGAAGCTTCCATGCAACAAAAGGCTCCTTCCAAGCTCTTCTTCCGAACCTGTTTAGCACAGAATTAAAACAAAAACCCATTAACCGCACCCGCACTAAACATACAACTAGCCCTCTTGGCCTAATGAAATAAAATACTTTACCACAAAACTTGATCGGCCCTCTTGGCCTAATGAAATAAAACATTCAAAACCTTGCAACACGGGCCCTCTTGGCCTAATGAAATAAAACAAAGTAGCACCTACACATCCTTCCCTGGAATAGCACAGATATACAATAATAGGCTCCCTCCCAAGGAGGAAAAACAGGCGCGTAGCCCTAAACTAAATGCATAAGGTTATGACCCATCCCTCCTGCATAGATAGCAAGAGGCGTATGCATAACATGTTGTCTAATTAACCTATGGGTCCAAGATAATAATGGTAGATTGGTCTCGGCTACTCTTTGCATCACATCGTCTGCCATATTGCATACTGATAACATTCCCCACAAGCGACCAGGTTCTATTTCATCATTGATCACAATATCCAAACTAGGACCACAATTAAAGAAGAGGTCTTCTTCATAAGCAAGATTTGCCAATGAATCCGCAAACTGATTTCAGTAACGTGGAATCCAGTTGAAAAGACACTCTCTCAAACTCTTCAAGTAGGGTCATTGCAGTCTGATGATACATACAAAGAACATGATTCCGCACTGTGTATGTCCCATCTAGCTGATTCAGGATCAACTGGGAATCCCCTTTTACTAACAACTGACGTATACCACCTTGTTTGGCAATATGCAGTCCCATAATCAAGGCTTTATACTCCGCCATATTGTTAGTGAATCCTACCCCGAGATAAGCAGCTAACTTCATCGTAACCCGACGTCGGGGATCTCGGATTACTACTCCAACACCCTTTTTTATTAGGGCCCCTGGATGCTCCGTAAAAATATAATGTATACGTCCACAATGGGTTTACACAGCCGGCCATCACGAACTCCTCTATTCGTAATTATGGTAATCAAAGTTTAGCATGTTGAGAGGATGAACTGACGGCTCCATCCCACCTTCTTCATTGAACTCAACAGGGATACTCATCAATAGTCGTAAGCAGTGATGGCAGAAGACTTTAATCTCCTACACAAAGGTTCCGTCTTCTTGCTCAATCATGTTGTATCCTTTGCTCCACCAGATAAGTTTTCCCTGATGGTATCTCTGCTCCAGATATGGGTGCTCCAAATAAGGGATTAACCAACCCATCAATCGACTTTAAGCTCTTTCGCGGGTCTCAAATCATTCCTAGCATGGACCTGCAATGCATTTCTCTATATTAGCATACTTAGAAATAATAAGGTTTAATCTTATTTAGATTAACCTTATTTTTAAACTCTACTCCCTGTAGATCAGCTAATAGGGCCGTAGACCTATTTTTCCCTAACCTGATAATCTTGTAGGGACCATCCCATTTAGGTTCCAGCTTCCCTAGAAACAGCTCCCTACGCGCATTGTAATAGAAGACTAATTGCCCTTTTTTAAAGGTGTATTTCTTCGCTCTAAGGTCATGCAACTGCTTCATCCGACGCTTGGCTACCTCCTGGTGTAATAAGCTCTGCAACTTCAGCTCATCCAGGTGGGCTATAGTCGTGAAACGTTCAAAAAGGGAATCCTTATCTCCCAAAGAATGGTTAATTGCAAACCGTATGGTCGGCAATTCGATTTCAAGGGGTAACACACACTCTTCCCCATAAACCAATTTGAATGGGGTATGGCCGACAGCTCGCTTGAACGTGGTATTATATGCCCATACTGCCACATACAACTTCTTGTCCCAGTCTCGTTTCTTCTCAGAGACTATCTTAGACAAGATACCCACAAGCTATTTATTAGTACTTTCCACCTGCCCATTTGCTTGCGGATTATAATGAGTCATTTTATTGTGCTTGATTTGCCAAGCTTCAGTCAAGCTTTTGATCACCTTATTCAGAAAATGGGTTCCACGGTCCGACACTAATTTCCTCGGTGGACCAAAGCGACAGATAATCTGCTCTAATAGGAAACTTGCAGTCTCTTTTGCATTGTCCTGCCTCGTCGCCCGCGCTTTTGACCATTTTGTGAAATAATCAGTGGCTACTATAATGTACCTCTTCTGGGTAGTAGACGACGGGGTAATAGGACCCACAAAATCAATGTCCCACTTCTCAAATGGAAGAATAGCCATAATAGGCGTAAGGGGGCGTTTCCTATTCTCTCGGCTGTCATGTCTTTGACAGGTATCACATCGCTTCACATACTCAAAAGAATCTTGGAAAATGGACAGCCACCAATATCCAGCTCGTAAAGCTTTCTACACCGTTGCAGCTTGTTCATAAGCAATCTCAGTCCTTTCGCCTTCGTCTAGAACACTACCTTTTCATAGAGGATGTAGTGCCTGAATTTCTTAGTCCCAAAGACCATTGCAAGACACAACTTCTCCATGTAGGTATAATTGATCTTTGAGATGCCCAATTTTCGACTCGCAAAAGCTATCGAATGATACCACTTTTCCTCCCAAATTTGGGCTAAACAGTAGCAGCTGATACTATGCATGGTGGCTGCTGAAAATATGTAGAATACTTCGCCTCTTTTAGGTGCTTTTAAAACGGGTGCTCTTACTAGCTCCTGTTTCACATCCTCGAAAGCTACCTTATAGGGGTCGCTCCATTCAAATGAATAGTTAAAGGATAATAAATTCGTTAATGGCAACGTTCTTTCTGCCAAGGCATTTATAAACCTCCGATAGTACCTTATCGACGACAGAAAGCTATGAACCTCTTTCGGAGTGCGTGGTGGACTCATAGAAACTATAACCTTGATCTTTTCAGGGTCAGTTGCTATCCCTACTGAATTGACCACATGGCCTAGCAATAGCCCATAAGGTACTCCAAAGACACACTTTCGTGGGTTAAGAACGATACAAATTTTTTTGCAGCGCTCAAAACATTTTCTCAAAATAATCAACATCCTTTCCCTCATAGTGGCTGCCCCCAAATCATCAATAAATACTTTCAACTCATCTGGGGAGATGTCACCAAAGGTCTTGTCTGCTGTTCGTTGCCACGATCCAGGTGCATTGCATAAACCAAAGGCCATCACATGGTACACAAAAGTACCAAAGACAGTAATAAAAGTTGTTTTCAACTTGTCCTCTTCTGCAATTGCCATCTGGTTATATCCTGCAAAGCAATCCATAAACGAATATATTTCCCTACCCGCTAATTGATCCAAAATCTGGTCAATAAATGGCAACGGGTAGTAATCCTTAACCGTCTGCTTATTCAATTCTCTAAAATCCACACATAAACGGATCTGGTTGTTTTTTCTTCTTCCTGATAACAACTGGGGAACACCATTCTGTGTGTTGTACAGGGAAGATCAAACCAGCTTTCCTTAACTTCTGCAACTCCTCAAACAACCCGTCCCTCAATTCAAAAGGTATACGCCTTACTTTCTGACGCACAAGACGACTGTCCTCTTTTACAGGGATAGTATGAACAGCTAGGCTGGGAGGAATGCCTCTCAGCTCATCATAACTCCAAGCAAAGATATCACGGAATTCTTAAATCAAGGACACATTGTCCTCCCTCTCTACTGAACTGAGCATGGAACCTAATTTGATTGGCCGTGAATCATTCGGCGTGCCAAGGTCCAACTCAATTACATCCGCATCTCTTATCCTATCTTGCGGCTCTATCGGCTCATTTAGAGTTATCTGATAGATATCTTCTGTAGTGGACCCCTCTTTAGATTCATCACTGGATGATGTCTCACTACCAGATGGATCGTCTGCTGTCTCTAATTCAGTAGATGATAAAGGAGCTCTCTCACTTTGAGGAGACTTAGGATAAGCATCGACTATTACTCGATTAGCACCTCTACCTAGAACCACTCGACCAGAGGGTATATCGACTTGACAGCCTATTCGTAAGATCCAAGGCCTACCTAGCAAAACTCGATAGCTAGGGTGTCCTGCAAATCTTATCACCCTGAAGTCCAAGAAGCATTCTACACTCGCAACTGTAACATGGACCTTAGTAACACAACCTTCTGGTTGTCTTAGACTATCATCAGCCATTCTCAGAAGGGTGGAGCTGTCTTTTTGGATGCCTAGACCCAACCTTTCTATCAACTCTGAATTCATGATATTGATAGAGGATCCAGTGTCTACAATGGCATGTTCCACTAATATTCCATCCACATAAGCTGGAACCCTAGGGTAGTTCTTTTCAGCATGGTCAAACCAATCTTCCCCTACTCATGCTATGCCCAGAGGTTCCACAATATACCCAATATGCAGGACCTTCTTAAATTCCTTACGTACTCCTAGAGATAATTTGATCAATTGCAAGAGGTTCACATCTGGTTTAACTTCACAAAGAGAACTTGCTAAATCAAAGTCATGATAAGTAGCCAAAGCTCTCTTTTCTCGCCAAACCATCCTCTCTTTTGGTCTTTGGACCGGTTTCGGTGCTTCTTTCTTAGTTCTTACCTTCTTTCTTGGCACTTCCTCATCCTTTTTAGGGTCAACTTTCTTGTCAACCGGTCTTAGCGGTCCCCCTTCCATGCTAGGACTCTAGACTTGCATCCCCTTATCCCCTTGTTTAGGGTTTGCCTCAACCGGTTTTTTATTATCTTTGCCAACCTCTTTAGCCTTTTGGCCTCTTGTCACGGCTCTTACGTTAGAGGTTTCAGCATCATTAACTCGTACAGCCTCAATAAGGTTGACTCCATTGCCTTGTGGCAACTCTTCTATATTTGTTTTTCCCCTCTGCAATATTTGCCTAGGTGCATCATTCTGTTGCAAGTTATTTCCTTGCGCTCTATGATTCACTGGGCCCGGCTGTTTACTCCCTTGTTGGAGAGAAATAATCTTACTCCAACAGGTAGCAGCTAGATGGCCCGACTTCCCACAAATGTCACATTTCACATTTGGACAGTTTCTGGGGAAGTGCTGTCTACCACATCATTTACAACTGAATCTAGAGGGTCCCCCCTCTTCAGGGCGTTGACTCCCTATCAAATTTTGTTGCTTCTTCAAGAAATTAACGTCAATGGCTATTTGTCGATATTGTTCGGAGATCATATCGGTATAATGCTTCATCATGTCCTTGACTTCGCCAAGGACATTAGATGCACTCGACTCGTAGCCTCGATCGTCAACTCGTCGTTCCATTGGCCTAACAATATGATTTGGCATTGGCTATTGACCCACAAGAACAACATTCGAATTTGAAACTTGGCCTCCAACATTTGATGGAGCCAACTGACTCGCCATGGGCATAGTCACACTGGGAGGAGCCAATAATAAAGGTACATTCGAAACCATACTCCCTCTCCCAATAGGGTTAGTCATAGGCATCCCTTGACTTCCATTCGTCAATGATGGATTGCCACTAGGTACTAAACCCCCATTAACATTCATTCGAGAGGAGTAGGCCATTTGTAATCGTGCTTCTACTCCCTCTGCCCACGTAATAGCGGTATCTATATCTGCCAAGGCCACACGGCTCAATTGTACTTGGATATTAAAATCCAACCCATACAAAAGGTATTGCAATTGGGCAGCTGGTGGAATGGGAATGTAAGTTTGCAACTTACGGAATACTTCCTTCAACTTCTTGGCATATGCTTTTACGTTCTCGTGAGGATCTTGACGTGTCACATTCAAGACCCGCAACCAATATTGGCCACCTCTTTCAAGGGCATATTCCACTCAAAAGGTTGCATAGAATTGATCAATGGTGGTTATGGTTCCAGACTCTATGCTGTGATACCATACCACAGCCCTTCCTTTTAACGTCATATGGAAGAACATCATAAGATGTCCCTCGTCTTGGATGCGATAATTGAACATCAATCTCTGAAATTCACAAATGTGAAATTGTGCATCCTCTTCCGCTAACCCATTAAAAATGGGCAAGGGAACTCCTAAGGCTGGTAAATCCGGCATCCCTGCAGGAATCGCAATAGGCTGTGCCATGGTGACAATCGGATTAGCAATAGGAGCTTGAAGTAATGGATTCACACCCCCACTTGAAGTGGGTAAACTTGATGGAGAAGAGGAAGAACTTAGGCTTCCTCCTGCACCTAATGGAATAGGTGGAGTAGTTAAATGACTGAAACCACTGCTTTGTATACGTACTGGACTACTCCTTTGAGGAGAATAACGGCTTACGATCTCTAACCGCCGTCTAGCCCTCTCAGCACGTTCGGCTTGACGGTCCTTATCAGAGGACATGAACCAACTTTCTTTTGGTCCTTAGAAACCCTAGATCCGAAAACCACCACTTATAAGTGGCTCCCCGTAGACGCACCACTGATGGGACCTAAAATGGGTCGGCACTGGCTCATGCACTAGCGGGACCTCTATCATGCGCTCAACAACCCCACGGCCTCGCGGCTAGGAGCGTTGATGACACTGACACATACATTGCCTTCCTAAACATCTTGCGTTTGTATCACGTCTCGTAATCCAACTCTAACCCAATTAACACTCCTCAGAGGGAGTCCCAGCACATTGCCAAATGGCACGAAGTACAAACATAGGAGGTCCTCCCATGGCTGACTGCCGCTACCTCACTGCGACTCTCCTACATCTTGGGGATTGGCCCCTCGATGCGTCGCTAAACATATATAACACTTCGCACATAGTCCTCTCAAGGTACCAATTATTTCGTTCTAGGATGTACCATACCTCATTTTACTTTCCCCTTAGACCCAATGCCTAGCCTGCCGCTTGGGACAACCTTACTCACTCAACGTTGGTCACGATCTAGAGAATACAGGTGCTATGCATCCAGGAGGTATTGTCTGATACCTTTTATCATTTTTATGCTTCATGCAAATTGTGAATGTCCATGTGCTCAAACAAAGAAAAATCAGCATTGTGCTTAGTGCAAAATCATTCTTTCAATGAAGTTCTCTGACGCGTAATTGCTACGTTACACGAACCTAGCGCCGAGGAGACCTCGTGCTACTAGATCCTTATTTTAAATTAACGATTGATCTATATCATATGCATAGATGAAAACAATCAGCCTTTTCTTTCTCTCAGCACTTAAACACCACTCTCATTCTCTCTACCCCCTCGCCGTTTAGATTGTGCACGATGCATAGGTTTAGGGTAATATTTTTCCTTTTTTTTTAATTGTATGAAAAGCAATAAAAACTCACTAAAACATAAAGGTAGGGCTGAACTGAGGCCAAACCTCATACTTCAGACCCCCCATACATACACAAACATGAATCTTATTTTTTAGTATTTTTCGCACACTCAAAACCTATTTTTTCATTATTTTTACCCATTTTCCCTATTTTTCTTGTATTTTTTGCAATATTAAATGACTAAAAAATGCAAAATGAGTTGTGGGATGTGGCCCTTAGGTTCATTTGCAAAAAAAACACAAATTTAGTTGGTGTGTCTTATTATATTTTCCAGCACTTCTCGGCATCTAAATTCCGCTCTCACTTAGGATACATGTCATGATCGTTTAGCTTTGGGATACACTATGCCAAACGAGTTATTTCTTTGCCTCTCACTCTCATACCCTCACACACTTATCTTATTTTCTCCTCTTGCATTTGCTATAGTCTCTCTCTCATGCCATCTCTTCACAAACTTTCCTTTGTTTATAGGTGAAGGGGAAGGGGGGGGGGGGGGGGGGGGGGGATCACGTACCTATGTCATGGAATAATGAGATGTCATATGGTGGCACAAGGGGAGATGAGTTTTTTTTGGGGGGTGACTAATGTGTCATTTGGTTATAATTTTCCTAATTTTATAGTAACAAATAAATTGCAATGTATAATAAAATATAATGATATTTTTAGGAGGATGGGGTGTGTTGGCACAAGGAAAAATTAGTGGATTATTAAATCCAAGGGAGAGAAGAAGATCACTAGATTTTTTCAAAATTTTTGATAGAAAAAATTAGGGAAGGATTAACATGTTAGTTAAAAAGGGAGGGGAAGTACAAAAAATAATCCAAGGTATTCTTGAATATTTGTTTGTTAAAGAGGAGAAAACTACCACATTGATACTCCATTTTATTATTTAAAAACCACTGTCAAGGAGGGGGTGAATGTCATATCTCTCCCCATTTTTTGTTTTAAAAAATGAAGTAGGGAGGTTAATATATGTGAGAGACGGGATATATATATTTTTCTTCCTCCCCCTCTTTTTCTTCCTCATTCTTCTTAATCACTAAGGTCTTTAAACCTTATTATTATTTTCCTCTCCTATGCCCCATTTACACGAGGTGGTTCTTGTGCAATGGACTTTTTCATAGTTGTAATACAATTTGACGGCCATCACAGAAAGTGTGTGAAGTCGAGGGGTTATTTGATGAGTTGTGACAAGTGTGCATGGTCAAAAAAATAACTTATTCTACTCGAGACGAATCATGTGGGGAAATAAATATATATTTGCGAATCATAGGGATGTTACATCCTCTCCCCCTTAGAGAAATCAAGATTTCCTTATCTCGAGAGAAACTCAGGGTAGTCTCTCATGAGGATAGACTCTTCAATCCATATAGCATCCTCTTCAAGGAAGTCTCTCCACTAGATAAGGTACTTGCATAGAGTACAATTCCTAAGAGGCTTTTCCTTAATCTCCAGGATGTTGAACTTCTAAAATTCCCTAAGTTGGCATTACAATTTGTTCATCATCTAGGATATGATCAGAGTTGGGGACATAAGGCTTCAAAAGGCTTATGTGAAATACATTATAAAATTTAAGATGAGGCAGAAGTTCTATTTTATAAGCATTCATACGAAGACATTTGCCAATCTTGTAAGGTCTAAAATAACTTGGAATTATTTGTTTGAATTTCCCAAGAGATAAATAACTCTTCTTTAGTCAAAAACTCTTAGGAAAACCGTGTCTACGTCCTTGAAAGTCTAGGGTGTCCTCTTGGGGTTAGCACATGCATTCTACAAGTCTTGTGCTACATTAATGTTTTGTTGAATGGCCTTGGTTTGCTCCTCCATCACTTTCATAATTTATTTGAATGCTTCAATCCTCAAGGTTGGATTAGAAAAATTGACAAGGGCCAAGCATTCTTGCCCATATAATGCCTGGAAAAGAGTCATATCAACACTATGTTGGTATGAGGTAGGATGTCTTCCAAAAATTGACTAAATCTTTTATGCTACCCATCAATATGAGGATGATAGGTGGTATTGAAATAGATTTGTGTGCCAATGACTTGAAAGAGACATGTCCAAAATTTCGAGGTGAACAATGAGTCTTTGTCATTGAAAATTCTTTTCAACAACCCATGCAACCTGAAATTTTTTTAAATGAACAACCTAGCAATGCCGGATACTTTGAAGATAGTCTTTATAGGAATGATGTGCACAATCTTTCTTTGCATATTAATGACTACTATAATTGAGTTGTATCCACCTTACACTATTGGAAGACCTACTACAAAATCCATACTAATGCACTCCCACTTCATGTGTGGTATATCCATTGGGTGCAAGTATCTTGGCAACTTGATCCTTTTAGATTTTATTCGTTAAATGACATATTTTAGCACATGATCTTTCTTTTCTAGCTAATAATAACTTCTTCTTACTGCATTTACAATCTTTGCATAGCTGACGGTGTCCAACTATTGGATTGACATAGGCCTCCCATAGAATCTTCTTCTTGAGGTCCCAATTATTGGGCACACACAACCTACATTGGTAGTATAGAAGCTCACCCCCAATGTGATAATGCTTGACCTTGTCCTTGATATTTTAGCTATCTCCCCTAGTTTGAATAGACCTCTTTAACTCAAGATGGTCGGGGTCCATAGGAATTTCAATAGCTATAGCCTCTAAAACAAGGATTACTAGGCATGGAATTAGACTTGCAAGAAATCCTATGTTGGACCACTCTTGCATTAGCCAAAAATTTCGGAAAGATTTCCTACTTAGGGCATTAGCTACCAAATTGCACTTTCCAAGACAAACCTTTATTTCAAAGTTGAATTCCTAGATGACTTAAATCCATCTCCTTTGTGTCATGTTGGGTGAAAATCCACTTGACACTTTTATGATCTGTCATAAGAGTGAATCTTCTTTAGAGCAAGTAGTGGCGCTACAATTTCACCACTTTTAATGGTGGGATCAAGCTGAAAGTGATAACAATCACTTTTTAATAGTTGGGTACCTCTTTTTAGTAGTCCAATCACTTTTTTGGTACTTCATCAATTCTATGTGGTCAAAATTCACTTTATAGCCATGGAACACCAATTTTAAGGCACCAAAAATAATGGCCAAATTAATTCATGTGTTTTCATGCATGATTTTTTAAACCAAATTTAGGCTCTTTGCATACTAAGCCACAAATAGAAATAATGTAGAAAAATATCATTAAGCCATGTATTTTCATGCATGACTATTTTTCCAAATTTAGGTAAGTTGCACATCGAGCCAGGAATGGACTGAATGCAAAAAAATAGTGGCCCTAGACTATGTATCTTTCTTCATGAGGAGTTGACAGAATTACCTCCTGAAAGGAATGTGGACCATGAGATCAAGTTAGTCCCTAGAGCTAATATAGTCGCAAAAAATGCCTTAGAAAATGTCTATTCCTAAGGCAATCAGATTTAAGGAGCAATTAAAGCAACTGCTAGATTAGGAGTTTATTCATCCTAGCAACTCTTCTTGGGGTGCTCTTACTCTATTCCAAAAGAAGAAGGATAAGACCTTCAGATTGTGTATCAATTACAGGGGATTCAATCAAGTCACCATCAAGAATAAGTATCCCATTCCCTAAATCAATGAGCTGATGGATCGATTACAAGGGGCAATGATCATTTCTAAGATCAGTCTAAGGTCTATATATTATCAAATCCAAATAAAGGATAAAGAAATACCAAATATGTTCTTCAATACCAAGTATGGCCATTATGAATTCACTGTAATGTCTTTTGGATTGACCAACACTCCTATTGTTTTTAATAGCCTAGTCCAAGATATTTTCTAGCCATACCTAGATGATTTTTTCCTCACATTTTTTAATGACATTCTCACTTATTCCAAGATAGAGGGAGATCATCCAAGTCATCACTAGATTGTCCTAGAAATTCTTTGTGAAAACAAGATTTCCAAGAAGAAAAGGTGTGCATTCTTGAAGAATACCATTGAATACCTAGTCCTAATGTGATTAATATTTGGACACATGGTCATATCTTATCCCCTTACTTGAAGGTGCAATTTTTCCTAGATATTATATAAGTAATCCCCCCAAGTCCCACTTTCAAATATGGGGTTAAGATTTAGCCACTTGGTCAAATCATTACTCCTTATTTGAAAGTGGAACTTGGGAGATTCCCAAATTCTCTAATATGGTATTCAAGGTGGTATAAATTGTTTAACATAGATTACTCCTCCTTGAGCATCATCCCTCACTAAATTTCTTAAAAAGAAAGCAAAAATCACATGGCCATCTTGAGATTAGGAGAGCCTTGATAAACTGAAGCAATGTCATACTATTTCCCCCATCCTAAAGCTATCACATTTTATGAAGGAATTTGAGGTCGTTACCAATGCCAGCATCATGGCATTAGGATGTGTTCTTACTCAAGAAGGGTATCTCGTGGGGTGTTTTTCTCGCAAGCTTAAACCCTACACAAAGAATTATGCTACATATGACCTTGAGCTTTAGCAATCATAACATAGCACTAAAATGTAGTGGGACTAGGTTAGACCACTAAAAAGTGATTCATATCACTTTTAGTGGTTGATCCCACCATTAAAAGTGGTAGAAAACCACTAAAAAGTGATGCTCAATTCCTAAAAAAGTGATCCCATCCACTAAAAAGTGCTAAAACTGACATTGAAAAGTGGTACTTACTGGTAAAAAGGGTTAATCTACCACAAAAAGTGGTATCAACAAACCTTAAAGGGGTGTTGAGAGAAGAGGGAGAATGAGTAGAAGAGAGAGAAAGAGACAGAGAAGAAGAGAGAGAAAGACTAGGAGAGGAGAGATAAATATAGAAAATGAGAGAGAGAGAGAGAGAGAGAGAGAGAGAGAGAGAGAGAGAGAGAGAGAGAGAGAGAGAGAGAGAGAGAGAGAGAGAGAGAGAGAGAGAGAGAGAGAGAGAGAGAGAGAGAGAGAGAGAGAGAGAGAGAGAGAGAGAGAGAGAGAGAGAGAGAGAGAGAGAGAGAGAAAGAAAGAAAGTTATATTAACATCTTCTAAAGACCAAAACTGGCCTATGAGACAAACTGCGATACAACTGATGAGGTCCAGCTATCCAAAATAAAAGTGCTGAATGAAAAGCTAAAAACTGGAAACTGAAAATACGGTGCTGTGAGTGTGATAAGTGTCGTATATGTGTATGTGCGTATGTAGCTCTGGTACTCCAGATAATGGCTACAAAAGGGGAATAAATGTCAGCTGTGATAGGGAAACAACTGTCGGCTGTGATAAAGTGGTGCGATGTGTATATGTAACAGATGCAGGGAGATATACTATCCTGGGATGTAGTAGCAGTCGTCGAAGTCGCTAATAGCAGGTGATCCCTCCTGGATGCAGGAAGTGGTACATCGGCGGTGGAGAAAGAGCAAACTGGAGATCTGAGATCCAATGTGTCGAGTGTCGTCGGATCTCAGTCTGCTATCAATGTAGATCAAGAATCCTCCGGATCTCCTGTCGGTGTGGCTGTGGGGTTCGAAACCCCCGGATCCTCGTGTGTGTCGGGTACGCTGGTCCTCAGCCTGCTGTAGTGTGAGCCCGGAGGTCTGGTTGGAGGCTGGTATAGTAGCTCTCACTCTGTCTGTCTGAAAGAACTGTGTAATAGTCGTCTGGGTGGGCCCCTCTCTGACTGGGACCAGCTATGTGCTCTGCTCTCTGATGTGCCATGCCTCTCCCAGAAAACGGCCAAATGATCTCTGATCCATATCAGTCATACATCCCTGAAGTAAGCTGCTCAATGTGTATTTAGATCTCAACTCTGAGTATGCCGGACATCTGAGAACAAAATGTTCCTCACTCTCCACCTCTGATCTGCAAAGGGGGCATATCCTCTCCTCCCGTGGGATGCCACTGGCTCTACCGCTCTCAATCATAAGCTGATGTGATGACACCCTGAGCTGTCCAATAAGAACTCTCAATCGATGTGGCATATAGATCTGCATATATCTCGGAATCTCTATGAATCCCTGCTATGATATGCTCAAGAACTGTGTATAATAATGTGCCATCTTCGATGGCAGTGGCTGTGCCATGTCCTCTGTATATAAATATGCCATATCTCCTGTCTGATGACTCTGTTCCTCTCAGAGAGAGAGAGGGTGTAAGTGGGAGCCTGAGTATCATATAGAAGAGGTGGGAGTCTATCAATGTCCAGCCCATGTCTGTCAAACCAAGCTCTAGTCTGTGCATACCATGATGTGGTATCCCCCGCTCGAGCCATCTCCTGAGATGCCATATATGCTCTATATGCAATGCGATCTCTGTCCATATCCTGAAATCTGTGTAGGAAGCAGACTGTCTGAAATAATGCCTCGACTAGCATGGGCGGTGTGGCAAGCTCTGCTCGCACAATGTCATGTGGGGAAAGAAGCCATGAAAGCTGGAGAGAGAGAGAGAGAGAGGAAAGAAGCCATGAAAGCTGGAGGAGAAGATGAAGAGTTACTTCTTGATTATACATGGATGCCCTAAATTGGGTCTCTTAGACATTTTATACCCAAGTTAGTGTGATTGGGCATCTAGCCCCTACTTCCCATGCCCCTTGCTTGTTACACTCCATCATGACCTCAAAAGTTTTTGCCCTAAAAAACAAAAGATAGTTGGTGGGACTTATCAGAGTGGCTAGTGAGTGGGGTTGTAGAGTAATACTTTAATTAGCATTACAACAATGAGAAGTTTGATGGGGGAGGGGTGTGTATCTAAGGAGAATTGGGGTACAAGAAAAAGTATAGTTGACATGCATGCCTTGGGCATGGTCGTAAGGGAACAATGCTACCAATTCGTTTTAACAAAGGGCACGAAGACTATGGAAAACATGTTGTCCACAAGAGGCTTGTTGAGGTATATGTACCATAACTTTTGATGGGCTACTCCAAATGAGGCACTTTTAGCCCATCGATAAAGTGTATGGTTGTAATTAATGCAAATACAAAACTATTCTAAAACAATGTGTAGTTTGCAAGTAGTGTGGGGTCTTACATACCGACCAATGTAGTCATCACTATATATCTAGCTAGTCTTTAGCCTATTGGGCCTCTCAGAGGTGAGGAAACTCTTCCATGATAGTAGCTAGGCACCAAGAGGCTTCTTATGGGGGTAGGACTTGCTATTTGATGAAGCATTCCTTGATGGATTGAGATCTCAAGTGTTTATCTCATTGCTCAATGATTGCCTTGGGGATATACCAAATGATGCCTTCTTTGTCTATGGAAGGTAGCTCTTCCACATAGTCCACTGAGGTGCCAATAAAGGGCTTTAGTTGAATGACATGAAACACATTGTGAATCTTGGTGGTAGGGGGAAGCTCTAATCGATAAGCCAAGTCACCAACTCTCTTTAGGATTTGATAGGTGCCATAGAAACAATGGGCCAATTGGTTATTGCTATCCTCTTTGAGAGTGGAGTAACCAAACTTAGGCAGTTTCAATAGAACCTACTCTCCATATTGGAATTCCAAATGCCTTGTTCTCTCAACAACATAAAGCTTCATGTGATCTTGTGCCTTCTGAAGGTTCACTTTGCATTGCTGAAGCAAGGGTTGCATGGACTCTAACTCCTCTTTAGTTTGGGGGTTGGTCTTATCATTGAGTAGGACTGTAGGGAGGGGAACCTTATACTCGTATAGTGCCTCAAAAGGAGAAATCTCAATGCTAGAGTGGGTGGAGTTGTTGTAAGAAAATTTAGCCAAGTGGAGCCACATATCCCAACTGTGTTGTACATTATGGAAAAAGTGCCCTATGTCGGTCTCAAGCCATTTATTTATCCTTTTGTTCTGACCATTAGTCTGTGGATGGATAGAGCAAGCTTGGTGCCTATAGATGTGAAAATTGCATGCCAAAAGTTGCTCATGAACTTGGCATCCCAATCATAAACTATGACGTGATAACCCATGCTAATTAATTACATGCTCCATAAATTGAGTGGCCACCTAAGATATGGTATACTGAGGTTTAGTGGAAATAAAGTGGGCAGCCTTAGTGAGACGATTAACTACTACATATATATTATTTCATCCTTTCTTGGTGATGGGTAGGCCAATAATGAAATCCATAGTGATATGTGTTCATTTCCCTTCAGGAATAGACAAGGGCTGCAAGAGACTAGTTGGTCTAAGTGCGATGTCCTTATTCTATTAGCATAGGACACAACTAGCAGTAAAATCCTTGGCATCCCTCCATAGGCCCTTCTAGTTTGAAAGCTCTTGGCAATCCTATCATTTGTTTTGAAAACACCCAAATGATTAGTAGTGGGGCAATAATGCATCTCTTCTATGATCTTCCGTGTGAAGGGAGAAGTGTGGGGGATGATAATCTTGCCATGCCATTAGGGGAGATTTGGACTCAAGTTTGGGCCTTTTAGTTTTAGAGAGAGAAAGCCTTTCAACCAATAGGAGGAGAGTTACCGTTACGGTAAAATAAGGTTTTTTCAATTTTGAAGTCTTTTATCTTGTTTTTATAGATTTTTGAAAAGCAATATTTTTAAGTATTTTTGGAGCATAAACTTGTGGAGGCATAAGAAACAAGAGGTATTGGCACAATTAAAGACAGTAGATGGAGATATTTCTTGTCAGTCCCACACAACCTTGTAGTAGCCTAGTCATTTTCTTGAAATTCTTGAATAATACACCCAAATGTTTCCCCTCTAGTGTAGTATCCCTCCCTTTTTTCCAAAAAACTCAAATAATTCAGTAAAGTGCATGTCATCCCTTCATTTTTGCACAATATTTTCTATTCTATTCTCTCTTTTCACTCAAAGTCTTCTTCTGCTTCATCTTCTATGTCGTTGGAAGCCTCACATCCTCAGCATCCCTCCTCTTCTATCAAAGCAATCAAAATCTACAATAATTTTAATCTTGACAACAATAGGTGGATTCCTACTACCATCTCTATTGGTAGTTGGTTATATTTTAGACAAGGAAGAGAAGACGATGTGGAAATGAATTCATTGACACCTACAAGGGGCGAGTCAATGATTTCAAGGTCAAAGGATAATGGGAAAAAATCAAGGAGGTGCTTATACAATATGTGTATATGCACTCAGAACTGCATTTGTAGAACTGGCCTATTGACATGCCATACCATAGACGGAATTGTAAGCTCAAAACATTTTAATAGGCCTGAAACCAAGTTTTTATGTTTCAAGAATTTAGTGAAGTTTGTTTAGGGTTGTAGATATATATCCATCAAACCTTGAAGATTGGCAACCTATCAAAAGGATATTTGAAATCTTTGATGCCATTCACAGCTCTATTGGTGAGCAGTTATACAAAGTGACCTCCAATAGGTCATTGGCCAATGAAGGTCTTTTTTTAAATGACAAATTTTACAATGCACCATTAAGCATAATAAGATTTGGATCTCTTAGCCTCTTCCACTCCTAGATTTGGATAGTGCAAAGTGGCCAATCCCAAAAGCAGAAACATGTGAATCTTATAGATTAAAGGTTTCTGCCAATATTCAAAGATATCTATGGCCTAATGTAGCTAGCAGACATGTGAAGATCACAATCTTCATGCCATTACATGTTTTTTTGGATCTTTTTAATGATGAGGAAGTTTTAAAAAAACATCAATGTTCATATGCAAATTGGAGAAATGTATGGACTTCCTAGGTCAGAGCTGGGATATAAAAGAAGTGTGTGGGATTATATCCAAAGTGGAATGGAAATATATTGTTTGCAAATATATGATTGTATCACAAAATTTTATTTTAACTTTATATTACATGAGATGGCATTATGTGAATAGAAAGATCATGGCAATTGATCAAGACTTACAAGATGATGTTGATAATCCTGCGATGATGTTAGAGGTTTGGTTCCAGGATGAGCTCTTAATGATGCTCAGTGTAAGGGCAAACGTCTCTTTGCATCAAGTGCAAGTGGACCTAAATATCCGTGCTGGTTATTTGTTCAAGTGTAATGGTTACAAGGCAAATAGAATATGTAATCCAAAAGTGTAGTACATTGTCGAAGATACATTTTTTATGTTTACAAATAACGTGAACCTTATGTGCAGGTGCCCCTGAGAAAAGAGAGAAATACTTTATAATGGCAATCTGATTACAAAAGATTTGGATTATATACAAGAGGGAAATTTTTGATTTTCATACTATAATTTTGGCATATTTACAAACTTTGCATCCTCTCTATATCTAAAGTATCCAAATAGTCGGTGTCGTCAATTGAGTGCAGATCATCTAAGTTAATGGCATTGGGATGGGGATATGGCATTCCAACTTGGGGTTCTAGGCATGGAGCTGGAAGGTCATACACAGGTGGTATTGAGAGATTTCAATGAGAAGAAAAATTTATTAGATTTTCAATAATCTCTGCTCTAAACAGAAGAAGGTCATCATCTGTGTAAGTTGCTAAGTGCTCACCTTGCATAAAATGGTAGAAATGAGACTAAATATAAAATTGTTAAGGCTATGCAGGGTTAAATTAACAAAAAGTAAACTTACATAGGCCATTTCTTACCCAAGTAGATGTTCTAGGAGCAGTTTTGCATTGTAGCAAACTCTCCACCCATAGCTATGGCCATGACCCTACTCCGACACTCTGCAAAGAATAATTCTTGTGTTGTCCAAGATTTTTGGTCTTGAATCACCACCTCGAAGCCCTTTACTAGCTTTTCCAAAGAACTATTTTGGTAAAGGAAAATATAGTTAGTGCTTTTTTGTCTCCCCCTGTCCCTGTCCCTGTCCCTCTCCCTCTCATGGAACTTAGTGCTTCACATTGTCATGGTATGCTTTAGTTGAGTTGGCTAGAAAGCATCTTCGTGTGGGAATATCATAAACAATCAGACTCCAATGAGATCTACAAGGCAAGGAGGATAATAAAGTTTGGCGATTAAAAAAATATTTTAGATAACTTAAAGGAAACATACAAAAAAGGCCTTATCTTTCATTGTATGTCATAACTAGATGTTCTATGAGATCCAAATTGCAATCTCGATACCACAGGCACACGTCTAGATACGATGTTCTCTCTCGGATCAAAATTGTCGATAGAAGAGAATCTATTATAAAAACCTTCTCTTGAATATCAAAGGGAAGTTTTATAAGAATTAAGTTGCAAAAGTAAATAAATAGTAAGATTTAGGCCATATGCATACGAGGAAAACATGCAAAAATTTCAAAGTTTCAAATGCCTTAAGATTGTGGTCACGTTACATGATTGTTGACCTCCTTTTGAAGGTCTAAGAGGACTCAAATATCCTCCTCACTAAAGCGGATGGCACTGAGCTGTTGCTGGCATGGCCTTCTTAGAGGAAACACAACATAACAAAATGGACCCAGCATCTCAAGCGCCTCATGATTGTCCTCATGCATGCTAACATGCCTCTCTCTTTTTTGTGTAGTGTCTCCCTTAGCCTCTGCTTGCCTAGCCTCTGTCTCACCGGCCTCCATCTCACAAGCCTCCCTTTCTTCCTAGGCAATCTTTTAGGCATTTACCCTCGTGTTGTGGGAATGCGAGCGTGTGAAATTAGTCATCTTCACCTCCTTTCTCATTTTGAGGGGAGGAATCTCTAAAATTATCTTTATCTTCCTATCCATAATGCCTCATGGGACAAGAAACTTGTCGTATCTAAACCTAAGTAACTCGAGGGATGTGAAGTCCCTAGGTATCATTATCACCCTATGGGAATGAGCTACCAAAATGCAAGAGGCCTGAAAAAATTCTACCGTAAAGTCCTCAATAGCTTCATGCAGGCAATCTAGTACTACTGAGGTATGCCAGGGGATGTCTAGGTTGTTTGTTTCACATATATCTTTAACAATCCTGGTAAATGGCATCTTCTCAATTGTAGGCTCATGGTGGTTCATGATCCTCCTCAGCTCTTTAAGGACTAAGACATGCTGTTGAACCGATTATGATGAGCTCTAGTATGCAAGGGGGTCATCCTCTTCACAGAACAAGATCCCTTCTATGAGCTTGGGTGAGGGGCTAATGCATCATCCTGCACATTCAATCTAAAGGATGCTCCATGCTGTGCAATGTGTGGGTCTTTGGACAATAGTACCCTCACGATCTGCTATGTTTTAGCCATGTCTACAAAAGAGTACAAACATTGTATAAGAACTCCTAATAAGAAAAGGGAAAAAAACTAGAGAAATGGGATAAAAGAGAGTGAAACCACACAACGCGAGGGAGGGGGTCCCAAAATTAGGAGCCCCCCCTTGCATTGTGTGGGGCAGGGGGAATTGCAGAATGCAGGGAGGGTTCCAAAAATTAGGAGCCCCCACTCATGTTGTGCAGTCCCAAGGACCATTGAACACAAGGGGGGTCCCAAAATTAGGCACCCCTCCTCATGTTGTGTAGGGCCAGAGGAAACTACACAATGCAAGGGTGGGGGGCCACAACATTAGGAGGCCCCTACCCTCTCATTGTGCATCTCCGGACTGCCAAGGGGAATCACACAATGCAAGGGCAAGGGTCACAACATTAGGAGGGCCCCCTTCCCATACAGGTGGGGGAGGATTGCACAACCCAAGGGGGGCAGGGGGTCAGAAGATTGGAACGGCCCTCCCCTCGCATTGTGTTGCTCCCACCATCTGGGGGGATGACACAATGAGAAGGAGGAGGGTTGAGATTTTTCCACACCCCCTCACATTGTGTAGGAGCTGGGCCAGCACAACACACGAGGGTGCTCTTTTAGCTCGTTATGGCCATATTGTATTGTGCGGGCCTTGTAGGGGGAGAGACTCACCACTGTAGATCAGCACTAAGAGCTATAGAGTTTCAAGAGGCTTGCATGCACAAAGTGAAAAAATCAATCGACTATCAAATTTTATGTTGTATATGATGCTTACATGTGCTGACATCACCTGAGGACACATAAGCAAGAATGTGCATCCACACATGTGAGAATTATAGGTGCATGCCACGTGTTCATCATTGTGGTCCCTTTGCATGTGAAGAAATGAGTGAGGCGCCACATGTCCACCATTGAGGCTCCTTGCACGTGCCGCAATGAATGTGCACATAGTCGCCATGTGTGCAATACCTGATGCTATAAAGAGCCGAGCCAAGAGTATCCCCTATTTTTGCGCTCACTAGCTCCCTCTCTATAGTTCTACTCTCTCTCTCTCTCTCTCTCTCTCTCTCTCTCTCCTACCCTCCCCTGGCTCATGTTGCTTGGTCGAAGGTTTATTCTCACTCTCTATCCTAAGGTGTGGCCCTCATTGTACTCTCTTTTGGACTTCTATTGTTTTGGTATAATAGCTTGCATCCCCTCCCCCTCCCCCAAGCATTGAAACTCCACAATGTGAGGAGGGGGTTTCAAAATCTCAAGGACCCCCACTTGTGTTGTGCGGTCCCCCTATCTAAAAAACCACCAAGGACTAGTACAATGTGAGGGGAGGGCCTTAAGATTTGGAACCCCCTTCCTATTGTGTAGTCCCCCTGTCCTAATACAATCACCAAGAACTACCGCAATGCAAGGGGAGGACCTTGAGATTTTGAACCCTACCCCTCGCGTTGTGCCATTTTTCCCTCTCCCTGCCCCAAGCTACCAAGGACCTACCCAATGCAAGGTGGGGGGGGGGGGGGGGGGCTCCAGATTTTGTACCCCCCGGATTGTGTTGGTTTGCCCCTCCCCAACTGCCCCTCCCCAAATCGCAAAGGACCTGCATAATGCAAAGGGGGGCTCGAGATTTTGAACCCCACCCCCTCGTGTTGTGCAGGTCCACCATGACCAAACCACTAAAGATAGCTACAATGCAAGGGGGGGCCTCGAGATTTTGAGACCCCCCTCCCTCCCCCCTCATGTTGTTTGGGTCCCCCTTTGCCGATTGGTGTTTCTCATATAGTTGTGTTTATAGATATGGATGCTATACATGTGCAACATATGGAGGGAACTCCTAAGCCTGTGAGGTGTGAAGCCAATCCTAATGCTTTGGCACAAGAACTTGCTAGTTTTGAAGGTAGCCCTAGCTCTCCAACACAAGAGCCTAGGAAGAGTGGATGTAGTCTTGAGGAGATGCTTGTAGATTTTCTTGGTCGAGTGGGATAAGATCATCTGCTATCACAAGTATCCTAGGTGTTTTCTATCGCTACCTCTGTGGAGGAATGGATCAAGGCCTTGCGAGTCTACCTTGAGGAACATGATGCCACTTTTTTGGAGTGGAGAGGTTCCTATTGAGGGCCTATAGTATGTTCATATGAACAATACCTTTGCTTATAAGCCCCAAAGGAAAAGGTTCTATAGGGCAGTGCTAAGGGTTCTTGAGGGCATGAAGAAGGGAGATCTAGCATGCCTTGCATACAATTAGAAGTGCCTTCTTGTTGAGTACTTTCATGGGTTTGTATGCTTTTTGCATGTGTTGCTAGGGAATGACCTAGAAAATACATAATATCCCTGTGAACTGGAGATAGAAGGAGTGCAAGAGGTTTATGTGGCTAGTGAGAGGGAGCAAAGTGCTCAACTCGATGTTGAAACTTTGAGATGGGAGAACACAAAGGTGGTGGGTTCTATTGTTGAGCCAGAGGTTGAGGAGGATATTGGTGAAGTTCCCACAACCCTTCTTTCCTATTGGCGAAAGGCAATATGCTCTTCTTTTTTATATCCATGCCCTTTTTAACATTAGGGAGGATTACTTCCTAGCCATTGTTGCATACAATCTAGGAACATATTCTAATATTATTGTACCAGATTGGAATAAGTATCTGCTTGTGGATTCAAATGTCAAGGAAACGGAATACCTCTCTGCAATAGAGACTTTGACTATGATATGTTGAGATTCAAGCTCATAATTGTCTACCTTAGTTGAATAAGGTTAAGTCACACTGACTTAACCATGATTAGATCTAGGTCTATTGATCTTTTGTGTGTAGTACACACAGTTGACCTTACATTGTGTGTTGAAGGAATGAATAGATAAGGGAGCATGTCTGCTACCCTTACTGTCAGTGGCTTGGTCCACCTCTCTCTCTCTGAATTCTAATATGGTATTAGAGCTTTTCTTGTTCCTTGGTATGAAGTTCATTTACCCCACCCTCTGTAGACACGATGAAAATGCCTCCAAATAGGCTAGTGGCTATGGCCATTGCAAGGAAGAATGCGCATCTGTGGTCATGTTGTCCCTAAAAGGTACATGTTTGTTTGCCAACATTGTTGGTACGTACATTCTTGCAACCATAGAAGCAAAGCATGGAATTCTTGCAACCATAGAAGCAAAGCATGGAAGCGGACCCGGTTCAGGGGTGGAAAGATGACGAATTTGTTGAGATGACAAGCTCAACACATGCAGACATTAATGATGGACTGCCTGGTTAGATGGGTCCACACGTCTACACTTAGCACGTCGGTGGTCATTATGACTCTCACATGGCCATTGACTCATTACTTGTTATATTCAAGTTGTTACACCTATTTACAGGCTGGCATTGTTATAGCGCTACTCGACTAGTGTAGTCGATTATGCATTGTTTGACTTAGTAGGCCACTTTTCTTTATGTTGTATCTTATCTATACTTTGTGTACATTGTAAAATGTGTGGAAGAAGAAGAAGAAACCAGCAAGAAAACGTTTTGGCCTCCATCTCTCTTCTTGTCTCTTGAGTGAGCTTCTCCTTATGCATTCTGTGTGTGTTCGGCGCAGCATCTTGAGCAAGTCCCCCCACCACGTGATTCTTGACATGGTATCAGAGCCGCGCCATTGAGAGAGGCTCATTTCAAAGGCTGAAGTGAAGGAGAAGAAGCAAGGTTCGAGCAAGCAAGCCATGGGTAAGAAGCTCTCCCATCCTTCCACTCTTTCTCTTGGATAGTGCCTGTGGAGGCACCGGAAGTAGGGTAGAGAAAAAATCTCAAATTGTAGTGAGATTTGGTGTGCACGAAGAGCGCTGTGTATTCTGTAAACTAGCCCTTTAGGGCTGTACCACAGTTATTTTGGGCATCTGAGGCCGTTTCAGGCCCCGTTTTAGAGCCGCAAGGTTGCGGACAATAGTTTTAGGGTACACTGTGATTTCGGCTATTTTGACCGAAAGTGGGTGCGCAGGTTACATATTGCAAATCTGTAATTCTTGAGGTGTTTGCAGGAAGCAAACATAAGGTTTATCTGTAAACAAGTTGCAGATTGCATGTATTGTTGAGCAGACAGTGAAAAAGGTTGTCTGGTGTATTGCTTTGCACTACAGGTCGAGGGTTGCAGAAGATTTGCTTGCTGTTTGGTATTAGTTTTGTGATAATGGCAGAGAATAGTGGAAACCCCATCATTGAGAAGCTTGACAAGAATAACTACCCTTCATGGAAGTTCCGTATCATGAACTTCCTTATTGGAAAAGGCCTCTACGAGTTTGTTTCAGGTGAAGAAAAGGAGCCGGAGGTGAGTGATCCTCCAACTGTAGAAGAGACAAAGGCGCAGAAGGAATGGAATGCAAAAGACAAGAAGGTCATGTATTGGCTGTCTATAGTAATTGACAATAATATGCTGGGATATATTAGAAATGCAGAGAATTCATATGCAGCTTGGACCATACTTGAAAGTATGTTTTTCGTAAATACAAAGTCATGAAAGATTCAACTCAAGCAAGAGTTGAATATATTGAAGAAAGGGAAGATGTCTATCAATGAGTATGCATTGAAGGTAAGGAGCATTGCAGATGCATTGGTAGCAATTGATGCAATGCCTGATGATGATGATTTGATGTCGTCTACCTTAGGTGGACTTAACAATGAAAAGGCTTGGAAGTCTTTTGTAACTTCCGTATATGTCAGAAAGCCATTTCTAGATTTTGATGAGTTGGTCTCCCTTATGATCACTGAAGAGATCAACATGCAGAGTGAGACATCTGAAAGAAGTGGTGAACAGGTCCAAGCTTTCTACTCCAGTTCAGGAAGAGGATGTGGCAGGTTCTCTTCAAGAGGCCGTGGTAGTGACAACCAGCAAAACAGATTGAATCAACAATTTGGCGATATGCAGGTTTCAGGAGGTCGTGGTAACTTTAGAGGCAGGGGGAGCTTTAAAGGAAGAGGTGGATGGCGGAACAAAGGTTCTAATAACTCTGGTATTGTGTGTCACTATTGTGGCAAAATAGGTCATATTGTAGCCCAATGTTATGTTAAGAAAGATGATATTCGTAGTGGTAAGCTGTAGCAAGGAAACTATGCATCATCTTCACGACAGAATGAAGACAAAAATGAACGTCTGTTTGTTATGCAGCATATGCTGAATGTTGTTACAGGAAAGAGAACACATGATGATGTTTGGTATGTTGATTCAAGTGCATCCAATCATATGACCAGCCATGCAGAATGGTTTGGAGAGATGCAGGATTTGCAAAATGCAGGTTATGTGCAGACAGGTGATGATTCATGCCACCCAATTTCACACATTGGAAAAGTTCCCTTGTCCTTGCATGATGGTAAGGCAAAGAGTCTTTCAGATGTATTACATGTGCCATCTATTACAAAGAACTTGGTGTCAGTCGATCAAATGGTAGAGCAAGAGCTGCAAGTCAGATTTAATGCAAAGGGCTACTTTGTAGAAGACTTCAATGACAAGTGCAGGTTGGTAGCAAAGGGAAGTAGAGTTGGACGTATGTTTACTCTGGATGCTGGAATTCCTACTATGAATGCTGCTATGTATGCTAAAGGAAAAGGTGTCATTGTAGATATTGAAATTTGGCACAAACGCATTGGACATGCAAATATACAAAGGCTAAAATTAATGTAGTCCAAAGGGTTGGTTGGTTACAGGTTTGCCTACCTTTAGAGTTGCAAAATTTCATAAGGTACGAGAAGCATGTCTGTTTGGTAAGCAGGCAAGACAACCCTTTTCACATGACAAAGATATAAGCAAAAATATCCTTGATGTTGTGCATACAGACATTTGGGAGCCTACACAAAATGTATCTCTTGGAGGCAGTTCATACTTTGTCACATTCATTGATGATTGTTCTAGAAAGCTGTGGGTATATTTTATGAAGGAAAAGAATGAAGCGTTTGAGCACTTTAGAACTTTCAAGGCTGCAGTTGAAAGAGAAACAGGCTTGAAAGAAAGGAAAAACATGCATATTGCAAAAGTTGCACGCGCTTGATGGCTTAAAAGAATATGCCTAAGCATTTTTGGTCTGAGGTTGTTCATACTGCTGTTTATATTATGAACAGAACTCCCACAGCTGCAGTTCATGGAATGACTCCTGAAGAATGCTTTACTGGCAAGAAGCCTGATGTATTGCACTTGAAGGTATTTGGCTGTGTTGCATACGTTCATGTGCCAGATGAGCTACGGAAAAAGCTTGATCCAAAGGCAGAAAAATGTGTTTTTATTGGATACTCTTTAGAGTAGAAAGGGTATCGCTGTTATAACCCTGTCACATGTAAGTTCAGAGTGAGGAGGGATGCCATCTTTGATGAAATGAGCAGTTGGTATGCATCTAGTGGTGATGCATTGGATGATGATGATAATCATGACACTCATGTGTAGGCTGAAAAGCAAGAATCACAGACTCTTAGTGGACCAAAGACATCATCTAGTAGTCCTTGGTTTGGGAGACTAAGGAGTAGCTCTACATTTTCAGGTGCATCTAGTAGCACTACAGGTAAAGACAAAGGAAAGAATAAAGTGTTAGATGGCATTGATGCAATTCTTGATAGAGACTCCAGTGGCTCAGAGAGCTTGGATGATGAGCTTGGCATTCCTTCTGTCAGGACACCAGGTGTACAGAGAGCTCATAGTAATGTAAAGGCTCCATTGAGTGATCCGGTGGTACGCAGATCTAGCAGGGTTAGATACCATGTTAAAAGATTTGGTTTTGAAGGTTATGCAACTCACCATTATGCTTATATGGTGAAACTAGTTGAGGATGTTGAGCCCACTTGCTTTGAGGATGCTGTTGGTCATACTCATTAGGATGCAGTAATGGATGAGGAGATGGCTGCATTAGAGGCCAATAAGACTTGGGATCTAGTATCATTGCCAAAGGTCAAGAAAGCTATTGGATGTAAGTGGGTTTATAAGATTAAGCACAATGCAGATGGTTCTATTAGTAGGTACAAAGCTAGGCTAGTTGCAAAAGGCTATGCCCAGACATATGGCATAGATGATAAAGAAACCTTCAGTCCAGTTGCTAGGGTGGCAACTGTTAGATGTGTGATTGCTTTGGCACTAGCCAAAGGTTGGAGATTGTAGCAAATGGATGTGAAGAATGCCTTTTTGTATGGTGATTTGCAGGAAGAAGTGTATATGGATCAGCCAGCAGGTTATGAAGATTTAGAGTATCCCACGTATGTGTGCAGGTTGAAGAAGGCACTCTATGGGCTCAAGCAAGCACCTAGAGCATGGTCTGATAAGATTAGAGAGTATCTTGTCAATATTGGCTTTTATGTTTCTGATGCTGGTCACTCACTTTATGTGAGAAAGGGAGATGCATGTTCGGTCATCATAGTCATCTATGTGGATGACTTGATTATTACAAGTGATAGTGATAGTGGGATTGCTGAAGTCAAGGACTTTTTGAAGAAGAAGTTTGAGATGAAAGATTTAGGTGAGCTAAGGTACTTCCTTGGCATTGAGGTGATCAGAGGTGATGATGGTATATGGCTATCCTAAAGACAGTATGGCTTGGATATGTTGTCCAAGTATGGTATGACATCATGCAAACCACTTTCAGTCCCGTTGGAGTAGAAAGTTGAGTGCTGATGTTGGGGATGAGATAGAAGACCCTAATATGTTCAGGAGGATAGTGGGGAGTTTGCTCTACATGACCATTACAAGGCCAGACTTGAGCTACGCTGTTGGTCTTGTGAGTCAATTTATGCAAGCACCTAGAAAGCCACATTTGGATGCAATCAGACGCATATTGAGATATGTGAAGTTCACATTACATTATGGACTTTTCTATGAGGTAGGTACAGATGTACAAGTGTTTGGATACACAGATGCAGATTGGGCTAGTAGTATGCCTGATAGAAGATCTATAGCAGATACATGTTCTCTCTTAATAGTGTAGCAGTTACTTGGAGCAGCAAAAAGCAATCTACAGTTGCTTTGTCGAGTACAGAGGCTGAGTATAGAGGTGCTACTGTTGCAACATGTGAGGTAGTATGGCTACAAAAGTTATTGGCTGATTAGATGTGTAGGTGGAAGGTCCAGTTGTCATTTATTGTGACAACATGAGCAGTATACAGTTGGCTAGGAACCCTGTGTTCCATGCCAGGACAAAACATATTGAGGTACACTACGACTTTGTGAGAGAGAAGGTACTAGCAGGTGAGATTGACTTGGTGTATGTCAACACACAAGATCAGATAGCTCACATCTTCATGAAGGCATTGGGTACAGAGAAGCTTCAAAAGTTTCGAAGCTTACTTGGAGTTGCAGAGATGCACTTGAGCTTGAGGGAGAGTGTTTAGATGACAAGCTCAACACATGCAGACATTAATGATGGACCACCTGGTTAGATGGGTCCACACATCTACACTTAGCACGTCGATGGTCATTATGACTCTCACATGGTCACTGAATCATTACTTATTATATTCAGGTTGTTATACCTATTTATAGCTGGCATAGTTATAGCGCCAGTCGACTAGTGTAGTCGGTTACACATTGTTTGACATAATAGGCCACTTTCCTTTATGTTGTATCTTATCTATACTTTGTGTACATTGTAAAGTGTGTGGAAGAAGAAGAAGAAACCAGCAAGAAAACGTTTTGGCCTCCATCTCTCTTGTCTCTTGAGTGAGCTTCTCCTTGTGCATTCTGTGTGTGTTCGGCGCAGCATCTTGAGCAAGTCCCCCCACCACGCGATTCTTGACAGAATTGACATGCTTGGAGTCTTGTTTGGTGCAAATTTTGAATGCTGAATGCATAACTAGACCTGGCTCTAGAAAGATTGCTTGCAAGTGAACGTGCTAAACTCCACCAGTTGTCTATGTCCTCCTCAACATGGATGTTAGTATCTCTCCACTGTGAATCCATCCCCTAAGTATAAGCAAGTAGGTGAAGCCAAGACTTTGAAAGGTCTGGTCGCTCACGAGCCACATATTGTGCTACATCAAGGTGCCTCATGACAAATCGAATATCCTCCACAATGCAATAGTAAGGCGTGCTAGCCACCAAAGGGCCCTTACTTATCGATAAAAGTCTGTCATCTACAGCACAGGAAAGAAAGACATATTTCAAAGTTTCTAGCAGCATTTCCAAAAGTCCCAGATCAAAGACCAACCGAGGTGTAAGTGTTGGGACAGTAAATATCTATACAGAGAAATTGCTGAGGGTGGGATGGTTTCTCATCCAGCTTCCAACTAGTAGTTCTGACTCTTTACTTATTGCATCATGTAAGAAATGAGGGTATTGAGCAATAAATGCCCTTGCAAATTGAAATTTAAAACTTGGATCACCCATGAGCTTAGATAATAGCTCATGGAACTTATTCACAACTTTGATCAGCAAAAAACATTCACTTGTCAGCATGACATCCAACAGGCCAAGCCTATCTGAAGCTATCAGCCCATCTATGAATGTGAGCATGCTCTCACTATAGTTACAGAAGTTATGCTATTGTCAGATGATGTCATTGATAGCATCCTTGATAAGACTTTTGTAGAGGTAGTATCCCGTATGAGCTATTTTTAGTGCTGGGAGTCATGTATGAGAAATTTGGCAACATGATAAAGACATAACTGAAGAGCTAGTCCAATGCATCAGCCATCCCTTACCATGCAGAAGGTCAATTTCAGAGCCGATTTCAATGCTTACTCAGATGACCATTTATGATGTATTGTGGTAAAATGCAGTGATTGGTCAGAGAGCTATGCAAAGACAGCAATCAATTTTTATGAACCCCCACATCATAGCATAGAACTGCAACAAAATATCCTCAAATGACTAGAGGTTTTTGATCATGCTACACTTGCATACAAGATCCTTCCCAATGTTCTTGTGTTAAGCTCGCAAGTAAAATTTGGTTTCTCAAAGTGAGTCTGAAGATAATCTTTGTAGATTTTTTTTTTGTTGAAGGTTGTGAGGCGAGTTCGGGAATTCAATGTTTAAATGCAAGGCTGTCTTCATGTGTGATGATTTCTGATGGAAGCAACCATGATTATGGTAATGATGTGCTTTAGGAAAAAGGGCTGCACTGCCTAAGAAAATTGAAGTCAGGCAAAAAGGAAATCTCTGAATTGAGTCTGGTGGTTGTTGCTTGTAAAAACTATATGTGCAACAATTTTTTGATCAGCAAGTGTATCCATGGTGAAATCAGCAATTTGGAGTAAAGCACTCATGGTCATGTCGATAATTCTGTGACTAAATATAATTGTGTCTCAGTGAGAAGTTGAAGGATTTTTTAGGGTGTATTTCGTGCATGTATTGGATCTTATGCAGTCATATAAGCTGAAATCTGTGCAGTTTTGGAATTGAATGTCTTTGTGGAG
Source organism: Lygodium microphyllum (assembly GCF_053477565.2). Lineage (NCBI taxonomy): Eukaryota > Viridiplantae > Streptophyta > Polypodiopsida > Schizaeales > Lygodiaceae > Lygodium > Lygodium microphyllum. Next base: position 66,279,256 of record NC_141149.1, on the reverse strand, counting down.
TTCAGAGGTGCTAATTACAGATGTTGGTAGTATGGCACTAAATGGTCACTGAAGTATATTGTCTGCTGGCATTTTGACAAGTTGATTGGTTTTGTAAAGCTGAAACTTTGGAATGGCAAACACGAGAGAGAAGGATACTATCACTTAGATAGTTGGTGATAAGCTGGGGACTACAACAATTTTGTTCTATGGAAATTCAGGATGTCTAATTTCTTAATTGGATGAGGCTATTGGGACCTAGTTACAGGTCTTGAAGATGAGCCCAAGCTATCGGAGGATAGACCTCCAATACAAGATCAGTTAGAGGCACACATGACTTGGTTGGAAAAGGCCAGAAAGGTCTTGCATTGGTTGTCATTATGTGTGTTAGACACAAAAGCTATGCAAATTGCAAATTGTAATTCCCCAAAAGTTGCTTGGGAATTATTCATGAAGAATTATGGGCATGCCACTTATGCGAGAAAGACACAATTGAAGCAAAAATTCAGCCATGTATCCAGGAATGGAAGGTCTATTGAAGACTATGTCAATGAGATCAGATCCATTGTAGAACAACTAGGTTCAATTGGAGCTGAAGTTGAGGATGATGATTTGGTGGCTACTATCCTCCATGGACTTGGACAGGAATATAAAAAATTTGATACTTTCATTTCAGTGCATCAAGAGCAGCCTAGCTTTGATGAACTTGTAGCACTTCTATTGCATGAAGAAGTGAAACTTGGACTCAATACAAGCTCTAGTGGGTCTAAAAACAGCAGGGACAGTGTCTTCTACTCAAATAAAAGGGGTAGAGGTGAAAGAGGGAAATTAAACTTTAAAGGAAGAGGTGCTGGAAATGCATATGTAGCCCATGGATAGCAAGCTACTGGATTGAAAATTTTAAGTGCCTCAAATGCTCATGGAAGAGGGCTTATTTAGCTAGATGAAGAGGCACTTGGCAGCAGCCTCAAATGAGTCATGGATAGCAATCAAATGCAAATAAGGAGTATCATTATTGTGGCATTAGTTAAGGTTGCTACAAGAAGCAGAATGATCAGAGAGCAAGAAGGAAGCAACATGGTAATTATGCTTCTTCTAGTGGTATGTAGGAGGATGACAAGTTGTTTGCAATGCAACATGTGAAGAAAGGGTTGCCTGTACAAGGCAAAGTAGATGATGTATGGTATATAGACTCAGGGGCATCTAACCACATGGCTCCTCGTGGTGATACATTGGTACAAGGTGCTCATGGATATGTTTGCACAGGGGATGATGCATAACGTGACATTATGCATATGGGTAATGTTCCATTGATGATGCATGGTGACAAGAAAAAGAGTCTCTATGGACTTCAAGAGACATGTGGAGAAATAATTGGCTTGCTACATCTCATGCTTGAGATTTGATAGTGGTGGAGAATATGTCTCTAAATACTTTGATCACTTCTTGGCAGCTCATGGGATTAAAAGGCAATTGACATGCAAGTACACACCACAACAAAATGGTGTGGTAGAAAGGAAAAACAAAGTGATCATGGAATCGGAAAGAGCCATGTTGAATGAGAAGAGCCTACTAAATGCATATTGGGTAGAGGTTGTAATGGCTGTAGTGTATGTCATGAATCGTACACCAATAGTAGGTATACATGAGGTGACTCCTCATGAGAGGCTTTATGGGTTAAAACCAGACATTAGCCATCTTAAGGTCTTTGGATGCTTGTCATATGTACATGTTCCAAATGAAAAGAGGAAGAAGCTTGATCCAAAGGCAGAAAATGCCATTTTTATTGGGTATGCAAAAGATAGGAGAGCGTACAAATGCTACAATCCTTCTACTCATGAGACATTGGTCTCAAGGGATGTGGTATTTGATGAGTTGAAATCATAGCATGAGAAGAAGATCACCTTGTTGATGAATGATGATGATGTTTGTCAGGAGACTTATGTACATGAAAGTACAAGTGAAAGTGCAAAAATTTTTGGGCCTTCTAAAGATGCTACTTTATCCGTTAGTCCTTGGACAGGTAGATTGAGGACTTCAGCATCTTTGTCCACTAAAATGGGTATGTCAGTGAGGGGGAGAAATGTGGATAAAGGAAAAGGAAAACTTGACGATGTTACAGGGCCACTCACTTGTGGTTATGATTCACTTGCACTGACAGCTTGGATAGTGAGTTTGGTGTTCGTCAATTAACTTTAGTGTGAGACATAGATACATAGCACCTCATGAGAGAGGAGAGTCTCATACTGCACCTCAGTTAAGGAGATCGGAAAGAGTTACGAAGCCTATGGATAGGCTTACATACAGTGGCTATACAGTGAGGCACTATGCATATATGGCAAAAGTCACTAGCTTCAAGGAACCCACAAAGTTTTCTGAATCTGTAACATGCCCGTGCCTTTCTTCCCCCCCCCTCATAGGAACTCCCCCCCTTTTAATGGAAAAAAAATTATTATTAATGCAAAAAAAATTTCCCTCTCTCTCTCGGCTCCGACAGCACGTTGGGGAGAGAGAGAGAGGGAGTGATGTGGTAGTCATAGGGGGCATGTAGCCCCTAGGTGGGAGGGGTGGCAGCCATGCCACCCACCTCCTCCCCCTCCTATAAAAGGGGGGGCTCCTCCCCCTCCCTCATCTAGAGAGATAGCACCCCCCTCCATGTGTCGTCACCTCCCCCCCTCCATTCCGTAGTTGCATGGCCCCCTGGGGCTTCTGACTGAAGCCACCCCCCTCCTTGATTGCCAGTCTGCTACGGCCCCCATGAGAAGAAGAGAGGAGAAGGAGAGAAGAAGTGAAGGAAAGAGAGAAGAGGGAGAGGAGAAGGAGAGAGAGAAGAGAGAAGGAGAAGGAGAGAAGGGAGAAGGAGAAGAAGAGGAAGAGGAGAGGGAGAGAAGAAGATAAGGAGAGATAGAAGAGGAAGAGGAGAGGGAGAGAAGAAGATAAGGAGAGATAGAAGAGGAAGAGGAGAGGGAGAGAAGAAGATAAGGAGAGATAGAAGAGAAAGAGGAGAGGGAGAGAAGAAGAGAAGGAGAGAGAGAAGGGAAAGAGGAGAAGGAGAGAAGAAGAGAAGGAAGGGAGAAGGAGAAGAAGAGGAAGAGGAGAGGGAGAGAAGAAGAGAAGGAGAGAGAGAAGGGAAAGAGGAGGAGAGAAGAAGAGAAGGAGAGAGAGAAGAGGAAGAGGAGAGGGAGAGAAGAAGAGAAGGAGAGAGAGAAGAGAGAAGGAGAAGGTGAGAAGAGAGAACGAGAAGAAGAAGAAGAAGAGGTAGAAGAGGAAGAGGAGAGGGAGAGAAGAAGACAAGAAGAGGAGAGAGAGAGAAGAGAGAGGGAGAAGAAGAAGAGAAGGAGGAGAAGAAGAGAAAAGAAGGAGAGAAGAAAAGGAGAGAGAGAAGAGGAAGAGGAGAGGGAGAGAAGAAGAGAAGGAGAGAGAGAAGAGAGAAAGAGAAGGTGAGAAGAGAGAAGGAGAAGAAGAAGAAAAGAAGGAGAAGAAGAGAGAAAGAAGTAGAAGAGGAAGAGGAGAGAGAGAGAGAGAGAGAAGAAGAGAAAAAGAAGAAGAAGAGAGAGAAAGAGAGAAAGAAAGAGAGGGAGTGAGAGTTGGTGAGTAGCCTCGAGGAGCCGTGTTCGTGAAGCCATCTTTTCAAGCCACCCCCTCAGCAAAGAACCCCCATCTAACGACCTTTCCTACCCAAGCCTGTCGTCTCGAAGTCCATTAAGGTCTGAACTGTCCAAACTCCGCATGGCAAATGGCTCCCAAAAAGAAATTCGTGGGAAGAGTATGTGCCAAAGCTACCGTTGGCACCGGTAATGTGGGAGAGGCAAGCGGAGCGGCCAATGCAACAAATGCCCCTACGATCACGAATCAAACCCAGGTTCTTTAAGCTTTATAATTAATTATGTATTATTTCTCGTGGAAGAAATGAAGGGCTTAGCTACGTGCATGGAACAAGGACAAGTCGTAGGATTTTTTTGTTTACTCTAAGCGCTATATTGCATGCGTGAAATGGTAGAGTATGGGGTTCGCATAAGTTTATATGCATGAAATGATAGCTTTTACGCACATAGAACAATAAGGTTTTCACATTATTTCACATAAAATAATAGCTTTTAAACCAGTTTAGTGCATGAATAGTCATTTAGAATTTATGCTTCGCAATCATGATTAAAAGAAACACATGAAATGTCAGCTTCTGTTCGTAAGCTGCATTTGCACCGTTGGCTAGAAACCTAGACTTTCATATACGCAAGTCACATGTGATTCGATGCATTAGGAATAAGTATTCATTGCCAGGTATGAAGAGAGATAAAGGTCATTTAGGATGTACAAATATACTAAATGCACCACGTGCAATATGGATAAGGATGATTGGGAAACTCTGCATAATACCAAGGGAGATGGAAGGGACGCATGCATCTAGACTGAATCCTAAAGGCCTAGATGAGGAATCTTGCATTGCCAAGTGTATTAACTCAACTTGGTTAGAACTGAAAGAATAAAAGACCTCTGGTTGGGTTGTGAATATAGGCATGTCTGTTGCCTTGGTTGACCAGTTAATGCTTTGAGTTAGGGTTAAGATACCACAAGGTAAAACCCAAGGGTAAGAGCAAGTCAAAATAAAGTTAACTTACCAAGGACATTTGCTTGCATGATCTTGTTTGAGATTATTGGGATCTCACCAAGTCGTGAACGATACAGGATCGGATGCTGGGAGCATTCGGGAAAAAGGTCCAGGATCGGATACTGGGAGCAGTCGGAAAAAAGAAATCACACATTAGCAGTTGGTCATACAAACGGCCTCCGAAATGTTTGTGATTGTACACTTAGGTGCATTATTTGATCTCCTTTTCTCAAGGAGCTAATTCAAGGAAAACCACTTAATGCTTCAGGTTAGAAGCCTCGAGGGAGAGGCAGGAACAGTTACCTCCGACTGTCTGCCTGGCCCTATCCAAGGGGGTTGTTAGCCATGCCGGGTATATGGACCTAACCCGCCGCGAGAGGTCTCTCCGTGGATGCTACTTGGAGAGCAGGAGGACATTTGGGTGCCAGGGGAGGCTCTGGCTGTAAATCCCTTGCCTTCGGATCCTGCACAAGAGGCCGACATGACTCGAGATGGGATCTCGAGGCCCGTGTACAGTCAACGGGCAAAACTTGGAGTAGCAATCCTGTAGATTGCTGGGATAGCCTTCGGGCATGATAGGATGTATCCGGAATTATGATAAATAAAGAACATATATTTGAGAAAAAAGAACTTTCTTGACATTGTTTTTGTGTCAGTCCCTAAGTTACATGAAGGAACTCGTGATTAATTTGATTAATTAAGGAAGCTGCTTTTGCAAGTCAAATGTAATGTGGTAGGTAATTGGATAACTAAGGCAAACTGAGGAAAGTGCGGTGGACGTGACTTAGGTCCGTCCTACAGAAGGGTGGTCCCAGTTAGCTGGGAACTTTTCTCAAATGACGAGATAACAACACTATGAAGACCTAGTATCAGTAGGGTTAGAATCCTGATTTATGCTATTTTAGGGGAAAGGAATGGGACTATGCCTTATGGCAGGGAGGTTGAGTTTCACATCTCTCTCGTTTCCCATTCTCCATGAACCAAGTGCAGCATGAATGCGCTTCGACTCTGTTGTTCCTACGCAAAGTGGTTCATCTGGAGCTCGACGCTAGCTTCTTCCTAGAGGCTTTGTTGATAGGAAATGAACCTTGACTTCAGGTCGATCCTAAGTGGGAACGGCTGGACACTTCCACTCAGGGCAGACTCAGGAAGACCTGGATCGCAAACCCTATGACATTCCTTGCGAGTGCCATGCTACGCTTTCTAGACTCTCTTCTCGATGGGCTGCTAAGACGTGTCCCTTAAGTGGACGGGCGGACACGTTATAGAATCTATTTTGTATGATCATTGGTGTAAGGCAATGGATGAGGAATATTCAGCATTGGCTGAAAATGACACTTGGGATTTGGTTGATTTGCCTGAAGGCAAAATGTCTATTGGTTGCAAATGGGTATACAAAGGGAAGTGCAAATTAGATGGCACTTTGGAAAGATATAAGGCAAGACTTGTGGAAAAAGGGTATGCACAACAATATGGTCTTGATTATGAGGAAACATTCAGCCCCATTGCTAAAATGGAAACCGTGAGGACAATGATTGCTTTGGTAGCATCTAGAGGATGAAGTATGTATGAGATGGATGTGAAGAATGCTTTTCTCAATGGTGATTTGGTTGAGGAAGTATACATGGATCAGCCCGAGGGCTATGTACATCCAGATTTTCCTACACATGTGTGTAGATTGAAGAAAGCCTTATATGGGCTGAAGCAAGCACCTAGAGCTTGGAATGCTAAGATAAGTGCATGGTTACAGAAACTTGGTTTCACTATGGGGGCAAGGTTGATCATAGCCTATTCACAAAGAGGACAAGGGCTAGTTATGTGGTATTAGTTATCTATGTGGATGACTTGATCATTACAGGTGATGATGTCATAGGAATTAGAAAGATCAAGGAAATGTTACATGCTGAATTTCAGGTCAAAGATTTGGGTGAACTGAAATATTTCATTGGGATTGAGGTTGTCTCTACACCTCATGGTACTTGGTTGTTGCAGAAGCAGTATGCACAAGACATGTAAACCAAGTATGGTATGTTGGATTGCAAATCATTGAGTACTCCATTGGAACAAAATGTTAAGCTACTTGTAGATGTTGGACATGAGATTGAGAATGTCACTATGTATAGACAAATGGTGGGTAGCCTGATTTACCTTACCATTACTAGACTGGATCTTAGCTATTCAGTTGGACTGATTAGCCAATTCATGCAGAAGCCTATGAAGCCAAACTTGGATGCAATGAGAAGGATCTTGAGATATGTGAAGGCTACATCAGATTATGGTCTATTTTATGAGCATGGTAAGCCTTTGGAGCTTACATGATATACAGATGCTGACTCGGCAGGAAGTACCTATGACAGGAGATCTACTAGTGGGTATGCATTTTCCCTTGGTAGTGGTATGGTGTTAGCTAGAGAAGTAAGAAGCAACCTACATTTGCACTCTCTAGTACTGAGGCAGAGTATAGAGGTGTTGCATTAGCTACATGTGAGACAGCATGGCTCATGAAGCTTCTTGATGATTTGGGCATGTAGGAAGTCAGACCTATCACACTCTATTGTGACAACTTGAGTAGTGTGCTCCTAGCTAGTAATCCTGTCTATCATGCTAGGACTTAGAACATTGAGGTACACTATCACTTTATCAAAGAAAAAGTGATTGCAGGTGACATTAATTTGGTCCATGTGAGGACATAAGACCAAGTTGTAGATATCTTTACCAAGTCATTGGGTAAAGATAAGCTTGTGCATTTCAGAGAGCTACTTGGAGCGAAGTACCCCACTTGAGCTTGAGGGGGAGTGTTTAGATTCAAGCTCATAGTTGTCTACCTTAGTTGAATAAGGTTAAGTCACATTGACTTAACCATGATTAGATCTAGGCCTGTTGATCTTTTGTGTGTAGTACACACAGTTGACTTTATACTGTGTGTTGAAGGAATGAATATAGAAGGGAGCACATCTGTTACCCTTACTACCAGTGTCTTGGTCCAACCACCTCTCTCTCTCTCTGAATTCTAATATGATATACAAGGATGCACTCTGATATGACTCATCCATTCCTTCAGAGGAAGACTTCAAGGTGACACAAAAAAAACTGATTATTTTGCACTTGGGCCTCAGCCACACCACCAGGGTTTGAGGCCCCCCATTTTGAGAAAAAAGTGTGTAAGTTGAAGAAGTCATTGTATGGGCTAGAACAAGCCCGTAGAGCATGGTACCAATGGATATATAAGTTCTTTTTAAGCTTAAACTTCAAAAGATGTGCCTCAGATGCTAACTTGTATGTTTACAGGGATGATGAAAAGTTTGTAGTGATTGTCCTATATATGGATGACCTTCTTATTACAGGTGACTATGAAGATATGATCAACCAAACTCAAAAGGCTTTGAGTTCTGAGTTTGAAATGACAGACTTGGGCTTGCTGCACTATTTTTTGGGAATTGAAGTCTAGCAAGAGCCACGAAAGATCTTCATCTCTCAGAAGAGGTATGCATAGGAGATCTTGAAGGCATTTGGCATGACTAAGTGCAAGGAGATAGCTACACCTATGGAGGTGAACACAAAGTTATCAATTGAGGATACATCAACACTAGCAGATATTGGGAGATACAAGAGGATGGTCGACAGTCTCTGATCTACTTGTGTAACACGAGACTAGATATCAGTTTTGCTGTTGGTGTTTTGAGCAAGTTCTCAAACAAACCTCATGAGAGTCATTGGAAGGCTAGGATGTGGGTGCTCAGATGCTTGACGAAAACTCTTGACTATGGTATCACATACAGTTTCGGAACTTCTCTTGTGGGAAATTGTGACTCAGATTGGGTAGGAGATAATGATTCCAGGAAATCAATTTCTGGTTATTGTTTCTCTTTGGGTTTAGGAATTTTCTCTTGGATTAGTAAGAAGCAGCCAACAATGGCATTGTCTTCTACCGAAGCAGAGTACAAGGCAACTTGTTTTGCTCCATGTAAAGCAATATGGTTGAGAAGGATCCTATGGCATATGGGAGTGTAGGATGAAGAAGCAACTGTGCTGAGATGTGACAATCAGAGTTACATCGCCATTGCCAAAAATCCAATGTTTCATGCGCGCACCAAACATATAGAGATCCAGTATCACTATGTGCATGTTTTGATGGAGGATGCGAAACTGGAACTGGTCTATTGTCCAACAGAGGAGAATGGAGCGGATATCTTCACGAAAGCACTTACAAAGGATCTACTTCAAGTTCATCTTCAGAGACTTTGCATTGGGCCGAGGAGATAGTTCACCTATAGGTTGACATTGAGGGGGGTGTTAGATATGCTCAATGCGCCACCCTCATAAGGTGCCACCAATGATCCATGGTGCTCAAAGTTGGAAGGTCCCCATTATGAGGAGAAGCCAAATGTGAGCCCACATATTGGTTGAGTCTTGACTTGTATATCAGATGAGGTCTATGTGATCGGATGGCAAAAAGGTGACCATTGTGGGTCTAATCTTTGGGTTGGACTAAGTAGTTAATGTGGTAGCAACTCGAGGCACATTGCATCGAGTTGCGAGGTAAGGGAGTTAAAAGGGGCCCCTAGACCCCAAAATAGGGGCTCTTTTTAACCTTGCAAAATTATCTTTGCCCCTAGTATGAGAGATGTCAAAATCATAATTTTGTAAGGTTTCCACCCATCTCCTCTACTTAGGAGTCAAAGTACACTGAGTCAAGAAGTATTGGAGGACTCGATGGTCCCTCTTCACTCTAAACAGGATGCCATATAGATGATTGTGCTATTTCTTAATAGCATGAAGGATGGCTAACATCTCTTGGTCATAAAAATTCATTTGCATCTCCTTTTCATCAAGCTTACATCTCTCAAAAGCAATCATACCATGCTCTTGCAACAAGACAGTACCAATACCTTGATCATTAGTATCACATTGAATGGTAAACTCTTTTGAGAAGTCAGGGCATACGAGGATGGGGGACTAAAGTAAGAATTTTCTTCAATTGGTGTCAAGATTGTGGGAGAGAAGGAAGGAGTCTCACTTGTAGCTTTCTTGCTTGCACAATGGGGGAATACACACAAAGGTGGAGGCTGAAAACAATTTTCCTCTTCTGAGTTGTGTAAGCCAAAAAGAAGTCTCATACAAAGAAATAGAAGAACCCTATATATGGGTCTCAAACCAAACTCAACTAACTAAGGTGGCATACTAATTGAGCCACGAACTGCTAGCAGATCATGGTCGTAGACAGCTCGGCGTCGCATTGATCGTCGCGTCGTTCGGTCGATGATGAAGCAGATCATGATGGTCTCAGACAACGGTCACCCTAGCGTATCACGAGTGGAGCTCGATATCTCAACACTCCCCCTCGAGCTCAATCCCAATTCCTGCACACCAAGCAGGTCTCTGACTTGCGCAGCTTCTCTGCGCCCAATGCCTTCGTGAATATGTCAGCTACCTGATCCTCTGTGCTGACATAAACTAGATCAATAAGACCTAGTAAAACCCTTTCCCGCACATAGTGATAATGCACCTCAATGTGCTTTGTTCTAGCATGATAGATTGGGTTATTTTCCAAGTATATACTACTCATGTTGTCACAATAAATGACAACTGGCCCATCTATAGACTGATGCATATCATAAAGTAGCTTATGCAACCAAGCTACCTCACATGCAGCCATTGCTGCACCCCTGTACTCAACCTCTGTGCTCGACAAGGCAACTGTAGGTTGTTTCTTGCTGCTCCAAGTGACTGCAGCACTCCCAAAAGAGAACACATATCCACTGGTAGATCGTCTATCAGAAATGCTACCAGCCCAATCAGCATCAGTGTATCCATGCAACTGTATCTGAACCCCAGTCTCATAAAATAGTCCATACTACAATGTGGACTTCACATACCTGAGTATGCGTCTAGCCGCATCCAAATGCGGTTTCCTTGGAGCCTGCATAAACTGACTTACCAATCCAACAGCATAGCTCAAATCTGGCCTGGTAATAGTCATATAAATCAAGCTTCCTACTATGCGTCTGTACATAGTAGGGTCTTCCAGAAGCTCACCTGCATCTGCGCTCAGCTTCACATTCTGCTCCAAAGGAACTGAAATAGGCTTACAGCCTGTCATCCCATATTTGGACAGCATGTCCAATCCATACTGCCTCTGCAAGAGCTGTATCCCACTTAGTGATCTAATCACCTCAATGCCCAAGAAATAATGTAGCTCTCCCAAATCCTTCATCTCAAACTTCTGCTTCAATAGAATTTTCACATGAAGGATATCTTCATCACTGTCACCTGTCATAATCAAATCATCAACATAAATGACAAGTAGCATAATACCTTTCTCTGTTTTTCTCACATAAAGTGAGAAATCTGCCTTGGAAATCTGAAAGCCAATAGTGACAAGATATTGTCCTATCTTGTCAGACCATGCTCTAGGTGCTTGCTTCAAGCCATACAAGGCTTTCTTCAACCTACAAACAAACTCAGGATGAACAGCATGCACATAACCTGGTGGCTGCTCCATATAGACCTCTTCTTGCAAATCACCATGCAAGAAGGCATTCTTTACATCCATCTGATGTAAAGACCATCCCTTTGATGTAGCCATAGCAATGACTGCTCTTACGGTTGCCATCCTTGCAACCGGACTGAATGTTTCTTCATAGTCAATGCCATATGTTTGTGCATACCCCTTGACTACTAATCTTGCCTTGTATCTATTCACAGAACCATCTGCATTGTGCTTCACCTTATAAACCCACTTATAGCCAATTGCATTCTTACCTTTAGGCAAAGGTACCAATTCCCATGTAGCATTTGCTTCCAAGGCATCCATTTCTTCATCCATGGCTTTCTCCCATTTTTCTTTTCCCATGGCTTGCTCAAAAGAAGTGGGTTCTGGTTCCTGTATCACTTTGACCATATATGCATAGTGAATGGCTGTAAATTCATCATATTTTAGCCTATCCACAGGATACCTAGCTCTCGTAGACCTGCGCAAAATAGGTTCACTCCCAGGTGCTCTCAAAACATCCCTGGTCTTCCTTACTCCAGGTGTAACAATAGAAGGAATACCCAACTCATCATCAATGCTCTGTTCTGAGCCACTGGATTCACTATCCACATACGAGTGACCTGCATTCACATCAAACATGGGCCGATCTACCTTCTCTTTTCCTTTTTGTGATACCTACATACCACTATCTGCATTGCTTTGAGAAGATTCTCCTGATCTCAATCTTCCTGTCCATGGCGAAGAATATGAAACTACTAGAGGACGCTCCAGGTCCACTGATATCTTGTGACTGCTGCTGTGAATTCTGTGCAGCATTACCATTTTGTGCATCTACATTATCAATCATATTTACTGGTTTATACCAGCTACTCATCTCATCAAAAACAACATCTCTGCTCACTGTAAACTTACGAGTAGAAGGTTATAGCATCTATACCCTTTCTGCTGCAAAGAGTAACCAATAAAGATGCACTTCTCAGCTTTTGGATCCAACTTGGATCTCAACTCATCTGGCACATGTACATAGGCAATGCAACCAAAAAATTTTCAAATGAGAAAAATCTGGTTTCCTACCAGTATACCTCTCCTCTGGAGTCACCCCATGTATTGCTGCAGTGGGAGTCCTGTTCATTATGTAGACTGCTGTAGCAACTGCCTCAGCCCAATAAAAATCTGGCAGGTCTTTTTCATTGAGCCAAGATACCTCTCCAATATGCCTATTTTTCCTTTCTGCAATTCCATTTTGTTGTGGGGTATGACTGCATGAATATTGCTGCTTTATGCCATGCTCTTACAGGAAACTTGCAAACTCATTTGAGAGGTACTCTCCCCCTCTATCTGACCTTAGGCATTTTATTTGCAGGCCTGTTTCTTTTTCAACCATAGCTTTAAGAGTTTTGAAATGCCCAAAAACTTCACTTTTCTTTTTCATAAAATACACCCAAACTTTTATGCTATAGTCATCAATAAAAGTGATAAAATAATGACAGCCTCCAAGAGATGCAGCTTTAGTAGTCCACACATCAGAGTGGATTAATTCCAATGGCTTCTTACTCTCTTGAACATGTCTAGGAAATGGTTTCCTTGCCTGTTTTCCAAACTGACAGGCTTCATATACCTTATGCATTTCTGCAACCTTGAATTTTGGCAATCCTGCAACAATGTTTTGGGCCTGCATTGATTTAAGTCGCTGTACATTAACATGACCAATCCGTTTATGCCAGATATCAATATCTGCAACTACACCGGTCCCATGTGCAAACATTGCTGCACTCAATTCAGACATATCTGCATCAAACGTAAACATTCTGCCCTTCTTCTTTCCTTTTGCTATCAAGCGACCTTTATTTTTCATAACCTCAACAAAGCATCCATGAGGATTAAATCTGACCTGCAAGCCCTGCTCAACCATTTGACCAACAAAAACCAGATTCTTGGTGATATTCGGGACATGAAATACATCTGACAGGTACTTCTTTTTCCCATCCTGCATAGACAAAGGAAATTTTCCAATCTGCACAATAGGATGTGCAGTATCATCACCAGTCTCCACAAATCCTGGTTTTTCCATTTTCCTTGCATCCTCCATCCATTCTGCATGACCTGTCATGTGGTTTGATGCACCTGAGTCAACATACCATACATCGTTGCTTTCTTCTGCACTTGTCACAGAATTATTCATGTGCTGCATCATAAACAAATGCTCATTTCTGTCATCACCCTGTCTACTAGAAGATGCATAATTCCCTTGTTGCAGTTTTCCATTCATGATGTCATTCTACTTTTTATAGCAGTCTTTAGCCATATGACCCATTTTACCACAGTAGTAGCATTCAACATTACTGTTTTCATTTTGGCCTCTTTGCCATCCACCACAACCTCTTTGGCTCCCCCTACCTCTAGAGTTACCACGTCCTCCTCCATAGGACTGGTTTTCTTGAGTTTGCTGCATATTCTGATTTCTACCACGGCCTCCAAATCGACCTCCTCTACCTCTGCCTCTACCTCTTCCAGCATTTGAGTAGAAGACAGCTTCCTTTGAAGTCCCTCCTGAAGAAGATGCACCACCATTTCTCTGCTCCTCAGAAATTAGAAGAGCAATCAACTCCTCAAAATCAGGAAATCTTTCACGAACTGAAATGGATGTCCGAAACTATGCATAATCCTTTCCTAGACCATTCAAGGTCACAGAAACTAAATCATCATCTTCCACTGGCGACCCAATGGAAGCAAGTGCATCTGCAATCTTCTTCACCTTCATGTGGTAGTCATTGATGCTCATATTTTCTCTTTGCACATTGTGCAACTCTTGCTTGAGCTGCATTTTCCTGGCTTGCGTATTTGTGCTATACATTTTTGACAAAGTATCCCATGCCTCCTTTGGCGTACTTGCATCTTGAATATGCACAATCATAGAGTCTGAAATGCTGATAGACAGCCAGTACATAACTTTCCTGGCTCTCTCATGCCATGCTTTAAATGCCTGCATTTGCTGTTGATTGGGAACATCAGGAAGAACTAGTTCTTCTTCATTTCCTGCAACAAATTCCCAATATCCTTTTCCCATAAGGAAATTCGTCATTCTAAACTTCCATGCTTGGAAGTTGTTCTTGTCAAGCTTTTCAGTGATAATCTGTGAGAGAGAATCAGACGCCATTACAGAACACTGCAAAAAATTCTGTCACTGCAAAGAACACAGCTTCAGCCTCACAAGGGCTAATTTGCAAAACTGACGAAAGTGGTATTTGACCACACAGTCACTTCCTAGTGACGATTTTGCATCAACAGGCAACAAGGATGATTTTGTAACTCCCAATGTCTCTGTGCACAGGCATACAATGCAATTTCTACAGTAACTTTTCACCAATCTGTAGAACACTGGTCGCACAGCATAAAACTGGGCCTTTTCCTGAGTGAGTGCAGAAAACTTCCGCCTCCAAAACAGGCCCCGAAATGGCCTCAAATAAAAAAAACAGGGCCGCGAAGGGCTAAAGCCCTAATCCACAGCATATATTGCCCTCTTGCTTCACCGTGAAGGGCGTCTCAACCTGAGACAATGCACTCTTGCAATTTCCGGTTGTGCTACCTGCGGAGATCTGCTCCCAAAACAGAAAATGAAAGCAACACTGCTCCTCTTACCAGAACACCGCGAGCTTGGCTTGCTTTCTTGAGCTCCTTACCACGAACAAGGCTCTGATACCATGTCAAGATTGTGGGAGAGAAGGAAGGAGTCTCACTTGTAGCTTTCTTGCTTGCACAATGGGGGAATACACACAAAGGTGGAGGCTGAAAACAGTTTTCCTCTTCTGAGTTGTGTAAGCCAAAAAGAAGTCTCATACAAAGAAATAGAAGAACCCTATATATGGGTCTCGAACCAAACTCAACTAACTAAGGTGGCATACTAACTGAGCCACGAACTAGAGTAGATAAGGATAGCTGTCATGTAGCTATTATTCATGGACGGTGTACCAACCGCATCTGCAACTGACAAGTCGGTGACATAAATACACAACGGTCACCCTGGCATATCACGAGTGGAGCTCGATATCTCAACAATTGGTTAAAGTTGCGATCGACAATATTATCCCCAAAAAAATGGTTTCTTCTTTAATCAATCAGTTAAAGGTGCTACAGTGGTAGCATAATGCTTGATGAAACATCTACAAAATTAAGACAGACCAAGGGAACCACATAATGAGGTGGTGCTATATGGTGTGGCCAATCCTTAACACATTGCACCTTTTTGGGATCAGACTAATGCCATTTTCACTAACAATGTTCCCCAAATACTTCACTGATGTCTGCATGAAGATGCACTTACTTTCCTTAGCAAATATCTTATGCTCTCTCAAGATATCAACGGTCGTCTTAACATGTGCCAACTCCTCTTGTGCCAAGATGCACTTACTTTTCTTAGCAAATATCTTATGCTCTCAATATATCAAACAGTCATCTAACATGTGCCAAGTACTCCTCTTGTGATTTTCTATAAATAAAAATACCATTAAAAAATATGAGCACAAACATGAAAAGGAAGGGTTATAAGATTTGATTCATGAGGCTCTGAAGTGTGGTGGGGATATTAGTAAATCCAAAAGGTATCCTTATAAAATGATAAAGCCCACAATCCATCCTGAAATTTGTTTTGACCTCATCACCCTCCAGCATATGTATCTGATGATAGCTAGAGCACATATCAATCTTAGTGAAATATCATGCCCCTTGCAACTCATCCAACAAGTCATCAATCTAAGGGATAGGATACCCATTCTTGATTATGATCTTATTCAAGTCCTTGTAGTCATTGCACATGCAAAAAGAGCCATTGTTCTTCTTGAATAGTAGGAATTGCGATGCATAGGGTGAGGAACTCCTTTCAATAAACCCCATCCCAAGTAACTCTTTGACTCACTTTGCGACTTCTTCACATTCACACTTGGAGAGTCCATAAAGTGGCTTGTTCAGTGGCTTAGAATGGGGTTTGAGATCAAGTGGATGGTCCATTTTCCTCTTAAGGGTAAGGAATACGGACATTTAAAATAAGTCATCATACTCCTCTAGTAAGGCTTTTAAGGCTGAATTCTTAGATACTTTGGAGGATTGATTTGAATATTATTCAAGTCCAAAACAAAGATCTATGAGCATTTTTAGAAATCTCTTTTGAGTTTCTTTGCTATAATTAGCTAAAAATCAGCATCATCCCAAACTCCCTCTAAGTGGATGAGCTGTCCATTCATTATAAACTCCATGTAGAGTTGAGAGAAGTCTGTAGTAAATTTTCCCAAGTGTTTTAGCTAGTCACAACCCAAGACAACATCAATAGGGTCCATGTCTAATACAATTACATCAACTGTTGTCACATAGTTTTAAGCCAAGCATATAGAAACCTTAGAGCATACATGTGTGTTGATTTCTTCTTCACCATTTGCTACTTCAACTTTTAGGGGGTGCTGTAATTTCATAGGGATGTATTTCAACCAATCAATGGCTGATTTATTAACAAAACTATGTGTACTACCACTATCCACTAGGACAAATACATGCTTTCCATTAATGCATCCTTGAATGCACAGTGTGCTAGGCCCTAGAGCCAGCCCATGCATCCATGGAGATGAAGTAAAGAAAAGTGTTAGCCAAAGAAAACCATATTGGGGAATATGGGAAATTTCCATAAGTTTGGGACATGTGGTCAACTCTTTGGATTTGTCATAACTTGAACACTATAACTCCAAATAAAGTGCTCTATAGCTCAATAGATTCCCTTTTTCAAGTGCTTTCCAATGATAGGTCACATCATATAGTTTTGAGAAATTTGTGGGCATATTATCCAGGTGCCACCTTTTTAGTATTCAAAAAATGGGAAATGGGAGATTCCCAAACTCACTATTATTGTGTTAAAGGGTGTAGTAGATATGATCAAACCAAGATCATGAGGTGGATAGCCATATGGGTCAAAGGAAAATCCATCCTCCATATCATAGAACTGTTCTTTGTCCAAGCCCTCTGTATACTCCTCATTTTCAACTTGTGTAAATTTATTTGTAGCTTGTAAGGTATGCTATTCCTCCTCATCATTCTGCTAATCTTCCATTACATACATGCTATGAACTTTAACCTTTGTCGTCTTGTAGGGGCATTTGGAGGCATGGTCTATTGTGTACTTATCACTACACTTAAAACATAAGCCTTTGTCTTTTTGCTTCTTCACAACATCTTGGGAAATGAAAAATTGACCACTTGGACCACTCAGGGCTAATGTAGTTTGGGGCCTATTTTCAACATATTTATTACCCTCACCATTAGAGCTAAGTGTTGTCCCAAAAATGGCATGTTTTCTTTCAACACGTAAGGGGGGTAAGTAGGTATTTTGGGGTTGCTACAAGGCAAGGGATTTCCTCTAAAAACACCCCCATTAGCGTCAGTGGGGTCCGGGGCTATCCAAAGCCTTGGTGAAATTTCTCATTTTTACGGTAGTTCCTTACATATCTTTTAGCCAATTCAATTGCATCGAATAAGATATAAGGCTTTTGAGCCATCACATTAGTGGATTAACCCATAGATAAACTTGTGCAATTTGGCATCATCACTAACACTCTCAATATACATAGTCAAGTTCATAAATGGATTTGTATACTATCTCACTATGAGATTACATTGGTCAAGTTGATACCATCATCTTGTCAACCACTCTTTTTCCACTAAGGATACAAAGACTTGGACCACATGTATCTTAAAGTCTTCCCAATTGAAAATTCGATGATTCTCACAATTGATGTAGTGCCACCATGTGTGGGCAAATCCTTCTACATAGAGAGAGGCAAATAGAATTTTTTGATCATCAACGCAAATATTAAAGTATGGCTCAAATTTAGAGGTCCATTTTTCCAAGTCCAAACCCATGTTGCCCCTAATAACCATGCTTCCCTTGGGTGCTATATTGCCCATTGCTACCATGTTGGCCATTAATACCATGCTATCCATTATGGGACTGAGCCAGATAAGTGACATGGGGCTCCTAGGGGGAGTGGGGGAGCTCCTACCCATGGGGAGGTGAGATCTAGGGGGGGGGGGGTGGCTGCATGGATGATGGGAGTGCAAGAGAGACTCGTCATGACTTTGAGAGGGCTCACCAATCTCAAATGTGAAATTAGGGTGAATTCCCTTTGCTCCAAGAACACCTTTAGGGTTTCAAATGGCCATATCTTTTAGACCATAACTCCGATTGGGGAGGTTTTTTTATTCAAATCAAAGGGTATGATGACTTATTTTCTTAGTATGCTATGTATGTTGGTTACTATGATGCTTAGGCTTCTCAACCCTTGAGTCACTCATACAATATGAAATGGGACCACAACATGTAGTGTTTTAATTGCAAGAATTCAAAAACAATCACAAAAATCTTGTTGTATTAAATTTTTTATTGCATTTGGAAGAGAACCATATAGTACATTTAAGCATTAGTTTGCTCTACCATCACTGCATATAGAAGCTTCAATGTCATATATCTCGCATTGACTACATACATGTCAAGTGCAATCCATGGGTGTCTTTATCAATGAAAGTGCCTCACATCACTGGTATATCATAAAAAATGGGGTGATCATGGACTGTAGCTATACTTGCATACAAATATTGGACTTTGGATCATCAGGAGAGGTGGGCAAAGTTCCCCTTGGGCTGGGTGGTGCACCCCTTTAGGGTCTTAAGTGGTAAGGAGGGTCACCTCTCTTTTGGCTTACCACCTCGCCTGGCATCAATCTTTTCCTCAATCGGAGTATATATTGTAGAAATTTTTAATTATTCAATCAATTTGAGATGCATGTGAGAAAATAAACATTGGGCCTTTTTTATGGAATGCAAGAATTGGACAAGAGCTTGGGTGGAGGGCTTACCTTTGTAATTGACTTACCTGTTTACAATGGCTTATTACTCTCTTGGGATCAATTCAATACACACATGATAAGAGAAGTATTAGGGTTAGCATTAATTAGTTAAGTAGAGTTTCCATTGTGAATTGGAATGTAATTGGGAAGTAAGCAAGCTATTGATTCAAAGTGGGTACAATACATTCAATGCATGACTCTACCTACAAGGCAATATGCACCCTTAAATCTCTCCAATAAGAGGATTTAGCTCAACAATTGGATTAAAATGAGAGATTAAGATTTAATTACCATACCTACCTTCAATGGGTACAATCTTCAAGAATTTGACACTTGCTCTCTGATGATGGGGGACTTGCGTGCTTTCTCTTCAAGAGTTGAAGGCTTCGAGTGGAGCTTTCATGGTTGTCCTTGAGAAATTTGTGCATGTCGGGCTCCATGTCTTCAATCTTGATCAATGTGGCCAAGAGTAGTTAAAGAAGCTCTTGGAGGCTAAGATTGAAGAGATTTGAATTGATTTGAGAGCTTGGGCTAAGCTTTAATGGTTTCCCAAAATTGTGTATAGCAATGAACTTAGGTTTTCAAGGTATGGGGGCTCAAATGTTGGAGTAGAGAGGCCAAGATGCAGACCAAGTGAAGGGGAACAATTTCCTAACGTCCTAGGGAGCTCTAAGAGTGGTGATGGTGGTTGAGGTGGCAGAGCAAGAAAGGACCTGCCTATTTAGTGCAATTTGCAATACAAATTGTGTGCTAGTTCTTGGGGCACTCCTAGGAATAATGTAATAAAGTGGTGTTAGTCTAGTTTACTTCTACAACCACTTGCTAGTAGTATAACACCATTCACTCCACCACTTAGCATTAAGTAGTTGCACACCACTTTTAATTGCTAGAGAAGCTAAAAAGTTTAAATGATTCACTACTCATGTATTATTGCAATGTTGTGCACACTAACAAAATGATGTTTTTACCTTTTTTGTAAGATTTTCAATTTGTTATGCTTGATTGCATATCTAATCTATATAAAAAAAATTGTAGAGGTGGTTAGCATGAGTAATATTACCAATTCAAACCAGATTTTGTTTTACAAGAAAAGACTTCAAGTCAGAATATGGGCTAGGCCAAGTTGGGAAGAACTCAAACTTCTTTGTGATGATGATTTTCTAGACTCAAAATGGTTCAAAGTTTGCTGGTTGCATAAATAGTATTGGAGGGAGAAAGTTCACTTGAGGGCCTCAAGCCCAAAATTCTTAGAGAAGTGCATCCTTTTCCAAACAATCAACTAAGCTTGCATTTTGCATGTGGATTCACGTGGTAGATATGTAGAGGGACAAGTGATAGCTATGGTTTTCTGGCATTTGCCAATTTTGCAGAAGTTATAGTTAATATGATAGGGCATCAAAACAAATTGGATAGGAAACTAGAGAGGTGGAGGACTAGAAATGGCCCAAACCATGCAAGTAACACAACCTCCCATTAGACTACACAAACTAGTGACAATGTTTTCAAGTCATGTTGAGGAGTTTCTAAATAAGCATGCTTTTGTGTCTATCTTGAATATCTCATCAACAACCCATTCCTAATCGACTATTGATGTAGCTGTAGTTTGTAACATGATGGCTATGGATGTCGTGCAAATCTCAACCCAAAGCACTTATGCCTCAATATAGTAAAAATTGTTCTTGAAGCATCAAAAACTTAGAGAGACAACTAGGCTAGCTTGATGTGAGGAGTTGTGAAGATAACTAAGAAACTAAAGAAAGGTAGGCAGGACCTTTAAATGTAGAAATTTGGGATTGTGCCAAATGATGTCAAAATCATAAATCTCGAGGAAATGATCATCATCATAAAGGAATTCCTAAGAGACATGGGAGTTGAGGATACATATGTATTGGTAGAGCTACAAGTTTGCAAGCTTACATTTTTAGGTAGTAAGACTTAGTATTTTCTCTTTAATTATCATAGGCTTAGTTTCTTGTAAAGTATGTTGTGCCATTTTTATCTTATAGGGTTAGCATGACAATCTAATATGTGAAGTAGAGGTGGCAACAACACCTCTACAATTTTTGGAGGCAATTATGAATTTGTTTAAGACAAGAATGCATGTCCTTCCTATTAGACCACCTATTCAATTGGACATGGCCCATAGCAATATAGCATTTGGTGACTAGGCTTCTTATGGAATGTTGATAATGTAGAGTGTTGTTATGAGTGTGTACATGCTTCAGTGTCTGCACCCATACCACCCACTTTGCTTTGTAAGTGCCTATACCTCTTACTCCCATTATCTAATGCATGGCTGCAAAGAGCCTCTAAATGATATATTGACAATGCTAGCACTTGGTGATGTACATGTGGATGATCAAAGTGTAGGCAACACATGGTTGTACACCTTATAGTAGATTACTCATTGTTGTTTCACTCCTTAAACATTTCTTGTTTTTTCTATGTAGATAAAGTGGAGAAAGAACCAATTGAGGCAACATTCAGATTGTTGTTTGAGGACAGTGCTAATACTTTGAAATTCTTCTTTTGCTGTCTTCTCTTGATCCGATCTTTGATGCCAAATATTATTGTTTCCTCATTTATGCAGTGCACTCCCAAGTTGGGTCCTCAATAAAGTTTGACATTGATAGTGCATGTAATGGGGAGAAAATAAATTTCAGAGCAATGTGCACGATATTGCAAAGGCTAGCAACAAGCCCCACTAAATGGCAAAGGAAGGGGCAACAAGATGACCAGCACATCCAATGTGGGAGGTGGAGAGGACACTATCTTGGAGGAGCCTAGCTAGGAGCCAAGAAGACAATGCTTGAAGTGAGGCAGATTAGACATGGGACTAAGAAGCCAGATGAGTTAAATGCACACAACAAAAAAGCTAGTTGAAGGAGAAGTAGTGGTGTTGTCCAATAATGGGGTGCAAACAATCTCAGAAGTCCATGCTGACATTTTGAGAGAGAGGAAGAGGAAAGGCACTACCTAGCACACCACTCCAAAGAAGACCAAGATTGCTGCAAAGTTCATTTATTGATTTACATCCATTTATTGTTCATTATTGATTTATATATTATATTTTTAGTGTTCATTATTTTTAGGCCAATATCTTATCTTTTCGAACCAACATCTTATATTTTCAGTATTCATTATTGATTTACATCCATTTATTATTGTGATGGTGTTGTTTTTGTGGTCAAGGTACACATTTCAACTTTAGTTTTTTTTTTTTAAGTTTCTGAAGACAAAGGGAAAGGTATGCCTAGGTGAGCAGTCGCCCACGTTAAAGTCATTTAAATAAATGCCATACCTAATAGTTATTTGAAAGCTACAAATTCAAAAGGTTTTTACAATAGATCTGTATCACAAAAATAATTCAATTCAAAAAATAATTCATTTTAGTGTTAAGTTTGTAGTATATATATGTGTTTTTAAAGGCTTTTTATAAACATAAATTGTATATGGAAGAACTGGACTAGACATTAGAGATTTAAAAACCGAAAGATAAGGTTGACAAGCTAGACAAGGATAGTCAAATGCAACACCATGAAGTGAAAGAAGATTTAGATTGTGACCATCTTATGATCGAGGATATTTAACTAGATTGGTCAGGATGATAGTATGTCATTCCAAATTTCTCCAAGATTAAGAAACTTATCATTCAAAAGAGAGTTTTTAAGAAAAGATTAATGAGGGGCTATTTTACACCCCGAGCCTCTTGTCTCAAAGCGCATTAAATTTACAAGATTGGCAAAGTGCATATAGGTTTATCACAGGCAGGATATTCAACAATTTCTATGGAATTAGAGGCAAATTACTGATATAATGATTTGGAGCTCTTGCTCTATGCACAACATCAAATTTATAATCAAGTTATGCTAGCCATAGGTTTTGAGTGATAGGGCTTATTATTTTCATGATGAAGTCATGCTACCCACAGGCTTATTCTTAGAGTGGCATTGTGAGAAGTGGGATTTTTTCAAGGTGATACCTGATACTCCAATCAAGATTCGAGCTAAGCTAGTTTTTTTAATGCCTCTTTCCCACATCTAGAGCAAGCTCCCTCAATATCATGCCAATTGCACACTACTGGTTGATGAGCTCAAGTACAAATACCTTCACAACAATGATTGGGTCAATTGCATAACTCCTTCCGCTTTTGATCCCATGAATGAGGAGTAGCACCCATACTACCTCATCTACATGCTCATAGTCATGTGTGTCTATGGTCATCACTTGCTTGTAACCCTTGGTCTAAGTTAGACAAGGACTTTTGGAGCTTTGAGATTGTGATTTCCTAATAGTTTATGTGTCCCTAGACACTTTTGATAGAGGTGGCACCAATGTAGGTTCTTGTTCGTAGGATCCGCAACAACAAGGATGTATTTAATCTTAATGTCAACAATATGCATAGATATGGTTCTCGTTTGTAGGATGCACAACAACAAGGATGCATTTAATCTTAATGTCAACAATATGCTTTGAGAAGCTACCTTGTAATTGGATCTATGTTTTTAGCTCATGTTTGGTTGTAGATTGTAAGGAGCCTAGTTTTGGTTTATATTTCCAATAGACCTTCAAGTATTTGATAGTAGTGGTCTACAAAATGAGCTAAATTTTTCCTAGCTCTAGTTGTACTTGGTGCAATGTACTATTTACCGTGTATTTCATGGTTTTGTAATGCCAAATCTGATATTTGATATTCTATTTTGCCATGATTTGCATTGTGCGTATTTCCAAGTTTCTAATTTTGAAAATAGTTTTGTTGAGGACAAATTCAATGCGCAATCATGCACATCACTTGTACATGGGCCAATGCACTATATCTTTACTATGTTTAGCGGTTTGGCAACACTATATCCGATATGTGATATTCCATTTGACCCATGACTTATTTTTTGTGAATTTTTTAGTTTCTAATATTTCACATAGTTTGGTTGACAACACATTTAATATGTAGTTATGCACACTCGATGTGGTGGTGAGTTTTTCTGTTATCAGTAAAGTATAATCCAGTTAATGCGATTTCAAAAAATCATTGAACCATCAATTTTATAAATCGAAATCTAGTGAAACTTCACACACACATTGGGCATCATAAAAACTCATGGATATTAAAAAATTGGTCCCATTAGAAGTATCTGGGAAACTTATCCGAAGGCTCGCCAGTGTTCAAACAGGTGTCATACAGACTTTTGATGAGGCCTTTTTTTTTTGGATAGTTGATGTACCCTAGAGGAGTCCACATGTAAAATTTTACGTCAATTGGATCACTAGTCATATTTTTCCAAAGCTTGGATACATTAATTCAAGTTTAAGGGTCTTTTGAAAGTTTTGCTATAAGTTTAAAGTTTCACCTCATTTTACACATTTCACATTTGAGTTTTGAGTTTTCTCTCCTAGAAGACATGGCATGCAACAAGAAAATGGCTCGGAGAAACCCCCCTAGAAATCCTATGTAGAGGCCACCACCCCCCAGCTCCACCACCACCACCACCACCACCATACTAGCATCACAAGTGTCAATGGAAGCAAGTCACAGTGGCTCTTCGTGAGATCCGCCATTACCAAAAGACCATGCACCTCCTAATACCAAAGGCTCCATGCTAGAATCTAGTGCATGAGATTATGGACGGCATACTCATTAAGAAAAATACGAGGCACTTCCCAGGTGGAACACGGTTGCAACAACCCAATCGTTGGATTGCCCAAGCCCTCCTTGCATTACAGGAAGTCGCTGAAGCTTATGTCATCAACTTGTGTTGAGACTTGGTCTATGTAGCAGTTTACATGCAAGGAGAGTCACCATCATAGACAGAGATTTGCGGATAGTGAGGTTCTTCCGGCGATGAAAGGATAGTCCTCATGGAGAGCAACAATGATAGGGGTGTACTACCAAAACATGTACGTAATATAGCTTCCAAAGAGATTTTGTAAAACCCTGGTTGTAATGGATCCCATGTAAAATGTTATGAATATGAATACAAATTTTTTAGCATGTCTTATTTTTGTTTATTCACTTGTTATTTGTTTTATTTATGTCTTTGAGTTATATTACATGCATTAGAATGAATACATGTTATGCACGAACTCGATAAAGCACTACATATTAAATTTAGGGTACAAATCGTGTTGCTTATAAATCCTATAAGTAAATGTAACATTCAAGTAAAAACCAATAATAAATTACGCATATGACAAAGTACATTGCACACAAATCCAACAAATATTTGTCTTCATTACTTCAATAGAAGATTACAAATTACATAACATTGGTGATGAGATATTATTTGGTACTAAGTACATCTACTCTCTTCTAGGCTTCTTTGAGCTAGACTCCCCATGGTCAGTTGATCATAGGCAACAACACATTTTGCCCTAGTAGTTCTTGCCTCATGACATTGGGTCTTCAACACTAGCAACCATGCCACGGGTCACCATAGAAAAATGTGGTCCAGACATAGTATTAGAGAATAAGTAGAGGAGCTTTGAACATCGAAGCAACACTACTTTCACCAAGCTAGAGTTCATTGGGATGGTCTTGAAGGGCCTAGCCTTCATTAGTGCCCTCAGCTTCAAGAAGTTCTCAGCAAAAGTCGGAGAGCATGTCTTATGGAATACAATAATGTCACTCACAAGATGGCCGATACACTCCTTCAATGCCGAGTCCTGTACCCTTCCTTGGCTACCAAATCGGCCACCTTGTCTAGATGAAAATTCATTTATATAGACAATGTTCTGCATCACACAAGTTTAGTGTCACACTCACTGTGTTAGACTCACTATGCATGGAGTGTGCTAAAGATATATGGATTGGATTCACGTAAAATTTACCCGTAGGGCCTCTAGGGCATCGGGAGTGTGCACATAAAATTTTATCGGGATAGGGCCCCCAAGGCTACCCTGGTCAGAGGCTCGCGTCTAGGGGCCTAAATTTGCATAGTCGAGTCAAGGTCCAAAAATCTTTTCTTGCAACCGCTCAAACTCCTCATCTAAGATCTCATACTGTAGCGCCGCATTCTCAATTTGCTCTTGGATGCTCACAATGGCAGAGATGTCATCGACACTCATGCCATCATATCGAGCCACCTCATCAACATGTGCTAGTGCATCTTGTATATCAAAATCTATAAAATCATCAGGTGCATCATGCACCATGATACAATATAGCTCTTATTCCCTTAGCTCCAAAATTTCTAGTACATCTTGCATAAGTAAATATTCCACCCCCTCAATGATGATAGCATGGGGAGAAGTGAGGGGTAGCTCATCGCTTGTTGGTGTCTCAACAAGGTAAGGAGGTGGGTACACAATGGCTAAGCTTTGTGCTGCCTCTAATTTTGGATTGAGTGTGATCTCCTCAGGATCCCTCTCGAAATACTCTAGATGTTGCTGAGAAAGTGTGTCGATGTCTTCCTCACTGTCCTCTTGCACCTTAATGCACAAAACATATATGGCAAATGCTGCATCACACTCAATTAGATCCATCTTGGCATGGTCCTAGGATGAGGAGAGCACTGCTCTAGCGCGGAGATGCTACCCCACATGCATGAGGGCTCGATTTATTACCTTTGCATGACTTGATCCATCACGTAAACTATATAAGAAATCTATGGGGACCCATCTAAGAGCAAATTCCGGAATAGAGTAGAGGTGAGAGGGTTTGCCGCATCACAAAACGATGCCAATATACTAGAGTTAGGGTCTACAGTGGAAAGCGAGCTCTCTAGACTCAAGGTTGTGCAAAACCTAGGGTATATCTGGTCTCCTATGTGTGCGTAGCGTGTGGAGCTAATCCATGCGGAAAAGGCGGGAGTGGTAGCCGTGGCATACAAAGAGAGAAGGAAGGAAAGCACAAGTGTAGGGAAATAGAGAATGAAAGTGAAAATGAGTTTGGAGTTATAGCCTTTATGTATCTAGGGTTTTAAATAAAGGTTTTTTAAACCTTAAAATTTCAAATTAAAACATTTACCTTATTTTCTTTATTTTAGTGCTTTAAGGTAACAGTTAAAATTACTCATACAGAAAAATGCTTTGTTCTACATTATTATATCCTCAAATATACTTGGATCGCTGAGTATATTTAAGTCCAACTATCTACAGAAAATATAAAAAATTTTAAGAAAAAAAATCTAAAAGACCTTCAAAATCCCTTGGATCCAATGTAATATTTATTTTAAGAAATAAGTAGAAGAGATGAGCTACAATATATCATTATACAAAGACAATATTGCATATATCATAGAACTCTAGCTTGCAATTTAATTATGATTTTAACTAGCATGATTGACTAATTATAGTATGTATTATCACACGCTTGGATCATAGTAAACTAAGATTATCTAAATTGAAAGTACTCGAAAGTTTAAAGAAAGTTTATATTCGTTCTTTATTTAAAAAAATTACAAGGATTTCACTATCTCAAGGATATGTGGAGAAGCACATTGTTTACATGTCATGGATTGCTCACTACGAATCTTGACTTTTCTATAATCTAACTTGAAATACAAGTTGCAGAGGGGCTCATTGGACATTAATTGGATTTCTTGTCTCAGAAAAGAAATGGGCCAATGGCTCTCTATGTTAACCACAAAAGGATTATGACCATTCCACAAGATAACCACATCTATGAGAGCTATATGTGTCTCATCTTGGGTATCTTGATCCAAGCTGATCCACTCCCCTCGCAAAAGTTGCCATCTTCTATATCAAAAGCGAATGCATAGAGTTTTTCTAGCGATGAAATACTTGTAATTTAAAAAAATAATGGTAAGTAAATGTGAATAACACAACAATTCATCTAAGCAAGACCTATGTCAATTAAATCAAGGCATTCAAAGTAGTAAAAAGATTTACTTGAATGTGAGATCAGATTGGTTAATCCTGCACTCAATTGTCTCATCAAAATGTGTTCTTTTGACTTGCCAAGACTCACCCAATAGTTGACTCATCCATTCCTCGGATAGACACTTGCATTGATAAGTAATCTTTGTTTTCTTCAGAACATCACATGAACCAAACAAATGTGCAAACAATGAGAATGGAATAAACCAACTAAGATGCACATATTTGGAGCCTGTGGTGGGTTTCATAACATTATTGATGTCACATTTTATTTTTGACTTACATGCTCGTGACAACTCCAAGCTACCAATCAACCATTCACCACTAGATAGTGGTGGCAATGGGGCATGCTATAATCTTTGGCTTTCTACTACATACAATGAATTATAAAAAAAGATATTTTGAGTTGCAAGTTGACTTGCAAAGTTATTATCATAGATCAAAGAACCTATGTCTTCATATGCCAAACATGTATCTTGCCACTCAAACATTCCACATTCTGCGATTCATGCAAAGTTGATGGATATAGAGATGTCAGTAAAACAAGATTGAATTAGAACACTGCAAAGATTTTTAAAAACAACTCTAATGCAAAATAATAAACAATGATAAAATTTAAAAACTTACTATTTTTTAAATAGTTTGCAATGTAGTTCTTGTCGTGTACAGAGATTTGTTTGTGCGTATAAACATGTTGGATCAAAACTTTTGTTACTGTACTTGTTCCATTAAACACTTTTCTGAACTCTAAAATTATGCATTTTTAATGTTTGCTAGGGTTTGCAACATCCTTACACCTGACCTTGAAACTCCCTCGAGTACTTGGGTGCATCAAAATCCAATCTAACTTACAGTACTTATCACAAATCCAATTACCACCACTATCTTTTCTATTGAAGACCTCCACCGTAAGTATGTTACTGATGTTCTTCCTCCGTGAAGACATCTATGATAACCAAATAGAAAAGTTACCTATGATCATATGTATAATTTGAAAATGTTCTCTCCAAATGAAATGAAATTTAAATGGAGCAATTAAAAAAAACATTGTACCTGTAATTCTTTTCACAAGGAATCCCAGAGATGTTGAACAAGAAGTTGACTTATAACAAGACCATCGTTCCTTCACTGACAAATTCCTAGAGTACAAAAACAAAAGAAATATCGAGTCAAAGTATACATATAACTTCCATAGGCTTTGTCCAAATGAGTTGAAACTTAACCATGGAGCAACAGAAAAAAGTGGCAATATATGTGTGACTCTCTTTGCAAAGAAGCCCAAAGATGTTGAAGAAGTTGAGTTTTTAAGAAGTTGAGTTGAAGACTCTTGGAGTAAAAAAACAAAGGAAAACTCAGTATGCATATAGCTTGCATAAAATTTGTCCAAACAAGATAAAATTTAACTATGGAGCAACATAAAAACAAGACAACATACATGTAACCTTGTTTAGAAAGAAATCATAAGATATTGAAGAAGAAGTTGAGTGTTCAAAATATCATTGTTCTTGACTATAAGAGACTCCTAGAGTACCAAAACAAAAGAAATTGCATGTTGGAGAATGCACATAACTTGCACAGGTTTTGTCCAAACGAGATAAAACTTTACCATAGAATATCCATGGAAGAGAACAATATACCTGTAAAGTTTTGTGAAGAAAATCTTAGGACTTTGGTAGAACAAGCTCTACTCTCATAAAACATGTGAAACTCACTTTGTGTTTGTGAAGAGGAAATGAAATTTCATAGGGTTACAGATAGGGCAAGCAACAATGAGGCTGCAAAATTTTGCCAGGAAAGAAGAAGCGGGGAAAGAGATATGATAAATTTGAGTTCTGCCTAAGAAAGAGGGGAAACTTAAAAGGGGAGAAATGAAAAGTCAAACATAAAAAAATAAGAAAATGAAAATTTGAGTCACAAACTTTAAGTGTCATTATTTTATTCCCCACATTTTCCCTTATTTAATTGCTGAGGGAAGATTTGGGCCAAGATATGGGTAGAAGATTCATGTTACATGAATTGGAATCCCAGCTCTCTCATTGGTCAGGCCTATATTTTATTTATTTACTTCTTAAGGGTCAAAAAAGAGAGTCCATATTTCTCCCAATGCCACACATTATATGCATGCAAACAAACATTGAGATTTTGTTCATGGATGCAAAGGAGGTGTTGGTAGATGGTTTAAACTTGGATCTAGCTTATGCAATGTGTGTAAATTGATAAAGATTGCTAATGATATTGCCTAATATGTCATATTAAAAAAACACAAGATGCACCACTTAAAAGAAAAACATTGGGAGTCTTTTAAGCAATCTTGGCTTATTTAAAGAAAATGTTACATATTAGACAAGTGTTTTTTGTCCCATCAAGAAACACTCTCCTCGTGTAAGAAAAGAAAAGGGCATGCATATTGCAATGGGAAAATGGGATCTCTCACTAAAGCACTCAAACTATTTGATGAAGATGGTATCAAGATCACTACCCAAATCAAGTTTTCTATAATTTTAAATAGTTGTTATGTTTGTAAAAGTTTGGGCCATTTTGTAAGAGATTACCATAGAAGTAATTTGAAGATGTGAAGCCCACTATAAGGAGAGGAGGGAGGGATCACAAGACATAGACGACTGAAAATGTAGTCGAGCCAATAACCCAAGAACCAATAGGAGATGTACCTCATAGCTCTTTGCCTACTAGCCGTGTATAAAAGAAAGTGGAACAAAATAAGCCTAATTGACCACAACAAAGTCAATCTAAAGAGAAAATTAGGCCTATCAAGAGAAATGATAGCAAAAAATAGGTTAGTAAGTCTATACCCCACCAAGGAAGAAGATCTCATTGGAGAAGATGGTGTGAAAGTTGCTAGCTGAGAATATTGGGAGAAGACGGGCATGAAGACCCTTTTTTCTGAAAATGGTAGCCTTATCTAGAAGACTAAATATAATTACTTGAAACATGAAGAGTCTCTATTTTGAGAGACAAAAGCACATTTTTTAAATGGCATCTTACGATCTTATAAGTTTGACATAGTGGTCTTGTAAGAAGTAAAACGACATTTGCATGATGTGGATGTAGACATATTTACTAGGTATTATAGATTCTAGGACTTATGTAGTAGAGGAAGTGGACATTATTATTTTGGTTAAATACAACCTTTAGAGCATGTATTCTTATGGAGATGAGAGGTCACATTATTGTTGTTCAATGCAAATTGGATGGATTTTCTTATAGTGTTGGCATATACATCAAATAAATTAGTGAAAAGAGAAGAACGGCAGGGGCAACTAAAATTATAAATTGGTCTTGATAATTTGCTAGTATTGGAATATGGCTATATAGCATGATGATAGATCCCATGGTTTGGGTATTGTGATGCTGAAGAGAAACAAGAATGGGAATAACTAGTCAGGACCCATAATTTGACAAATGTAAGAGAAATTCCACAAAATTACATTTTCACCTCAACTTGGTGTCACAAGGTTATTGGTGGTCACTAATGAGGGGCTCAACTAGACATAGCCTATCTAAGGGATGCTAGATTATTGCTCCCTCATTGAGATATAAGCTCTTGCATCACATTCAAGCTTCAAATTGTCTCCCAATCTATCAAACATTCAAAATGGTGATCTCAACACCAATCAACATAGGTCCACCTCCATTTAAATACAATTGCTTCTTCTTGGAAAAGAAGAACTTTAATAAAGATATTAAGAGAGCCTTGAGGAGGTGGTAGACATGCATTAGAGCACTCATTGAAGTGGCTAGAATATTTTCTTAAAATGCTACCAATGACAAAAGGCATCAAGTCATGCTGAAGGCCCCACTATGATGAGGAAATAAGTGGTAACTCATCAAGAGTATATTCTAACAATGTTGTACTATAGGAGGAGATTAAGGCTATCACATGATGATTTAAATGGCCATAATAGTAGGAAATTGAGGCAATCAAGTGGTTGGACCTTGGATGGTGAGGCATCTATGGTCTTTTACACGAATGCATTTAAAAACAACCACCATTATGATAATAACAGATGATGAAAGAGTCATGCATTATGATGATGAATGTATTGGGAAAATTTTCATTGATCCTCTACTAGGAGATATTAGGGTTGACCCAAAGCCAAAAGTGAGAGAAGAATCATTTAACACTCTAATCTTCCAGTTGGCAAATCAACTTCTTGTAGCTTGGCTATCTCTTTATGACAACTCCAATAAGCTTGAATATGAGAAGGTGTCACTAGAAACCATCCTACAAGCAAGGCCTAAATTTGATGATATTTTTCCCATTTGAATATATAGCTTTGAGTTAAGCACCTTGAAGACAAAGCTCATATATCTTATACTTTAAGAACTACTAGAAATGGCTATAGATTCTTAGTGAGACTTTCTGCAACCTTGGTTGCTATTAGGGGTACCTATCACCAAGAGGGACTTTTTTCGTCACCTTATGGAGAAAATTAAGTAAATCTTAGTCAAATGGAAGGATCCCAAAGTAGAGCTAGCAAGAAAGCTAGCAATTTTGCAAAACTCTCACATCCATAACAAATGTCATGGCCTACCATTCTCAAAGTTATGTCGGTCTAACATTGAGAAATTGATAAGGGAATTCATTGGTCAACTAGCCCCTAAAAATTAATCCCCACCATATCATGGGAGAAAATCACAACCTCTCAGTATATAGTGGTCCCAGGTCTTGAGTCTCTACATTATAAGTCATTCAATCTCTTTTTGCATTGGCCACATAACCTACATGAAGATAAGCCACCATGGGTGTCTTTCATCATATGATAAAGAAATTAAATAATCAATGCTTGGGATCTTTTCATCTATAACCTAGAATTGAAAAAGAGAAATAATCTTAAGGTAGATCCTTGTTTTTTCAACTAATTTTGCACAGAAAAGTAATATAATATTATGGCATCTCTCTATGTAGGTTGGATAATATGAATCTCTCTATCTGTATATTCAAAGAAAGGAAATCAAATTATGATGAAGAGGGAAGATAATTTTTTAAAAGACCTAGATTCATCTACAAGCAAGTTTCTTTAAGCAAAAGAGAGTATATGTAGATGGGGGAGAACTTGTCATCAAGACTTTTTCAATCCCCAAATACTTGCACCCTTTTGTGGACTAGGGGAGATCTTGTTAGCAAGATTAAGTATTGCAAGGACTCGGGAGATACCACCATTAAGTGGGTATCAACCACTGTGGATAGATGGAAAAAGAAGATATCTTCTACCACCTTTGATTTCAAGAAGAAGAGACTTGAGGAGACTTCAAAATAAACTCTATCTAACAAGTTAAATTTGTTGCTTTTGTGGATAATAAATAAATTTCTTCTCACAATCGATAGAGTAAGGAAAATTAAGAAAGTTTCCCCATTAGCATTTTTTAATTGCCAAGAGGAGGATATCCAATACCTTTTTTGGCCATGCTGCCAAGAATTCAAGCCCCTCTAGAGAGAAGTATTCATAGTTAGAAAAAACATTGGTCTCCATAGTAAGCTAAAGCAGTACTAGGAATGAAGGGGATCCTAAATGATGAGTCCAAGAGAAGGATCTAATGAGAGCTTTGATAAAATCAAGACTATCTACGTGATACCCAATTCTATTGTCTTTGGAAGGGTAAATGGTCCAAATGTGCTCTTAGATTTAGGAGAGTTAGGGTGAGTTGTCACAAAAAATTCATTAGGCACACTTATTAGGCTTAAGAGTGGAGCTTTTACTTTAGAAGGTCATGTAAAGATAGTGACTCAAGTCATTAAGTATGATCTCACATTATGATATTGATATTAGAGAAGATTTCCTTACTTTAGATTCTATTACTACTTGCTTTCTTTTTGTGAGGAGTAAAAGGTAAGGATGAGAGAGTGAGGAAAACATGGTGGCCACTTTTTAACTCACATTAACAATAGAGAAGGTTTTCCTACTCTAGACTTAATTGCTACTTGCAAGTTTCTTAAGAGTGAGATAGCGAGGAACCCATGATAGCCACCTTTTAGAAATTTATGCTACTACCTAGTTTATTTGATGAAAAGTTTGAATTTGTGACATTTATTATAAAAGAACACAGTGGATGCATTCAATAAATGATCTCTTATAATAGACAAGTTGTGTGATTCATCTCAAAAAGCCTATCATTCCTACCCTCCACACCCTATTAGTAATCATACATTGCACTACATTCTAGATTCTAAGTGACTCCTCAATAAGCGTGTTGTAATATATCCACATTTTTAATTACTATAATATATTTTTAACGTTAAAACATAACAATATTTTTTAAAAAATTGCATGCCCCCCATGTGTGTGTGTGTATGTGTAACAAAAGGAATATATATATATATATATATATATCACTCTCTCTCTCTCTCTCACACACACAAACACACACACTCTCTCTCCCCAAACATTTAAAAAAATAAAAAGAAAAACAAAAGAAGAGGAGAGGTCTCTCTCCCTCCTTTTGTGACAACTCACCCTAACTCTCCTAAATCTAAGATTTTAACCTACACATGGACTCCCTAGATAAAAAGAAAATATAAATTTAAAAACTATTTTTTCTAAAAGATTACAAATAATCCCCCCTTTCAGAGGATATATTCTCCCCCCTTGCCATTGCATGACATCTTAAGATCCTATGCTGCAAGCATCCACCTTAGCAAGGGTGAGAGTGAGGAAAGATCAAGGGAGGGCAAAGACAAAAGAGTCAAAATCATTGCATCCACCTTAGCCAAACCTCTTTCTCTTGCCCCACTTGAGAATGCCACCATGTAAGAGGCTCAATATGGTGGGGCTGTCTAATGTGGTAGGGCCATCGAACGCGATGGGTCCATCATCAACAATCAATAATGCAGCCATGGATATAGCCAACATGGACAATGCCTCAAATGCACAAAACGAGGCACTCCCCTCATGTAATTCATATTACTCATCTCACTATAAACACTAGAAAAAATATATCTAAAATAATATTATGAATATTCATTAATAGTTGGGAAGAAAAATTGAAACTATTATAATAAAAGGAGTAGATAGTTCTAGTAAAGAAATTGAAACCCTTATCTTTTAAGGAAACTCTCTAATGTTTTAATTTAAGTTGGTATCATAAAAAGGTTTCTTTTAATGAATCTCTAGTTGATTAAGGTTAAATAATCTGTAAAAAGAAAATTAATTGATAATACCATCATCTCAAAATGAGCAAAGATGCATTTTGAATTTCTCATTATATTCATGCGCACATTATAATAAGTTAATTAGTACTCAAGTAGACTAGGTATACATATTAAATCTAAGCTATGCACATGTTGCTAAATAAAAAGTATTTTATAGTAAAAAAATTTAAAAGAGGGCTTGAATTGATAGAAGAAAAAAATATTCACAATCTAGAGAATTACATGCATTATTAAATTGATTATGTAATGAGAAAAATAAGAGGTGTAAGTTCTTGTTGCATTAGTATGATTGGGTCATAACATATAGCAAGTGTACTAGACCCTACTTCTTGTTCATGCATTATTAAATTGACTATGTAATGAGAAAACTAAGAGATGTAAGTTCCTATTGCATTAGTATGATTGGTTCATAACATATAGCAAGTGTACTAGACTCTACTTCTTGTTCACATTAATACATTGGACTGACATGCTAATGCATTAGATCAACATGCTACTAGCTATTTTAGGGAAGCATGTGATTTTTAATCTAAAGATAAAAGAAATTCCTTTTGAAAAAAAAAAGAAAATTGAGAAGTTTGAGAATAATGAGTATGGTATCATGGGATTGGGGGTACATATAATCTTCGACATGACTCTTCAATACATAAGAGGATGAAATAGATTAGAATGTCTTGCATAAGTATTAATCATCGAGAAAGGCTATGATATTACAAATGAAATCCTTAAAATTACAAAATGAAGTCTTGATGTGCACCCAATAGTTAGGAACATACTTTAAAAATGGATTGTTTATCCATAGTCAATGTCTCCTCTTGAAGTTAAAAGATTCAGACTAGATTAATAAAGTTAGGTTGTTAAAGAAAATAGAAATAAAGAATACCTATCGCAAGTGTTGTGATAAGTCATTAACTCTTCAAAAGATGCTAATGTTCTCAATCATCGAGAGAGTGGAACTTTGTTTCAAAAGAATACAATGTGCCAAAAAGTTAATATACTTTTTGAAAAATATTGATTGGCATTTGTCTTGAACAAATATTTTGTTGTGATTTTATTTCTATTATAGTTTATGTCCAAATGAGGGGAGGATACAATTAATGTTTCACCTCCCTACTAAGGGAAATGTCTAGAGGCTCCTACCCCAAGCTAGTTTTGACATGTCTATGGATGCCTAGATAGGGGGTCTCATATGAAAGGTTCCCTTTTTATGGCAATGCAAAAACCAAGGGTCTTTGATCTAGTAAAGATAATTTCATGGCTGGTCCTAACATAGAAAATGAAACCCATATGGGTTATGATGCAATGGTGTATGGGGAGCTCGGAGTTAAGGGTCGGTTGATTACCCTTAAAAAAGGAGGACTTTTTGAACTAATAACTCTTATGAGCGAACATGATAATGTAAATAGTTATAATATCAATGAAAACTATTTTGGATGGGAATGGTTTCCATGATTTCATGTATGTAAACTAATGATGATGTGAAATGAACCTTGTGATAATGGGTAATCAAAGAAGCTATTTTTAAGTGTCAAACAATTGTGTAATATGTTATGTTTAGAAAACTAAAGAATACCATGTTTACAAATTGGAAGTGGGTATGAAATTTTTCTTGACGAAAATTGCTCGATAGTTGGGTGGAATCAAATAGTTGGGTGCTTTCCAACTATGGAAAAATTGGGACAAGAACCTATCAAGACTTCCCTAGGATCTGATCATAGAACCCAATCAAGCACTGTTTTAGAGGAACAGAGATTATATTTGGCCTTATGGGAAGACGGGTTGGGTCCACCCCGTACCCATCTCTCACTCACTATGAACTAAGTGTGGTGATTGATCTGCCCTTGTTCACGATTGATTACAAAGTTATCATCCTAATTGAGTGCTAGAATTATGATAGTGACTATTAGATCCATGGAAACCCTCAAGTCAATCCTCATAGGTCAAGACCAAGCACTTCACTATGAGGTGGACTGAGGGTTATGCCTAGTTAGACTAATGTACGATTAGATATGTTTATTTATCATCATATTAAAAATGATTTTTATTTATTAAAATATTTTCTCTCTCTATAGAATCTCTTACAATGTATTTTTGTGATCTCAAATCTCCCCTAATGGCCATAGACTTACATGGTTATGCAAATGCAAATTGGGTCAATAGTGATTCAAACATGAGATCTATTAGTGGGTTTATGTTTTTCTTTGTGCTATTACTTGGAGTAGCAAGAAAAAGCCTACAATTGCATTATCTAGTACTGAGGTAGAGTACATGAATGCAATAGTTGTAGCATGTGAGATAGCTTGCCTATGCAACTAGAAAAATAGGTTGGCAATGAGAGCCAAAGTAGGAAACCTTTTGTATATATAGGTATATGACCAAGATAAATATGGAGTGACAATAAATTGATATTCCCTTTATTAGATCCAAGAAAAATTCAAGAATGCAATATCACATGAGCGATTGAAGCATGGATAGGATCTAAGGAAAGGATTGAGGGTAATAACAAATTAAGGCCAAATAAATAGGCGAGTTGTGAAGATGGAAATGAAATTATATATATTAACCATCAACTTGTGTTGAGAAATAAAACTAGGGTTTCTCATAAAAGAATTTTGAAAACTCACTACTGAAGTCATGTTTAGGAAGAACTACAATATTTCCATGAATTGATTCCTATAGTCTACCAAGTGGGAGCTCAATGTAATTTCACATTGAAAGAGAATTTTTTTGTATAACAAAGAAAATAATTATTCATCAAGCGCACTGATTTGATCCAAATTGTTGGTCTTTATATCAAGGCTAGGACTAAATACCTACTTATTTCTTCATATGCTAACTGAACAAGTAGCCTTGGGTTTAGTTTCTGGAGGTTACATTGGGTAGAAAGGCTTAAACTAGTTTTGAATTTTCATGTTTCATAGAAGTTGCAAAAATCCTATGGTGCAAAAAAAAGGCAAGATGATGAATTCAAATCAATGTATTTATTGCTATATTACAAACATTATTCAGTAAAAGTCGTGTGGTCATACCTAAATGATCTCGTGATAAGAATTATGAGATTAAAGATCTTTTCAACTTGTCTAATAAATATTTGGCACTCAATACTTTCAAGGATCCTCCTACTTACTACACCTTACCTCTATCCTAGATCCATGGTTGAAGTTATGTGCTACTCAAGAACATGCTAATTATAGTGAAAGCTTGAAATAATATACAAACTCCTATATATGAAACTTTTGGCCTTGTATGAAGAGCCTTATGTGAACAACCTAAAGCTCATCAATATTATAAATAATAGCTCTCTTTTAAAAAAAAGATATTGTTAATATTATCAGTATGATGTTTTTGGACCCAATGTGTAATCTAGACTTTAAATTACGCCAATCTTATTAAATCCTAGAATGATATGGGAATGCCTTAAGTGTACAATCTTATTAGGATAATAATATGAACTTCTTTTCTAAAATTGATAACTTGGCAAATTAAGTTGAATAATTTGAAGGGTTGCCAAGTATGAAAAAGATTAAGAATTGTATTAGTTTAATTAAAATATCTTAATATCTTTCAAGCCCCCTTGACTAGTATACCTTCAACTCCTATCGCTATTGACTCAATTAAAGAAAAGGAGAGAAAGTTTCTTCTCAAACAATTCAAGCCACCTAAATTTAATGGAGAAGGATGAATGTTGAAGTTGATGTTGAAACCTAGATTGAGTAGATGGAAGACTATTTCTTTGCTACATGTACTAGTTCAACAAATCAAGCAATGGTTGTATGCTTAAGGTTAAGAGATGAAGCATGGCTATGGTGGGAGCAATGGTGTTGTGACAAAGCTATCACTGAAGCCATAATGACTTGGAGCCAAATCAAGCTAGCAATCCAAGGCTTGCATTCGTCACCTACATATTACACACTAACGATGAATGAGTTCTTCAACTTGAAGCAACTAGGGTTAATCTTGGAAAGCACATCATAAACCTGTCAAGTGTAACTGTGGCATCCTCAATTTGTACCAAGGGAAAAGCGCAAACACAATGGGTAGCATGATCCACGAAGGTCATAAAGTACAATGCTCCACCAAGTGACTGGGAAGGCATAGGTCCATATACTACACAATGGATAAGATCTAGAGGATCATGCCTCTCTTGATTGCCATGAGACAAAGGGACTTTGCACTCCATCTCTCGGTGTTCCATATTCTCTTCTCTTCTCTTCTCTTGCATGCGGATATGGAGGATGGAGCTTGGAGATGGAGTCTTGAGGATGCTTGCATCAAGAATCATGGAGCTACCAGTGTACTTGAGGGAGGAGGTAACTCATTAGAGCATTGAGGTAAGCTCACTACACCCCAATAGGATTGAAAGCGCATCGGCTAAGTGAGAGATAGCCATAGGTGCTCGCCTGAAACACTTGAAGGAATAAGTGGTCAGTGGGTCTTGGCAATTGAGCTTGATCTCACCTCTACATTTTGGTTATGTTTTCGAGACCAATAGATTCAATCTTGAGCGCTTGTGCGCCTCAAATAAAGCATCAAAGTAAGGGTTTCATCCCTAAACCATAGCTTGAGATAGGTAGGAAGTTTTGGGTTTTTAATCTGCACAACAAGTATTTTGGTTATTTTGGTGGTTTAATGATTAGAAGAGTAGGAGAAATCATTTCTGTACTTTGCTTTTGATTCTTGTTGCATTTAGAGTATGTTAGGATTAAGAAATCAGATTGGAAAAGTGTAGGGTTTGTTGCTATAAAATAGGCCCAAATAGGGCACAAATTTTAAAAAAATGAGGAAAAAAGAGTACTCAAGGAGATTTATGTTGACAAGAGAGTGATTAGGAGTGGCAAGACCTTTGTCGGGAAGGGGTTTAATAGACAAGAGGTCAAGGGAGAACTCATTTGAAACCCTGGTTGAGAGAGAGAGAGAGAGAGAGAGAGAGAGAGAGAGAGAGAGAGAGAGAGAGAGAGAGAGAGAGAGAGAGAGAGAGAGAGAGAAAGCTCCATTGCATGGATTTGCTTTGATCTTGCCACTGACAAGTTTGTTGCCTGCTACAAGTATATGCAAACCTTCTTCTTAATCCATAGATATGATCTGGAAGTGCTCGATGATTACAAAGCCCTATATCTCTCAATTTGTCAAAAATTTTGGCACTTTGGTAAGAAATGCACCGCTTTCAGCCCGTCCGAGCGGCTCGATTTTAGGCCGAGTCCTAGAGGAATTGACCCTTGGCCACCTGTCTTTGGCCTACTTGGCCCGGCCTATTTGGCCTTGCTCACTCGGATGCACAGCCACTTGGCCCACTTGGACTCAGCTTGGACGAGCAGCACATTCTAACACACACTAGGTACTCGGCCCATCTAATTTGGCCTTGGCCTATGCTTGACTTGGCCCAATCCTGTTCAACCACTTGGCCCTCAAACATTTGGCTCGTCAACCATTCCGACTGTCCTAACTCCATATTCGGCCTCAACCCACTTGTGCCACGTGTCATTCGGCCTATCCCAATTTGACCCAGTTACACTTGCCCTCGGCCATTCAGCCCCTACAATTCGGATCTATTGGGCCGAATTTGATTTTTCCCAAAATTTTTAAATTCTAAACCATACCCACCTAGACCTCGGCCGTACAAACCTCTAAAGGACATATAGACACTTGAAAAACCTTTTTGGCGTGAGGAATAGAAGAATTCGCAAGACATAGATGTAGAGGTCGCGCTAGTCAACTATCTAGTGACCCAAACCATTAGTGGCATCAAGCAGAGTCATAAACCCCAAAAAAAATCTTGACTGAGCGCAAGGCATAATGAAAACCCTATAAACCAACAAGGACTGAACATACAAGCCTATCAAGCCAAACCCATAAACCCGAGTGCAAGAGCCGCTTAGACACTTTGTTTTCTCACTCACTCTAATTTCCAGCACTTGAAACATACTTAAGAAAAGTTGAAAGCTTGATTGCACACAATGCATGAACAAGAGTACACACACTCACACACAGAGTGAAGGCAAGTTGAGGACTGGTTGTAATTAACAAGGAACTCACGCAGACATAAAAACATGAAAGAACCCCAGTAAGAGAAGATCCCAAGACATAGATAGGTGATCAAATCCCCCAAGTGTAGGACCACGTGAAGAACACAACTAAAAAGTGAGATGCATCAAGGACTGACACTATCAAAGAAGTGGATCTACCCAACCTCATCAACTTGATCGACAACTTGGTAGAACATGAAATCTTAGACATGGT
Source organism: Lygodium microphyllum (assembly GCF_053477565.2). NCBI lineage: Eukaryota > Viridiplantae > Streptophyta > Polypodiopsida > Schizaeales > Lygodiaceae > Lygodium > Lygodium microphyllum. The sequence goes on along the minus strand of NC_141149.1, from coordinate 66,238,052 downwards.
AGAGGGTAGCTCAGATCATAAAATCAAAAAAGAAATTGACCTAGGAGACTTTCCCGAGGAAATCTAGCAATGAGTGAGAAAATATGATGCTCAAACCCACTTAGAACATCATGGTAGACCTCCAAAGGATGTCATAGCAGACCTTGAGGAGGAGAGGAAACTAGCACGCAAAGCTCTGCAAGGCATAGTCACTTACAACCAAGATCAACAAACTAGGAGCTTATGCCAGAGCATGGAAATGCAAGAGATCCAGAGAGTGCTAGCCCTAGCAATCACAAATCAAATAGAGAACGAGAGAGCGCTAGAAGGTGACCTCACATTGAGCAAGCTTCTTGAGATGAAGCGGTTGCTAGATAACACGATAGTGGAGCAGAGTGTTACAGCATTAGCAACATCGATAATGGCAAGGTTAGGAGTCAGTCAAGGCTCTAAGAGCCAATAAAAATTTCCCACAGTAGGGAAGCAGTTGGACAAGTACCAAACACGAATGCTGACCCATACAGCTTTGTAGAGTAGTTTGAGCAGGTCTACGAGACCAATGCCCTCACTGATCTCACTCAATGCTCACAAGCTTTTGGTCTGTGCTTAGGTGATAAGGGTAGAACCTGGTACATGAGTTTAGATGTTGTTGAGCAAGCCAATGTCAATGGCTTGAAAAATATATTCATTAACCCAAACCCTGGAGAAGCCAAACGGCAAAGAGCCTTATGTACAACCTTATGTATTGTACCGGTACCGGTGATGGCATTAGGTAGAGGGAGAGGTGGAGGCCTAGGAGGGTAGACTCAAGAGCCAATCGTGTGTTGAACTTGCGGTCACCTAGGACACGTTTCTTCATGCTTCCCTAAGAGGGAGCAAGCAAATAGAGACAAGGTTGACCTAATACGTGCTGAGTGTGGCATCATTCATCTCTTTCTTGATTGCCCTAGATGGAAGCCATCCCCTAGTTTGGCAAATGAGCCATCAGTCCCATTGAGGTTGTTCGGTGTCAAGACACTTGACGGGGAGGCGACACCTATCCCATTGCATGTCATGACCCACGCAGAGACAAGGCAAGCTGCCATATCATTGCCAGGGCCTAGTAATCTTGACACAACCTCAATCGGAAAGAAGAGTCGGAGACAGAGGAAGAAGAGACCAGACGTTAAGGTCACGCTCAAAACCAAAAGTGCCACAACATTGCCTATTAGAAATAATTTCATTGACGTAGAGGTAGAAATGTTAGCTCCAAAGACGACTAAAAAGGGAAGTGCTAAGGTCGAGGAGTACCCCAACCCAAAGCGCCAACTCAAAGCTATCAAGAAATTGAAGGAGTGGGTGAAAGAAGCCCAAGAGCATCTAAAAGGCACTAGGCCCATACGAGAAGACGAGATCAATGATCTCTAAAGAATAAGCATGCTAGTCTCATCTCCATGACCAAAATTGAGGGATGCGAAGACACCATAAGCAACACCGCTTAGAAAAAGTCTAAATGCTACGGGCCAGCAATTTAGTCAAGGCCATTGGCCAAAAACCGTAAAGTTAGGCAAGAGGCAAGTAGCTAGCAACCTCCTTAATGCATTAGTGACCACTCCTGTGACTCTAATCTTAGGAGACCTGCTTAGGTAGCATCCAACATTATGGTAAGAGCTCAAATAGTGGGTCAAAGAATCAAATGAGAAAGCTGCCACGGGCTTGCATGAGCACAACACGGAAACGCAAATACTGAGCCTAATGCTGCACTCCATGCCTAAGTCCTTGCACGTCAATACCTTCTGGGAAGGCACTGAGATGCATGAAGCCCTGTCAATCTTAGCTATTGGAGATGTCACAAGAAAGGGAATCAGAGACATGGGAGTGGGAGTTAATGTGTTAAGCCATGCAGTACTCCAAACTTGGTGTAATGCATTGGTCGAGTGCATTGGTCAAGACTGCTAGGTTCAACATCACACTGGCTAACGAAATGAAGGTGAAACCATTTGGCATGTTACAAAATTGGCCAGTGAAGATCACAGGAGTCCAATTCTCTATTGGATTTAAAGTCATGAAGGGAGTAGACTACGACATCCTACTAGGCCAACCCTAGATGCCCAACGCGAGTCATAGAAGATTGGGGCAACGGTCTCATCTTCCTAGGCAATCAAACGGAGGCTGTGAGAGTAGAGATGGACACCTGGAAGACCACACCGGTTGACCTAGATGCCATCTCCACCATGCTGAAGGGTGACGGCTGGATTAGGAAATCCTACGGGGCCTTCAAGTATATCCCGTGTCTAGAGGACAAGCGAGAGACTGGATGCATGTTCTTGCTACCATTGACTTGCCATTCTCAGACAGTGAGGAGTACAAACAAGCCATCAAGATAATTGGAAAGCCCAAGGACACACCCTCAGTAGTACCAGTCTGCATGATAGCTGGAAGCCTACGTGGAACGTATGTAATTCTTTTTCATTTAAGCAAGTACTAACAACCGATTCGTCATTGCAGATATCTTTCCGCTAACAAGTATTGAATGGCAGCCTGTGGAAAGCCTAAGTGGGACTTTCCATGCCATTCATAAGGTATTGGTAGACATTATTTATGCCAATCAAATTGTGTCTCTTTTAGTGAATGCAAGGTTTTTATATATTATGCACAGTATGTGGTTCCCTGTAGAGCAGATAGGTATGGGCATATCGAAGATTTGCCATTGCCAAGTCTTTCATCTCTAAACTGGGAGATTCCTAACAAGGCAACGGTGCAGAGTTTCAAATTCAAAATATCTCAGGATATTCAAAAGTCCATTACAGCTGGAAGGATCTCAAGAAGAATACGTTTATCATGGTTTGTACCCCTCCATATCTTCGTGGCTTGCTTCAAAATAGCAAATTTACAAAGAATGAAGGTATCCTGGCTAAGTAGAAACTTTTCGGAAGAGGATTTGGACAACACTATAGGGACGCTTTGGAAATCTAGAGAGTGCGACCATAAGGGTGATATCTTGAGGTGCAGTGCATGCCCTCAATCCTTGGCTTTGGCTTATAGTATCCCTCGCCAAACTCTTGCTTTGGGCTTTGATTACAGGAGATACAAACTAAGATTGGGTATTTGGGTTCCCTTGGATTCCGATACAGATTGCACACTGTATAAACTTGCAGTGCATGTTTTGCCGCATGAAGAAGCAAAGGAGGTGAATGTTACTTCCAATTGGAGTCTGAAAGATGTGAGGGATACCTTGGAATTGCTAGACAATACATCCCCTAGATATAAGTTCAAAGTGAATGGCATAACAATTGGTAAAAGAGCCGAGCGCTCTCTCTCTTGTACGAGTTGTTTGTCTCCCACAATTGTGAGTTTTTAGCCTTGAGGATGAAAACTTTGCAGGAATTTATCTTAATTGAGTGATTGTCCTTAAGATATTTCTTAGTGGGAACTCATAAGCTATCATGAAGCAAGTTGCCTTTTGAATTTATAGAAATAAATGTACATTACATTCAATTTATAAGTGAAAAAGAATTTCATTACATCATGAGGTACAAAAATGTCATATAAATGCACAAAGCCAAAATAATAAGGCTTGTGTATGCTTATGTTTGCTCTTTTGATTCTTCTTCATCTGTTGCCTTCTCCTTTGTTGACTTTGTGGCTTCTTTATCGATTTCTTCAAATATATTTTTTTCTCACAGGGCCTTTCTTCTTTGATTGTTGAAAGAATTTCACCTTCACATGTACTCTCTTTTCTTGGGGCTTAAGAGGGGATGGATCAAATTTCAGAGGAGAAAATGTTGGCATTCCTTTTCTTTTAGACTCAGTAGCAGTGGTCTTTGTGGCTGACTTGCCATTGCCTTTGCCTTTGCCCTTGCCCTTGCCCTTTCCCTTGCCATTGTTGTTACCATTGCCATTGACGTTACCATTTCCTTTGCCCTTTCCCTTGCCATTGCCATTACCATTGCCATTGCCATTACAATTGCCTTTTCCCTTTCCCTTGCTTGTGCCCTTGGCCATTGAAGTTTTGGGAGGAAGCCTTTGCCCTTTCCCTTGCTTGTGCCCTTGGCCATTGAAGTTTTGGGAGGAAGAGGGGAGTCAGGATCATATGGTGTGATTGCCTTGTCCAAAATCAACTCAATGCATCTCTCCCTTATCCACCAAACATATGAATCAGGATAGTCTCTACACTGTAAGTAAATGTTATAAGTTAGTGAAAAGACATCGTGATAAGGGTCACACAAAAATCAAATGAAATTAATAACTTACATTCACTCCTTCTATTTGTAGCAACTTTGAATCCACTATTCTGCAAATATTTGATATAACTCTCCATCCACAAGAATGCACATCACTTTGCAACATATAAGGCTTTTGAGAATCAGCAAGATCCTCATATGTAGTATCCAAAAACGTAAAAACAAGTCTACTAGCACTACAAAAGGAAGCTTTGTTAGTTCAAAATATAATTTGTAAATATAATCAAAGCAAGTAATTTTCTTTCAACATACATTCGTGCTTGGCCATGAACACCACTGAGAGAGTTCATAAAGATAATTTCTCTAGTAAGACAGTTGATATAGATAAGACTCCAATGCCCTTTGCAAATTCAAAATAGAGGTGAGCAGAAGGGTGAAAATAAATGAATATAAATTTTCCTCTATAGAAAAGAAAAATGCATTTCTACATAAGGGAAAAATATGTGGTAATTTGTCACACTATCAAAAGTACGAAAGAATGGTGCAATATTAGACCCAGATCTTGCAAATAGTTCCACTGAAAGAAGTGGATCAACAACATATATGGCTCTATGGATATCAGGAGTGAGAGAGGAGATGAATGCTCTACAGTCAATAGCAAAAGCTATTTGAATCAATCAAAATCAATACAAATTACATATAAAATATACTTGAACCTACAAGCCTTACCTTATGCAACAAAAAACAACGGAGTCAGATAGTTGGACATCCCTTTTCTCCAACATGGGCTTGTCCTCAGGAGATATATTAAGGTAATCCTCCTTCTCAGGTTCTGCAAAAACATTCACAAGTATTTGCCCATACACTTTACCCATCCTCTCGTAGTTGATGGGACCAAGTGATGTAGCTTTCCTCTTGTAAACTTCGTCTTTAGTTTCCAAGACATCCTGCCTTTTTTCTTTCAAGATAGACTCCTGTTGAGTGGCACCCCTTGTAGAGTAAAGGTGAGTGACATCCTCGACCTTTGGCTTTTTCCCTTTCCTGGACAATTTGGGGGGGAATGTTAAGGATGTCATAGGCTTTTTGATCAATGGAAGGCAAGGGCCTCAACACTTTATCGAACCTATACCTGATTCTGCTGATTATGCTAAAATATTTATTCATTAGAGTAATTCTATGAGCATGCGCAGCGGCAATGTAAGCATCGTTCATGAAATCAATGAGAAAATGTTATGTCGCCTCTTGTAGAGCAAGAATTGCTGAGGGTTGCCATTTCTTATGAAGACCAGAGACAGTTGCAACTCTAGACAATCTGTCAGAGATTTCTTTTACAACTCTTATAAAAGCAGCCTTTGGAATCACGTGCTCTCTGGCTTTCTGGGATTTTCTAATCTCACTGAAACACCTCTGCATGTAGAAGAACTGAAACTTCCTCTTTTTCTTTTGTGGCTTGGGAGGCTCACTGGCTGCAGCAGAAGTAGGCTGGGTGATATTGGAGGGGATGAATCCTTAACAGGGGAAGCCTCACCCTTAGCTTCTTCAACTTCAGGAGAAGAAGCATTCTCTGCACTAGAATGCTTTAACCCCATGGAAGATGCCTGGCCAGCACCTGGTGTAGGGGGGATCTCTATGGCAATATCCTCTGGGGCCTCTGATGGCCTAGCCTCAACAATATTTGAAGGGAGTTCCTCCTCAGATTCATCAAATTGTAACTTCCTTCTACCCCCAGTGTTCTTCCTATCTACATAAACTTTTATTGTAGTTTGCCTTGTCCTTGCCATGCAGAGGAGGAAATAAAAGAGCCAGAAAGACAAAAGAGAGATAGGAATTTTCTAAAAATTTTGAAAAGATAGTATTTGCTTGGTGGGCAGCAGGCACGATACGGCGCAAGGAGGAACAAACGTGAAAGATGGATCTGAGCGTTTGCACCGTATCGGGGATGAGCACAATAGATGCGAAAGCAAAGACCTTTAACGCCTGCAAAAAGCCAGCCCGATATGACGCGAGAGGGCAATAACATGGACCACTGAAAGACGCCCTTGCTCTGTCGAACAAGAGGCCACAAAACGACGCGATAGGAGGAAACCGAGAAAGATGTAGAAGCACCCTCACTCCATATCGGGTGAGGGAAACCGATACAACGCGACAAGAGAGGAACGCAATAGGCGCAGAAGTGGGATCGCTCTGTATCGGGCAAGCACGGTGCGAGAGCTCAAGAGAATGTAAAGTGTACACATAAGCAAAAGGGTCCCTTATATACCCTTGTCAACCATGCCACATGTCGTCACACGTGTCTCGCATTAATTGTGCCATGTGTCCGCCTAAAGTCTATATGCCACATGTTGACTAGCGATCGGGCCACATGTTGTTTTGCCATGTGCCTTGCTGACGTGTCTCATCCCACGTGTTGTTTGCCATGTGTCGCAACTCGGGCTTGCCACATGTCGCACCCTGGTTTTTCCACGTGTTTGTCAGCCACGTGTCGCATCACGGCAGTGCCACATGTCTTGGCCTAATGGCTAGTGCCAAGTGTCCGTGCCCAATGGCTTGTGCCATGTGTCGGTGCCCAACGGCTAGTGCCACGTGGCATAATTGCATACCCTATATAAGGAGGTGTCTGTCATCTGTACAGCTTTTTGGCTGCCTTTTGGACTTCTTCATTCGTCTCCCGATACGGCGCAAGGGCAAGTGTTTGTTTTTTTCAGGTTTTCCTTCTCGCGTCGTTTCGGGCGTAGCCTTCTTCTTGTCTCGATTCGGTGCGGCCTTTTGCTTTCCCAGATTCTCGTTCGTTTCCGTTCACCTTTGACTGTTTGTTGTTGTACTTTTCACCATACGGCGCGAGTAGCAACATACATCTTTAGTGTTTGCATCTCATCACGCCGTATCGTGCAGGCCTTGCAAATATGTCTGAACCTAGAGATTTTGAGGGCTCCAAGGTTCTGCCAGGGAGTAGGAAAAGGAGAAGGCTTTCTACATGCTCAAGGGCTTCAACATGTGATGAGCCCGTGCATTCTATTTCTTCCCCATGCTCCACCACCAGTGTTAGAATGCCAAGGACATCTCCACGGAAGGGAAAGTCTGCAATGAGAGTTCTTGGAGTATCAAAGCTTACTGATGTCACTCCATCAGAGAGGCTTCTTGACTTTATCCTTCAGAATGGCATGGATCTCTCTTTCTATGGAGTTGTTAAGAATGTCTTTAATCCTGATTGGGATCTTGACAGTATTTTGCAATATTGTAAAAAATGTTTTTTGGAGGGCTTTTTGGAGTTTGAAAATCTAGTAGGTCCTGCTATTGAAGTTGATACAAAGGAATATGTCCATGTTCCTATTGGGTCAACAGGCAATGAAAAGTCAGTGTTTACTAGGAGGTGTGGTGCCCACTCTCTGGACAGGTTTTATGCAAGAGACATATTCTGCTCCACTCATTCCAAGAACTACAAGATTATGTCAAAGTCTGCTGCTTTTATTGTTTTCACCCTTGTTAGATATCCTATGAAAGCTAATGAGAAACAATTAGAAGGAGCAAAGTCTGCTAGCTTTTGTATGTTAGATGACCTGGCAGATGAAAAGGAAACAAAGGAGGTTGTAGATGTAGATTTTGAGGCTTCTATTGCTGAGAAGCTGGATGTTGTTCAGTTCAAAGTTGAGACCATCATTGAGAAGAGCCAAGGAAATGCAAACCCTGCAAGTGATGAGAGTTCTCACTATACCGTTCCTTCTCTACCATCTATACCTTTCAAGGACAAGGAGTACATATTATTGTCCGATATTCAAAAACTTTTCAATCTTAGGGAAGATTATTGTCTAGCCATTATTGCAGAGGCTTCTGATGCTGCAAATGGGATAGTTGACACAGAGAATGAATCAAAGGAAGAGATACGCAAACTTAATACCAAAACTGGAGATGATAAGTTTATTGATGCTGGTGAAGCCCTCTCTCTTTGTTTTGACAAGGCAAAAGATGCTGAGAAAGAGTTAAGTATTACTGATGAGGAGTTCGATCACATGCAAAGCTAACTTGGGATTTCCAATTTTGGAAGAGAGGAGTCTGAGTACGTTAAAGAATTGATAAACACCAACGAGACATCATCATCAATAAATTTATGGAATCTAGTTAAATTGGATTACAATGAAAACCAAGTGGTAAGATTATTTCAAATTTTCTTTTACACATTGGTAGGTTTGAGTTCCACGCTCATTTGGTATGGGTGTTATTTGCAGTTGGAGATTGCTGATTCAGATAACTTCTTGGGACGTGGCAAAGGATCGAGAGCAAGTGGTAGTACATTGAAAGACATTGCACTTGGCCACTACTTATCTAGGATTGACCCTAATTTCTTTTTAGTACTTCATAATAGTTTCTCAGAGGATGGAGCATGGCCCATACTTTGTATTAAAGCTCTTACAAGGCTTCTAGGTTTCTCAGGATTACAATATAATGCCCACAAAGTAATGTTTTTGGAAAAGACTGCAGCAATTATGATTTTTGGCTACGATCCAGGTTACTCTGCTTCTAGAGCAGGATACTTTTTGGCCTTCACATCCTACGCCTTGGTTGCAAACCGAACTGATGTAAAATCCATAACTGGCTACAAGAGAAGAAAATTTCTACGTTATAGAGGAAAGATCCCTAAGGAGGAAGAGAATGTGAGAGCTTTGGAAAGCTAGCTTTGTATATATTCTATCTTATATATAAAAGTGTGACTACTCATGTGTCATTGCCATCTTTTATCTGCATTCTTTGAAGTTGTCGTCGAAAAAACCAATTGAATAGCTCCTCAAAAGCATTGCTTTTTGTAACTCCTCCCCCACGCCTTGTGCTTTGAAATAACTTGTGCATGCTTGATAGTGGGATTTTTCCATGCCTTGGCTACTATAAGTTGCTAAGGGGCCGTGTTCCTCCACAAAGTAAGGCCCATGAATATGAAGAATATGCTGCAATACAGAGTAACACTCATTTTATACCAATTGAAAAACCTGTCAAAATAAATCCATATTAAATAATTGTTGCTTTACCAAATAAAAAGTGATATCTTTTTCTCCCCATGCCTCTTTTATCGATTGAACAAGATTTGTGATTGATCTTTTGAACTCTTCCGCATATGTATATGTTGTCTTATGTTGCCTGAGGAGTTTCAGAAAAACATCAAGGTGTATCCAAACCTCCATTCTAAGAAATGCAAGCCTCAGCGTGCTTACAACATTTGTTGTGATCTCACATAGCTCTCTCCAACACTCCCAAGCTGCATTCACCTGCTTTCCTAAATGGTTTCCTAAGAATCATCTAGCTTTTGAGCCTCCCATAGAGACATCGGCCAAGATATCTCTTGTTTTTCCTGAAAGTGTTGGATCCTTTCTCAAATGAACTTGGCCTCCATGAAATCCCATTTTCGATAGTAATGCCTCGCATTTATCAATACACTCATCTGATAAAGATAATGGCTTAATGGAATATGTGTAGTCAAGATGCAACCTGAGAAGCTTATCGATTATTCTAATCTCTACATGCAAAGTACAAATATGAACATTCTTAAGAGAGATTGAAAGAATGGGATCTCAAATGTCTTCTATGTTTTTAAATTTACTCAAATCTATAGAGTCTCTATTTGGGGCTCTTCTTACTGGTCGCAAACTACTCCAATCTTTAGATCCAACACTTTCCATGCAATAAATGTAAGGATATTTTGCATTTGCACCATTACATATTCCAAGCATACATTTGATAGTTTTTAAATCAGCACTCATATGCCATTCCACATTAAAATTACCAACCCCATCAACTACCAACATTTCGCCTTCACTTTGAGACTTCATGATATTTGGAATACTTGTATGGTTGAACAACCATTTCAACGTTTGATGATTTTCAATTGGTACCTAGGCTGCACCAATCCGCCAAATCTCCATCTCGGATTGGATCTTATGCAATGGAGCTTGGCCCTCACCATTGAAGTGGTCCAATGCCATGTTCATGAGGCAAATGCTAACTCTTTCCATCTTCTATCCCTTTTGAATCTGTGCTTCATCCAACTTCAAGGCAAACTTTAGAACGCCATAACTTTCTTCTACTGTGATTTTATACATGTGAACCATTGCAATTTGCACCTTTTAGAGATCAACCCATATATTGTTAAGCGCATTGTAATCAAAAATTGCCTTTTTTTTGTTTTTCATAGGACATAGACCCTTCGATGTGAATGTACTCTCCAAAAACATGTGGAATCTTGTGATTCATGGCAATTCTTGCAGTCAAAACTGCAAGGGCTCGGGGCAATCCAAATACCCTATTGCATCTAAGATTTTTAAACCATAATCCAGAGATAGCACGATAACATTTCCGACTTATACCCACAGTATCACACGTCTCTACAATTTCATTTGCTTTCACCGTGCCTTTTAAGTCCTTCACTAACTCTTTGAGAGTTGGACCTCTCAAATCCACATTTTTGGGTGACTTAAGAATCCTCAAAATATATTTTTTATTCATGGTTTCCTTCAAAAGTTTTACTATTTCCTCATTCTCTTGGATATTGATGCCTAATATGTTAGAGAAATATTTCTTTGTAAGATTTAGTCTCTTTTCTTTGCTCTCTCACACAAGTTGGTTATATTTTTTAATGGTCTCTTCCTCTCTCTAAATCCTACTGGGATTTCTCTGAAGCGTGTTAGCTTATCTTGCAATGACTTGTTAATATTTTTCAAAACATCAATCTGACTTCTCAACTCTAAAATATTTGTTTGTGTAGTTTCTAGTGCTTTTTTCATTTCATGCATTTGAGCTATATATGTGTAAGATGCAGAGTATAACCTCATACAGTAGCCAAGCATCCCATTGTAACCTTCTCCAACATATCTTATATAGTCATGGACATTGAAAAAAGGTGGTGGTTTACCTGTAGAAGGATCCCTGGGATAAATATTTCCGTCCACCCACAAATCTATATGCTTTGTTCCTTGTGTTTGCAACCTGTTGGCTTCGATCTCGTCTATCAATACTCGATGATGTGTACTTCTCCAAGATGTGTAAATTGGATCTAGCTGAACAGCTAGCTTGTATTTACGTGTGCTTGCACCTGTGTTATTTGAAGAGGTATTGCTAGACATTTTAGCAAATAGACTGAGCAAGAATCTCATAGTGATAGGAAGCAAGTGCAACAAAAAGAATGGCAAAAGAGAATAGTGTGTAGAAAGAAAACGTAGGAGCAAACAAATGCGATTTTTGTGCAAAAATATCGAAAATACAAAATCTCTCAAGTTCCAAGATAAAAACGACCGAAAAGGTGACCCCTGACCTGGATTAAAAGATGAGGCCAATTAATGGCCGACCTCTTCAATGAACCAAATATTCTCTCATTAATCACATCTGGACAACCAAAATTAGAGGTTTCGTCCTTCCTAAACCTCAACTAATTAGCAACTTAATCACTTTCTTACAAGTGCCTTTTTTGAAGCTTTTTTGGCCCTAATGGTTGGCTGGCATTCCAACAACAAATCTCAAGCCACTCCAAGATCTCTTGGATGAGCCTAAGTGGCGATGGTCCAAGGTGCACGATTTAAACTTGATGTACAATTGAGCCTTAGTCCCTGACCAACAAGAAGAGATGTATTAGGACTTGAGAGATGATGAGTAGTCGGACAAAGAGAGCTCTAATGAGAATATGAAGATTGATGTTCCTTCAGTGATAAGAGTGAAGGGGAGATAGACGGTATAGAACACGACACTAGGGGACGTGTAATCAAACAAATACAAGTTGACTCTATACCATACAAGCAAAACACATTTAGGATAGAGAGAGGGATCATGTGCATGGATTGTGATCAAACTTGGTTGGAGCACATAGGTGCAATTGACTATGAGCGGGTAGGCCTAGCCCAACCAAGTGTTGCACCACTACTGAAAACGGACTCGGCTTTTCCGAGCTGCGACCACCAGGAGAGACTCCCTCTTCTAGCAGAGACGAAGAGTTTGATTCTGAGTTCAAAGTTAGCTCAGATAGTAATCTTGAGATACCTTGATCTTCCAAGACTAGACGCACCAAGGGGGACCTACTCGTCCACCTAAGGTACCAATGGTTAAGGGAGGAATGATGAAAGCTGCCCAAGGATACGCATGTAGAAGAGCATAAAAAACCATAAGACCTACCAACAAAATTCACAAAATTTAAAAAATGAGATAGGGTAGTGATCTTGTTGGAAGCCAAACAACGAGGGCAAGCAAGAAAACCAATAGAAGGACCTGCCAAGGTCGAGGAGGTCAATTTAGCTAGGGAAGGGGAGACACCCCAACCTGTCTTTATAACTAATGACTTGACTAAGGAAGAGGAAGAAAGTCTCATTTCTCTCTTACGAGAGTATATAGGCATCTTTTCTTGGTCCCTAGAAGAGCTCAAAGGAGTAGACCCGAGTGTAGTAACTCATAACATACTCATGATACTTGATGCAATATTGGTTGGATAGCAACCGTATCCCATGAATCTAAGGCACGCCCACACTGTTAAGGAAGAAATTGATGAGCTAATGACAATAGGATTCATCTACAAAATTGAGCACATGGACTGGCCCATAGTCATCATATTGAGGAAGAATGGAAAGATTAGAGTGTGTGTCAATTACAAGAAGGTAAACACTGCTATGAAAATCCATTGCCATACAGAGCACATGCTCAAGAGAGTGGTTGGCAAAGAAGCCTACAATTTTTTGGATAGCTTCTTTGGATACAATTAGGTTCAAGTGCATCCTAATGATAGGCATAAAATCACATTCGCCACTAATTGGGGCATCTTTGCCTACATAGTCATGCCTTTCGGGTTGACTAATGCACCAGCTACCTTCCAATGACTTATGTGCACTATATTCAAAGACATGCTTAGGAAGGAGCTAGAAGTCTTTGTAGATGACTTGTGTGTTCACTCTACTTTGAGGGAACACTTAAACGAGCGGTCTTTGAACAGTGTCAACTATATTGTCTCTCATTGAACCCCTTGAAGTGCCAGTTTTGGGTAAAGCATGGATACATCCTAGGACACGTAGTGTCAAAGAACAGCATTGCCACAGACTTCTCAAAGGTCAGGGTCATTGTTGATCTTCCACCCCCAACTAGTTACAAAGGCATTTAGTGCTTCTTAGGCCATGTAGGGTATTATCGGCGGTTTTTGTTGAGCTATGCATTGATTGTTAGACCTCTATATAAGCTAGTGATCATATTCGAATCATTCAATCTCTCACGTGGATTAGTTCAAGTTTAGAAATCTTTGTGTGCGTTGGTCAAAGTAGAAAAGTGTATTTTGATCAAGTTTGAGACATTAAGGTTTGAAAAATAAGAAAAAAAGAAGGAAAAGATAAGTCTCTGTATAACTAGAAAACAAGAAAATAGAGAAAGAAAAGAAAAGGATTTTAAAGATTTGGTAAGAAACCAAGGAATTGAAAAAGGCTCTGGCCACTACACCAATTCTACGAGCCCCATATTGGACACTCATGTTCCATGTGTACATTGGCGCTTCAAAATTCGTCATAGGACTTATGTTGTGCCAGCCTGGTGAACACAACCTAGATTACCCAGTGAGCTTTGCTAGAAAACAACTCTCTGAGACCGAAATGAATTACTCAACAACCAGAGAGAGGGGGTTTGGTTATGGTATTTGCTGTAAAGGAATTTTGGCATTATCTTTTGGCTACGCCTTTTACCTTCTTTGTTGACCATCAAGCCTTGTTATATCTTATTAATAAACCTTGTGCTACAGGATGCATCACTTGATGGCTACTTCTACTTTTAGAATTTGACTTCTCCATGGTGGTACGTAAAGGGAAGCAGTACTACATGGCTGACCATATGTCTCACATCCCCACAAGAGAAGTTGTTGGACAATGCATTGTAGACGAACTACCAGACATGCATCTATTCAGCTTATCTAGTGAAAGAGATTTGTTTAGAGCCGACATGATGTTATATTGGGCAAATGACATAGTCCAAGTACTTGAGCATGGACTACCTGAACGACTGATAGAAAAGGCCTGACTTAGGTGCTCATCTTGAGGATCCAACCCTATCAGGCAGCTGATAGCAGGTCGACTCTATAGGTTGGAGCAAGATGGGTTGCTACTCAGATGCGTATGTGAGCAGGAAATGCATGACGTACTCACAGAGGCACATTGCGGGATTGCAAGAGGACACTTCAGTGGAGATACGACGACGGCCCACAAGGTGCTGCAGTCCTAGTTGTGGTGGCCCACTCTTTTATGAGATGCAGCACAATTTATAAAGAATTGTGATGAGTGCCAATATACTAAGGTCTCTATTCCTAAGGACGACGTGGAGCTAACCCCAATCATTGCACGAAAACCCTTTGAGAAATGGGGGATTGACTTCATCAAACCCATTAGTCCCATGGCACAATATTCACAAGCTAAGTGCATCATTGTTGTCACCATCGATTATCTAACAAAATGGGCAAAAGTACAAGCTACGAGAAAAAATGATGCTAGGATCACTACCAAGTTCTTATGGGAGCAAGTGATCTCATGATTTGGCTACCCTATCAAACTTGTTAGTGAGACCAAGGCACACACTTCATCAATGAAGTGATAGCTCATCTCCTATCCACCTTCTTGATCATCCATCAAAAATCTTCACCTTATTACCCTCAGAAAAACGGCCAAGGTGAATCCACAAATAAAATCTTGGTGAATGTACTGACCAAGGTAGTCTCTGCTTCGCGCAGTGACTGGGACAACAAATTGATGGCGGCCTTGTGGGCCTACCACACAGCTTATAAAATGACCATGGGCTAGATCCCTTTAGATTGACCTATCAAACTGAGGCAATTCTACCCTTGGAGTTCTTTCATCCTGGCTTGAGGATAGCCCTTGAAGAGAGATGGGATGGGAAGGAGGCATGGACGGAACGCCTGGTTGAGCAAGAACGCTTATCAAAAACTCAACTTCTAGCCACCCATGCACTAATATATGAGAAGGCAATATGCAAAAGCTGGTTTGACAAGCATGTCAAGCAAAGAGACTTTGAACAGGTCGACTTAGTATTGTTGTACTCAGTCAAGGGACATAAACAGAAAATGAATTTTAGGGCATTAAGACCTTTTAGAGTTCAGGCCATCAATCAAACTGGCAACGTAGAACTTGAAACCTTGGAAGGTGAGGGCATAGGCTTCTTCAATGGCAGCCGCATATAGAAGTACTACCCTCCCACGCATCCACTGCATGAGCCTCCAATGCTAGTGTCCCCTATCAATGTACGAGTAGCCACTATCACTGAGATGGATGATGAGGAGGATGAGGAAGCTGTAGAACTAGCTTACCTAAGTATAACGGTCACTGCTAAGCACACATGCACCTTCAATGCATTGATCAATGAGGGATTTGACTTTAATGTCTTAACTCATGATCATTGGATCCAAATTGGAAAACCATAGTTACAAACCGTAGTTATGATGGGACCTAAAATGGGCTGGCACTGGCTATAGCACTAGCCAGACCTCATGCTCATAACACACAAACACCCTCACGGCCTCACGAACCAGGAGCGTCAATCTAATGCTAAAGGACAAACTGCCCTAAAGCTTAATCTATGCGTTTATAGTTTATAGTCCAACATTTCCCTTAAACTCCTCAGAGGAAGAACCCTTACACATTGGCAATGCCACGATCACACACATATGGAGGCACTCCACCGACTAATAGTCGGAGCCCCACTGCAGCTCTC
Source organism: Lygodium microphyllum (assembly GCF_053477565.2). Taxonomy (NCBI): domain Eukaryota; kingdom Viridiplantae; phylum Streptophyta; class Polypodiopsida; order Schizaeales; family Lygodiaceae; genus Lygodium; species Lygodium microphyllum. The sequence goes on along the minus strand of NC_141149.1, from coordinate 66,222,192 downwards.
CTACATCGCAGGGATTGGCCCTTTGATGCGCTGCTAGATATATAACACAAACGAGCACAAACTCCTCTCAAGGTACCAATATTTTTACGTTCCAGGATATACCATTCCTGACTAAAACTTTCCCCTTAGGACCCAACGACTAACCTACAGCTTAGGACATCCTCTCACACTCATCCTTGGTCACAACCTAAGGAAGACAGATGCCATGCATCCAGGAGGTTTTTTTCTGATACCTTTTAATTATTATGCTTAATGCAAATCGTGTATGGCTATGTGCTCAGACAAAAGAAAGATCAGCATCGTGAATGGTGCATAAAGCATTCTTTCCATGAATTTTACTAGCGTGTACTACGTTGAAAGAAGGCACCAAGCCATATGCTCATGCTACCATCCTCTTTATTCAAACCATTTCTTATATGCCAAGTGCAGTGTACAAATCAAATCTTTTCTTTATCTTTTAGCGTTTCATCCCCTCTTCATCTAACTCTTAGCATTTTCTATCATTAATCGATTAGATAGGGTTTCTATGCATCTTTCCCTTTTAAAAGAACATTAAATACGCACAAAACATAGAAACGGGGACAAACCGAGGCCCACCTCGTGCTTTTCCATTGTTATACATTGCACAAACATAGATATAATTTTTCCTAATTTTCCTCAGTCCATTTTCTATTTTTCCCTAATTTTAAACCCATTTTTTCCCATTTTTGGGCATTTTTCCTATTTTTTCTTTAATAAATAATGACTGAAAATGAAATTTGATTGTAGGCTATGGCCCTTAGGTTCATTGACAGCAAAAACTCAGATTTATTTGGTGTGACATATCATATTTCTCATTTATATAGCAAAAACCCCAATTTTACCCTTAAAACGCGTGTTTTTCATGTATATTGACATTAATTCCGACCATGTAGCCTTATATTTTCTGATTTTCAGGTTGCAAACAGTTGAAACTCATGGGAAACAATGTCATAATGAACATTCATCCCATATGAACAAAGTTTCATAAAGCAAATAGCATAAGAAAATCATTTTTCTTTATAAAAATAGCATTACCGCTTATTTTCAGGTCTCAGTTTCTTGGTCTTGATTATGGGACTAATTTCCAGCATGCATTTAATGCTCAGCATCTTCAAGAACAGCACTCTTCAAGTCTTCATCCATCCGGAAGCAATCCGGTCTCATCCGGACAAGCTTTCCTCCATCATTCTTCATTGTCTTCTTCCACACAAGAACAGCCCCTTAAGGGAGAGAGAGGGAGGAGAGAGAAAGACTAGAATTGGCTCTCTTCATTCAGGCCATCATTGGACGGGTGAAGACAGGCAATAAGACCGGCAAAGAGGGAGAAGTCAAGCCCCATTGTCGATTGTATGGGGTCTTCACAGCCTGACATTCATGATGAGAGAGGAGGAGGCGAAAAATGCGCCATGCGTGCTCATGCCATGTCTCTCCTTATCTCTCCACATTTTTTCATGCTTCTTGATCAAAAATTTGAAGGGGGGGTTAAAATATCCCAAAGGGCACCCCTTTTGGTCTTCTCCAATGTCCACCTTTTCATATCTTGCCCCATTTGTGGCCATTTCCCCGTCTGGGCTCCAAATCGAGCTCTGAAAAATCCTGGGCATCTGGCTTGACATCCCACATTGGCTGGCAACTCCTGAAAATCCACACGGCAATCTAAAAAATTATCAAAAATCAACAAGTGTCACTCGAGCGCCTTTTAAGAGTCGTAGCTCCACGCTCCAAGCTCCATAGCCGCGAGCAAGACAAGAGAAGAGAAGAGGAGAAGAAGAAGAGAGGAGAAGATGGAGAGCTTCTCCTCCTCGGTCCCTCACCCTCACACACTCACTCCCTCACACTCCCTCTCTCAAGCACAAGCTCAAGCAAGCAAGAAGAAGAAGAAGAAGAAGAAGAGGAGAGCCACTTTTGGCCACACACAAGAATGAGCTTCTCATTCACTTTTCAACTTTATATACAAAAACCTTAATCCCTTTTGGGCGGTCATCCCCTTTTTTACATGGCCACGGCCGTAGCCTAGGCCCTTTTTCCCATTGTCCTTCTATCTTCCTAGCTTCCTTTCCACTACCCGTCTACATTTACAAATTGCACGGGTGAGAGCCCACCGACGCTCCTTGAATTAAACCATGATGCGCTTGCGCTCTTTCACAAAAGTTTTGACTTGCACTTTTCCTTGTGCGCCTTTCTCCCTTATTTAGGACTCTTCTCCTTGTGCATCTTTGTCTTCTGTTTCTCTTTGCCTTGGCCTTTGTCTTTGTCTTCTGCTTTAGCTTTTCCGGATTTTCCACCCTCGTTCATTTGAGGGTTAACACTTAGTACTAGGGAAGAAAAGGAAAAAACCTGTATAAAATAGCTCAAAGATGAGAACCAGGACTCCAATGAGAATATAAACTCTTAATAATGCAGCACGAGGACTTAGAAGCTCAGCTAAATAGAGTCCAACTAGGCATGGATGAGCTTGCTGCAAGAGAAGCAGAATGAAAGTAGGACTAGGAGGAGCATCACCGAGAGGTCGAAGACCTGGTAGTCATGGTGTTCATAGAGATAGATAAGTAGGAGAGGTTGGAGAGAGAAATCGAGCTCTTGGAAAAGGAGAAGGAGACGATAACTCAAAAGAGAAAATAAAATGAATCGGCAACAACACCCTTAACACAGAGGCAGGGGGAGAGCTATGGATAGATGACAAAGAGAGTAGAAGAGTGGGCAACCCGCAATGAAAGGAGGGTGAAAACCTTGGCACATTGTCTGGCTCAAGTGGAGAAAGAAAAAGTACTTGTTGCTGAAAGCAGAGCAGAGACCACCCAAGTGGACTTACAAACTCAGCAACGTGCCTTCCTGAATACCTTAATGGATGTCACACAGGCAGAGGAAGGAAAATCCATAGAAGCCATAAAGAAGAAGCTAGGAATAGCATGGAGGGCACTGAGAGCAGGACTATAGGTACCACCACAACCCATGGGAGTTGGCCTTAGCCTTGAAGAGCATTGCCACTATCTCCTGCTGGCCGGCCTAACCCCACAAGAAGTTGATGCACTTGGATTAATAGAAGGGGCACAACAAGAGCTAAGGCAGGAGGAGGAGGCCAAATGAACTTTGAAATGGAATTGCAAGAGGAAGAGCTTGTCCCACTGCCTCCTTCCCCATGACCAGACGAGCAGACAAGTAGATACCTCCACAAAAAGAAAGGAGGCACTAAGACAAATGAGAAAACAAATGGTGAAGGGAACAAGAAGGAGATGGAATGCTAGAGGAGAAATAGTGTGGAGGTGAGTTCACGCTCAACTTCCAAGACCCATGGACCACTTATTATTTCAAGTGTTTCAAGTGAGCACTAATGGCTACCTCTCACATAGCCGACCCATTATCCCTCTCTACGAGTGCATTGAGCTTACCTTGGTTCCCAATTGAGTTACTTCCTCTCTCAAACACACCAATCACTCCACGATTCGTGATGCAAGCTCAAGTATCCTCAAGCCTCTTCTTCCATAGCCATGCGCGAGATGAGAGAAGAAGAACAGAGGAGATGGTGGAGGGCTTTACCTACAAGATCCCTCACCCTCACACACTCACTCCCTCATTCACTCTCCCTCCCTCAACCACTCACAAACAAGCGAGTCAGAGAAGAGAAGAGAAGTAGAGAAGAAGAAGAGTCCACTTTGCCACACACCAAGAATGAGCTCTCATTTACTTTTTGAACTTTATATACATGCCCTAAAATCCCATGGGCACCTATCCTGTAATGAAGCAAATTATCAACATGAGAGTTCAAGCCTATTCCAAGTATAAACCTTGTAAATACTTGAGCCAAGGGAAAAGAGGGCTTTAGGAATTAGTATAAAAAGGCAAAAAGTGCTAATGTAGCATCATTCTTTGGCACTATCACAATTTTTTCCTTCTTGTCTTTCATCTTCTTATATTTGGTTTGCAACTCATGGCTATGTTGTGCTATGGTAATAGAAGATGTTCCATGGCATGGCCATGCTTGTATCTTAGTTTGGTATATTTCTTGTTATGTGTAGCTTAGAATATTTTGATTTCCTGTTCATTTCCATTGTTAGATTAGTCTTTCTTTACATTGGTATTAGAGAATTAGTCTAGATCCTTGTCATGAGTCATGTTCTTGTACTTGATCCAGTTGCACAAACTAGGGAGTGGAAACTGCAATTAGATCTAAGTTGCAAGACTTAGTTTCTTCATAATCGGGGTTATATTTGAAGGTTTGTTACAAACAGTAACAAAGATGGTGATTTGCCATTACCTTGTGGAAAATGGAAGGCTCCAACCAATTTGGCAACTCGTGACCAAGTTCTAGATCAAAAATTGGGATAAGTTGGACAAAATGAGGGTTACATGACTTAGTATGGGTTAAACTTTACTTTTCAAGAACAAGGGTTTCTTCCCTTTCCTTTCAAGCTAACCTCAAGAATCCATGGCTAAAGGCTGATCAAATCTCCTTCCCATGATCTCTATCATGCCAATGGACTCCATAACCTTGCTCTTGACCTCTTGAGTTGTCTGTGGAGTTGTGATTTGGCTTACTTAGCCTATTTCTTTTCTTCCTGATCTCATGGAGTGCAGCAGCATGAACTATGCCTGATCAGAGAATCCGCCATATTTTCAAAAATATGAGCTCTATTTCTCAAGTAATCCATGCTTGAGACTTCCAACCTCTCTGGCAACTGGCCTTCTTCAATTTTGGGCAAGATCATTTCTATTCTTGGACTCTTTTCTCTCCCATGAAACCCTATACTTGACAATTGTGGATAGCATCAAAGAATTTCAGATTTATTGAAGCAAATGAAAGGGAGTCTTGGTGGAAAATCCCTCCTTGAGCTTGCTTACACCCATGGCTTCAATCTATTGTCAACATTGAAGCAACATTGAAGAGTTTTGGGCATATATGGTCTATGGAAGTTGTGGACAACATGTATCTTCAATATCATTGAAATCTTTGGTTCTCTTCTCAAATTTTGGAGTCTACAATCTACATTGGAAATGTTCATCGTCATCCTTCAATGTCTACATCAAATGGAAGAAGAATATACCTTCATCAACCATGCTTGAAGCATGGGAGCAACAATGGAGTTCATAGGAGAAGAATATGAAGCTAAGAGCTTATTCCATATTGAAGCATGCTTAAATTGGGACTTTCTTGGATCTTTTGAAGTTGAAGTCAAGTCATTTTTGTGAGAGGTATCTATATCAACTACACTCTTCACATACAAGCATAAGAATTACTTTCAATCATCTTTAATCTCTCCCTTTTGAATCCAATTGTTGAGGTAATCCAATTGATGGAAGAGGGATTTAAATGATTAAGAATTCCAATCATTTTCTCAGATGCATTTCATGAATAATCCATAGAGATACCTTAGTGATTAATCACTGTTCGATCACTTTCCTTCACTAAAATAATCACTCTCAATGCCTCTAATTCTCATCTATTTTGCCCTAACCTTGACATTGAACTGTTTGCCTCTTGTTTCATTGCCATGAATGAAAATTTTGCCCAATGGTAAGTGAAAAAAAATTGTAAAGTAGCGAGTCACTACTGTAGGTATTCCTTACCTATCCCCATTTCAATTTTCAGCTCAATTCCATCCAAGTTCTTGCATATCATGAAATGTCAATCAAATTTCTTTCAATACATGCATTTCATGATGTCTTCTTAGCCTAGCATCGATCTGCCATGTCTATGCCCACAAGGAAAAGTGGATGCGAGGCAAGCTAGTAGGACAAAAGAGAGGTGACCCTCCCCTACTGACAAGGACCCTAAAGGGGAGCACAACTCAGCTTGAGAGGAAAATTTTCACACTCCTCAAGTCTCGGATCCTACACACTTAAAGTTTGGATGCATGTACCATTTCAAAGGCATAAGAATTCTACCTACAGTGTAATTGGCACTGGTTACATGATATGATGGCAAATGCATGGCAACCATTGAATAAGGCAAATGTATGACAACATAATGTAATGCAATTAGCAAATTGGGACAGAGCTATGCTAAGCAAGATGTATGTTACTTGTGGCATTTGTACTTTGGGTCAACATTAAAGAGTTGGAACAAGAGGTTATTCTCAGTTTTGTAGTTGTATGGAGTTCCTTTGCAAGTCTACATATAGTTGGTACATGCATGAAATTGATGGTACAAGTCATTAAATGACAAAAATAGAGCATTCACAGGTTGCAAGAAATTCCAGACAGCTCTAGTAAATTGCTTACAAAATTTTCTGTGCTCAACCATTTTCAATACTTGATAGCTCATCTGAAAGGGGACATTCTAAGCTCTATATAGAGCCAAAAAGTTAGTCATTTGGATCATTAGAGCTCAAGATATTTGAGTTTCTCTTATGTTGTACATCCAAGACATGACATCACCTATGGCTAAAAATAAAAGAAAGGACCCCATTATGGACACCATTAGTGAAGGATTAAGGGACTATCAATTGGATAAAGAGTGTGAAGCTTCACAAGAGGCTATTTACCATGAGAACCATGATAATGAGGGGCTAGATATTAGTTCAACACATGCTGCAGTAAACAATCAAGTGAATGGGGTTGGCACTATTCATGCCTCTACTAATTCAAACGGTTTTCAACAACTCTCCAATTACATAAAAAACATGAAGTCGGTCATTGACAAGATTGTGGCTCTCTTGAGTGAGAGGTTTTTACCTACAACAATTCCAAATGCTCCAAGTCCTCCCATTGTTGAAGAGCAGCCAAAGACCACAACTCCCAAGGTTGTTGGACATTATGAAGTTGGAGAGCCATCAAGAGCTCAGCCCTCTCATTTTCAGCCTCAACTTCAGCCCCTTAATCAACCCAAGACCTACACTAGCTCTCATGGATAGGATTTGGAAGATAAGACTTATGCTAACTCAAGGCTTGATAATGACACACAAGGATGCCAACCTTTTTACAAGTCTTTTTATGGACAAACATCCACTATACCTAATTCTACAAATGAAGAGAAAGCTAAAGAACAAAGGTCTTATCATGGTCAAGCAAGTGGGCGTAATAATTCTCATGGGCAACACCATTACAATGGACATGGTCATGTAAATTCAACTCCAAATTCTTTTGGACAACAACATCAAATCAACAATAATCATGTAAATAATTAGCTCTCTAAACAAGGCCTTCATTGAAATCAGTTTTGGCCTCATCAAATTAGTGGACAGCAACCACTAATGAATGCCACAACAAATATACACTCTTCAATGTATGGATATCAAGTCTATGGACAACGTCATGTTTTTGGCAACTCTTTCTTTTCACCACAAGGACAATTCAATCAGCCAAATGGGTTTGTAAATATTCATTGAAAGAAACAACCATATGTTGATGGAACATGGAGTAACGATGTTCAAAAGTAAAATTCTTTTGGTCCATACTTTAATGGACAACAACACAATAATGGCCAATCTCATCAATATGAGTGAGAATACAAGGATAAAATAACCATTTCTAATTTCAAGGGGGAAAATCCATCCCCTACCGAATTAGAAGAATGGTTTGACAAGCTTGAGATGTATTTCTCTTTGTATGCTAGACCGAAGAATGCCAATATTAAATTTGCAGCCCTACATTGGGAGGGATATGCAAGCGCTTGGTGGTGGTACATGTCAAGGATTGGTAATGAATTCTTGACATGGGATGCATTAAAGAGGGCAATGATCAAAGTTTTTGTGTCTCCTATTGAAAAAGAGAAGTTAGAGAAGAAGTGGTATGCTCTTGAGCAAATAGGATTATTGGTTAGAGATTATTCTAACCAATTCCTTAACCTCTCCATGTATGTGGATGGAGTATCTGACAATACCAAGCTGAATAAGTATATATTTGGGCTTGAATCTTCTCTATCTTTGGAAGTGGGAGGTATGAAACCATCCTCTTTACAAGCTTCCATACAATTGGCTGAAAGTATGGTAAAAAATATAAGAGTTTTTAGCAAAGAATAGGGCAACTTTTTCAGCCAAAGTAGTCCATTAGAAAAGGTGTAAACTATGGACAAAAAAAGACTAAATTTTAGCAAGGAGGTAAGCCAATAAATACCTACATTAAGATTCCTACATTTCCTTCTATTTATGGATCAAAACAAGGCAATTGTTTTAGATTTAGTGTTGAAAATAGATCAGATGGAAAGAGGATTGAAATAGTTGGCAAAAACTCATGAGGCTCCTATAGGGCAAGGAAAGCATGTATCTAATGACAAGTTGAAGGACTTGTATGCGAAAGGTCTATGCTTCAAATGTGGAGTGAAATGATCTTCTGACCATAAGACAAAATGCAAAGCCAAGAATGTCAACATGAGCATGATCTTTGAAGAGGAATTGGATGTTGAGACAAATGAAAGCAATCTATCTCAGCTTGAGTGCTTACCTACTTTTGAGGAAACACATGACCATGATGATGATTGCCATGAAGGATTTTATGACCCTATGGATGGTTTTCCATTCAACCCAGGTGGTTACAACATGAATGATCCTTGGACAAATTTGGATTCATTGAAGCTTTGTTCTACCTCCCATGATGCATGGAATGGTTCCAAAGGGGACAATACATTACACCTTAAAGGCTACATTAATGGAAGAATTGCTCATATTCTTATCGACACAGGGAGTACACATAGCTTTGGGTCTCTTGATGGCCGAAGTTGTACACTCAAGAAATGCCTTCATCACTAAGAATTCAAGTGGAAAATGAAGCTTATGAGAGCAATAATCAGATGTGTTCTAATGTTCCCATCACTTTATCGTCATCTTGTACCACTTCACTGAGTCTTATTGCCTTGGAGATGGGCCCCATTGATATTGTACTTGGTTGCAATTGGCTGAAAAGTATTGGCAGGTCTACCATGGATTTGAATAGGCTGCAAATGAATTTCAATGGGTTAGACAGCAAGTTACTCTTCAAGGGTTTGAGAAAAAGTAGCTAGAGGTATTCCCAAGAAAATTAAGAGAGAGATCAATGCAAAGGCATGTATGTTTAGCCTTCTCTTTTCAAAGATAGATGAGGATCATCCCTCTTCAAATCATCCCTCTACTCCTTCAAAAGATATGGATCCTTGTCTTTGTAAATTGTTGGAAGAGTATGATGATTTATTTTAGCCACCTTCCTCTCTTTCTCCAAAGCGTGAAGTGGATCACCCCATCGACTTGCTTCCAAATACCAAGCCTATCAATAAGCCTTTGTATCACCTAATAAGTTGAGTGCCAAGTAAAGGAGATACTTGAAATGGGTCTTACTTTGCTTCTTCCATTCTCTTAGTCAAGCATAAGGATGGTTCATTCCGCATGTGCATAGATTATCGAAGCTTGAATAAGGCCTCTATCAAAAATAGGTATCCAGTACCAAGGATTGATAATCTCTTGGACGAATTGAAGGATGCCAAGGTCTTTTCAAAGATTGATTTGCGATCGGGATACCACCAAATACACATGAAGGAGGGGGATGAATACAAGACTACATTTAGAACCGAGAGGGAATTGTATCATTTCATGGTTATGCCCTTTGGTCTTTCAAACACTCTAGCCATATTCCAAGATTTAATGAAAATTTTACTTTAGCCACTTTTGTTCAAGACAGTTTTGGTATTCTTTGACGATATATTGATATATAGAAAGGACAAACAAGAGCATTTACAACATGTTAGAGAAGTTTTTAACATATTGAGGAGTCACAAGTTGCTTGCTAAAGCAACCAAATGTACATTCGTGGCCAAATAAGTAGAATACTTGGGACATATTGTTGGAGAAAATGGCATCAAGGTTGACTCAAAAAAGATCCAATGTGTGAAAGATTGGCCTACTCCAACAAATACTACTTCATTGAGGGGTTTTCTTGGTTTGCCTTCTTTCTACCAAATATTTATCAAGAATTATGCTCATATGGCTGCACCATTGACCGATAGGTTAAAGAAAGAAGCTTTCTTTTGGGATGAAATAGCCGACAAAAGCTTCAATGAGCTGAAGCAACTCCTCATTTCAGCACCTATATTGGTTTGTTGTGACATTTCTAAGGTCTTTGTGATCTATTTGAATGCTAGTGTGAGAGGAGTGGAAGATTGTTTTATCCCAAGAACATGGTGTCATTGCATATACGAGAGCAGAAAATTTGATGAAAAAGAGAGGCAAATACATGTACATGAGTAAGATATGCTAGCTATACTACATGCAGTCAAAAAATGGTATCATTACCTCTAAGGAAATCACTCATATGATTTTGAGATAGCATACACTTCTAGAAAAGACAATGTAGTGGCAGACACGCTCTCTAAGATGTGGGCATGTAATGTATCTACCGTCTCCACTATATATAAAGATTGGATAAATGACATACAAGAGGAATATATGATGGAGGAGCATACTGCCACAATAATGTAGAAATTACAGTAAGGGGTAAATGAAGAATATCCAAACTTTAAATGGCATAATGGACTTTTATGGTACAAGGGAAAGGTCTACTTGATCCCTCAAAACAACTTTAGGCTAAAAGTCCTTCAAGAAATGCATTCTTTTCCCTTGGTTGGTCATCTTGGTCTCTTTAAGACTTTTGACAAAGTGCATAAGTGTTTCTATTGGAAAGGCCTATGGTGGGATGTGAAGGAGTATGTCTCTCATTGTTTGGAATGTCAACAAAATAAAGATTCATCTTTATTACCAACCGGTCTCCTTTAGCCCTTGCCTATCCCACAAGGAAAATGGACTGACATTTCAATGGACTTCATTACATGCCTCCCTACCATAAGGCACGGTTGGAATAGCATTTTTGTTGTGGTGTGGACAAACTTGCCAAATCACCCCATTTTATTCCAACCGAGACACAATTTTCAACAAAGCAAGTAGCTAACCAATTCTTGGAAGGGGTTTTCAAGCTACATTGTATGCCTTTGAGGATAATGTTGGATACAAACACTAGATTCATGGGAAATCTTTGGAAGGGTTTGAAGGTTAACCGATGGGTGGAAGTATACTTAAGACATTATTTTCATGACATTCAATCATCTTAGGATAATTGGCTACACCTTGCTGAATTTTGCTACAACAATACATATCATATGAGCATTGGGATGGCTCCTTTTGAAGCACTCTATGGATACAAGGTTCAAATTCCTTCAACCATGTTTCATGAAGATGTGAATCCACAAGCAAAGGATGAGTTAGAAAGAATGGAGATGCTTATGAAGTAATGTAAAGAAAACATATGAAAGGCACAAGATGTCATGAAGCCCTATGCTGATGATAGAAGGAGGCACATGGAGTTTGATATTCGAGATTGGGTCTTCTTGAAGGTGCCCAAGACTCATTATGCATCCCTTAAGGGTGGAAATAACAAGTTGGCTCGCAGTTTTTATGGCCCATATTTGGTGTTGGAAAAGATTGGAGAGCTTGCATATAAGCTCGAATTGCCTTCAACTACTTGCATACATGATGTTTTTCATGTATCACAATTAAAGATGTATATTGGGTAGGATGTACAAGTTATTGAAGAGCTTCCACCACTTGATGAAGATGGGGCTGATTGTCTATGAACCTAAGGAGATTATTGGGAAGCGTGAAAAGGTTCTTAGGAACCATACTCTCACTGAATTTTTGATCAAATTGAAGGGGCTACCTATGGAAGAGTCCACTTGGCAACCCTCTTCTTATTTGGGCACTTTTCCATGGCTATTGCAAGATGAATGATGATAGTCTGTGTAGGGACAGTTTTACTATTTTCAAATACTATTATTAATCAAATTGCCTTAGTGACATCAAAAAGTGGTCTTGATGGTATGGGATGATGCCTCAGGTTGTGTATTTCATCTCTACACCTCAAACACTAAAGTTGGACACTCCAATCAAAAGTTATGGCAATTCTATTGATGCAACTCTGTTTGGACAGCAATGTTGAGATATTTGCAATCACACCTACTTCAGACCCTTTGTGAGGAGCAGTGAGGGCTCATGACCAAAATCCCATATGCACAGTAGGAGAAAGTACCACCACTCAAATCCTATAAAGCATTGTATTTGCACTCTTTTTCTAATGCAATGATAGTACTCTTTTCTTTTTAGTAAAGTGTCATGTCACTGTCAATACATAAGATTGTGTTTATGAGTCCAAGTCTCAATCTTGGAACCTAATTCACTTGTGTAACAATTTGTCCTAGTCAGGTTCAATGTCTTCATGAGTTTCTTTTTCCTCTTTCAACCTCCATAGCTTCCGCATCTGCCATGCGCTAGATCCTGCTTATTTCACATGGTATCAGAGCTTAGTTGAGCAACACCCTATCAACTTGAAGCTTTCATATCTCTCTCCAGAGGCCAAATCTCTTTAAACTTCCTTCTAGATAAGTGTTTCTCTACTTCTAGAGCTCCTTTGTGGCACCTCAATCATTGAAATTGGGCAACTATAGCTTCAGCATTGCCTCTTTTCAAAGTTGCTGCCATAACTGTGTTTGTGGACAGCACCTACCTACCTCTGTTGGAGCAGCCATATCTCATCAATCAGGCCATATCTCTTCAAGCTTTCTTCTCAAGAGTTGTTCTTCAGGTCAAGGTGCAACTTCATGGCACAAAAATCAAGGATATTGATGCACACCATGCCCAGCATTTGCATTTTCCTAAATCTGGCCGTAGTTTTGACAGTGACCACTTTGAAGGCTTAGATCTCTCAACTCGGGCAAAATGAGTACAAACCCTCTTAGGGGGAGTTAGGCCCATTAGTGAGAGTCCTCTATCTCAAAGGGTTTGAGCAGATTCGACCTGTGGAGCTCATGGGAGTTCATTTACCAGTCATTGGTCCCTGTTTTGAGAGGACAGCCATAGCCAAACTTCACCAAGCTTAAAAATCTCATCATTTTCTCTCTTCTACCACTGGAAAAACCCATTACCACTCAGACTTGAAGGTGCCAGCATCAAATCAAGAAGGGGAAGATCTAGATCTGAAAGAACTTGAAGGATTTTTGCAGGTTTGAAAGACTCAGGGAAGAAACATAGTGTCTATTGACACTCATTTTTAGTGATCTAAACACTTGTGTCTCTTGACACATCTCAACCAACTCTTCTGCTGCTTAAATTTGATAAGTCTGAAGCTGATTTTATACTGGTCTCTCAAGTCAAACATGGGCAAAGATTCTCCAACTTCCCGTTTCAAAGGAGTCGAGTTTCATACCTGGCAGACCCGCATCAAACTGATCCTGATAAAGAAGAGCCTTTGGGCCATTACCATTGAAGAGAAAAGAAGCCTCGTGATGTGGATCTTGCTATCACTTGGCAAAAGAATGATGATAAGGCTCATGCCATTATCAAACTAGAGCTACACGACAGCTATATCTACCATGTAGATAACTATGAGACTTCACAAGATACATGGAAGAGACTTGACACTTTGTTCAGTGCACAGTCTAAATCATCAAAGTATGGTCTCCTGATTGAGTTTTTTAGGATTGAAATGAAGTCCAGCACATCACTTGTCACACATCTAAATTACATGGAAGGACTTCTAACCCAACTTGCAGGAATCAACATTAAAATGGAAGAAGATGTTTGAATCGGTGTTCTACTTATAAGAGTTTGCCTTCTGAATATAATAATGCATCAACAACTCTAATTAATATGCCAAACCCTAAACTTGTTGATATCCAGGCATCACTATTAGAGGAGGAAAATAAGCTAAAAACTAAGGAAGAACCAAGTACCTCTAGAGATGAGCATGCATTATATGTTGGCAACAGGTACAAAGGCAAGAAGGATCAGCTCTTCTATGATTTCTGCAGATGGACCGAACACACCGAGAAGTTTTGCCACGCCAGAAAGAGGTCCCAAAAGGCCTATATAGTTGCAATCAAAGAAGAAGAAGAAAACAAAGAAAAGGAAGAAGAGGAAGAAGACCACCAAGAGAAGGACAAACCTCATCAGTCCTTCTATTCAGATATACTTTTTTAGCTGTGTATTTTCTAGCCCTAATGCCTCAGACATAAACTTGTAAACTCCTCGGTTATCCTTGTACTACAGCCTCTATACACTTTGTGAGGCCCCTACTACAGCCTCTGGATGTCCATCATTTTTGTGGTACCCAGACTTAGTCTCTTCTGTGACAGCCTCTGGTGTTTTGCCATGTTTATGGTGTGTCCACACTTTGCAGGTGTTGCTTTCACTAAAGCCTCTACACACTTTGTACTTTTGGTTGTGATTGAGGAGGGGTGTTGAGATATTTGCAATCACACCTACTTCAGACCCTTTGTGAGGACCAATGAGGGCTCAGGACCTGAATCCCATATGCATAGTAGGAGAAAGTACCACCACTCAAATCCTATAAAGCATTGTACTTGCACTCTTTTTCTAATGCAATGATAGTACTCTTTTCTCTCTAGTAAAGTGTCATGTCACTGTCAATACACAAGATTGTGTTTATGAGTCCAAGTCTCAATCTTGGAACCTAATTCACTTGTGTAACAATTTGTGCTAATCAGGGTCAACGTCTTCATGAGTTTCTTTTTCCTCTTTCAACCTCCATAGCTTGTGCATTTGCCATGCTCTAGATCCCGTGTATTTCACAAGCAAGCAGTCAATTCAATGTTTTAGGTTCATTGTGATGTTTCTTCACACAAATGCTTCCACATGCTTATGGATCTTTATCAACATAATTTACTTCATTAAAAATTTTCCTATTATCTCATTATCTTCATTTTTGAGAACAAAACATCTCTAGGAGGGGATAATTTGTAATGAAGCAAATTATCAACATGAGAGTTGTAGCCTATTCCAAGTATAAACCTTGTAAATACTTGAGCCAAGGGAAAAAAGGGTTTTAAGAATTAGTATAAAAAGGCAAGAAGTGCTAACGTAGCATCATTCTTTGGAACTATCACAATTTTTTCCTTCTTGTACTTAGTTTGCAACTCATGGCTACATTGTGCTATGGTAATAGGAGATGTTCCATGGCATGGCCATGCTTGTATCTCAGTTTGGTATATTTCTTGTTATATGTAGCTTAGAATATTTTGATTTCCTAATCAAATCCATTGTTAGATTAGTCTTTCTTTACACATCCCCTTTATTACATGAGCGGCCATTGTGGCAAGGTCATTTTTCCCATTCCCTTCTACTTGGCCTATTTCTTTAGTTTATGTAGGTCTACCCTTTTACAATTTTCATAGGAGGGAGCCTGATGCTCTTTTACAAAAATTTTGGGATGCCTTTCACTAAAAATGTGCTTTTGCCTTTAGCTTGATTTTAGAGGCCATCCTTGTGCCTTTGCTTGTTCTCCATCCTGATTCTTCTATTGCCTTTGTAATTTACTTATTTTTCTTCTGTATCTAGCTAGGGTTAACATTACCCCCTCCTAGTTTAGTGCTAGTCCCATGGCACTGATGTGGAGTGGTTGGTAGGAGGGATGGGTGTAGCCATGTGGCTTTTTTGAGCTGGTATACAAGCCTGTGCAAGGGTTATGAAATAGCCCTTGAAATTGAAGATAGCATGTCCTTTTTTGCTGCAGGTGTTGAGGGGATTTGTCATTTGAAATTGAATATCATGTTGGACGGATCCTTGTGTGGAGAGAGGCTGATGGGGGTGGATCCATTTTTTGAAATTGAAGATGGTTTTAGACGGATCCATCTTTTGATCCTCCGTGGTTGCCTTCTCCTACAGTGTCCCAAATGAGATTCTTCATTCACTTTTTGACTGGGGTTGCCTTGGTCTATCTCTATTCTCTTTTGCCTACATGGTGATATCGTTGTATAAGATGGCCCCGTTCCTAAGTGGGTGCTGGTCCCAAGAGACTTGCCTTTTTGAGCTGGTGATAGCTCGATGAGAAAGCATAGGTGTGTGAGTCAATGTTGATGGGGTCCCAAGGGAATCGGGCTTGGAAAGAATGGATCACCCAGTTAAGGTGGTGGGGGCCGGGGGCATATTGCATGGATGATGGGACCTCCGAAGCCGGTTGTTGGGGCCTTTGTTTGTACCTATCTAGAAAGAAAAGAAGGTGCACTACCTAGGGGTGTCTGCTCTCCCATGTGATGCATTATCCTTATGCTAGTGAAACTGGGAGATGGGTCGAAGCATGGGTGTTGTCCCGCACTTGAGGACCCAGTTTGTGCATAAGAAGGGGGGGTGTGGTGTGTGTAGCTTAATGTGATAGGTCTCTAACCTTAGATGAGTGTTACCTCCCTAGGTATATTCTGCCCTTGATATGCCCTAAGCATGAAGGGCTAGGGGGTTAGTACGGAGTCAGCCAATCAAGGCCACTGGACACACCAAACTTGAGAACCCCTAGATGCAGGGACTATGGCCTATGTGGGGTAGTAGACTATTGTTTGTTGTGATTTCTTTGCTTTTTATCTTTGCTTTCTTGTTCTTCTTACTTTCTTCCAATTTCTTGTTCTTTTTCTTTTCTTTTATCTTTTCTCTCTTTTTTTTTTGGATTACATAGGCAAGACGAGAGCTAAGATTCGTTGTTCGAGTGGGGTGGAGAAGGGGGCCTAAGAGACTTATTTAGAAATTGTTGACTCTCCAAGTACCCCTTGAGGTTTAGGCAGACTTGCAAAGTGGTGGTAGAGAGAAATAGATGATTGCAACGCATAAAGCAGCTATCATTCATATCTTCTAGAAGGGATAAACAAAATGAGGGGAGAAAAGCAACGCTCATTATTACTGGAGCCATGGCACGATTTTCTATGGTGTTTGGATCAAAGAAAAGTGGAGGAAGGCTGTGTTCTTGTGGGGCAGGGTTTTGCCTAAGTAGGATCCTAAGTAGCCTAAGGTAATTACAAGTAGTAATAAATGTAGGGTTAGGGCACAAGGAGAATTCATCTACAAAATGGACTATGGAGTCACCCAAATTCTCTAGGGGGAAGCTGAGGGCCTCCTCCGGTATGCTACAATTTTTGTTATAGATCACAGGGAAGTCATACCGGTCATGGACATTGGGATCAAAATCCACTCCCATTCTTCAAGGATATGGCATGAATATCAGGTTGTTACGCTTGAATGGGAGGGTGTTGCAAAATGCCACCCAAGTGTCCATATTTATGTCACATAGGTGTCTTCTCCATGTAGGCTAGCACTCATAGCCCAGCACTGATCTCGAGACCTCAAAATTTTTGTCCTACCAAAAGTCTACATCCTCTGTGCCCTAGAGGGTGGGGTTTTAATCTCTCTCTGTCAGCCATTTTTCCGCGAAGCGTGCTTCTGATGTTGATTACCTCTTCCACCACCTTGATAAGTAAAACCCTACGCAAGTTAGCAAGGAATTGGAAGTTCAAGTCAAAGGGGTTTTTGGAGGTCTCCTATTGTTCTCAGATCACCAAATTGGTGTGGAAGCTTGCTGGGATAGTATCCTGGCTTGGTGGAGTAGGCATGGGTGGCACTTGTTACGATTTGGCATTCAGCCTTCTCCTTGCTTCCTCCACCATCTATTTTCTTTTTTCCTTGAGTGCAGCTCTCATTTCTTCAGACGTGTCCTGTTGTTCGTTGTTTAGCTATGGTGGGGAGGGAGACTATGGGACTAATTTCTCTTCATGAGGTCCCATCTCAAAGTTCAATCTAGCCTCTTCCTCTTGTTGCTTCTTGTTGTGCCTCTTCGATGCTAAGAAGAGGAAGAAAAAAATTGCATAGTAAAAGAAAGAAGAGGAGAGGAGGAAAAAAGAGAAAATGGAATTGCAAAAGGCTCAGATGGAGTCCAAAAAGGCCGAGGAGGAAAGAAAGAGAAAGCTAGAAGAGGAGATGCAGGATTTGAGAAGAAAAGAGGAGGAAGACATAGCCCTTGCGATGCATAGGTCCATTGAGCAACAGTCTAGGCTGGACAATCCGGAGCCCACGAGCCCACGAGCCCACTTAGGGATGAAGGACTAAGCTCAAGTACTCATGTGCTAGAATTCATGCCACCTGGAGTGCAAGAAGGCAAGGGCAAGGTTCCTAATTCCTACTCTCCTAGTGCTCGCTACCACCACTGACATATCCTCACCTAGTTCTACGACTAAGGTGGATACCAGCAACCTAATGGCTTGGGTCCAATACTTCGTGAATAAAGAAATAAGACAAGGAGCAGGAGAAGGGACCCCTCTGGTAGGAACAAAAATACTAGCAGCAGCAGATGCCAAGTCTAAACAAGACCCAAAGAGGCAAAAGGTGGTAGCCTCCACACAACCTCCATCCCTGCAAAACAAAGAGGCCGCCTGTAGAGTATGATGAATATGTCAGGGAGCTTCTCTCTCAACTAGAGAAAGCCAAGGAGAAGAAAAAAAATCGCAGTAGCAGAGCTAGAAGACAAAAAGAGGCCATGGCTACATCCTAGTTAGAGAAAACACCCCAAATAGCCATGGCTCAAAGGGGAGTTAATGAGCTGAAGGAGTAGCTACAGGCTAAAGAGGAGACAGAAGCTGAATGGCAGGCAAGACTCAATGAAGAAACTGAGGCCATATGACACTTGCAAAGACACAAATGAAGTCATTGTGGGGCTCTATGAAGATCTCCAAGCTGAAATGGAAAATATCACTAAGGCCACAAAAGAACTGGGGGCACTGAGGGAGGAAAGAGCATGCAGGTATATGAAAGAGAGGTGGACAAATTGACCCAAGAGGCAACCTCGGCACAGGAAGAGCAGTAGAAGCTAAGAGGAGAAATGGAAGATCAAGAACGGAGGCTGATAGTGCTAGCTCAAAGGCAGGGGGAAAGCCTCAAGGACATGAAGAGGAGAGCAGAAGAATGGGCCAATTAGAACGAAAGAAGAGTTAAAACCTTGGCGCATTGCCTAGCTCAGGTGGAGAAATATAACATATTGGCTAAAAGTAGAGCATGGACTGTCCACATTGTTGAGATATCGAGCTCCACTCGTGATATGCTAGGGTGACCGTTGTGCATTTATATCACCAACTTATTAGCTACAGATGCGGTTGGTACACCGCCCATGAATAATAGCTAGATGACAACTATCCTTATCTACTCTAGTTCGTGGCTCAGTTAGTTGCCACCTTAGTTAGTTGAGTTTGGTTTGAGACCCATATATAGGGTTCTTCTATTTCCCTGTACCTGTGTTCTTTTTTGGCTTACACAACTAAGAAGAGGAAAATTATTTTCAGCCTCCACCTTTGTGTGTATTCCCCCATTGTGTAAGTGAGAAAGCTACAAGTGAGACTCCTTCCTTCTCTCCCACAATCTTGACATGGTATCAGAGCCTGGTTCGTGGTAAGGAGCTCAAGAAAGCAAACCAAGTTCACGGTGTTCTGGTAAGACGACCAGTGTTGCTTTCATTTTCGAGTTTGGGAGCAAGTCTCTGCAAGTAGCACAGCCAAAAAGTGCAAGAGTGCATTGTCTCAGATTGAGACGCCCTATTTTTTTTATTCAAGGCCATTTCGGGGCCTATTTTGGAGGCAGAAGTTTTCCGCACGCACTCAGGAAAAGGCTCTATTTTTTGATGTGCGACCACTGTTCTACAGGTTGGTGAAAAGTTACTGTAGAAATTGCATCGTATGCCTGTGCGCAAAGACATTGGGAGTTACAGAATCATCCTTGTTGCCTGTTGATGCAAAATCGTCACTAGGAAGTGACTATGTGGTCAAATACCACTTTCGTCAGTTTTGCATATTTGCCCTTGTGAGGCTGAAGCTATGTTTTTTGCAGTTACAGAATTTTTTGCAGTGTTCTGTAATGGCGTCTGATTCTCTTTCACAGATTGTCACTGAAAAGCTTGACAAGAACAACTTCCAAGCATGGAAGTTTAGAATTACGAATTTCCTTATGGGAAAAGGATTTTGGAAATTTGTTGCAGGAAATGAAGAAGAACCAGTTCTTCCTGATGTTCCCAATCAACAACAAATACATGCATTTAAAGGATGGCATGAGAGAGCCAAAAAAGTTATGTACTGGCTGTCTATCAGTATTTCACACTCTATGATTGTGCATATTCAGGATGCAAGTACGCCAAAGGAGGCATGGGATACTTTGTCAAAAATGTATAGCACAAATACGCAAGCCAAGAAAATGAAACTCAAGCAAGAGTTGCACAATGTGCAAAGAGAAAGTATGAGCATCAATGACTACCACATGAAGGTGAAGAAGATTGCAAATGCACTTGCTTCCATTGGGTCGCCAGTGGAAGATGATGATTTAGTTTCTGTGACCTTGAATGGTCTAGGAAAGGATTATGCACAGTTCCGAACATCCATTTTCATCCGTGAAAGATTTCATGATTTTGAGGAGTTGATTGCTCTTCTAATTTCTGAGGAGCAGAGAAATGGTGGTGCATCTTCTTCAGGAGGAACTTCAAAAGAAGCTGTCTTCTACTCAAATGCTGGAAGAGGTAGAGACAAAGGTAGAGGAGGCCGATCTGGAGGCCGTGGTAGAAATCAAAATATGCAGCAAACTCAAGAAAACCAGTCCTATGGAGGAGGACGTGGTAACTCTAGAGGCATAGGGAGCCAAAGAGGTCGTGGTGGATGGCAAAGAGGCCAAAATGCAAACAGCAATGTTGAATGCTACTACTATGGTAAAATGGGTCATATGGCTAAAGACTGCTATAAAAAGTAGAATGACATCATGAATGGAAAATTGCAACAATGGAATTATGCATCTTCTAGTAGACAGGGTGATGACAGAAATGAGCATTTGTTTATGGTGCAACACATGACCAATTCTGTGACAAGTGCAGAAGAAAGCAACGATGTGTGGTATGTTGACTCAGGTGCATCAAACCACATGACAGGTCATGTAGAATGGATGCAGGATGCAAGGAAAATGGAAAAACCAGGATTTGTGGAGACTGATGATGATACTGCACATCCTATTGTGCAGATTGAAAAATTTCCTTTGTCTATGCAGGATGGGAAAAAGAAATACATGTCGGATGCATTTCATGTCCCGAATATCACCAAGAACCTGGTTTCTGTTGGTCAAATGGTTGAGCAGGGCTTGCAGGTCAGATTTAATCCTCATGGATGCTTTGTTGAGGATATGAAAATAAAAGGTCGCTTGATAGCAAAAGGAAAGAAGAAGGGCAGAATGTTTACGTTGGATGCAAACATGCCTGAATTGAGTGCAGCAATGTTTGCACATGGGACCGGTGTAGTTGCAGATATTGATATCTGGCTTAAACGCATTGCTCATATTAATGTATAGCGACTTAAATAAATGCAAGCCCAAAATATTATTGCAGGATTGCCTAAATTCAAGGATGTAGAAATGCATAAGGTATGTGAAGCCTGTCAATTTGGAAAACAGGCAAGGAAACCATTTCCTAGACATGTTCAAGAGAGTAAGAAGCCATTGGAATTAATCCACTCTGATATGTGGACTACTAAAGCTGCATCTATTGGAGGCTATCATTATTTTGTCACTTTTATTGATGACTATAGCAGAAAATTTTGGGTGTATTTTATGAAAAAGTAAAGTGAAGTGTTTGGGCATTTCAAAACTCTTAAAGCTATGGTTGAAAAAAAAACATGCCTGCAAATAAAATGCCTAAGGTCAAATGGAGGGGGAGAGTACCTCTCAAATGAGTTTGCAAGGTTCTTGCAGGAGCATGGCATAAAGCAGCAATATTCATGTAGTCATACCCCACAGCAAAATGGAATTGCAGAAAGAAAAAACAGGCATATTGGAGAGGTATCTCGTGCCATGCTCAATGAAAAAGACCTGCCATATTTTTACTGGGTTGCGGCAGTTGCTACAGCAATCTACATAATGAACAGGACTCCCACTGCAGCAATACATGGCATGACTCCAGAGGAGAGGTATACTGGTAGGAAACCAGATATTTCTCATTTGAAATTTTTTTGTTACATTGCCTATTTTCATGTGCCAAATGAGTTGAGATCCAAGTTGGATCCAAAAGGTGAGAAGTGCATCTTTATTGGTTACTCTCTGCACATGAGAAAGGGTATAGATGCTATAACCCTTCTACTCATAAGTTTACAGTGAGAAGAGATGTTGTTTTTGATGAGATGAGTAGCTGGTATAAACCAGTAAATGTGATTGATAATGTAGATGCACAAAATGGTAATGCTACACAGAATTCACAGCAACAGTCACAAGATATTAGTGGACCTGGAGTGTCCTCTAGAAGTGGTTCACATTCTTCGCCATGGACAGGCAGATTGAGATCAGGAGAATCTCAAAGAAATGCAGATAGTGGTATATAGGTATCAAGAAAAGGAAAAGAGAAGGTAGATCAGTCCATGTTTGATGTGAATGCAGTTCACTCTTATGTGGATGGTGAATCCAGTGGCTCAGAACAGAGCATTGATTGATGAGTTGGGTATTCCTTCTGTTGTTACACCTGGAGTAAGGAAGACCATGGATGTTTTGAGAGTACCTGGAAGTGAGCCTACTTTGCGCAGGTCTACCGGAGCTAGGTATCCTGTGGATAGGCTGAAATATGATGGATTTACAGCCATTCACTATGCCTATATAGTCAAAGTGATACAGGAACCAGAACCCACTTCTTTTGAGCAAGCCATGGGAAAAGAAAAATGGAAGAAAGCCATGGATGAATAAATGGATGCCTTGGAAGCAAATGCTACATGGGAATCGGTACCTTTGCCTAAAGATAAGAATGCAATTGGTTCTAAGTGGGTTTATAAGGTGAAGCACAATGCAGATGGTTTTGTGAATAGATATAAGGCAAGATTAGTAGTCAAGGGGCATGCACAAACAGATGGCGTTGATTATGAAGAAACATTCAATCCGGTTGCAAGGATGGCAGCCGTAAGAGCAGTCATTGCTATGGCTGCATCAAAGGGATGGTCTTTACATCAGATGGATGTAAAGAATGCCTTCTTGCATGGTGATTTGCAAGAAGAGATCTATATGGAGCAGCCACTAGGTTATGTGCATGCTGTTCATCCTGAGTTTGTTTGCAGGTTGAAGAAAGCCTTGTATGGCTTGAAGCAAGCACCTAGAGCATGGTCTAACAAGATAGAATAGTATCTTGTCACTATTGGCTTTCAGGTTTCCAAGGCAGATTTCTCACTTTATGTGAGAAAAACAGAGAAAGGTGTTATGCTGCTTGTCATTTATGTTGATGATTTGATTATCATAGGTGATAGTGTTGAAGATATCCTTCATGTGAAAATGCTATTGAAGCAGAAGTTTGAGATGAAGGATTTGGGAGAGCTGTGTTATTTCTTGGGCATTGAGGTGATTAGATCACCAAGTGGGATATGGCTCTTGCAAAGGCAGTATGGGTTGGACATGCTATCCAAATATGGGATGACAGGCTGTAAGACTATTTCAATTCCTTTGGAGCAGAAGATGAAGCTGAGCGCAGATGCAAGTGAGCTTCTTGAAGACCCTACTATGTACAGATGCATAGTAGGAAGTTTGATTTATATGACTATTACCAGGCCAGATTTGAGCTATGCTGTTGGATTGGTAAGTCAGTTTATGTAGGCTCCAAGGAAACCGCATTTGGATGCAGCTAGACGCATACTCAGGTATGTGAAGTCCACATTGCAGTATGGACTATTTTATGAGACTGGGGTTAAGATACAGTTGCGTGGATACACTGATGCTGATTGGGCTGGTAGTATTTCTGATAGACGATCTACCAGTGGATATGTGTTCTCTTTTAGGAGTGCTGTAGTCACTTGGAGTAGCAACAAACAGCCTACAGTTGCCTTGTCGAGCACAGAGGCTGAGTACAGGGGTGCAGCAATGGCTGCATGTGATGTAGCTTGGTTACATAAGCTACTTTATGATATGCATTAGCCTACAGATGGGCCAATTGTCATTTATTGTGACAACATGAGTAGTATACACTTGGCAAATAACCCAGTCTATCATGCTAGAACAAAGAACATTGAGGTGCATTATCACTATGTGCAGGAGAGGGTTTTACTAGGTCTTATTGATCTAGTTTATGTCAGCACAGAGGATCAGGTAGCTGACATATTTACGAAGGCATTGGGCGCAGAGAAGCTGCGCAAGTTCAGAGACATGCTTGATGTGCAGGAATTGGGATTGAGATCGAGGGGGAGTGTTGAGATATCGAGCTCCACTCGTGATATGCTAGGGTGACCGTTGTGCATTTATGTCACCGACTTGTTAGCTGCAAATGCGGTTGGTACACCGCCCATGAATAATAGCTAGATGACAGCTATCCTTATCTACTCTAGTTCGTGACTCAGTTAGTTGCCACCTTAGTTAGTTGAGTTTGGTTTGAGACCCATATATAGGGTTCTTCTATTTCTCTGTACCTGTGTTCTTTTTTGGCTTACACAACTAAGAAGAGGAAAACTGTTTTCAGCCTCCACCTTTATGTGTATTCCCCCATTGTGTAAGTGAGAAAGCTACAAGTGAGACTCCTTCCTTCTCTCTCACAATCTTGACACACATGAGTTTCGAGGCCAAGTAATGCGCCTTCCTCAATATGCTACTCGATGTCACTCAGATAGAGGAAAGGGAGGCCATTGAGACAATTAAGAAGCAGCTTGGGATTGCATGCAGGGCTCTGAAGGCAAGCATGCAGATTTCGGTGCAACCAAATGGGAGTCCGCCTAAGCTCTGAAGAATAAAGAAAGTATCTATTGCAAGCAGGCCTGACCCCACAAGAGGTGGATGCATTAGGGTTGTTGAACTAGAGGAAGGCTTGTGTCTAGGGCAATCGACAAAGAGATGAGTGATTCCATACTCAATGCATCTTAGTTCAAGCATTATCTCTATTTTCCTACTCCTTTTCGGGGTAGCATGAAGAAATGAGTCCTAGGTGACCGCAAGTCCAGCACACAATTGGCTCTTGTGTCTTCCCTCCTAGGCCTCTACCTCTCCCTCTACCTAACTCCACCACCGGTACTAGTGGTCGGTAGTCCATAAGGACTGGATTGCCTTCTTCATCGTACGATACATAAGGGTTTGCATAAGGCTCATCACCGTTCAGCTCCTTCACATAGTGGACTGGAGTATCACTCAACGAATAGGTTACATAGTGTTCGGGTGGACTAGGGATACCTATAGGATTTATCTCCATTCTAGGGATGGTTGGCTTAGCATCATTAGGTGTTAGGAGGGAGGGCCAATGGGGCTCCCCTTCCAAAGAATTTTGGTAGCCTATTTGCAAGGTAAGGTTGACAGTAAGGCTCTGAGTATGGGAGTCTCCAGGGTAGTCGACAATGTATGGCATCATGGCTGACGAACCTACTACAATTAGCGCAAGGTCGTGACCTAGGGTTCTGACACTTGGTTGGTAGGTGGTTTCTGCCACAATGTACACATTAGACATGTGGGTGCATTGGTTGTCTCATCATCTCCTGGAGTTTGGCTATTTCCATCTTTATCTCTGCTAGATCTTGTCATGAATCAGTATCCTTCCCTTTATCATGAGCGCTTAGGCCTAATCTCTCACTTGGTTTTGAAGCCCTCCTAGAATTCTTGACACTGGACTCTTCTCAATTTGAGCTCCTAGAGCTTCTTTCCTTGAGCTAGTCATCCACTCTAATAGCTTCTTTAAAGACCCTTGCGAATGCATCTCAGTGCAGCTTGAGTTGCCGGCCAAGGCTTTGTAAAGCTCTTCACTTCATATCCCATTAATAAATACTGTGGACACCGCTCTTTCAGTTGGTCTCTCACCCATAGGGATTCTCTTGAAGAGGCTCCTCACATGGGTCACGTAATCTTGGATGTCCTCTTTCTCTCTCTGCTTGACATTAATAAGTTGCACTAGCATATTATCAAAGTACCCAGGCTCATAAAATCTCTTAATGAAGAGATTTTTCAGGGCATTGAAATTGGCTCGCTTCACAACATCCAGACTCATATACCATGCATGATCCTTATCACCCAAGCACAAACCAAAATCTTGTGAGCGTTTTGAGTGGGATCAGTGAGGCCGTTGGCCTCACAGACCTGCTCAAACTACTCTACAAAGCTGTAAGGATCGTCATTTTCTTTTGGTATTTTTTAGCTACTTCACCACCACAAGGATTTTTTATTGGCTCTTAGAGCCTTGATTGACTCCTAGTCCTGCCAGTAGCAATGTTGCTAACGCTATAACGCTCTACTCTGCTACCGTGTTATCTAGCAGTCGCTTCGTCACAAAAGCTCACTTAACGTAAGGTCTCCCTCTAAAACTCTCTCACTTTCTGTTCGATTTTTTCCTGCTAGGGCTAGCACTCTCTAAATCACTTGCATTTCTATACTTTGGCATAAGCTCCTAGTTTGCTGATCCTAGTTGTATGTGACTATACCTTGCAGAGCCTTGCATGCTAGCTTCCTCTCCTCCCCTCAAGATCCGCTATGATGTCCTCCGCAGGTCTGTTATGGTGTTCCAACTGGGATTGAGTGTCATATTTACTCACCATCTACTAGATCGCCTCAGGAAAGTCCCTTAGGTCAAGTTCTTTGTTGCTTCTATGGCCTGAGCTGCCCTCTTCCATATCTAAGACTTCCTGTTCTGCCAAGTTGTCGATCAAGTTGATGACATTGGGTAGATCCACTTCCCCGATAGTGTCAGCCCTTGCTGCATCCAGCTTTTTAGTTGTGTTCTTCACTTGGTACTACCTTTGGGGATTCGATCACCTGTCTATGTCTTGGGATCTTCTCTTATTGGTGGGTTCCTTCAAGTTTTACGTTTGAGTGAGTAATCCTCAACTTACCCTCACTCTGTGTGTGTGTGTGTGTGTGCATATTCTTTTTTGTGCATTGTGCACAATCAGGCTTTTAGCTTTTCCTAAGTGTGTTTCGAGTACTAAAAATTAGAGCGAGTGAGAAAACAAAGTGTCTAAGCGGCTCTTGCACTCTCGGTTATGGGTTTAGCCTGACATTCTTGTATGTTTGATTTTTGGCTGTTCTTGCCAGCTTATAAGGTTTCTTGTTGCGCTATGTCATTCAGCTTGTTCAAGGTTGATTTGGGGCCTTACAAGTTTGTGGAAATGTGACGCCGCACGATTCCTGGCTGTTCGGCCATGATTCCTAGTCTTGTAACTATCTATAAGGCATTCAGTGGGTTCTTCCGGTGTGGGTCACACTCTTCATTGGTCGAGGTTTGTCAAATTTCTAGATTTTCTCTCTTTGGCTGTGTCCGATTTACCGAAGTCCGATTTTGAAAATCGGATGTCCAATTTAGTAGTGTCTAATTATTCTAGGAATCGGATAGGGTCAGGTCCGATTGTCACGATCAAACAAGGTGTGTCCGATCGGATGGCATGGGATGGTCCGATTTGAATTAGTCTGATTCTCGGAGTCGGACAACGATGCTCAATTCGCAACATGGTCTGATTGTCTCACAATCGAACAAGGAGTGTCTAATTAGACAAGGTGGTGTGTTCGATTTCCTCTTTTCCAATTCTCGGAATCGAACAAGGGTGGGTTGTCCGAGCCGTGATGTGGTAGGTCCGATCTTAAGTGTCTAATTTTTTGAATTAGACAAGGTCTTTGGTTTGAGCATCTGATTCTGCTGAATTGGACATTCGATTCTAGGAATCAGACACTAGACATCCCATCTGATTCCGTTGGCTAAAATACGCATTGGCTACAATTTGATGAAAATATTCACACTACAAGACCTTCCAAAGTTCAAGCAAGGGTATAGGCCAAGGGTCTCATATACATGAATCTCACAGAAAACTCCGACATGCTTCGATCAATCTGATGTGAGCTCGTGACCTACAAGCTCTCTCTCTCTCTCTCTCTCTCTCTCTCTCTCTCTCTCTCTCTCTCTCTCTCTCTCTCTCTCTCTCTCTCTCTCTCTCTCTCTCTCTCTCTCTCTCTCAAAGCTAAGATCGCAAATGAGGCTTTACCTTGCCTCCTCGGGCCTTAAACCCTTGTTGGGCACAACCTTAATCTTCTCGATCACTCCCCTTGCAACTCCAACATATCTAACACTCATTTTTTCCATTTTTTTCCTGTTTGTGCCCTATCTAGGTCTGTTTTACAGCAGTGAACCCTAAGCTTTCTACTCTAATTTCTCGATCCTATCCTACTCTAAATGCAACAAAAATCAAAAGTAAATTACTGAATTGATTTCTCCTACTCAACTAATTGTCAATAACCAAAAATACTTACTTGTAGCACGGATTAAAAACCCAATATCTCCTATCTATCGCAAGCTCCAATTTCAAGGATGAAACCCTTACTTCGATGCTTGATTTGAAGTGTGCAAGCACTCAAGCTTGAATCCATGGTCCCAGCAACAAAGCCAAAATGTGGAGGTGCTCAACCGCCAAGACCTATGGACCGCTTATTGTTTCAAGTTTTTCAAGCGAGTGCTAATGGCTACTCTCACATAGCCAATGCGCTATTTCTCTCTACAAGTGTAGTGAGCTTACCGTGGTGCTGATTGAGTTAGTTCCTCTCTCGAGCACTCCAATAGCTCCACGATTCATTATGCAAGTTCAAGCATCCTCAAGCCTCTTCCTCCAAGCTCCATCCTCCATAGTCATGCGCGAGACGAGAGAAGAGAAGAAGAAGAGAGGAGATGGTGGAGGGCTTCACCTCCAAGATCCCTCACCCTCACACACTCACTCCCTCACTAACTCACACTCCCTCCCTCAAGCACTCACAAGCAAACAAGCAAGAGAAGAGAAGAGAAGAGAAGAAGATAAGAAGAAGATTCTACTTTGCCACACACCAAAGAATGAGCTCTCATTCACTTTTTGAACTTTGTATACATGCCCTAAAATCCCACGGGCACCCATCCCCTTTATTACGTGACCAACCATTGTAGCAAGGTCTTTTTTCCATTCCCTTGTACTTGGTCTATTTCTTTAGTTTATGCACGTCTACCCTTTTACAATTTGCATAGGAGGGAGCTTGGTGCTCTTTTACAAAAATTTTGGGGCGCCTTTCACTTAAAAATGTGATTTTGCATTTAGCTTGATTTTAAAGGCCATCCTTCCGCCTTCCCTTATTCTCCATCTTGCTTCTTCCATTGCCTCCATCTTTTACTTCTTTTTCTTCCATCTTGAACTGGGGTTAACAAGTAGCACCACTAGTACCTATCCCTCCATGTAAGGACAAATCCCAAGTAAGCTTCCATACCGATCTTGTGATCTAGAAATGGTCGGGATCCCCTTGATTTTAATTTCCAATTCCCCACCACCCTACGAAGAGTTTTGCCTATCAAGGTGGTAAAGGAGGTGATTAATATCAGAAGTAGGCTCAGGGAGAAGTGGCTGAAGGAGAGAGAACATAACCCCACACTATGGGGCACTAAAGATGTTGAATTTTGGCAAAACAAAGTTTTTGAAGTGCCAAGGTCTGTGCCTGGTTATGAATGTCAACCAACATGGAGAAGGAGGATCTGCGGTGTCAACATGAAAACTTGGATGGCCTTTTGCAGCACTCAACCCTTCGAGTGGAACAACGCAACATTCATGCCATACCCTTGAAGGGTAGGAGTGGATTTTGATCCCAGTGTCCATGGCCGGTATGATTTTCCAATCATCTACAATCCGCATTGTACTACATATAAAGATGCCCTTATTTTCACATCAAAAAATTTGTATGATACCATGGTCCACTTCATCAATGAATTCTCTTTGTGCCCTAACCCCGCCCTTATTACCACCTGTAATTACCTTAGGTTGCTTAGGATACTCCTTAGGCAAGACCCCACTCTGCAGGAGCGTGGCCTCTCAACTCTTCATTTTGATCCTAATGCTATAGATAGTTGCTCAATGGCTCGACTAATGATGCAAGCTGCACTACTACCATCATTTCGCTTAGCTCTTCTAGAGGATATGAATGATAGCCGCTTCACCCGCACTGAAATCGTCCATTTCTCTCCACCACCACCTTCAAGTCCGCCTAGACCTCAAGGGTATCTCCAAGGCAGCCAATTCCTTAACAAATCTATAGAATTCACTCATATGAACATGTACTTAGAGACTATCTAGGAAGACAATATCTAGATATTTAGGAGAATTGGATAAGATGGATCTAGGACATGTGGATGATACTTTACTAAGGGAACCTACCATATCCACACCTTCATTCTATATATATGTGTACTCTCACCTATTCCAATATAGAAGTGTGTAAGCAAGTGTGCAATACAAGTGTGTGGTTCATTCTCCATCTCATTGTCTCATTGTCTCTCTCTTTCTCTCACTGTCACTTTCACTACACAATTGTGCAATACAAGTGTGTGATTCTAGATAGTAGAATTTTAATTCACATCAATGTAAATTAGTCTTATCCACATGCACCTTATCCTCATTATCTTGAACTTATTTTATCATGTCCACATACTTCTTATCTATTCTTATCATCTTCACCTACTCTTATCTTCTTCATTATCACCTCTCCTTAAGAGAGAGAAATATATTTCTCCTCTTCATCATTATTGTCATCCTTATCTCATCTTATCTCATCTCTCCACCTACCTACCCCTTTGGTCCTTTGCTATATTAAGGTCTAAACCCCTTCTCTCTCACCCTCATTTGTGGCCCACCCATCCATCACCCATTAAAGTGATCTCCCACACATGATCCATTTAATTCTCTCCCAACCTTATCCTCAAAGAATATTTTTCTAGCCACACATATATTCTATCCTTTCTCAAACCAACCTTGCCCTCTTCTCCTTGTTGAGGCATTGAGCTATCCATGCCACATATACTTCACTCATTTCTAGTCTAGCTCAATGCTTTACATTACGTCCCATTTTTCTCCACTTTTATTGATCCTTATCCACAAACCTTATATTTAATCTTATCCTCACTTACATAGACTACCTTATTATTAATTTGTGCCAACATGCATATGCTATGAATAGTTTCCTAGCTTCTTGCCCTTGCCACATGTTTATTCTCACCTCTTTTGTTAAACTTTGAATGTTCCTCCTTATCAAAAGTCTTTTTCACAAGATATTTCTATCACATCATGCAAGATATATTTTCCATCCTTGTATCCTCATTAAGATATAGAAAATTCTGTGATGGACAACCCCAATCCTCTACCAAACAAAGGCCCCTCATATCCACATCTCTCTCTTGGCTCTTCCATTTTGTACTCTCATGCTTTCAACTTATCCATCCCAACATGTTCTAGCTCTTGTGGTGGTCACTCTCAATACTACAATGTTTGTCATCCATGTCAGCCTCTCCTCTTGCATCCTAAAATAGAGGACTCTATTTTAGTTGGAACAACAATTGAAGAAGGGGATGCCCTTTGTACTCTACATCTTGAGGCCCAAGAAGGCATTGTCTATGGCCTCTCTATTGAATTGTGTTCTTCAAGACTTTTTTATGGTACTTTAGTGGCAAGAAGATGGCAAAACCTCGTCACTTTGTCAGTTAATAATGTGGATACGCCTGCTACTCCTCATAAACTCTTCTTGGATATTTCTACCAACCTTCAAGGTCACTCCCTCATCAAGTACATTGCTTCTGCTTTGTTTACATCTCTATTTTCTATCCTATTTCCTTACATTTGTCACTCAGCATCTAGTCTTTATCTAAACTCTACTTCAATCTCAAGATCACATCCTAGTCCTTATCTCACACTCTCTCTATGGGATCAATATCCTCATATTCTAATGGTCACACACACACTCCACTTCACCTGTGTGCCACTATATCTTGATGAACAAATGCAATTACACACACTCTTGGCTTCCTCCTACCCATTCAAGATTCTCAAAATGTTTCCAAGTGCACATAAAAATACTTTTTCCTTGAGTTTCTCATTTTCACATCAGTATTTATCAATGTGCAATCCTGAATCCCTACACATGATGTTATCCTAAATCACATTCCATCCACACTATATTTATTCACAGCCCATCAATCCCAATCTATCAAATCATCATTTCTTTCTATCCTATCCTATCCTACCTTCCTCTTGCAATCATCTTGCTCTAATTGTATCTTGTATATCCAAATCTCAATCATTATTCTACGTTACATGGCAACAGCCTCATCAACAATCACAAGTACTCTCTCTTACAATTTTCTCTCAATATCATCATGAAATGGTCTATCTCTTGCCTTACCCAAATCATCATCTACAAATTGTATCTTTCTCAAATTGGCCAACTATTTTGGCCTTCCAAAGGAGGGGAAGAGAATGGATAAAGTACAAAGAAATACTTGTGCACATTTGCACAAACTACTTTGGAAGGCCAACTATTTTGGCCTTCCAAAGGAGGGGAACAGAATGGATAAAGTACAAAGAAATACTTGTGCACATTTGCACAAACTCCTTTGGAAGGCCAACTATTTTGGCCTTCCAAAGGAGGGGAAGAGAATGGATAAAGTACAAAGAAATACTTGTGCACATTTGCACGAACTACTTTCTATGGATAAAAAAGCACACTAACACTGAGTATACTATTATTAAAGATGTGATACTCAACTCTTGGAGACCTCTCATAGACAATATGCTTGACATTGCTCATCAATCACTTGCTATTTTACACTTCCGTGTTCATCAACAACCTTCCCAAAGATCATGTCACAAGCACCTTATCAATGTCTATATTACTATGGTACCTAGTGACATTGGGATCATATTTCCATCTACAAACATGCTCTCACCATTATTTTACTCCACAACTATCAAGGTCCAATTGGAATATAACATCTATTTATATGATGAGCCCATCTCTTATCAAGTCTATCATGAAGCAAATTATGGTGATCAGCTCTTCATCAAGGTATCCATCAGCCAAAGCCCAAAATATCTTCATCATCAACTTACATCCCTTAAATCATTGCAAGCAAAGATTAATGTATATCTTTTGCAACAACAAGGACAAGGTCTCATGCTATATTCATCATTGTAATCTTACTTCTCTTGTAGCCAAAATGATTGGCAAAAAAAATTTGTACTGCAAAAGAAAATCCTATTTTCTTTTGAGAAGGGAGGAAAAATGTTAGAAGATATTGTTAACCTTTTTTAGAGAGGGAGAATGTTAGAATATTAGAATGTACTCATATGAACATGTACTTAGAGAATATCTAGGAAGACAATATCTAGATATTTAGAAGAACTAGATAAGATGGATCTAGAACATGTGGATGATACTTTACTAAGAGAACCTACCATATCCACACCTTCATTGTATATATATGTGTACTCTCACCTATTCCAATGTAGGACTGTGTAAGCAAGTGTGCAATACAAGTGTGTAGTTCATTCTCCATCTCATTGTCTCTCTCTTCCTCTCACTGTCACTTTCACTACAAAAACAAAAAGAAAAACAAAGAGAATGGAAATGGAAAGAAAGAATCACATGAAGACACAATGCGATGCACATAGACCACATGCATTACACCTAGGGGTTCTCAAGTTAGGCACCTCCAGTGGCCTTGGTCGGCAGCCTCAATCAGCCGGCTCCGTGTCTAACTCCCTAGCCCCTTTTGATCCCCCACTACACACGTTTAGGGCATCTCAAGGGCAAGACATACCTAGGGAGGTAACATAGACCCAGCTCCCCATTCCACCAACACAAGCACAATGCACTACATAGTGAGGTAGACACCCCCTCTAGGTAGAGCACATCTTCTCTTTTTAGGTACCCCTAGATGTTGCAACCACCAACAACAAAGGTCCCGCCATCCACACAACATACCCTTGGCCTCCAACAATGCAATCATAATTGCCAAGCTCTCAACCACTACCAATCAAAACAAGGCTCCATCCTCCACTTAGGCAACCACCCTTCGAAGCACCAGACCCTCAACAACAAAGCCCCGCAAGTGCCATGGGACTGGCACTCACCTAGGAGGGGGTAATGTTAGCCCCAGCTTGAGATGGAAGAAAAAGAAGGGAAATGCAAATTAAATAAAATAAACAAGATGAAGAACAAGCAAAGGTGCAAGGGAGGCCTCTAAAATCAAGTCAAAGGAAAAAACACATTTTTAAGTGAAAGGCACTCCAAAAATTTTGTAAAAGAGTGCCACGCTCCCTCCTATGCAAATTGTAAAAGGGTAGACAGGTATAGGCTTCTGGAATAGGCCAAGTAGAAGGGAATGAAAAAGAGGACCTTGCCACAATGGTCGTTGATGTAAAAAAGGGGATGGGTGCCCATGGTATTTTAGGGCATGTATATAAAGTTCAAAAAGTGAACGAAAGCTTATTCTTTGGTGTGTGGCAACAAGAGACTCTTCTTCTTCTCTTCTCATTGCTTGCTTGTGTGTGCTTGAGAGAGGGAGTGTGAGAGTGTGAGAGGGAGTGAATGTGTGAGGGTGAGGGATCAAGGAGGTGAGGCTCTCCACCATCTCCTCTCTTCTTCTTCTTCTTCTTCTTCTTCTTCTTCTTCTTCTTCTTCTTCTTCTTCTTCTTCTTCTTCTCTCGCACGTGGCTATGGAGGATGGAGCTTGAAGGTTGCGGCTTGAGGATGTGTGAGCTTGCATCAAGAATCATGGAGCTACCAATGTGCTTGAGGGAGGCATTGAGGTAAGCTCACTACACCCTAGTAGGCATGTCAGCTAGGTGAGAGATAGCCATAGGTGCTCATTTGAAATACTTGAACAAATAAGCGATCCGTGGGTCTTGGCAGTTGATCTTGAGCTCACTTCTAAAACATCTTCTAAAACATCCATTAGTGACCACCCTTCCCAAACAATATAAGGGGTTCCATTGATTTTCCTATCCCAAAAGGGTTGGAGTAAATTATCAACAAAGAAATTAAAATCTGAGTTGTGCAAATCTTACCAACGCTCCACACATATGCAACTATAAAAACAAGAATAGTAGGAACAAGGTCATTGAACAACTTTGTTTTAAGTGCAATCAAGCAACTTAGTCTCCAAGTAGATAGGGAATCAATGACAATACCAATGTTCCTCATAACCCTCCAAGTGAACAAAACTTCAATAATAGAATATGAGGGCATGGAGTTGTGAAAACTCGGATCTAGGACATGGCTATGACAAAAGATATGGAGGTTGAAAGAGGAAGAATGAACTCATGAAGACATTGACACTGACAAGTCAAATTTTCACACAAGTGAATTAGGTTCCAAGATTGAGACTTGGACTCATAAACACAATCTTGTGTGTGGACAGTGACACAAACACTTTACTGGAAAGAAAAGAGTACAATCATTGCATTAGAAATTAGTGAAAGTATAATGCTTTATAGGAAATTGAATGGTAGCACTTCTCCTTCTGTGCATATGGGATTCTAGACCTAAGCCCACACTACTCCTTACAAAGATATTGAAGTAGGTATGATTGCAAACATCTCAACACCCCTCCTCAATCACAACCATAAGTACAAATTGTGTAGAGGCTTTAGTGAGAGCAACTTCTGCAAAGTGTGGGCACACCATAAACATGGCAAAATACAAGAGGCTATTGCACGAAAGGCTAAGTGTGGGTACCATAAACATTGTGGACATCCAGAGGCTATAACAGGGACCTCACAAAGTGTACTGAGGCTGTAGTACAAGGCTATATGAGGAGTTTATGAGTTTATGTCCGAAGCATAAGGGCTAGGAAATACAAAGCTAAAAAAGTCTATCCAAATAGAAGGACTGATGAAGTTTGTCCTTCTCTCGGTGGTCTTCTTCTTCTTCTTCTTCTTTTGCTTCATGTTCTTCTTTTTCTTTAACAGTAACTAGATAGGCCTTTTGGGACCTCTTTCTGGCATGGCAAAACTTCTCAATGTGTCCGGTCCTTTTGCAGAAGTCCTAGAAAAGCTGGTCATTCTTGCCTTTGTACCTGTTGCTAACATATAATGCTTGTTCATCTCTAGAGGTGCTTAGTTCTTCCTTACTTTTTAGTTTATTTTCCTCCTCTAACAGTGATGCCTGGATATCAACAAGTTTAGGGTTTGGCATATTGATTAGAGTTGTTGATACATTATTATATTCAAGAGGCAAACTTTTAAGTAGAACACCAATGCAAACATCTTCTTCCATTTTAATGTTGATTCCTACAAGCTAGGTTAGAAGTCCTTCCATGTAATTTAGATGTGTGGCAAGTGATGTGTCGAACTTCATTTCAAGCCTGAAAATTTCAATCAATATAACATATTTTGATAACTTAGACTATGCACCAAACAAGGTGTCAAGTCTCTTCCATGTATCCTGTGAAGTATCATAGTTATCCACATGGTGGATATAGCTATCGTCTAGCTCTAGTTTGATAATGGACTGAGCCTTATCATCATTCTTTTGCCAAGTGACTGCAAGGTCTACATCACGAGGCTTATTTTCTTTTCCAGTGGTAATGGCCCAGAGGCCCTTCTTCATCAGGATGAGTTTGATGTGGGCTTGCCAGGTGTGAAACCCGACTCCTTTAAAGTGAGCAGTCGGAGAGTCTTTTCCCATGTTGGATGGCTGGAGCAACAGCAAATCAGCACAAAAATTCTTAGATTTCGATAGCAGAAGAGTTGAGCACAAGTGCCAAGAAGCACTAAGTAAGTGTCAATAGACAATATGTCTGTAGCTTCTTCCCTGAATCTTCAAACTTTCAAAATCCTTCAAGATATTTCAAATCTAAGTCTTCATAATTTCCATTGCGAATCATCTTGAAACTCTAAAACTTTTCAATAATAGAGTTGAATTCTAGAATGTGTCAAAAGACACAAACAATGATAGTGTGAAAACAAACTATGTAGGTACTATGCTTGAACTTGATGTTAATCTTAATTATCTTGTTGCTTGCTTCAAGTCTACAAGATCTCCTTACTCATTTATTGGTCTGGTTAGGTAGTAGACTTAAGTTGTAGGAGCTCTAGTGAGCTTGAGAAAGTGTAAAGGATGAAATTTGGAGCTTTGTCTATGGAGTCTGGATTAGGATTTCTGACCCATGCCTAGTTTTTTTCAGAGTGTGCAATGTTTACTCAACCATTTCAAAAAAAAATTATATGAGATTGAAGCTTGATTAATGGGCTTCAAAATCCCTATGGAGTTGGGCAAGATCGCGCTGCATATAGGGAGAGAAAACAGTCCGATCAAAAGTGCACCTATTTCTGACAGCGATCTCATTTTTGCGCAATGTCAGGCTAAAGCGACACCAATGTTGGGACTTGATGTGCCACAAAGATGCATCTAAAGTTAGAGAAGATTGCCCTAGAAGACATCATGATGAATAATGGCCTGTAGTGTGAGATCCATGGGCTCCAAGGTGACTAGGTACTGCTTGGCTATGGAGGCCATACAGGATAGAACCTGAAGAAAATGACAATGCTAAGTAGTAGATAGGGCAATATTAAGTTCTGAGGTGATAAAGAGAAGCACCTTCAGCAGATGAGCAAACTCCTAGAAGAGATCTCCTAGTGATATGGCCTGTATAGAGAGATATGGAAGCTCCAAGGAGACAAGGTCCTGCAGGCTATGGCTGCCATGCAGGTCAAAGTGAGATGGAAGTGGAATTGGAGCTGGAAATGAGGTCATGAACTCAAGCTGAGCTGGGAAAAGATAAAGCGAAGCTAGAAGAGCATAGAGGAACCTAGGTCATGTCTGATTGGGCTCTGATACCATGTGAAAACTCGGATCTAGGACATGGCTATGACAGAAGCTATGGAGATTGAAAAAGGAAGAATGAACTCATGAAGACATTGACACTGACAAATCAAATTTTCACACAAGTGAATTAGGTTCCAAGATTGAGACTTGGACTCATAAACACAAACTTGTGTGTGGACAGTGACACAAACACTTTACTGGAAAGAAAAGAGTACAATCATTGCATTAGAAAATAGTGCAAGTACAATGCTTTATAGGAAACTAAATGGTAGCACTTCTCCTACTGTGCATATGGGATTCTAGGCCTGAGCCCACACTACTCCTTACAAAGAGACTGAAGTAGGTGTGATTGGAAACATCTCAATAGGAGTAAGTGTGGAGCTAGGTGTGTTGAGAAATAGAATATAGGTTAAGTCATATCCTATGGTTGTATTAAAGTGTTGTATTAAAGTGGAAAATAGATTGTGTGTAAATTATCCTAAATTCAATGTATATATCCACTTTGGGAGATACTCGCTTGTGTGCATTGAGGGAAGATAAAAATGAAGAAGAAGATGGATTGAGCCTCCATATCTTATGTCATCTCCAATGTAGTTAAGGATGTCCAAAGCCTCCTTGACCCGCAAGCTGCCTAGAAGTGAAACATCATACCCATGGTTGGCCTTTTCACCACTCGACCTTCGGCCCATGAATCGAGCAATGCCCTTTTTGAGTTTATTCGTGGTGTGATCATGGAGGTGATCCACCCATGCAAAATATCCTTCCTTAATTAATACAGTTAAGAATCAAGCACGATCAAGGCATTCAGCCCTAATATCTTCTTTTAGGAAAAGTATCCTTTTATCCCCATGGCAAATTTGTCATCACAGGCCCCTCCCCCCTTGAATTTACTATCAATCACAAGCACTTGAAATAATCATCCAAACAACAATCCAACAATCAGTTGAATGTAAAAGCATTTAAAATGATGCTTGATCAACCAACAAAACCAATTGCATTTTTCCAAACAATGCAAGAATAGATGCAATAGCATTTTCATCTGCATGTTCGCTCCCCCCCTTGGGATCTAAGAGCAAGTTTTTTCCTTAACGCTCCCTTCTTTTTCCTAGGGTGCATGTTTTTTTTGGGGGGGTAGAAAAAGATCACTAGAGGATACTAATCCCTATTTTTTGACTGAGCATCCAAACTATTGAACTTAGGATCAAATTTCAACATCTACCAAAAGTTTACCTAGCCTCCTAGATTAAAGTTTTGTACGAAGCTTAAGCAAGTCAATCTAGGTTTCTAATTGGCCATTCATATCTTGATCCAAATCTATCAAGTCTCTAAGTAACTTTCTAGAATTTCTTGTCTCCTAATTTCATGACGAAAATCATTATGCAACCCTCACGCCCAACAAGTGTAACTCTATTGGAGACTAGATAATTGTGAAGAACCCTAACTTGCGCAATAGTGGACATCCATTTCCTATAGGTAATTGCATGTTTTCCTATGAAAGTGATCTAGGATTTGTCATCTCAATGACCTTTCTAATTAATCACAGCCAAGTATAGATTTTGCATTGCTAGTTACCCTTAGGTGTAGATGTGTTTATCATACATGTATGGGTTCAAATTGTTTTCATAATTTTAACTCTTGCACTTGAATATGCATCCTACAATTATAACAATGGAATTTTCCCCTATTGATGACCTATTCTCATGCGGCATAGTACGGGACCGAATGTATCTCATGTGAAAGTCAAAACAAGCATCTAACAAATTGGAAATGTATTACTTATATTTGGTACCGTAGTTGTATTAACATTGATACCCTTGCCCAAACCTTTGTTGCTGGTTGTGGGATTTCCACCCGCATGCGACATTCTTCTATTCAGTGCCATTCTTCACTTGGGGCCATTCTGGATTTTCTTCTCTTTTTAGGTGCAACCCTCGTTGGAACTTTAACAGCCTTTTGCTCAAATAGAGGGGCAAATGGGGAAAATACACTCGTGGGGTAAAAGCAAAGGGAAGGCACGTGTGTTTTCCCTCTGAGGGGAAAAAAACCTTCTAGAACCTTCTCTCTCTCTCTCTCTCTCTCTCTCTCTCTCTCTCTCTCTCTCTCTCTCTCTCTCTCTCTCTCTCTCTCTCTCTCTCTCTCTCTCTCTCTCTCTCTCTCTCTCTCTCTCTCTCTCTCTCTCTCTCTCTCTCTCTCTCTCTCTCTCTCTCTCTCTCTCTCTCTCTCTTGCAACGTGCCATGGCATCCTCTTTTTTCTTCCAAATGGGGGGAGAAGGGAAGGGTTTTTATAATGGGGGAGGTGGGGAGGTGGTATGGGGTGGTGGTGGTGGTGTCTCACCCCACCCACCACCCATCAACATGTGCATGGCAGCGAGGGAGTCCTCAGCCCCCAAGTGACTGTGAACTGGACGAGGTGACCAAGGGGGTAGTAGGCCACATGGACTCCCCCCTCATCATCATTATCTTCATTATCTTCTCTTCCTCCCCCCCCCCCCATCGCCACGTGTTTAGCATCGACAGGGGGGAGGAGATTTTTTAAAAAATCTTTTTTTAAAAGAAGAAAAAAATCATTTTTAAAGTACCTCCTTAAGGCTTGTTTGTGCATGTGGAAGGGAGTGCAAACCGAGAGAGGCCCAGTATGTTACATCCTCTCCCCCTTCGAGGAATCAAGATGTCCTCATCTCGAAAGGAATTGGGGGTTTCATTCTAGAACCTATGGGGTAAGACCCATCACACATTTGTTGCAACACTCTGACCACTCATAAGCATGCAGTCTTTTAAAATAACAACTTATTGTATTTAATATATTCAATTCTAGATTATAAGAGAAAAGTTTATTGTAGTTACATCTCATGAATATCTTCTAGGTTTTTTTTCTAAGTATCTAATAATCTCCTAGTAGGTTCTGGATCACTATCAATCTAGATGCAAAGCTTGTATAACTTCATTCTTGTAAGTTCAAGTTCTCTTTGAGTCCTGTTGGGATAATTATCATGAATATGTCCAATGTTGTGGCACTAGGAGCATTGGTGTTTA
Source organism: Lygodium microphyllum (assembly GCF_053477565.2). Lineage (NCBI taxonomy): Eukaryota > Viridiplantae > Streptophyta > Polypodiopsida > Schizaeales > Lygodiaceae > Lygodium > Lygodium microphyllum. The sequence goes on along the minus strand of NC_141149.1, from coordinate 66,181,807 downwards.
GGGTACTTTGGACATTCCCTTTTGAAATGACCTAGCTCCTTGCAATAGAAAGAGTGTGAAACTTTATCACTTGGGATCACAAGATTCTTGGTTGTCTTTGGCAGGATTTTCTTCTTTAGACCAAATTGCCCTAGGATCCTTTTAGTGAACCAAAGTGGTCCTTTATCTCAGAAACTCTATTTCCAAATTGTCCTCTTTTTGGATCTGGACTGAGATCCATGGACAATTGGCTTTGCTTGTAATACTAAAGAATACTCCCAAGCTTTGACATTCTGGTAAGACCCAATCTATATTAGTTGAGAAGAAACAACTTAAGAGAAATTCATTGTAAGTCATAACTGTCAGTCCTTGCTAAAGCATCTCTGATCACTTGTAAGTTCAAGTCTCAAAATTGATGCAACTCATATTACTCGAGTTAACTATAGTTACAAGAGTAAGGTTTATTCCGATACAAGTTGTATTACATGTCGATAAAATTTCTAGGGTTTCTAATCATCCTGAAGAGGTGTAGTGGGTTCTAGGTCTTCATCTTCATCTGATTCCTCTATATATCCAAAGATTGCACTTTTGTAGCTTCGTTTTCTTGGAGGCTCAATATGTTCCAGATTTAAGTCAGGGCAGTCTGCTTAGACGTGCCCAAGATCATTGCAATGGAAGCATCGATGGTTGGGACATCTCTTATGGATGTGCCCTATCTCTCCACGTGTGGCATCTCTTGTCCTAATATCGGGAATCATCTTTGTCACAATTTCTTGATTTAAGTTCTTGGATGATTGGCTTTTCTTGAAGTAATGCATATTGCAAGTCTGTTGGACGCATTGCTTCAAGATGGTGGTTCAAAGGAGAGTTCAAGACATAGCAAAACTTGGATACTTGTTGTGCAATATCCATAGGTGGTGTGTATTTTAGTAGGGATATAAACTTTGAGTAGTAAGCTTTCAATGTTAATTCCAAGTGCTTTAACTTGAAGAATTCATTCATCTTCAAAGTCTGGTAGGTTGGCGGACGATATCATCTATGTACAACATCTTTTAGTTGAACCCGAGTGACAACAGCTTTAGAAACACCTCGATCTTTACACCATTGCTTCCACTATATCCGAGCCTTGCCAAATAACTTAAGTTTGGCCATCATTTCTTGATTGGCAGAAACAATTCCCGTAGTAGAGAAATAATCATCCATCGACTCAATCTGTATTTTTGCCTACACTGCGATGTCTATTTCTTTTCCACCAAACTCGGGTGCCTTAATCTGCTTGAGAAGGAATTTCTTCTCTTGCATGTCAACATTTGTGGGTGCAAAAGGTTCCTAAAAATCAAGACATACCACTTAGGTTATTTTATTTAGGATATATCTATGAGCCATACATTAATCAGTCACATGTCATTACAAAGTTTCACTCTGATACCAATTGTAACGTGCCTTCCAACACCATGCACCTTTTTTCTCTTAGCAATCTATCAAGAGACAAATCTAAGCTTTGCTACCCGGTGCTCCCATGGAATGTTATGAGGTTTGTCACTTAGGGTTTCTCGAGTCCGCCTCGCAATGGAACGTTCGCTGCCCCACTGGGATCGACCTGAAATTTGGGTTCCTAGTGGACAAGGTCTCCTGATGGCATTCTAGGATCGAGGTCTTGAATATCCTACTTTACGCAAAGGTACCCAAGCCAAAGCGGATCCATGCTACACTTGGTTCAAAGACAACGGGCAATGAGAGGGATGCGTCACTCAACCCCTCTACCCATAGGGCATTGTCCCATTTTGCTCCCTTAAAACTGCATGAATCAGGGTTCTAACCTAACAATTTCTAAGGGTCGATAAAACCTCATGAGAAGCCTCCCAGTTCTCTAGAACCACCCTGCCGTAAGGTGGACCCAAGGGTTCCACCCACTCGCTTCTCTCAATAGGTGTTCTTTAGTTATTTAATTAGGTCCTACCACAATTATGTGTGACATTTAAAATCAGCTTCCTTAATTAAGCATTTTATGGAATAGGGTTCATTCACGTATTTTATTGCACAGACACGAATACAGAGCAAGCAATCCTTTTGACAAACAAGTTCAAACAAGCTCCTTAACTTATCTTCAAGTTAATCCTTGTATCCTGCCCATACAGCAGAAATTATATGCCCCTTCTACCCTGCAGAAGTAGCTAGTCCAAATCACATGGCACCACAAATTCCATCATTTATATGGAATAGGATCTTCCAACGTGCACAGACGTTAGGTTATGGAGGTCTTCAACTCCACACTGGTGTAGCTGGGGATGTCCAGAGCCTCCCTAACCCATAAGCTGCCTAGGAGTGAAACATCATTCCCATGGTTGACCTTTTCACCACTCAACCTTCATACCATGAATTGAGCAGTGCCCTTTTTGGGGTTATCTCTGGTGCGATCATGGAGGTGATTCACCCGTGCAAAATATCCTTCCTTAATTAATACAGTTAAGAATCAAGCACAATCAAGTCTTTCAACCCTAATATCTTATTCAGGAAAAGTATCATTTTATCCCCATGGAAAATTTGTCATCACAGACCCCCTCCAGATGAATTTACCATCAATCACAAGCACTTGGAATAATCATCCAAAAGACAATCCAACAATCAACTGAATGTAAAAGCTTTTAAAATGATGCTTGATTAACCAACAAAACCAATTGCATTTTTCCAAACAATGCAAGAATAGATGCAATAACATTTTCATACACATATTCACTCTTCCCCTTGGGATTTAAGAGTAAGTTTTTTTCTTAACGCTCCTTTCTTTTGCCTAGGGTGCATGTCAAGGCTTCCTACAAGTATTACCTTGTAAGATATTATCAAGCTAGTATTAGAGGATACTTATCCCTATTTTTCCATTAAGCATCCACTATTGAACTTAGGATCAAATTTCAACATCTACCAAAAGTTTACCTAGCCTCCTAGATTAATTTTTTGTACAAAACTTAGGCAAGTTAATCTAGGTTTCTAATTGGTCGTTCATATCTTGATCCAAATCTATCAAGTCTCTAAGTAACTTTCTAGAATTTCTTATCTCCTGATTTCATGACGGAAATTGTTATGCAATCCTTGCACCCAACAAGAGTAACTCTATCTGTAACGTGTCCGCTCGTCCACTTGTGGGACATGTATTAGCAGCCCATCGAGAGGAGGGTCTAGAAAGCTCCACCTGGCACTCCTAAGGAATGGCATAGGGTTTGCGATCTAGGTTTTCCCGAGTTTTCCCCGAGCGAAACTGTCTGGCCGTTCCCACTTAGGATCGACCTGAGGTCAAGGTTCCTTTCCTACCAGCAATGTCTTTAGGAAGAAGCTAGCGTCGAACCACTTTGCGTAGAAACAATGGAGTCGAAGCGGATCCAGCCTGCATTTGCTTCATGGAGAATGGGAAACGAGAGGGATGAGAAACTCAACCTCCCTACCATAAGGCATAGTCCCATTCCTTTCCCTTAAAACAGCATAAATCGGGATTTTAACCCTACTGATACTAGGTCTTCATAGTCTTGTTATCTCGTCATTTGAGAAAAGTTCCCAGCTAACTGGGACCACCCTTCCGTAGGACGGACCTAAGTCACATCCACTACACTTTCCTCTGTTTGCTTTAGTTATCTAATTACCTACCACATTATGGTTTGACATACAAAAGCAGCTTCCTTATTTAATCAAGTTAATCACTCATTCCTTCACGTAACTTAGGCACTGACACAAAAAAACAATGTCAAGCAAGTTCCTTTTCCTCAAGTAACTGATCTTTATTAATCATAATTCTGGAGTACATCCAATATCATCCCCGAAGGCTATCCCAGCAATCTACAAGATTGCTGCTCCAAGTTCCGCCCGTTGACTAGTACATGAGCCTCGAGATCCCATCTTGAGTCACGTCGGCCTCTTGTGCGGGATTCGAAGGCAAGGGATTTACAACCAGAGCCTCCCCTGGCACTCAAGCGTCCTCCCGCTCTAAGCAGCACCCACGGAGAGACCTCTCGTGGCGGGTTAGGTCCATATACCCGACACAACTAACAACCCCCTTGGATAGGGCCAGGCAGACAGTCGGAGGTAACTATTCTTGCCTCTCCCTCCAGGCTTTTAACCTGAAGCATTAAATCTTTTTCCTTGGATTAATTCATTGAGCAAAGGATATCAAACAATGTACCTAAGTATACAAGCACAAACATTTCGGAGGTCACTTGTACACCCAACTGCTAAGGTGTGGCTCCTTTTTTTCGGATGCTCCCAGCATCTGATCCTGGATCGTTCACGACTTGGCGAGATCCCAATAATCTCAAAAAAGATTATGCAAGCAAATGTTCTTGGTAAGTTAACTTATTTTGACTTGCCCTTTCCCTGGGGTTTTACCTTATGGTATCCTAACCTAACCCAAGCATCAACTGGTCAATCAAGGAAACGGACATGCCTTATTTGCGACCCAACCAAGGGTCTTTTATTCTTCTAGTTCCAGCCAAGTTCAGTTAACACACTTGGCAACACATGACTCTTCATCTAGGCCTTCAAGATACAGTCTAGATGCATGTGTCCCTTCCATCTCTCTCTTAGTGTGATACTATGCGGAGTTTCCCAATCATCCTTACCCATCATGCACATGGTGCGTTTAGTGTATTTGTACATCCTAAATGACCTTTAACTCTCTTCATACCTCGCAATCAATACTTATTCCTAATGCACCGGATCACATGTGACTTACGTATATGAAAGTTCAGGTTTCTTTTCAATAGTGCAAATGCATTTTACGAACGGAAACTAACATTTCATGTGTTTCTTTTAATCATGATTGCGAAGCATAAATTCTAAATGACTATTCATGCACTGAACTGGTTTAAAAGCTATTATTTTATGTGAAATAATGTGAAAACCTTATCATTCTATGTGTGTAAAAGCTATCATTTCATGCATATAAACTTATGCGAACTCCATACTCTACCATTTCACACATGCAACCGAGCACTTAGAGTAAACAAAAACCCTAAGACTCATTCGTGTTCCATGCACGTAGCTAACCCCTTCGTTTCTTCACGAAAAATAATACATAATTAATTATAAAGCTTAGAACCTGGGTTTGATTCGTGATCGTAAGGGCATTCGTTGCGTTGGTCGCTCCACTTGCCTCTCCCACATTACTGGTACCGATGGTAGCTTTGGCACCTACGCTTCCCGCGACTTTCTTTTTGGGGGCCATTTTTACGCGGAGTTTGGACAGTCTGGACCTTAATGGCCTTTAGGACGACAGGCTTGGGTAGGAAAGGTCATTAGATGGGGGTTCTTCGCCAAAGGGGTGGTTTGAGTGTGGCTCCTCGCCTTCACCTCTCGCCAACTCTCTCTCTCTCTCTCTCTCTCTCTCTCTCTCTCTCTCTCTCTCTCTCTCTCTCTCTCTCTCTCTCTCTCTCTCTCTCTCTCTCTCTCTCTCTCTCTCTTCTTCTTCTTCTTCTTCTTCTTCTCTTCTCCTTCTCTCTCTCTCCCTCTTCTTCTTCTTTTCTACTCTCCTTCTCCTACTCTCTCTCTTCCTATTCTTCTCTTCTTCTCTTCCTCACCTCTTCCTCTTCTTCTTCTTTTCTCTTCTTCTCCTACTCTCTCTCTCTCTCTCCTTCTCCTCCTCTCTCCCTCTCCTCTTCCTCTTCTTCTCCTACTCTCTCTCTCTCTTCTCCTCCTCTTCTCTCCCTCTCCTTCCTCTTTTTCTCCTTTTCTCCTTCTTCTCTTCTTCTTCTTCTTCTCCCTTCTCTCTCTCCTTCTCTTCTCCTCTCCCTCTCCTCTTCCTCTTCTCTCTCTCCTTCTCTTCTTCTCTCCCTTTCCTCTTCCTCTTCTCTCTCTCCTTCTTTTCTTCTCTCCCTCTCCTCTTCCTCTTTTTCTCCTCTTCTCCTTCTCTTCTTCTTCTTCTTCTCCCTTCTCTCTCTCCTTCTCTTCTTCTCTCCCTCTTCTTCTCTTCTTCTCTTCTTCTCTTCTCTCTCCCTCTCCTTCTTCTTCTCTCCTTCTCCTTCTCTCCCTCTTCCTCCTCTTCTCTCTCTCCCTCCTTCTTCCTCTTCTTCTTCTCTTCTTCTCCTTCTCTCCTTCTACCTCTTCTTCTTCTTCTTCTTCTTCTTCCCTCTCTCTCCCTTCACTTCTTCTCTCCCTCTCTCTCTCCCTTCACTTCTTCTCTCCCTCTCCTCTTTTCTGCTCACGAGGGGGGCTACAGCAGACTAGCAGTCGAGGAGGGGGGTGCCTTCAGTCGAAAGCCCCAAGGGGGCGCTATTACTACCGAACAGAGGGGGGTGGCTTCAATCGAAAGGCCCAGGTGGCATTGTTGCAACCGCAGGGAGGAGGTGAGGAGCACGAAGGTGGGGGGCGCTATTGTCTGCCATCATCCAAGGGGGTGCCGTCTGTAGCCAAGGGAGGGGGAGGAGCCTCCCCTTTTATAGGAGGGGGAGGAGGTGGGTGGCATGGCCATCCCTCCCACCTGGGGGGCTACATGCCCCCCATTACCACCACATCACTCCCTCTCTCTCTCTCCCCGACGTGCTGTCGGTGGGGAGAGAGAGGGGGAGTTTAAAAAAATTGAACTAACAATATTTTTTTTTTGAAATTAAGGGGGGGGGGGGTTCCTATGGGGGAGAAAACACGGGAATGTTACATCCTCTCCCCCTTAGAGGAATCGAGATGTCCTCATCTCAAGAGGACCTGGGGGTATTGTTGGATGAGAGTATCTTCATCCACCCAGGTGGCATCCTCTTCGGGATAATCTTTCCACTGGATGAGGTATTCTCTCAAGGTCCTTGACCTCAAATGCCTCTCCCTAACATCTAGGACTCTATCAAGCCATAGCTCAAGGACTCCTTGGCTAGGCATTACAATTTGCTGATCATCAAGTACATGGTTCGGATTAGGTAGATACTTTTTCAATAGGCTAACATGGAATACATTATGAATCTTTAGGGTTGCGAGTAGATGTAGTCTGTAAGCATTAGGTCCTAGGCACTTAGTGAAATTATAAGGTCCACAATACCTTGGACTTAGCTTCTTGTACTCTCCCAAGGACAGTGAACTCTTTTTAGGGCGTACACGGATGAAGACCATATCACCTTCAACGAAGGATCTATCTTGCCATTTCAAGTTAGCGTAAGCCTTTTGTCTATCCTTGGCAGCTTGGATGTCTTGTCTTATTGATTTAATTTGATCATCCATGTCTTCTAGCATCTGCCTTGAAGCTTCTACCCTCAAAGTTGGATCCGAGAAGCTCAAAGGGGTACGACAATCGTGCCTGGTGTCTCACCCTGCCCACCACCTATCAACATGTGCATGGCGGTGGGGGAGTCCTTCACCCTCGAGGTGGCCACGGACTGGACGAGGTGGCCAGGGGGTGGTAGGCCATGTGGCCTCCCTCCTCATCATCATTATCTTCATTATCTTCTCTTCCCCCTGCCACCTGTTCGGCATCGATAGGGGGGAGGACATAAAAAAAGTTTGCTTTTTTTTTAAAGAAGAGAAAAAAAACATTTTTAAAGAGCCTCCTGAAGGCTTGTTCGTGCGCGTGGAAGGGAGTGCAAATCGAGAGAGGGAGATTTAACCATTTTTGTCCTAGTATCTTACAATTCATGTATCGAATGTAGGAAGCTCGAGGGCTACTAAAACTCATGGCTCAATTGAGCAGGGGGCTTGCTTGTGCACAGAAGCATAGGGGTAGCTCACATTTGAAGCGTAGGAGCTTCTTATTAATGGAAGTAGGGAGCTTACTGATATCTATAATAGAGGAGAAGGAAGAAGAAGATTATTGATTTTTGTTCTATATCTAAGAGAGCTCTAGGCTCAATGAAATTGAGAGGGAGGCGATGATGTTTTTCCCAAATTTAAGTTTGCAATAATACATAAAATGCCTCGATTGATCATGCAGTGCAAATTTGCTAATTTTGGCTATAGTATTAGCCTTAAATCATTAATGCTAAAAGCCTTAGTCTAAAAGGCTTTAATGATAGCCTTACATTATCCCCTTTCACACTATGGAGACTTTGAACTAGTTCAAACTTGTGTTCACACTCAAAGAAGACTTGAACTAGTTATCTACAGAGTTGCTTTCATATAGTGAGGATGAACTGAATTGGTTTGGTTTGAACCAATTCATAGGTTTCGTGTTCACATTGCAATGAGAAGAACTATTTGTTTCAAGGTCAAAGGTTGGTTTCTATGCCACTTCACATGCCAATTTGAATATGAAAATTTATTAGAAAAAAAATTATGGTTTGAGCTTGTCACGGGCTTCATAGGCTTGGCACAAAAATTTGCAACAAAAAAGTATTTGGATGCTTTTCGGAATGTACGAGCACCGTTTTGATGCCCTTTTAGAATTTCTTATTGGACAATCAATATATCACATGTGGCATTATGTATGGATATATTTGATAGTAGTTGTATGACAACTATATCATTGGAACTCAATTTATATATATATTCTTGTGTATTCTTAATGCTTTTTGGTCTCAGATTTGAGTAGTTGATGCTCAAGTCTTGTTCACATGCTTGAATAGTGATTTGCCACACTGTGCATTGATAGTTTTTTGAAATTGCAACTATCATAATGTTAGAACTGATATAGATTACCTAGATTGTTGGTGACAAGTTGACCAAGGACAACTACATTGTGTGGTCTTATCATATGGAACATTTTTTGATGGCCCGAGAGGTCCATGGGATCTCATAATCGGTGAAGATGGATACCTTGAACTTCGTGAAGAGCGGAGGAAAAGAAGGCCTACAAAGACTGGACATGTAAACGAAGGGTTTTACATTGGATATATATATGCCTTTTAGAGACATTGATCATGCACATCAAGAAAGCTAGCATATGTAAAGATGCTTGGGATATTATTGAGAAGATATATGGCACTTTCACACAGAGGCAAGGAAGTTACATCTAAAGGAGAGATTACATAGTATATGGTGTGGGAATCCAATCATCAGTGATTATGTTGCAAAGATAAAGCAAATTATGAAGGACATTGCTTTGATTAATACTCTTATGAGGGATGATGTGATGACTGGTTTCTGTTACTTTGAATGGACTTGGACCTACATACAAGTCCCTCAACACTTCAATTTTTGTGAGAGGTGGTTTTACACCTCACTTTGAATAGATGATTTCTTTGTTGCTTATGGAAGAAATAAATTTGAGTCTTAATGCATCTGACAGTAGGCTAAATGCTAGTTAGGAAAGTGTATTCTACCATTAGATAGATCATATTAGCTCATCAAGAGCTAGAGGATCTTCATATGCTCATGGAGAAAGCTTTGCTCATGGTTGTAGCTCTTTTAGTCATGGAGAATTTATACTTAGAGGTAGGGGGAGATACTTTTCTAGAGATAGAGGATGGTCTAGTGCTTATAGAGATTCTGCTTGCCATTATTGTGGAGAGTTTGGCCATTTTGAGAAGGAATACTACCATAAGTAGAATGCTATATCTAGAGGTCATGGAAGGACATAGGATGGTCATTATGTGTTAGATATGCCCAATGCCCCACCCTCATAAGGTGCGACCAATGATCCATGGTGCTCAAATTTGTAAGGCCCCCATTATGAGGAGAAGCCAAATGTGAGCTTGGATATTGGTTGAGTCCTAACTTGTATATCAGATGAGGTCTATGTGATCGGATGGCAAAAAGGTGACCATTGTGGGTCTAATCTTTGGGTTGGACTGAGTAGTTAAGCCGGTAACAACTCAAGGCACATTGCATCGAGTTGCGGGGTAAGGGAGCTAAGAGGGGCCCCTATTTTGGGGTTCGAGGGCCGTGAAAGCGGCCTCTGGGCTGGGGGGTCCCAAGGGGGCCAGTGGCCCCCTAGCTGGGGTCTAGGGGTAGCGCCCCCGACCCGACAATAAAGCGAATATTCCATGGCCGACTAGTGGCAGCTCATATGGTAGGTCGATCATGCCAACCTAACCGCCTTCATGGGCTATAAAAGCTAAACCCCTTCATAGCCATCAATCATCTATCTTTCACCCAGTCAGAGTTGTTCCAGCTAGCCTTAAGCTCTTCACCTATCTTCTATCTAGATCACCATCTAAGCTTCACTACAGAATCGCACGGGTGGACAAAGCCATCGTTGTATCAGTTGTTTGGAGTTAAAGAAATTTTCTAATTCTCCTCTTTTATGTTGTGTACTCTCTATCTATATCTCTTTCTCAAATTCTATTCATTGCGCCGTGTAATTTTTACATGGTATCAGAGCCCACAGGGGCTCTAGGGATCGAAGAGTGCGCAAGAGGCAAAGGCTTCAACAGCAAAGAGAAACAATGTCATCTTTCGGAAGCAGTTCTGGCGCATTAAGAAGCGGTGCAGGAGGTGGTGCTACTGTACCAGCTATTCAAACACTGAGGATTTGTCCACCAACCTTCAGCGAAGGCAAGTTAGATGGTACAAACTATACCTTGTAGAAGTTCAAAATTACAACTATCCTTGATTCTTATGAGCTTTTGGAGGCAGTGCTGGGGACTGATGTAGAACCACAACCTACCCCCAACCCATCAAATCCTAGTGTGATGATTCCTCCGAATGTAGACCTTCTACGAGCTTGGAAACGAAGGAATGCAGATGCATTGTGTGCCTTAGTTACAAGTTGTTCTGATAGTGTTCTGACTTTGATTTAGCATACAACCAAAGTATCAGAGACTTGGAAACTGAGGAGTCAGTATGAAATGCGAAACCAAACAAGGATTCTAAACTTGGAGAATCAACTAGCAACGCAGAAGTTTGCTGAAGGAGAGACAACTGAAGCATTCATCACTCGGATTAAGAATCTACGCGACCAGATGGCTGGTGTTGGGATACAAAAGACTAGCGAGGAGCTAGCTCGGAGGTGTCTTAGGATTTGTCCATAAAAGTTTGATGGACTAGTAACCTCCCTTAATACTCAGGTGAGACCTCAAGCTTTGAGTTTTGAGAAGTTTTGTGCATTATTGCTGGAGGAGGAGTTGAGTTTGAAAGCCTGAGAAGGAAGCAACAATGGAGATGCTACACTCTCTGTGAATGCAAAAGGCAAAGGTAGTTCCTCCACCAAAAATGATGGTGACAAAAAGAAGAAGGGCGATAAGAAGAAGTTTCAAGGAGAGTGCTTCTACTACAAGAAGAAAAAGGACATGCAATCGCAGATTGTTGTGTCAATAAGGCAAATGAAAAGAATGGTACCCTTAAAAGTAAAGGGAAAGAGACAGGCAATATGACTGAAGCAGAGTTGGAGTTATTCATGGCGACCATTGAGGAGGTGTGCTCCTCGGCGCAAGAATAATGTACCACTAACTCATGGGTGTTGGATAGTGGGGCCTCCCATCACATGACCAACAAGAAAGGTCTATACAGTTCTATATAGCCTCTACAAGAATCCATCACCATCACGGTTGGAAATGATGCAAAATGCCCTGTTGCGAGCACAGGTATTATTTCATTTGTTGATGCAATTGGTGATGTCAAAAAGATTTCAAATATGTTGTATGTTCCCGAAATTAGGAGAAATCTCTTATCAGATGCTGCCATAACTGATCTTTGTCATTAAGTGAGGTTCAAGAAGACAGGTGCAAAAATTTTTGATAGTGATGGAAAAGTTGTTGGCAAAGGAGAAAGAAGGAACAACCTATATGAGCTAAGTGCCCTTACAGCCACTGTTGGAGTGGGCACAAGTAAGCTTTGGCATGAAAGGTTTGGACACATCGGATTTGCAGTGTTGAAGGAGATGCACAAGCAAGGTATGGTTGCTCACCTACCTGCAATGACTGAATTGAAGGAACCTTGTGAAGCTTGTATGATGGGCAAGCAACAGAAAAAGGCATTTCCACAAAAAAGCAAGAATAGAGCACAGGCTTCTCTTCTAGAGTTGGTGCATGCTGGCTTGTGTGGAAAGATGCCTACACTGGCCTTGGGGGGATCTTCTTATTTTATGTTGATTGTCGATGACTACAGTAGGAAGATGTGGGTGTACTTGCTTCATGATAAGGCTCAAGCTTTTGGTAAGTTTAAAGAATGGCTAAAACTTATTGAGAATGAAGTAGGGAAAAGTGTGAAGAAATTTAGAACAGATATGGTGGTGGTGAGTTCAACTCAAAGGATTTTGAAGACTTTTGCAAGAGTAAAGGGATCAAGCGTCAATTGACGACGCCTTACACACCTCAACAGAACGGTGTTGTGGAACACAGGAATTTCACCATTGTGGAGATGGCAAGATGCATGCTAAAGGGCAAGGGATTGCCTAGCCATTTTTGGACTAAATCTGTTAATACTACAATCTACATTTTAAATCGGAGCCACACAAAGGCTCTCAAGGGAAAAACACCTCATGAGGCTTACACTGGTAAGAAACCATCTGTCTCACACTTCAGAATTTTTGGATGTGAATGTTATGCACATATTCCAAATGAGAAAAGAAACAAGTTACAACCAAAAAACAGAAAATGTATCTTCTTGGGTTATAGTGATGAATAGAAGGCTTACAAATTATATGACCAAGAAACAAAGAAGATCATCGCAAGCCGTGATGTGGTGTTCAAGGATCAGCTACATACAGTGGAGGAGAAGGCAAGTTCTTTCACTTTATCATCAAGCGAAGAAGTAGTCCACTATGAACTTCTCTCGAGAGTTGTCCCTATCCTTAAGGATGAGGAAGCATCATCTTCACATTATGAGGAAAAAGTTCACCAACCTGACATCACCCCATCGGAAAAGCCATTACCGCATTGGGTGAAGCAGCTCTATGACCACAATAATCCTATGCTCACATCTGTTGAGGAGAAGGCAGACAGACCAAGGAGGTCTTAGAGAATAGAGGAGCGAAGGAGGGCTTCTACTCACATAGTCAATATGGTGTTGATGGTGGCTGAGATTATGAGAGAAGTAAAGGAACCAACTAACTTAGAAGAAGCACTTGCAGATCCAGCATGGAAGTCAGCTATGCAAGCCGAGTATGACAGCATAATGAAGAATGACACTTGGGAGCTAGTGGATTGGCCAGCAAAGCGAAAGGTTATTGGCACCAAGTGGATCTAGAAAGTAAAGTACAAGGCTGATCATACTTTAGAAAAGTACAAAGCTAGACTGGTTGCACAGGGTTTTTCACAGGTTGAAGGGTTTGATTTTCAAGAGTCATTTGCCCCAACTGCCAAAATGACCACTATTCGCACAGTACTTGCAGTGGCCACCCACAAGCGGTCACCATGTAATGTCCCCATTACTTAGTTTATTTTAAGGTGCGTATACGTGGTGTTGCACGTCCACACATAGAAAAAAAAAATTGCAAAATCTCTACAGGATTTATAGGAAGCAGGACTAGTTTACTAGAATAGTCTGAAATCTCTAGTATCATGTTTAGATGACTTAATTTCCACTTTAGATGGATTCAAATATATACAGTGACTTATTTTGAAGGAAATAAGTCGTCCAAGACAAAATATGGATAAAAACAATGCGATTTGAAGAAGAAGTTTGAGATAAAAGATTTGGGTGAGCTGAGATACTTTCTTGGTATTGAGGTGATCAAATGTGATAATGGTATATGGTTGTCCCAAAGGCATTATGGCTTGGATATGTTATCCATGTATGGTATGATAGCATGTAAGCCTCTTTCAATACCATTGGAGCAAAATGTGAAGTTGAATGCTGACGTTGGGGATGAGATAGAAGACCCTACTATGTTCAAGAGGATAGTAGGGAGTTTGATTTACATGACTATCACAAGGACAAACTTGAGCTATGTTGTTGGCCTTGTCAGTCAGTTTATGAAGATGCCTAGAAAGCCTCATTTGGATACAGGTATATTGAGGTATGCGAAGTCCACTTTACATTATGGAATTTTTTATGAGGCAGGTAAGGACGTACAGGTCTTTGGATACACAGATACAAATTGGGATGGTAGCATGTCAGACAGAAGATCTACAAGTGGATTCATGTTTCCCCTTGGTAGTGCAGCAGTTACATGGAGTAGCAAAAAGCAACCTAGAGTTGCTTTATCGAGTACAGAGGCTGAGTGTAGAGGTGCTGCTATGGCAGCATGTGAGGTGATATGGCTACAAAAGTTATTAGGTGATTTGGACGAGCAGGGAGATGGTCCAGTTGTCATTCATTGTGACAACATGAGCAACATACAGCTAGCTAGGAAGCTAGTGTTCCATGCTAGGACAAAACATATTGAGGTGCACTACCATTTTGTGAGAGAAGGTACTTGCATGAGAGATTGACTTGGTATATGTTAGCACATAGGATCAGATAGCTGACATTTTCACGAAGACATTGGGTGTAGAGAAGCTTCGAAAGTTCCGAAGCTTACTTGGAGTTGAAGAGATAGAACTGAGCTTGAGGGGGACGTGTTGAGATGGCAAGCTCAACACGTGTGGACATTGACGATAGACCGCCTGGCTAGATGAGTCCACACGTCTACACTTAGCACGTTGGTGGTCATTATGATACTCACATGGCCACTGACTTATCACTTATTATATTTAGTTTGTTACACCTACCTACAGCTGGCAAAGATATAACGCTAGTCAATTAGTGTAGTCAATTATGCATTGTTTGACTTAGAAGGTCACTTTCCTTTATGTTGTATCTTATCTATACTTTGTGTGTATTGTATAGTAGGTGAAGAAGAAAACAAAATCAGCAAGAAAATGTTTTGGCCTCCATCTCTCTTCTTGTGTGTTCTTGAGTGAGCTTCCTCTTATGTATACAATGTGTGTTTGGCGCAGCACCTCAAGCAAGTCCCCCCACCATGCGATTCTTGACATCATGCAATGTAACTACCAAGAAAAAGGGAGGAAGATTGTCCTTAAAGTCAATTCCCTGTGAAGACAAGTGGCTAAAAATAGAATGAACTCATTTAAATGGAGAGACATAAAAGTCCCCTCCTTCATACAAAGGTCCATGAGTTGCTTCAGCCAATACATTTGAGAGATAGGGCTCTACTTATCATAAGCATTACAAATCTTATCCAATAACTACAAGGTGTTCTATCCATCAGAGACAATATTATATTAGACCTACTTAAAGAGTGATAAAATGATTGTAGATTTACATAACTCATCTAGCTCAGCCCAATCCTCTACATCAAAGCATTTGGGCTTTACACCCTCATGTCTCAATGGATTAATCTACAATATCTACACTAGAACCTACTAGAATTGTGCTTTCCAATAGGTGTAATTTATGCCATCCAACTTCTCAATGTTAAAGATAGCACTATCATTCGATCCACTAGCATAATGCAAGGGATGAAAGCACAATCCAAGATAAAGAGGTTGCTGGAAATGATAGCAAACTAGTCCCAAAAATAAGAGAAACTACCAAAATGGTGAGCTAGCCACAAACTATAATCAACCAAGTATCAAATCCAATTGATTGTTCTTAGATAGAATATATAAAACTAAAATGATAGGCTACTGTAATAAATTGCAGTAATATTCCAACAACCACATGTGAATAACTAAGAAAGAAAGGCTAGGAACAACTGGCACTAAAAGCTATCACAATTGTAGTGTGTCTGTAAACATACATGCGATAAGCATAGCCATTATACACATAGGAGATCTTAGGATAAAGAGAAGAGAACTATTAAATGCATAACCCACTAAGAAAAGATCAATACATAACCCAGAAGCATATAAATATCATTGAGAAAACATTGACAAACATAAGTGCCAGGTCCAAAGTAAGTGATCAAATGTATCCATTGTAGGGTAATTGCATCCAATACATCTCAAGAGAGCATGTACATAAAGTATCCCACGATCTGAGTGAAAGTAAGCTCAAGCTCAATTGTATAAATCCAAAGCTCTATGTAACATCCAAAGTAGTGCAAATAACTCCCACTAGAACAAAATCAAATGCCAAATGAATAATACATCAAGTACATGGCATCTAAGTATCCAAGACACATGAAGCATAAGCCGAAAGCATAAAAGCTAATAGATTCTTTAAGCTTGTAATTGCATAAGCCACTAAAGTAACCAAGGTATGCAACCACATCCAAGATCAATGTAAGGGAGCCCAAATCTCAACTCAAAAGCATGCATATCATATTGGGAAGTATACATAACAATTGAAGTAGCAGGCACATCTACTAAGTATCTCATAAAGCATCAATAAGCATTAGGCATAAGCTTTTCATCGATAAATGCTTGCTATCTTGTTATTACAACATTAAAATGACAATGAACTCTGAGCTATTTCAAGCTCAAATTAGTCCTAAAAGCATCACCATACCATTCGAGCACCAAAATAGCATCGTTCAAGTGTCAAATATGCATTATGGAATTTACTATTTCCTAGTCAAACCAAACTATTCTATTATGTATGAATTAGAGAGAAAAAAGCTACATATAATCAACTCTATGAGTATCCAAATCTGTAGCTCTCATTGAACTCTTTGTTTCTAGCTATAGAACACCTAAATCTGATATCGTATGCAAAAGTTATGGCCAAAATACGACAGTGTTGTCAAGTTGCCATAGCTATCCACCACTTCTCTAGTATGCTCTGTATCCACTCAAAATAGATAAAATGGCTGCTCCTCAGCTCAATAAGCACTCAACAAGTCTCAACTAAGCCTTGGGAAGCTCCTCAATAAGCACGAAGCAAGTGAAAACAAGTTGGAAGAAGGAAAAACTCAATGCATACCTTGAGAGGAAGAAACAATGGTTGCCATGAAACCTTGACTTAAAGCTTTAAATCTGGGATGAGGCAAATGATGAGAAGATCCTCGAATGGTTTGCTATGATACTAGTTGAAAGATAGAGCCTGGCATGAAAGCACACAAGCAGAAACAAGAGCAAAGTAAGAGCTACGGTGGATGGAGAAAGAGAGAGAGAGAGAGAGAGAGAGAGAGAGAGAGAGAGAGAGAGAGAGAGAGAGAGAGAGAGAGAGAGAGAGAGAGAGAGAGAGAGAGAGAGAGAGAGAGAGAACTCCAACAGTCATAATGTGTGACCATTTTCCCTTACTCAAATATCATTGAAAGAATAAAAAATGAAGTGACACCAATGGATACCCAACACCTACCGTATACAAGTACTATCAGTGTAATACACGGGTGGTTAGGCATAGGTGCTTTTATGCCCAATAGTGTATTGAGCCAAGACTTTGGAATGGAGTGAGATCAGATAGGATTCATGCCTTCCACTCAAACTTTTAATCCTTGTCAAATCATAAGGTTACTTTTTAGTAGAATTCTGAGTGAAATGTTGACTTGGGTTGATGCAAGTGTTGCAATTATAGAAGGTTAAATGTTCTCATAGGTGTATTGCAAGTGACTTGCATCTAAAACAAGAGAAACCTCTTGTTTCATAGGTTGTGGGGACTGATTGTTGGCTTAGTTGTGACCTCATTTATTATTGTGTCCCCACTTACATGGATGCATTAAGTATCTGAGACATGCTAGGGAGGTTGATCACCTCATCATCTTGTTCTTTGTGCAACTCATCTTGTGTTGCTTTCATCCATTCTTTGAGCTCGTCAATTGCAATTAGTTATTGCACTGGGTTGAGTTAATCATTGTCATTGCAATAATCTCTTTTTTAGTTTATGGTCATGCCACTTTCTATGCTAAATATTGGAGTGGTTTGTGGGATCAAAGAGAGTCCTTCACTCTTAAGTTTGAGTCCAACTCTCTTTCTCCTTTTCTTAGCACTCTTTTTGCCAATCATTGAACAGTTCATTGTCATAGGACCTGGGATGCTAACTCACCCATTTGCTTTGTACACAAGTGATAGCATGTACTAGAATGGAAATTATATGTTCATCATTAATCATATCTACTGCAAATAGGCTTAAGGGTATTGAAGGCACAATGGCCTTGTTAGTTCTTGCCTTGTGCTGTGGATAGCCACAATTACATATGTGTGATTCCACATTTTGTGTAGTGTTGATCCATTTCATTTTCCTTAGCGTGCTCCAACTTCTATGGGCATCGTGAAGATATGTGTCCTAGTTTCCCACAAATCCAACAAGGGATAGGGCTCCTAGGGGATGGTACTCCTCACCCATGGCCTCATCCTAACATAATGATCAAAATGGAACTGTAATCCATAAGGATTAGGCACTTATCTTCCTCATAGTAAAAGAAGGGTTCATGTATTCATCCTCTTTAGTGGGTTCCTCAATGAAGTGGATAGAGGCATCCCTAGGTAGATGTGTGATGATGGGGGGTTTAGGTGTTCCTAAATGGTTTATTTCCTCCCTATGCATGGGCACTCAATGTTTAGGAGGGCCATCAATGCCAAGTATTGACCAAGTGGGGGTTGTCTAGGATAATTGGAACCTTGGTTATAGTGTTGATAGAGGAAAAGTTTGAACCAGGAAGCTTTGTGGGGCTTTGTAATATGTAGCTTCATGACTAAGATGTCCACCATTTGTGCACAAGTTGGTGGTTTGGAGCATTCCAAAGGGAGATGGTCTTCACCACAATGTATGCACTACATGTTTTGGCAATATGGCTTTGAGACTTTTAGAGACTCTACCATCTTGAGTAACTCTTGATGTTGCTTATTGATATCAACAATTAATTCTAGCATCTCTTTACTCTCTGTCTGAGTTTTTCCTATATAGATTTCTTGGTGGGATTCCATTGTTCGTTTTGTCCCTACCATGTTCTTTATGAAGGTTATCCACATAGATAGCCTCGTCGAGGATATCCTTGATGATGGAGCGATTTAGCTCACAATTTTTGGCTAAGGTCTTATAAATCTTTTCATTGTGGATGCCCTTGATAAAGGCTTTTGTGATTGCCTTGGGTGTGGGTCTCTCTGTAAGGGGTATGTGTTTAAACAAGCTCCTGACCTTAGAGAGGCAGTCTCTCATGCTCTCTTCTTCTTATTGTTCAACATTGATTAGTCGTCACACAATGAGGTCGTCCCCATAACTAGCTTCAACAAAATGCTTGATGAACATGTCTTTTAGGAATATAAAGGAGGCCTTCTCAATGACATCTAGGCCTTGAACTAGGTACACCATTTTTCACCTAGGTAAAGCCCAAATGCTTATGCCTAGTTGGCATCTTCCACAAGGTTACTTGCCACACAAATTTGTTGAATTGTTCTATGAAATTGTAAGGGTCATAATTGACTCTCTATTTATCTAATTGTTTCACCATTATTGATTGGTCTCTATAAGTCAGTGTGCTTTCTATCCTAGTCAGAATGGTTTGAGCAATGTGTGTTTTGACTTGGAGCATGTCTAACGGGTCAAAAAGTCATCTTTGCACAAGATTAGAGAGGGAATCTTGTGATGAGCTAGTTGCTCCTTACATTGAACAACATCCTATGGATGCTATCCATTTTTGCTTGCATTGTGGCAAGTTGCAGCTTAATGTCATTGTTGAGGTCAACCACGCAGTTGATGGTAAGCGCTCCTTGTCCTTTTAGCTCTACTAGCTTCTTTTGTAATGCTTCAGGAGTTATGCTTGAAACATCAAGCTTGTAGCTTGCTAAAAGCTATCGATTGTGGCTTGGAAATCATTAGAATTACCTCCTGAGTATCCATAGTGCTTACTGAGGTCCCTATGGTCTCTAAGTTAACTAGGTTGATAATCTTATTTATGAGGTCATGTACATGTGTATTTTCTAGGTCAAGTGTGCGACTAGGACTTGAATCCCTACTATTAGGCAGAGTATGAATCTCATGACCACTTCTTAAGCACATGCAAGTCTTGTGCTGATCTTAGTCCATAAGTCAGAAAGGTGTCGTGGCGATCACTTTGATCGTATGTGTGAGATGTATGAGTTCTCTTTTGTGCATTGTTTGGTTTTGTTGTTTCCATTTTATTTTATTTGTTGGTGTGGTTTATCTTTTTTATTGGTTTCATTATTTTGAAAGAAATTTTTAAAATAAAACTTTCTTATGGAATACACCTTGATTATGATGTGCAATGTGTAAGAGTGTATGTGTTGTGCAACGAATGATTGTGGGCTATTGTGGTGCCATGCATGGAATTGTAATGTGATTAGGATGCAATGAGTTTACAATGTTCAGGAATCTACATGCATGCACATGGGGCATAGGTAGGCACACTCACGCAAGCATAAATGCTCACAAGAATACATGAATGTACACACATCACAAGTATACAATGATGCTCACTCATATTCACTTTGTGCTAATGAATGCACCTAAGTGCCTGTATGAGTGCAATGAGCTAGGTGAATGTGTAATTGTATGTGCTCAAACTTTAGTTATGCAAGGTGAATGCATAATGTTCGTGGTGGGTAATTAATGAATTATGCAAGTGTACATATGTGTGTGGCATGATATCTTTATGTGTAGAATAAGAACTCTAAAAGTTATGAATGCTAGGGTGAATGTTGGCTATCTGCATAGTAGTGTTCACAAGCACACATGAGTTTCCACAAGCATGCATAGATGCATACTAGTGTACATGGTGGCCAACACATGGTTACTAGTGTTTACTTGTACTCAAGGGTGTATTTTAGGTGTATGTTAGTGTGCAATGTGTCTTTTTGTATTACTCTTGGGTACCCTGATGCATGGTGAAATGTGGATGGTTTATGAATGTGCAAGTGTATGTTGTGAGATGCACTATGTGTATGCAGTCGGATGCACTATAGGTGCAAATGGGCTCACTATGTGCAAGAGGATGCACTAGGATGTAGATGGATGCACAATGTGTGGTGAAGATGTAGTATGTGCAGGCTGATGCATTATGGATGTAGGTGGATGCAAAGTGTGTGGTGTATAAAGATGGATACACTATGTGCTATATGGATGTGGTGTGTGTTCTCAGTGTGTGCCTATAGGTGGAGGCACAATGTAGGCCAATGCACACCATAGGGGAGTGGATGCACTGTAGGTATATGGATGACTAATGAGTCTGTCGGTGCATAATGGGTTTGTGAGTTTCTTAGGTATGTGTTGATGGTTGCACAGTACATAGTGGGAACACTATAAAGTGGATAAAAAGTGGGTGCTTAGTGTGGATGCACTACGTGTTGCTATAGGTGCACTAAATAGTTTGGGTGGATGCACGCATGTAGACAAATGCATGTGTGCCACACCAATGAATCATCAAAGCACCCTACTCTTTGCACTTCTTGCTATCCTTCCTTTTAGTAGGTTGGATCTAGGTAGTGGAGAAGGAGAGGGGGTTATTGATATGTATAAGTATGAGAGATGCTTAGGTGTGTTAATGTAGTTGTGGGAGTAGAGTATGTATCATCACTATGTATGTGCAGGGTGTGTGCAAGTGGATGCACTATGCAAATGGGTTGGATACACAATGCTATGTATGTGTGCTACTATGCGGAGTGAGTGCATTGTGTGTGCAATGGGATGCACTATGTGGTGTAAGTGGATACACTATGCATGTAGATCGATGCATGGTACACTATGAAAATAAGTAAGTGAGTGCATTGTGTGTGTGTGTGTGTGTGTGTGTGTGTGTCTGTGTGTGTGTGTGTGTGTGTGTGTGTGTGTGTGTGTGTGTGTGTGTGCGTGCGTGCGTGCGTGCGTGCGTGCGTGCGTGCGTGCGTGCGTGCGTGCGTGCCCATAAGGATGCACACACCCATGTGTCTCCAAGGTTCCTTCCTCCTGCCTCACTTCCTACTGTCCTCCCTTCCTAGTAGGTTGGATTTGGGTTGTGAAGAGGGAGAAGGCTCCTACGGATGCATAGTGTGTGTGAGGCAATGGGACCCTTAAGAGAATAGATAGATACATAGTGTATTAGTGGGTGGATGCATTGTGTGTGGGTAGATGCACACAATGGATGAATGCATACTACAGTGAACCTATGGTGTGTGTCACACAAATGCCTCACTAGTTACCCTCTCCCTGCCTCACTCCCCTATGATCCTTCCAATTGGCTGGATATTGATTTTTAGAGGAGAAAGGTCTCTAGGTGCACTTGGTTGCCCATGTTCTTTTTATCAGAGCATAGTGTATACAAAACAATTGTTTGGATGTGCATGGTAGTATATATGCATCACAATGGGATGAATCCATTACAATGTGTGGGGTGTGTCATGGTATGTGTGTCTGTGCAGCTAGTGTACACAAGTTATTCAATGTGTTATGTGCAATCATCAACCTAGGAATCAAAACACACCAATGTAATGCATGTATGTTCGCATGTACCTATGTGTAGCATTGGTGCATCAAAGATTCAGCCTATCTTGCTACTCCTACCAATCCTCCATCCCAGTAGGTTGGATGGTTGTGTATGAGAAGGTGGGTTCTATGCTTACATGGCTACACTTGGGTGCATGTGGATTCACACAAACAGTGCTACACCAAAAAGAGAAAATACTTCTCTTCTAATTTACACAAAAATATTGAAAATTTTTCTTTTAATACAGAGAATTCTACTAGCAATAACTACACCACACAAGGTAGATTCAAACAACCACACATGCTGCATCTAATGAATACCATGTGCAATGCACAAGCTATTAGGGGCCTTCCTTTCTTCCTGTTGTGCACTCCCTTTCCCCACTAGGAGGGGATTGAGCCACATGTGTTTGTTGGGGGTGCTCTTTGCTAGCATGTGGACTTAATAAAATTAATGCTCTGCACAAGAGGTTTTGGTGCATATTTGTAGTAGTGTGGTAGCCATGGTGGTGGTGACAAGGTAGCTCTTCTCATTCTTGAAGGTAGCTCCTCCCTCTCTATGGCAGTGAAGAGGAAGAAGGTGATGGCTGTGTTAGAGACGGAGGTGATGCATGTGATAGTAGTGATGGAGGGGAACGAAGAGAGGTGAAAGCAATAGGGTAAGAGAAAAAGCATAAATGGACTAGATAAAGTAGATTAATATTCTTGCCAATGTAGATGGTAATTCCAAAGAAGCTTAAGCTGGTGAAGATTACTCTGATGGAGATGAGAAGAGAAAGGATATGAAGATAGACACAAAGATTTTAGAAAAAAGTAAGGGATACAAATTGACATGGATGGAGGTGACTCTTCTATCCATGATTCAATAGTTGAAGGCATGAATGATGAGGTTTATGCTGCCCAGAATATTCAACAATCAAGAGGAGAAATCATGCTGCCCACGAAAATCAGGAGGTGGAACTCTAATGAAGATTATTGACAATTATGGGGTGATGGTACTCCCTATGAATCAATAGATGCAATGTGCAAATTTGAAGGAGATGATGACGACTTTCTTGCTGCTCTGGAGGGCCATGAGAAGATCGTGGTGCAAATAGGCCACAATTGGGAGTAGAGAGCGAGAGATGATGGTTGGCTACCCATGATTGGCAAAAAGGGAGTAACAATACTCAACAAATTTAGGGCGTAATTTTGCCACAGCTATTGATGCTTTCTATGATATTCTTGCTGCCCTCAATCACCAAGAAAATAGGGCACAATATGCTATAGATGAGGAAGACTTGTACTCTACTCATGTTGCCCACAATGATCAAGAAACATGTCATAATTTGGCAAGAGATGATGATGACACGACTGCAGCAAACACGGTGCAAATTTGAAGAAGATGGCTGCTCCTAGGATAATCACGATAGTAGTAGGAGAGTACAAGAATTACTATCCATGCTTGGCAATAAGAAAAAAAGCATGACACGATTAGCAGGAGGCATACATGCAAAAGATGGTGATGATTATGATGAGGAGATACACAATGCTTCTTATGCTGAATGGGAAGTGGAGTTGCTAAAAGCAAAAGTTTGCTTTTTCCTATTTTGATTTTCTCTACCTTTGTTGAGTATTCTTACCCCAAATGCAATAGCAATCCTACAAAAGTAAGTAACCCAAGCTCCTCAATCTCCACTACATGCAAGGCACTTCCGTCTTAATGCACGATGATAATTTACTACTATTGCTATCACTTAAAGTTTAAAATCAGACATCCTTACTACCATTCTATCATAATTTTAATCATATTCTATGAAACCAAAATTTCAATCATAAAATCCAAATAGAAAAAATCTAAATATATGATTAAACCAGTAAACACCAATCTAATTACTTGGAAGCATTTTGGGGTTGGCATGGGCATCCCCTCCTATTCCGCAACCATGAAGCATGCAAGCGACTTTGCGATCAATGTATCCTCAATCTCGGCAACACAACCAAAATGCAGGGCAACATGCACTCAACATATTTGGGATGTTTGGATGCACTCTTATTATTTTAGGAGCCTTGACCACTTAATTGAAGATTGCCTCTCGCATAGCCTCTTGCACACGATCACAAGATCCACTTGTAGTGAATGCATAATACATAGCTTTACCAATCAAGAACACTCCTTGCACACTCCATGATCCAAGATGCACCTCTTAGGTTCTCGAACCCTCTACAACCTTTGAATGCATGAGAGAATGGTGAGGTATGAGAGAATGCAAGAAAAGATGGAGGCTTCACCCTCATTCTCACTCTCTTACTCTCAACTCACCTCTCTCTATCTCTATCTCTGTCTCTGTCTCTCTCTCATTGCAAAAGTAAGAAGGCACAAACCAAAAGATGTCACACACATGAATAGCCTTTTCTATTAGTTTTAAATCTTTTTATCATCGTTTGGGCCAAAAATCAATCTTCTCCCCTTGTATGTACTTAAATTCACATTCCTATGCTGAGCGCTACCAATTTTGATTACAACTTGCACGAGAGGGAGCTCGCGGGGTGGGGGGGCTCACTATATGTGAATCCTCTATATCATGTGTATTCAAAGGATATTAGAAAATACCATTTCCTTACATGATGTAAGGTAATCAAATGACCCTTTTTTCTTTAAAAAACTTACAAATTATAATTTAAAAATCCCTTGCATAAACATAACCTTGTAAGTTTTACTAAATAAAATAGCCCTTCTATTGATCACATGTGGTATGCATACATTTTTTTCAATGAACCCCCCTTCCCTCCCTTCTGCCCTCCCCCTTTCCCCAAGCTCATTTACAACAACAATGTTTTTTTCTCAAGTCATAATATTTTTCAAAAAATTTAGGTTTTCATGTTGTTCTCTTTCTTTAGGTCTTTATATCTTCTAATTGGTTAACAGTTGCTCTATTGATGCAAAAGATGGAACCTGAGTATATTTTTTAAAGCACACGGCCTTATCTTCCAACTCACTGAATATTGGCATATTTTGTTTAGATATCTCCACATACAAAAGGGTATTCACATGTAAGCTAAAATAAGTAGGCATTAGAGTCTATTCACATGTGAAAGCTCCAAATTAACCTAGTACCCCTTCTCAAAACATTATTGTACGTCTCATTTTTTGGTGAATAATTTGGCTTTAATTTTGGTGAAGATTTTGCTCAAAGGGATTTAACTATCAAACAAAAATCATTACTTTGATTTTGTTGAGGACTTTGCTCAAAGGGTCTTGACTACCAACAAAAATCATTTTATTAGGTGCATTTAAGGCATATTCTAAAAGCAACCATGTAGCATTTTTAATTTACGAAATGACTCCTCTTTCTCATGAACTTCCAAAACTTTTTTAAAAATAAACTTTCAAAATCCCTCTTATTAATGTATATTCATACAATATGCATAAAAATTTGTCTTGAAGAACTCGTATGCTTCACTACTAATATTGAACTCAATGAGACACATTGCATTCAAAAGTACCACATTAGAGGTGTGTGAACGTGTACATAATTGCTATTGCATATCTATGTAACCATATAAAATAGTTCTAAGGGAGGTGCATCTCAAAAATCTAAGTATACCATGCATAATCCACCTAAAGGTTATTGTAAAATTGAAAGAAACTTACAAAATCATATTTACAAAAGGAGTTTCCTGATACAATTTGGAAACATATTACAAGTTTCTCAAGGAAAAGGGCTCACTTGATTGCCTTATAACATGTGAATAAAGGGGATCTTTTAAAGCCCTTTGAATGCTAGTGACATGGATGGTTCCTTATAGATGTACCCCTTGAGACCCAGTGCTATCACAAGAAGTAGCATAGGGTAATTAGCCCCAATATGACCCCCAGTAGCACGACAATCATGAGGGAGTACAATACAAATGAAGCCCCTTGTTTGAGAAAGTTTAAGTAATCATTATTGCTATTATTGCCATTGATGCTATTGTCACTGATGCCATTGATGTTGTTATTGTTGTTGTTGTTATCACTATTCAAAGTTTGAGCTTTCACTTGACATGCATCAAGAAGATGTAGTATCAAAACAAAGCTAATGACAAGGACCACTGCAAAGGAGGCCATTATGAGAAATGTTTGTACGACTTTAGGCAGTGTAGAATTTTGTTGGAAAACCAATTGCAAGATGGTGAGTCCAACAGAAATCACTGATCCAAGCACAAATTCAGTGCTTTTGATATGAGGTGGGGAACATTTGAGGATGTCACTTAACCACCTCTTGCAATGGCCAATCACTCTTTTAAGGCTAGTTTGTTGATCAACATCTAGAAGAATATTGGAGGTTGATGCTGGTTGAAGTCCCTCCTCAATATCAGGCAAGCTTTGTAAAGATGTGTCTTCCTTCTGTACTAGAAACTGTGAGGTGAGAGAAACTACATATTTGTAGGAATTCAAATACATAGGGAGCATTTAACTTCATCAATGTGCAAGTCTATCAAGTGACGAGTTCAAATCATGTGATGAATATATTAGTGATGCGATTAAACGTAGAGTATGAGAACGTAGAATAAAAGATATCAAGGTATTGATGGAAATGATATAAATAAGATTGAAATCAACACAAAGAAGGAACACACACACATGTACATTTATTTGAAATATCACTGGCAAGACTAGTGTGACAATCGCTAGTGAATCTATATGCTAATAATTCATTGGCAAGACTAGTGTGACGGTCGCTAGTGAATCTATATGCTAATAATTCATTGGCAAGACTAGTGTGACGGTCGCTAGTGAATCTATATGCTAATAATTCAGCGAGTTAAACATATAATATGAGAACATAGAATCAAAAAAATCAAAGTATCGATGGAAATTGTGCCTAAGTATGTTCAATTGAGAGAGAGAGAGAGAGAGGAAGATATAACCCCTATTTACCCTTCAAGAAAAACCATTTTTTATTTCTTAAATATCAAATTCCTTCTCTTTATACTACATAGACTTCCGAGCCTTGTGGTTGATTTAAGATCCCCAAAGTAAATCTCTATATAACATATTAAAATATAAAATTAAAATGTAACACAGAAGAAAAGAAACACACAGTCTGTGTCTACGACACACGCAAACACATATTTGCGGGGAAGGGAAGGCAGCGGTCCTCTGAATGGACTTGCGGAGATTCTACGTGTGGCAGTTCAGAGCAGTCCAACGATGGCGGGTTGGTCCTGCGCCGAACGTAATAAACAGAAGAGAAACGCTGTCGAGAGAGAGAGAGAGAGAGAGAGAGAGAGAGAGAGAGAACCTGAATCTTAGACGGTAGGAGTGACATTGCAGCTTGAATCTTAGCCAGTAGGAGTGACACCCACACACACACACACACACACACGCACTCTCTCTCTCTCTCTCTCTCTCTCTCTCTCTCTCTCTCTCGACATCGCAAGAAAGGGGGAGAGCTGTTCCTGTTCTTATAGACAAGTAATTAGCCATTCAAAAGCTGGCTTACATGCAAACGACAAGTAATTAGCCATTCAATTAGCCATTCAAAAGCAATTGAATGGCTAATTGAAAGCGACAAGTAATTAGCCAGCTTTTGAATGGCTAATTGAATGGCTAATTACTTGTCGTTTGCATGTAAGCCAGCTTTTGAATGGCTAATTACTTGTCGCTTTCATCAACGAGGGTCGCAGAGCGTCCCATTCATTCTTTTGAAGAAGCTGAATGCTTTCATCCACGAGGCAAAAACATTTTTTGGCTAATTACTTGTCATTTAAAGATAATAAATTTAAAGATAATAAATTTATTAATCATTTGGAAAAAGGAGCAAAGGAAGCTTGACTTGACTAATGGGCATGCCACTCTACTTTTGTGCAAAATTATGGGTGAAATCGTAAAAAGTTGGAAAAGAAATAATTAAATATGAGATTTAACTAACTCTGATAGGCTTCAAAAAGTTGGAAAAGAGTGCCACGAGACAAATCAAGGCTCCAAACTATAGATTTTAAATACTTACGGCCAAATATAAGGTTGAACTTCAAGCAATAATAGTTTTCGGGAAAAACTTGTGGAAAACCCCCTCCCAAAAACTGAGGTGGTGGGAACAACTCTTAGAATTAGTCTCATAACAAATTGGTTTCCTTCTTTAGAAATGAGATCCACCTATATTTATTGAACCAATGAGCACTTCAAATCTAAAAAATATTCCATTACATCTTGCTTTGATATTTAACTCAAGTTGGAAATCACTATGTAAATTTTTTCAATAGAAATGTTAGTGTTCCATTAGAAACTGGGAGTAAGAGTATTCTTCTTCATCTCCTTAATTCTAGAACACAAAAAAATTATATCCTGTGAGATCATTGTAGCAAATTTCTCTATAATGAGCACTAACTTCACATTGTAAAGCAAGAAAATTGCTTACTTGTATTGCCCTATATACAAGCTTCTTATGTCCTTGAATAATAAGACCTAGAATTTAACACAACTTCATTATGTGTACACAATGATATTTCTTGTGCCAAATTTAAAGTGCATTTCTTAGATGGAGCTTTTTGAAGTTTAAGAATGGTGAATAACATGGCCTAGAATTTGACCAAACTTTATTATTGTACACACTGATATTCCTTGTGCCAAATGTAAAGCGCATGGCTATGATGTAGCATTTTGAAGTTCATTGTGATTTACAAGAACTTATATCAAGTGATACATTGGAGATATTGCCCATAGAAAATTTTCTTATAATAACCAAATTATTAATCTTACCTCCATGGAAGCCTTCTACCTACAAATTACCATGTATAAGAACTTGCATTAGGTGACACTTGGGACTTGATGCATTGCATTAGGTGACACAAAATATTGTATTTTTTTCATAATAACTTGATGTAGTGACTCAATTTTTTGTGTAAATAATATAGGTTTTAACACATGATTGATGGATCATATCAAAAGACATAGAATATTGTATCTTTGGTATGCTACAAATTTTGACACCAACTTGATGCATTGCATCAAACTACATAAAATTTGAGTAGCCTTGTACATCATATAGGTTCTAGCACTAACTTGATGCTATTAAGCTGTATATAAAACAATATGTTTTCATGTAGTTTAATGTAGTGCATCAAGTTGCCATGTATTTGTGCGTTGGTGCTATGTTATTGACACATGTGATTTTAGACATCAAGTGGTTGTGTGTTTTATGCAATACTTGATGCCATCAAGTTAAACTGTAAAATGTACAAACTTTAATACCAACTTGATGCATTGCATCGAACTATATACCTCACTTGATAATCTCCCAAGGAACCCAAGTGCCTAAACCTATAGCTTAGGTGCCTTACAACTCAACGTGGGTCATGTATATCAAAAACCAATTGCAATGCATGCAGGAGTTACCATGTGATATGTATAATGCAATTGTGGATGACACGTCTCATGCTCAAGAATTTTATGACTAAAAACTAGCAACGTGAGGTGCAAAGACAATCCTTTAATGATTTCCAAGCTACTCGTAATTGTGGTGTTGCTAGAGACTAGCACTGAGTTTCCTCATGCTACTAGTCTCTCTTAAATTTAAATAGTGATAAGCATGTATGCTATGCATAATCAAATGAATCAAAATTTAAAATATTTTTAGTGACCACTCACTTTTACAACCCCTCTTTTCTCCTACTGTTTAGGTTTTGCATTCGTTGGATATGTGTAACATTCATTTTTGTGTATTTTTCATGTAAAAAGTGATTAAAAAACATGCTCTAACATAGAAACAAGGCTGAACTGAGGCTTATCCCTCATGCTCCAGCCTTATTATATATTCACAAACATAAAATATATTTTTTTCTAAATTTTTAGGTGCA
Organism: Lygodium microphyllum; assembly: GCF_053477565.2. NCBI lineage: Eukaryota > Viridiplantae > Streptophyta > Polypodiopsida > Schizaeales > Lygodiaceae > Lygodium > Lygodium microphyllum. The sequence goes on along the minus strand of NC_141149.1, from coordinate 66,151,927 downwards.
AAAACTATTTTTACCCTATTTTTCTATATTTATTTGCCCAAAAATTATGATATCTCAGAATTATTGGTTTTTCTTGATCAAGTATGCTCAACATTATTTCCATATTCATTTTCATCTCATATGAACCCAAAAACCCCAACAAAACCCCCAAATTTCATTATTTCCATGAAAACCACAACTTGCAGGTTTTGCGTGTTTAGGGAAAATTTATTATACTACTGAATTTTTTTATTTTCTTTAATATTTTTGAGAAAAAATATCATAGGGAGCCAAAACCAATCATTCTCAAGCAATTTCTTCAACCATTTATCATGAAATAAAAGGAAAGACCACGTACGTATAAAAATCGTGGTTTTGAGGCTCATATTTCATGGTTGGGAGGCCACTGATGCTCTTTCTTGGCCACTGACACACTCTCTTAGCCTGATCTATGATCTCTACTACTCCAACATCGTCATTTGATCATCATCCTTCATCACACCCCATCCCCTTCTCTCATGAATTGACCCATATATGAACGAATAGCAAGGAGAGAGAGGAGAGAGAAATACTAGATTTTCAAAACTTCATTACCTTCATCATTTTTCATAAGATTACAGCCAAAATCTTGTTTTTCTTCCATAGATCAGAGATCCATCGTCATCTCTCATGATTGTTGAGGCATGAAAAGAATACAAAAATCCCCAAATTTTGGGGCGCAAATCAAAAAACACCCCCCCACATGCTTGACATGAATTTTGCATGTTTTTTCAAAGTTTCATTTGATTTTCATTTCATTTTCCATGTTCACACTACAAACCAAGTGGTTTTGGCCCGTTTGGAGGGGCAAACAGAGCCAAAATTGCGATCCAATGGCAAAATACAAGGCCTTGATCATGGGGTTGAATGTAGCCTAATGTGGTGCTATCCGCCAATTATTGGTGAAAGGTGACTCGGAGTTATTAATCAATCAGTTGAATGGGACCTACATGTGAAAATATCAGAGAGGAAAGCATTGGAATGTGTGCACAAGAGGGAGAAGAGGGCTCAAAGTATAAGAACAAAATCTTGTTTACTAAGTTGCTTACAAGTACAACTTGGGTACACTCTCTCACACTTTGATAGTGACCCATAGGCTGTTTATATAGCCTCTGCCTGGCTAGGGTTAGGGTTTCTCCTATCCTTTAGGCTATTCACACCCATCTGCCCTCATACACCCTTGCTTGCAGTGGGTTCTTATGCCTATCTTCTAAACCCCCCCCCCCCCCCAATGCTAGGGTGGCATTGGATTACAAAGCATGTAAGATGTCCCCCCCTCAAACAAATGGGATGCCTTTATAGATCATGCTACAAGACTGTTTATAGGTAGATGGTTTAGAGACTCAAAATAGTCGATCATCAGATGGATTGGAGACATAGTTGGCCACCAGTTCTTTGGGTACTTCAGGAATGCTGGGGCATTTGCTAGTGATATGCCCTGTCTTCTTGCATTTGTTACATTTCATTTTTTCAGGATACTTCTTCCAACAATTGTTTACAATATGTCCTTTTTTCTTACAAAAAGAACATTTAATGAGAACTGTATGTACCAAAACTTGATCACGGGAAGTTGAAGATGCCTGAATGGTGTTGCCTTCTTTGTGGTTCCTCTTTTCTTCATCCAAACAGGATTGGATGGTACTTGCCAAGGTAGGATTTGGAATGTTGGTAAGAGTGGCTACAAGGGTAGGAAACACCTTTTTCACAACTTTTAGGAGAATAGCAATAGCATCCTTTTCATGGATTGGAGCTTGTACTGAGGCAAGCTATGCCATAAGACCCTTCATGTGAGAAATGAATTTTCCCAAGTCTTCTCTTGATTCATATTTCAAGCTAAAGAATTCAATTTTAAGGAAGATTTTAGTATTTTTACCAGTGGCTCCATAGAACTTTTCAAGCTCGTTCCATTTTTCATTAGCAGTATTTAGTTTATCAACATGATGAATCAAGGACTTATCTAAGTGTAACATGATTTCTTGGGCACGTTGGTCATCCTCTACATCAACTAGATTTGCAAAGTTTACAGCTCTAGTGCCTTGAATGAGAAGCCAATACCCTCTCTCCATCATCTTGTACTTGATAAGTACCTCCCATGGGTGGAAATCTTTGCCATCAAATTTATGAATTTGAGGGTGGACATCAGTATATGTTGTGGCCATTGGGAAGGCCTTACCACTTGCTAAGACAAGGGCAATGTCTAGTCCCTTACAAACTTGCCAATGAATGTGGAAGCAAATCAAGGGCACCCTTACAAACAATTGATATTCAAAATTGCAATGAAGAGAAAGGCTGAAAATCATACATATGTAGTACTTCAAAATATGACTTTGGTGGTCATTTCTTATGTGTAATCTTCTTCTAAGATTTAATGGTCTTTTTAGGCTTCAACGATGTGAACCTAGACTGGACTTCTAGCTCCTCCTTGTGGTATGGTTTAGTACATGAACCTTGTGTTGGACAAGGATGGTCTATGATTTCAACGCTTGTTGTTGATGACTCCGAGGAGAGTACAATGACACTCATCTCTCTAATTTCATTGACCAAGATATTTGAAAGAAACCACACATGATATGCACCAAGCAACACAAGTTTAGGATAGGATGGTCTATGTGTTTATAGTTGTACACATAGCCTTACAAAGTGAAGTAGAGCACTTAATGGTTTTAATTTTCTGATGAAAAACTCAGATTGAGTAAATACTAGCATCAAAATGATTGAGCAATGTGCTTTAGTACTTACAAGCACTCCTCTCTAGTTTATGCTACTAGAGATGGTAGATGTTGGTCTTGATGAGCTTGGTGATGTCCTACCAAGTGAAATAACCTCTGAAATGGAGTCCCCAGATTAGTAATTGACTCTGGAAGAGATAACTCAGTGAGTAAAATCACTGTTAGTGACAGCAGAAGATGAAAAAAAACAAGAAGGTCAAGCTTTCAAGCTTATGGCTATGGCTGCCATGAAACCCATAGTTAGGGTTTGACTCTATGGGAGGATCAAAAGAAGAGTTTCAGGAAACCCTCTTGGGTGGAGATAGCCCACTTGGGAGGCTATTAAATCCCCATGGTCACCACCATCATTGCACGTGCTACAGGCCATGCCGCCATACGAACTGCCAGACTGTTCAGAACTGCACCGTTTTGAGAAAACCTGCAATGCCGTGCTTTTGGCTGCCCAATGTCGAGATCTGACTTGCAACATAGCTATGCCCTAAGGTGGAGAGAAGGTTTCCAAAAGATAGCAAGAGTTGAAATGCCCTCCTATGCATGCAGCAAGTCCACCAAGGTCAGGGGGTCCAAAATAGGCTATGGAGGTGAAGAAGATAGGATGAAAAATGGAGTTCTTCTTGTGTACTTAATTGAGATAGAGCTGTGGGAAGCTGAGTAGAATAGAGATGGCTCTGATACCATGAGAGAATATCAGAGAGGCAAGCATTGGAATGTGTGCACAAGAGGGAGAAGAGGGCTCAAAGTATAAGAACAAAATCTTGTTTGCTAAGTTGCTTACAAGTACAATTTGGGTACACTCTCCCACACTTTGACAATGACCCATGGGCTATTTATATAGCCTCTACTTGGCTAGGGTTAGGGTTTCCCTTGTCCTTCAGGCTATTCACACCCATCTGCCCTCATACACCCTTGCTTATGGTGGGTTCCTATGCCCATCTTCTGACAAGAGGGAGAGAGGGAGTGTGAGAGAGGAAAAGAGTATGTGTGAGAGAGTGAGGGACAATCGAGAAGCTCTTTTTCTCCTCTCTTCATCATCTTCTTCTCTCTTCCCCCTTCTTGCATGTATGGCTATAGAGGTCGAAGCTCAGAACTTGAAAATGGAGTTTGCTTGAGGGCACATCTTGAATAATGGAGCTATTAGCGGATTCGTGGAAGGAGGTACTCAATCGCATTCGAAGGTAAGCTCACTACATTGGTGTGTGGAAGAGCATGCACGGCTATGTGAGAGGTAGGCATAGCTCTCAGCTTGAAATGCTTGAAGTAATAACTGGTCCGTGGGTCTTGGTGGTTTGCTCACAAGAACAATAACATTTTAGTTCCATTTGTCGAACAAATAGATTCAAGCTTGAGTGCTTGCACACTCCAAATTGAGTGATAAAGTAAGTTTTAGGCAGGAAGCAAGGGAGTGGAGGTCATTCGATCTCTTTTGTGGATTAGTTTAGGTCTATGAAGCTTTCTGTGCATTGATTAGAGTAAGAGAAGTGTATTTTGATTAAATTTGAGGCATTAAGGTTTGGGAAACAAGGAAAAAGGAAGGAAAAGATAACTCTCTATATATCCAAGAAATAGGGAGTCAAGGGAACAGGGGAAGAAAGGAAATAGATTTTTATGTCTAGGAAGGAAAACAAAGTGTGAGGGGAGAAAGTGAGAACACAAAAGGTGAAAAATGAGAAGAGAGAACTTATTTGCACTCACTGAGATTGAGAGAAAGCTTTTCAAAGAGACATGGAGTGACATGTCTATAAGTAGTAGCACCTACGATCTTTGACATTGATGCATTCGTCCATTCTAGGTATGCTCTAAGTACTTATTGCTTATTGGTGCATTGCTTTGGAATCCAGGTGCATTGAGTATTGATTATCAAGACATTAAAGTGGATATTTGTGCCATTCGGTGTGTTACAGTGTGCCACTCGAACGGTGACCGCATGCCTCGAATGGGCACGTGCCCCAGACATATTTGCTACTATTGGTGGATTGCAGTGTCAAGTCCTTAGGGCAATTGGAAGTGGTCGTGCCTTTTGTTGCCCTTAGAGCATTCACTTGCATAGATCGAGTATCAGTTGAGCTAGCCTTGGTGGATTGCACAGGCATATCCTTAGTTTGAGAGCTAAGGGTGGTGTCGTGCCTTGCCTCTTGGACAGCTAGAAGCTTTGGTGGAGATAGAGATTGGGAGTGAATAGCTGCCATTGATGACTACTGTTGTGCTTCCTATGTCCGTTTGGAAAAAGAGGATGTAGGAGATCTAGGACTCTTAGGTGGACTTGCATGGCTGAATGATTTGCTCGAGGCTATTAGATGATTGTGCCATTTGCTTTGTTGAGCGATCAGCCTTGCCATGAGCAATGTTGTGCCTATGATGCATATTATCCTCTTGGAAAATCACAGGTTCTTTGGGCACTAATGGCTTTTGTGCACACTCAATGGCTACATATGACATCTTCTTAGTAAGCATGCTAGGCTAAGGCTCTTTCTTTCGAACACTCATGTCCGGTCTCTTGCCTCGAGACCTAGAGTTTCTCTTAGATTTCCTCCTGTGCTTCGTTGCTTTTGATGCAATCTTACCTTCAGCTGATAGAGATGGTTTAGAAGGGGATTTTGGTACCCACATCCATCGGTTACCTGCGTAATACCCTTTAGCACGTAGCAACGCTTTGGATATCCATCGTGGCGTTGTGTTGACCCTCCATCGATACCTTCGTCTATAAGGCTTGGGCCTCTTTTGGGGTCTTCTACGATATTTGTAAGTCCAAAGCCCATCCTTGGCATTGTCTCTTGACCTTCTTGTTTCAAGCATGGCCTCACTCACTGGTTCTTATCGTTCAACCTGTGCTTGTATCAGCTCTTCCAACAAGTCCTTGCTCTCGATAGTAGGCTTGACTGTTATGTCAGCACCTTTCTTACCTTTTCTTCGAGGTTCGATGAGGTCACCCTTGCTAAAGGTTGTGACTATCCTCACACTTGGTAGTGTCAGGTGTATCCTCTGTGCTACATAGTCAGCCTCACATTTGGTCGCCCTTTTGAATGGTCTTCCCAGGAGGGTTTCCTTACCATATTTAGCACTATTTGGAGGAACATGAAATAGAATAGGCAAGCTTTCAGTTTCAATTGTTGCAAGGATATTGCACTTCCCTATGAGTGCTTGTGGAGGTCCCCCATAAGGGCTAAGAGTTGCATTAGTCGGTGTCAGCTCTGGTTAGCCTAGTAGGGTCCATGCCTCATAGGTCAAGACATTAAAATCTACTCCTTCATCAATCAGAGCATCAATCATACACTCACTTTTCACGGCGAGTTTGACCCTCAAATAAGCAGGTGGTACTATGTCCTCATCTTCTAGATCTTGGCTTGTAAATTTAAGCCTTCTGACAAATGCCCTCGAGTCCCCAACTGCACGACCAGATGTGGATTCTCCACTGATGTCTTGGCTCGTCAGTGCAGGGCTATTCAAGGAGCATCTATTGTCAAGACTGTGATATCTAGTCATTCTCGCTATCGTAGCCTGATGTTGTTGCGTTTCGCTTTGACTAGATGTAGTCCGAATGCAACATGTATGTGTTTTTGCAGTGTGGCCTCCTTGCCTTTGTTGGCTAGATTGGCCCATTGAGGTTCTAGGGTCTCTGTTTCTCTCGGTTCGGGTATGGGCTTTTGGTTGCCCTTTTGTCAGTGAGGATCCACATTCATGTAGAGCCATTACTACACAAAGGTCTAATTTAGGGGACCTGTCATAGCGCGTGTTTTCTCTCCAACCTAATTGGGGAAGGCGCGGAGGGGGCAGAGCCCCCTTTGCGGGGGGCTAGGGGTAAACACCATGCACAATTTGGAGGACCGTTTAGCCAAATTTTGAACTAATGTTCTAAGTTTTAGCCCAGTGAAGGGTCTATGACGTACCTTTAGCTCTACGTAGCCTTCGGGGACAATTTCGGGGTTCAGGGTTTTTCTAATATGTTGCCTCGTTTGTTTTTGGCCAATCAGATATTAGCTGCTCAGTGTTTTGCGTCTAGGTCTCTGGGTCTTGCTGCTGCCCACTTCAAGCTGCTAAGCAGCTGCTCCCTACAATTTCATCTATTCCATGTGCCAGAATCAAGTCCTGAGCGTTAGAAGAACTTTCGACAGTTTGCACTACTGAGCTCCAGCCGGGTCAGGTCAAATTTCTGAGAAGTTGAGAAAAATTTACACTCGGCCCAGTTGGTCCGAATTGTAGGGTCCGAGTGGGTCACTTGGATGGGCTGAGACGCATGGGCCGAGGGCCAAATTTGTGACTCGGGCGGGGTAGATTCGGACGGGCCGAGTGGTCGATTCAGATGAGGTCACTCGGACGGGCTGAGGCACTTGGGTCGAGGGTTGAGTATGACACGTCGCCGAGGGCTGAATTAGTCGATGGTCCGAATGGTCAACTCGGACAGGTCGAGTAGGTCTGGGCCGAGGGCCAATTAGGGTTTCGGGCCGAGTGGGCCGAGGGCCGATTCTGGGACTCGGCCCCCCCAAAGCGGCCGCTCGAATGGGCCGAACGCGGCATGACGACAACAGCAAGATGTCGATCTTGCTCGATTCGTACGATTTACCCAATCATAGCAAGCATAAACTTCCAGATCCTATCTAGGGGAATAGAGGAAGGGATTCATATACTTGAATAGAGTAGTAGGCTCTCGATGGCGAGATCGGAGCGAATTGTGCGATGACTCTCTCTCTCTCTCTCTCTCTCTCTCTCTCTCTCTCTCTCTCTCTCTCTCTCTCTCTCTCTCTCTCTCTCTCTCTCTCTCTCTCTCTCTCTCTCTCTCTCTCTCTCTCTCTCTCTCTCTCTGTGAAATGGTCACAAATGAGCTCTCCCTTGGCCTCTTGGCTCTTATGCCCCTTCCCAGGTATGGTGTTGATGCCCCCAATCACTCACTTGCCGATCTTAGGCATCACAAGCGAGCTTTTTACCTCTCTTTTTTGCACGATTTTTGCCCTGTTTTACCCTGTTTCGCAACAGTAAACCCTAATGCTTATTTTCTTTGTTTTTCTTTGTTTTCTCCTACTCTAGTGCATCCGATTAACAAAGTAAATACCTACACTATTCCATCTCACAACATAAATCTCAAGGAAGCAAAAAACCTACTTGCAAAGGAGATCGAATACCATCTTCAACCCCCTCCCTTCCTACCTATCTCAAGCACCGGTTCGGGGAAAGCCCTTACTTTGATGCTCGATGCAAAGCGCACAAGTGCTCAAGGCATGAATCCATTTGTCCCGGCAATAGAACCAAAATATGGGAGCTTTCACTCAACCACCAAGACCCGCGGACCGCTTATTGTTTCAAGCATTCCAAGCTGAGCACTAATGGCTACCTCTCACATAGTTGATGCACCATCCATATCTATAGGTGTAGTGAGCTTACCTCCATGCCGTTTGAGTTACCTCCTCTCCCAGCAAGCTTCAAGCAAGCTCCATCCTCAAGCTCCACGCTCCAAGCTCCATCCCCGCGAGAAGAGAAGAGAAGAGAAGAGAAGAGAAGAGAAGAGAAGAGGAGAAGAGGGAGAGCTTCTCCACCCCACGGTTCCTCACCCTCACACACTCACTCCCTCACACTCCCACACTCCCTCTCTCAAGCACAAGCTCAAGCAAGCAAGAAGAAGAAGAAGAAGAGAGCTACTTTTGGCCACACACAAGAATGAGCTTCTCATTCACTTTTCAAATTTATATACAAAACCCTAAATCCCTTTTGGGCGGTCATCCCCTTTTTTACATGGCCGGCCGTAGCCTAGGCCTTTTTTTCCCCTTGTCCTTCTATCTTCCTAGCTTCCTTTCCACCGCTTGTCTACATTTACAAATTGCACGGGTGAGAGCCCGGCGCTCCTTGAATTAAACCATGATGCGCTTGTGCTCTTTTACAAAAGTTTTGACTTGCACTTTTCCTTGTGCGCCTTTGTCTTCCGTTTATCTTTGCCTTGGCCTTTGTCTTTGTCTTTTGCTTTTGCTTTCCGGATTTTCCACCGCCTGGCACTCTTTTACAAGATTTCAGGGTGCGCCTTTGTATTTTAAAATGCACCTTTCCCCTTTTGCATTTGCCTTGGACTTTTTAAGGTTGTCCTTGCGCTTTTGGCCTTTTCTCCTCTTCTTTCTTCAGTCGAGATACCTTTTTTTTGCCTTTGCCCTATGTCTTTTTTATTTCATTTTGCTTCCTTCGTGTTGGGGTTAACACCCTCCTCCCTCGACGGTACAGGCCCCCCCTCACTGAGGAGTCCAACGCACCACCCTCCTGCCCTGTTGTAACGCCGCCTTCCTGGTCGAAACCCTGCCCTGCCACGCTATAATCACCACCATCATCATCATCTTCTTCTCACACATGCCCTACCGCTGCGATAAAAAAAGGAGAAGGACACCGTTTGAATCAGCAGATAGAGGAGAGAAGAAGCTAAGGAAGCTTCTATTAAAGCTCCCCTACACCAAGTTCACCCACAGTTTTTGGGTGTTTCACAAATTGTGTTTCTCAAGGTCTATTTCCTGCAAAGAAGGAGATCTAGGCCTGTTCGTAGATTCTTAAAGAGTCCAAGGGAGAGTTCGTGATGGCTCCTAAGCGAAGAATGAGAGGTGCACATGCGGGTGTTACCACACATCCCACTAGGGTAGTGAACACATCAAACGACGATGCCCAACGAAGAAGAAGAGGGAGAGAGAGAGTAGGAGAAGGAGAGAAGAAAAGAAGAAGAGGGAGAGAGAGAAGGAGAAGAGAGAAGAAGAAGAGGAGGAGAGAAAGAGAAGGAGAAGAAGGGTAGAAGAAGAGGAAGGGAGGGAGAGAAGGAGAAGAAGAGGGAGAAAGAGGAGAAGAAGAAGAAAATGAGAAAGAAGAGAACTTGAAGAGAAATCAGAAGGCCAAGCATGAAGACTCGTTTGCGGCCAACAAGAAATCAAGGACACTCAGGGTTACGCGGATACTTGAGACTGGAAGTCCATGGATGGCTTGTGACACCTAGCAAGACGACATTGACCACCCCCTCGAAAATGGTGTCCTCTAACCCTCCCGCTATTCTTATTGCTTATTGATCATGGTTTTTCCTCCATTCTTAAAGTGCATGATTATGAAAACTCAAGTGCCTGAGTTGCATGAAATATTGACTGGCCTAGTATATGAAATATTGTTGCACGAAATATTGCAAATATGGGATGATTGCATGAGAGTCAAGTGGACAAATAGAATGGATTCTACATGGATTGACGCACATGAAATGATATGGTTTTCATAAATTTTTACATTAAATGATAGACCTTCACGTAGAGCAATGCTTAAATTAACCAATAAAAATCACGATTTGCATCCATGATTAAAGTAGACACATGAAATGATAGTTTCTAATCACAGGATGCATTTGCACTGATGCAGAGAAACTTAGGCCATACAAGTACCTGCACATTAGGGTTAATTACTCATTGACTAAATGTGAAAAGAGTTAAAGATTGCGGATGGTGTTAATGCATTAAGAATCCCAAGTGCGAGTAAGATGAGTCTGATCAGAAAATTCTGCATAGTACCGCACTAAAAGAGATGGAAGGGACGCATGTATCTAGACTGTATCTTGAAGGACTAGATGAAAAGTCTTGTGTTGCCAAGTTTGTTAACTGAACTTGGTTAGAGGGAGATGATGTAAAGAACTGGAGGAATAAAAGACCCTTGGTTGGGTTGCAAATAAGGCTTGTCCGTTGCCTTGGTGGACCAGTTAATTCTTTGAGTTAGGGTTAAGATACCATAAGGTAAAACCCAAGGGAAAGAGCAAGTCAAAATAAGTTAACCTACCAAGAACATTTACTTACATGATCTTGTTTGAGATTATTGGAATCTTGCCAAGTCGTGAACGATCCAAGATTGAATGCTAGGAGCATTTCGGGAAAAAGGAACCACACCTTAGCAATTGGTCGTACAATCGACCTTTGAGATGATCGTGATTGTACACTTAGGTATATTGTTTGAACTTCTTTGCTCAAGGAACTAATTCAAGGCAAAACACTTAATGATTCAGGTGGAGGGAGAGGCAAGATCACTTACATCTGACTGTTTGCCTAGCCCTATCCAAGGGGGTTGTTAGCCGTGTCGAGTGTATGGATCTAACCCGCCGTGAGAGGTCTCTCCGTGGGTGCTGCTTGGAGTGGGAGAATGCTTGGGTGCCAGGGGAGGCTCTGGCTGTAAATCCTTTGCCTCCGGATCCCACACAAGAGGCCGACGTGACTTGAGATGGGATCTTGAGGCCCGTGTACTAGTCTACGGGTGAAACTTGGAGCAGCAATCCTGTAGATTGCTGGGATAGCCTTCGGGCATGAAACTTGATGTATTCCGGGATACGGAAGGATTATTTATGCGGAGGTAGAAAGAGACACTTAATTCTCCTGTATGGGCAGGTGACAAACATTAGTCTGAAGATAAGTTAAGGAAGTGTTTGATCTTTTTTTATCTTGTCTTCGTGTCTGTGCCCTAAATTACGTAAAGGAACCTATGATTAACGGGTTAATTAAGGAAGATGCTTTTATGTGTCAAACATAATATGTTAGGTAATTAGATAATTAAAACAACCCCCGAGGGAAGCGTGGTGGATGTGACCAATGGGTCTATCCTACGGAAGGGTGGTGTTGGTTAGCCGAGATCTTTCCTCAATGGAATTTATTTGATGCGAATGTTAGTTAGACAAGGACCTTAGAACTTGTAAGTTGAATCCTTGATTCACACCGTTTTAGGGGACCGGAATGGGACTATGCCCTACAGGTAGAGAGATCAAGCGATGCCTCCCTCTCGTTTCTCATTCTCTTTGAACCAAGTACGGTATGAGTCTGCTTTGGTCATGTTGTATCTACGCAAAGTGGAGCGGTTGTCGATCAACGCTAGAAAGCTGTTAGGAATACCCGATTACAAGGAAACCGGACTTCAAGTTGATCCTAGTGGGAATGGCCAGATAAGTTGCGTTGCAAGGCAGACTCGAGAGACCCTAGTTGGCAAACCCCGTGTCATTCCTTGGGTGTGTCGGGCGGCGTCTTCTAGATATATCTTTCGATGGACTGCTAAGATGTGTCCCGCGATTTGAGAAGCGGGCATGCTATAGTGGAAGATACTGGCCTCACATTGCATCCTTTAATATGTCCCAACTAACATATGCTTCAGAGATTCCTTGGTCTTTACACCATGGTTTCCACCAAATTTGGTCTTCTCCTGTTAGCTTTAACTTACTGATCATTGCTTGATTAGCTAGGGTAATTCCAGCGACAATGAAATAATCTTCCATGGACTCAATCCATATTTCTGCTTCAACCTCAGCATTTTTGCATTGGCCAAGAAAAAAAACAACTCATATCTCAACTACAATACCAAGTCTTTGATTTCTTTTGGCTTTGATATCACTTGTGAAGTACCCGCCTTTGATTACATGACGAGTAATATTATAGTAGTCGCCTAGAGTTTATCCTTCAGCTGTCGGCATCCGTACTCTAACCACAATGATCGAATTTTGTCTGGCTAGTTAACCCTTGGTCTACTCGGCAAGGGAAGCGTCCTGCCCGCCATTACCCCTGGAGGATTGACCTGAAGGTTCCTAATTGACCTAACAGTCACCTATCAACAACTAACTCACATCTGGAGGTGCCCTTGAGAGGCTTCTTGTCTGGAAGGAGCAACTGTCATTAGCCTTGGTTCATGGAGTACAATGCTTTTTTCAAGTAGCCGGCTAAGGATTTATAAAATCCCTTGCAGTGCTCTCGCACAGCCGCCATACCTTTTCCCTAAGATAATTTACAATTCGGACCAAACCCTAAGTAAGTCAACGAATCGGCCCTTCTTAGAGTCTCTTCATACTGTTTGTTTTTGGGGAAACTACTCGGCTAATCGAGACGGCTGATCGAGACGACCATGCCATAGGATTGGATTCATCGGGAATCCATCCACCCGCTTTCCTCTATGGAAGTTCTTAGTTATCTAATTACCTACCACATTACACGAAACATATAAAAGTAGCTTTATTAATTAATATCCTTATATGCAAAGTTGTTCGTTTATGTGATTTACTCATGGACATACAATCAGAATAAAACAATTCATTGATTATATTCCATAATGTGTGTTCTCCCACCCATATAGGAGAAAAATTACAATTTCAAGTGTTGCCTCATCCGGCGTATCTGCATGTCACTTGCTACCTCATCCGGCGCATCTACACGTCACCAAGATCAAATCCACCTATAGCTAGCATTCATAGTGTCCCAAGTAGAACTCAGGCCATATAGGGGAGCAAGTAGTTCCTAGGTGCGAAAAAGGGTTTACTAGCCAGAGCCCCCCTGGCACCCTTCCACCTCCTACTTAATACGATCCCTGCTGGGAGACCTCTCGCCATCGGAGCTGGTCTATGATTTCGAGGTGGTAAAAACATCCCCTCTTGGTATGGGGATTCAACACCTATCCTTGGGGGAGGTATAGGGCTCCTCAATTCTTATCTGTTCCAATTTTTAATTCAATCAGTATCTAATCTATAAGATCACAAACAAGATTGATGTTTGCAAGGAATTATGACTTCAATTAATCATGCAACTTTCAAGTTCAAGTGATGCTTAATTCTAGTAGCAATCGACACTTGAGTTTCACATAATAAAATCTTCCCCTTGGAATTTAACTAGGGGCATCTAGATTTTGGGATCTCCAACTTCCCAGTTCTTGTAACCAAGTTTCTAGGCCTTAAGTCAGTATTTCTCAATAGACTTATCTTATTTGGATAGAACTTTTTAAGAAAAACCTGTGGTATCGTGGTTGGTAAAGGGTTGTCATCCGCAGAACCGTGACTCCATTTGTGACTCCCATGCTCGCAACTCCAACTGTTGCTTCTATGTTAGTAGGGTTATTTTGATTTCCGCTTCTGAATTCTTTTTCTTTGGGGCCATGATAGAATAGAGATGAGAGTAGAGGTATGATAGAATAGGATAGAGTTCTTCAGTGTCTTCTCTTCTCGGATCTGAGTAGAAGAGGATGAGAGACCTTCAGCATATCTCGAACAGAGTCTCCTCCTTGATCAGCGTCTCGTCCTCGTCAAGATTGCTCTTGTTGCTCCTCCTTCTCGATCAACATCTTGCTCTAGTGAAGATTGCTCTTATTGCTCTTTGTGGTCATCCCCAAGCCCTCAATTTATAGTTTTTGCAAGGGGGGGGGGGGGGGAAGAGAGGGCGCCTGCTTTTTGGCGTTTTCAATGACATAATCGATGACAAGATTTCGTTTTCTTTTTTTGTCCTGCAACTTGTTTGGATCATAACTTCGTCTTATGAACTCCAAATATAGATGTTCGGGTACTTAAAACTATCCGAACACATCTGGTCGACAAGTTAGCACAGACAGAATTACCAATCACAGCCCTTGGCCATGACAATGCCCCTTGCGGAATGTGTCCTTAGTAGTTTACTTGTGGAGGAGGTGTCACAACCAACTTCATTAACAACTCCAGCACTTCCAAAGCGCCTAAAGCCCAGGCTGGAGGAGTTAAACACATGGGCATTGACTGAAGAGCTAGACTCCTCCAAAAGGGAGACAGTTGTACCCTCACAACCTGGCGAGCCTAATCAGCGAGCCACAGCTATGTCCCATGAGAACACACTAGAGAAAGGAAATGCTGAGGCCCAACCACACACAACAATGGTTGACCTAGTCCAGGGTCCTAAGTCGTTGAGAGATGCAGCTTCCCTGACCAAGAAAAAGAGGAGAAAACAGTGAAGACAACAATAGTTGCAAGTGGTTGTGGACCCCAAGAACATTGAGACGAAGAGCGCTGGAGAGCTGATGAATAAAGCATCTAGTCCATCCACCAATGAACCCATTGATGCCTCTCCTAATAGCGGTGAAACCTCAGACACATCCGTATGCTCTGAAAAATCAAAGCAGTCGTTATCATCAATGGCTGCTTGCAACGCTCAATCCACCGACAATGGAACTTGCATCGACCAATCAAGAGTGGATATAATGCTGTCACAATAGGGTGACAAACCTATACCAATCACATCCAAGGAGAACCGTGACATAATAACAAAGCCTCAGGAGAGGCATGGAAACCCCAAGAGCATAAGAAATCCTAGCATTGGCCAAACTTCCACATCTAGGCCTAAGTCCCCAGCTACGCTAAAGCCCAGGCAAACTCCTAGAACCTTGCATGAGATAGCAACCGAGCAAGCCCTCGTTGAACATAGAAGTGTCACAGAGTGCTTAACTGAGTTGGATGCTAAGCTCAAAGTGTTCGCACGGGTCTATGTCCTAGCAGACATGCGCGCATTCCCTAAAGAGCAGCTCGAAGAATACTTGCCATTTCCCTTATCTTGGGAAGAGCAAGAACATCTTGACAAGCACTATAACAGGCTCCTGTATGAACGCATGCGACTCATCTCTGGCGAGGAAGCCGACGAACTGCGCTTAACTGTCACATTCAATGATGCACTCTTCCAACAAAATCTCTTAGAGATAGAGCAACTAAAGCGACTATCAGAGGGCCGAAGTCAGATTGAACAATGTTGGTGTTAAAACCGCGTTGCAATGGCCAAACTAGGAGCCCAGATCATGACAGCCTCAGAGGAGCAATTGGCCAAATGGCGGTCTCAAAGAGACCCAACCTATGTGGCACCAACTTCCCTTCGAGTGTGCTGACTGCCATTCGGGGTACGGACTTAGCTGAACCTATCCAAGAGAACCCTCTATGTGATAAGGTTCTCACTGAGGAGAAGTTACATGTTGTCAGTAGACTCGAACAAGGTTCCATGCTACTCGATGTTGCAAAATATCTATCGGTATTGAGTAAGCTGCCATGAGTGCTAGATGCGTGCGCCACGCTCCAGTACAATCTAGAGCTCTACGATTGGCTTTTATCCTCATGAAGTGACATGGATTCATGGATATGTATGTAAATAAACAATGGCTTTTGTGACCCTGTATAGACACTATCAACACACATAAGCAATAATAGTCAATCGCAGGGAGAAGAGTTGGGGTCAACAGGCTAAGCTCATCCGGTCCTCCTCTCACCACATATTTAGAAGTTGTGTGACCATTTCCACCTCCGGGCGGAGAGCATGCACCCCTCATTGCCACCATGGGAAGCCCTGACCAACATCTCTGATGGTGTAGGTAGGGTGCAGTCCCTTCCTATACACCTTTTCCTTTCCGGTCTATCCTTCCGAGGATGAGCCCTGCCCCAATCCATGTAACTCAGCATGAGCCAAGATCTGCTAATGGCTGGAGGCTAAATGAACATCATCACAGGGGCCATCCCTCTACAACAAGCACTACACGTCTCACCCCTCCCCTTCTTGTCATATGCGCTTGATAACCCACACTATAATCCTTTCCATGCGAATGGTTTTATTCCGTATCAAAGCCTAACCCTTGGTTCGCATCTTGTAGGCCCACCTACGAGGAAAACATGGAGAACCTAGGGCAGCTGGCTTGCAAAGACTCTCTCCGCTATGGACGGGAACATGCAGCACATGCCCCTCCGTCGGTGCGCTACATGCCCACCCTCAAAAGGTATGCAAAGAAACGAGGTCCCAAGGGACACCACCCCGAACGTAGGCCGGAGAATCCCCGGGCTAGGGGAGTAGAAGCTCAAAGAAGCACACAAGATGTGGCAATACCAGTTGCGCAAACCTCCAACGGACGCTCGGGCACCAAGTGCTCAAAGGCTGAAAGGGCTGCTCGAGAGAAGGAATAATTCGATGCCTTGTTCAAAAGCATCTTGGAAATTGTTGCGGCCAGAGACTACACCATTCACGTCCCGGCCGACATCTTCCCCACCCAACCACACAGGAGCCCCTCACCAGCAAAGCCTCAGTCGCCTAACCACCCGGACTCACCCCGCCTTGTGCAAATTGAGTAGTCCCTACGATACACAAGCAGCTTAACAAGCCATCCCGCCATAACTTTTTGTCTTTTGATGATTAAAGGGGCAGGCTCCCCACTTGTACACACTTCCTTTGCCTATCGTTAATATATGCCACGTCTTCAACAAGCACTGAAATAGGCATTGCAATTAGCATCATTGCATTTTGAAAAGTTATATCTTAACATGATTGCATTTGTTCATTGTACTTGACGCATGCGACTTGCATATACTCTCATGAAGTGACAAGTGGATGCAGGATGACATAAGTATTCGTGCAAACGTGTTCAATGCCCAAATCACCGCAAGACCACCAAGCGCACAAAGAACCGCAACAAAGCCATGCTGTCGAATGTGAAAAATCACCCTTGCAAGTGCCCACATCGCACGAGCCAAAGCATAGTCATGGGCTAGGCTCTCTTCTTGGGTCAAGCTCTACAGTGAGCTCACGACGGTTGTTACCTCAATCATACCAACATTGCAACCACAGCTTCTCTAACAACGGGGCTAGGACACAATCATCACTATCATGTCCATTTCCTGAGCCCTCGAAGCTTGATATTTCCCAACCCATTGGAAGGCTGATAGCCTCAACACATTGCAATCGTTGTACTCAGGCAAGCCAAAAAAAAAAAAAAAGATAAGAAGCACCCACGATCACAGCACCGCACCAAGGGGTCCTCAAATTAGGTGCGTCTAGTGACCCTGGTCGGCTGGCTCCATCCCTAGTCCCCTAGTCCCCTAGCATCATCCACAATAGTTCAGGGCACATCAAGGGCAGGACAGACCTAAGGAGCTTGTCTCACCTATGGTTAGATCTGTCACCCTGACCCATTCACACAATTCCCTCTTGCACTCTGCCTCAATACCATTGCAATCATTGTGGTAAGCACTACACAAATGGCCATGAAAAGTACACTGTCCTCATCGCACAGGCCCAATGTTTACCAGCTACCGATAGTGCAGTATCCATGTGTTATATTATGATTACGTCGTGCAATCACAATGCACATGATGTTGCATACACCTTCATGTGTACTTCTTCCCACCATGGATGACGTTGCTTCATCCACACGTCATTATGAGAAACCAGCCACCGGTCTTCTACCTACCTAACATCTAAGTATGCACGAGCACTCACATAATATCTACACCGAAGTATATACACAATTTGAGTCCTCAAGTGCAGGACAATACTCTCAGGTTGCTTAGAGTTTGACCTATCTCCCAAACTAATTAAACTATGTCGTGCACGATAAAGAAGACTAGCACTACCCCTAGGGAGAAACCACCTATGAGAGGTTTTCAATGGCAGGTATTAAAGACTCCAACGAAGGTGTTGTTCGCTCTTCATCAACACTCAACTCTAAATTCCTATCCTTATCACCCTATAAGCCTGCCAAGAATCATCATGTATAGAATCCCCAATAAACCGCCACTTGTACTCCATCAGTGCAACCCCCCCAAAGAACAGCCCTACCACCAACCCCCATTGCCCTACCACCTACCACTTCACCCACCAACGTGCCCTCAATGACCTTCCTCCCCACCACTACCAACACTCCGCCATGGCAACCATAGACGCCCTTGCCACCCACGGCTTCGGTGCATGCTGACGCTTGCTACGTACGAATGTGAGTGCCATGGGACTGGCACTTGTCTAGGAGGGGGTAATGTTAACCCCAACACGAAGGAAGAAAAATGAGATTAAAAAGACGCAGGGCAAAGGCAAAAAAAAGGTAGCCTGACTAAAGAAAGAAGAGGACAAAAGGCCAAAAGCTCAAGGGAAACCTTAAAAAGTCCAAGGCAAATGCAAAAGGGGAAAGGTGCATTTTAAAATACAAAGGCGCACCCTGAAATCTTGTAAAAGTGTGCCAGGCGGTGGAAAATCTGAAAAGCTAAAACAGAAGACAAAGACAAAGGCCAAGGCAAAGAGAAACGGAAGACAAAGGCGCACAAGGAAAAGCGCAAGTCAAACTTTTGTAAAAGAGCGCAAGCGCATCATGGTTTAATTCAAGGAGCGCCGGGCTCTCACCCGTGCAAGTTGTAAATGTAGACGGGCAGTGGAAAGGAAGCTAGGAAGATAGAAGGACAAGGGGAAAAAAGGGCCTAGGCTACGGCCTAGGCTACGGTCGGCCATGTAAAAAATGGGAAAAGGGGATGACTGCCCAAAAGGGATTTAGGGTTTTGTATATAAAGTTGAAAAGTGAATGAGAAGCTCATTCTTGTGTGTGGCCAAAAGTAGCTCTCTTCTTCTTCTTCTTGCTTGCTTGCTTTGAGCTTGTGCTTGAAAGTTCCTTCTCTTCTCTTCTCCTCTCTTCTTCTCCTTTCTTCTTCTGTTCTCTTCTCTTCTCTTCTCTTGCTCGCGGCGATGGAGCTTGGAGTGTGGAGCTTGAGGATAGAGCTTGCTTGAAGCTTGCACTTGGATCGTGGAGCTACCAGAGTTCGCGGGAGAGGAGGTAACTCGAATGACATGGAGGTAAGCTCACTACACTCGTAGATATGGATGGCGCGTCGGCGATGTCAGAGGTAGCCATTAGTGCTCGGCTTCAAACGCTTGAAACAACAAGCGGTCCATGGGTGGTCTTGGCGGTTGAGCAAAAGCTCCCATAGAGGGGGCGATGAGTCTCACAAGGGGGGGAAGGGTCGCCTTATATGCCAGAGGGGGAGGTGGTAAGGGGAGAAGGAGTCGGCGCTCCCCGCCATCTGGGGGGCTGCATGCCCCCCCCCATCACACACGCTTCACTCCCTCTCTCTCCCCCCGACGTACTATCAGCGAGGAGAGAGGGAGGGATTTAAAAAAATTCAAAAACAATTTAAGAAATTTTGAAGGGGGTGTTCTCATGGGGGGGGGATAGGGGGGTCACAGGGAGGGGGACATTACATCCTCTCCCCCTTAGAGGAATCGAAATGTCCTCATCTTGAATGCGCTTAGGGTTCATTGATGACAAGCTATCATTGGGTTCTAGAACCTGTGGGTTAGGACCCATCACGCTTCTGTTGCGCAACTTTGTTCATGTAGCACAGCCCTTAGCTTAAGCAGTTTTGCTCTGATACCAACTGTAACATGCCCGCTCCTCAAATCGCGGGACACGTCTTAGTAGTCCATCGAGAGATATATCTAAAAGATGTCGTCGGGCACTCCCAAGGAATGACATGAGGTTTGCCAACTAGGGTCTCTTGAGTCTGCCCCGCAACAGAACTTATCCGGCCGTTTCCACTAGGATCGACCTGAAGTCTGGGTTCCTTGTAATCGGGTCTTCCTAACAGCCTTCTAGCGTCGGTCGACAACCGCTCCACTTTGCATAGATACAACTGGACCAAAACAAACTCATACTGCACTTGGTTCAAAGAGAATGGGAAATGAGAGAGAGGCATCACTCGACCTCTTTGCCCGTAGGGCATAGTCCCATTCCGGTCCCCTAAAATGATGTAAATCAGGGATTCAACTTACAAGTTCTAAGGTCCTTGTCTAACTAGCGTTCGCATCAAATAAATTCCATTGAGGAAAGCTCTCGGCTAACCGAGGCCACCCTTCCGTAGGATAGACCCATTGGTTACATCCACCATGCTTCTCTCGGGGGTTGTTTTAATTATCTAATTACCTACCACATTATGTTTGACACACAAAAGCAGCTTTCTTAATTAACCCGTTAATCACAGGTTCCTTTACGTGATTTAGGGCACATACACAAAGACAAGATAAAATAAGATCAAACACTTCCTTAACTTATCTTTAGATTAATGTTTGTCTCCCACCCATACAAGAGAATTAAGTGTACCTTTCTGCCTCCGCACAAATAATCATTTTGTATCCCGGAATACATCAAGTATCATGCCCGAAGGCTATCCCAGCAATCTACAAGATTGCTGCTCCAAGTTGCGCCCGTAGACTAGTACACGGGCCTTGAGATCCCATCTCGAGTCACGTCGGCCTCTTGTGCGGGATCTAGAGGCAAGGGATTTACAACCAGAGCCTCCCCTGGCACCCAAGCGTCCTCCTGCTCCAAGCAGCACCCATGGAGAGACCTCTCGTGGCATGTTAGGTCCATATACTCGACGCGGCTAACAACCCCCTTGGATAGGGCCACGCAGACAATCGAAGGTAACTGATCCTGCCTCTCCCTCCAAGCTCTTAGCCTGAAGCATTAAGTGTTTTGCCTTGAATTAGTTTCTTGAGCAAAGAAGTTCAATCAATGTACCTAAGTGTACAATCATGATCATCTCAAAGGTCACTTGTACGACCAACTGCTAAGGTGTGGTTCCTTTTTCCCGAATGCTCCCAGCATTCAATCCTGGATCATTCGTGACTTGGCGAGATCCCAATAATCTCAAACAAGATCATGCAAGCAAATGTTCTTGGTAGGTTAACTTATTTTGACTTGCTCTTTCCCTTGGGTTTTACCTTATGGTATCTTAACCCTAACTCAAAGCATTAACTGGTCAACCAAGGCAACAAACAAGCCTTATTCGCAACCCAACCAAGGGTCTTTTATTCCTCCAGTTCTTTACATCATCTCCCTCTAACCAAGTTCACTTAACACACTTGGCAATGCAAGACTTTTCATCTAATCCTTCAGGATACAATCTAGATGCGTGTGTCCCTTCTATCTCTTTTAGAGCGGTACTATGCAGAATTTTTCGATTAGACTCATCTTACTCACACTTGGGATTCTTATAGCATTTACATCATCCATGATCTTTAACTCTTTTCATATTTAGTCAATGAGTAATTAACCCTAATGTGCAAGTACTTGTATGGCCTAAGTTTCTCTGCATCAATGCAAATGCATCCTGTGATTAGAAACCATCATTTCATGTGCTTAGTTTAATCATGGATGCAAATTGTGAGTTTTATTGGTTAATTTAAGCATTGCTCTACGTGAAGGTCTATCATTTTATATAAAATTTTATGAAAACCATATCATTTCATGTGAGTCAATCCATGCAGAATCCATTCTATTTGTCCACTTGACTCTCATGCAATCATCCCGTATTTGCAATATTTCGTGCAATAATATTTCATATACTAGGCCAGTCAATATTTCATGCAACTCAAGCACTTGACTTTTCATAATCATGCACTTTAAGAATGGAGGAAAAACCATGATCAATAAGCAATAAGAATAGCGGGAGGGCTAGAGGACACCATTTTCGAGGGGGTGATCAATGTCGTCTTGCTAGGTGTCACGAGCCATCCACGGACTTCCAATCTCAAGCGTCTCCGTAACCCTGAGTGTCCTTGATTTCTTGATGACCGCGAACCAGTCTTCATGCTTGGCCTTCTGATTTCTTTTCAAGTTCTCTTCTTTCTCATCTTCTTCTTCTTCTCCTCTCTCTCCCTCTTCTTCTCCCTCTTCTTCTCCTTCTCTCCCTCCCTTCCTCTTCTTCTTCTTCTTCTATCCTTCTTCTCCTTCTCTTTCTCTCCTCTTCTTCTTCTTCTTCCTCTTCTTCTTCTCTCTTCTCCTTATCTCTCTCCCTCTTCTTTTTCTTTTCTTCTCTCCTTCTCCTACTCTCTCTCTCTCTCTTCTTCTTCACTGGGCATCGTCGTTTGATGTGTTCACTACCCTAGTGGGGCGTGTGGCAACACCCGCATGTGCAGCTCTCGTTCTTCGCTTAGGAGCCATCATGAACTCTCCCTTGGACTCCTTAAAAATCTATGAACAAGCCGAGATCTCCTTCTTCGCAGGAAATAGACCTTGAGAAACACAATTTGTGAAAAACCCAAAAGCTGCAGGTGAACTTGGTGTAGGGGAGCTTCAATAGAAGCTTCTTTGGAAGCTTCTAAGAAGCTTCCTTAGCTTCTTCTCTCCTCTGTCTGCTGATTCAAATGGCATCCTTCTCCTTTTTGTATCACAGCGGCAGGGCGGGTGTGAGAAGAAGATGATGATGATAGCGGTGATGATAGCGTGGCAGGGCAGTGTTTCGACCAGGAAGGCTGCGTTATGACAGGGCAAGAGGGTGGCACGCTGGACTCCTCGGCGAGGGGGGGCCTGTACCGTCAAGGGGGGAGGGGGCGATGAGTCTCACGGGGGGGGAAAGGGTCGCCTTATATGGCGGAGGGGGAGGTGGTAAGGGGGAAAGGAGTCGGTGCTCCCCGCCATCTAGGGGGCTGCATGCCCCCCCATCACACACACTTCACTTCCTCTCTCTCTCTCTCCCCAACGTGCTATCAACAGGGAGAGAGTGAGAGATTTAAAAAAAATTCAAAAAAAAATAAAGAAATTTTGAAGGGGGGGGGGGGAGGGGGAGGGACATTACATCCACCAGCATGCTGCACACAAAAGATGAATGAATTCTTGGTCTAAAGCAACTTGGAATGACACTGGAAGCGTATTACTCGAAGTTTGTAGCACTTCTCAAGTATGCACCATCTATAGACATTACGCAGCAAGTATCCAAGTTTTGCCACAGATTATTTGATCCCCTGAACACATGGATTGAAGTAATGCATCCATTCGACCTCCAAGATGCATTGATAAGAGCAAGACCAATTGTACAGGAACTCCAGTCCAAACCAAGAAATGATAAACCTTGGAATAATAAGTTTCAAAACAGAAATATAACTAGGGGCTATGCAAAAAGAGCCCAAGGTCAATTCCAATCTGCTAATAGCAAAAAGGCTAAGACATGAGCGGTGGAGAACTTTACTGGTGGTAATAAAGACACTTTCAGGTGCTATTATTGTAATGAACCTGGCACATCCAAAGGCGATGCCCAAAACTTGAACAAAATGAACACCAAAGCAAGTTCCGTAACAACAGGTGCCGGACAACCATAGCTAGAGGAAGAGTTGCCGGCATAACCCTCAAGGAAGTAGAAGATGACGAAGGTCCCACCTTGGAAATTGACATGGAGAGAGAGAGAATTCACGCCTCTCTCAACAAGAAGGGACCAAATCAACAATTCTCAGTGATTCAAACACCATCAACCTATAATGGTAAACCCTTTAAAATTTTGATCGATTGTGGAAGCACACATTCATTCATATCACCAAGGTGTGCTAGAACACTAGGCATAGACACAATGCATGCACCTGGGTTGATAGTTGAGTTAGCTAATGGAAAAGAAGTTTCCTCAACACAACAAACAAGTAAGGTGGAGTTTAATCTGGGTGGCAATCAGACCAACATGAAATTCAGAGTGATGAACCTAGGAACCTATGAGTGCCTGTTAGGAATGGACTAGTTAATTCCCAATGACACTCATATTCATTGTGAAAAGAGGCAAGTCACATTCTTGAATCTTATAGGACAACAAGTGACTACACAAGGAGAAGCAGGAAAACTAAAGATTCAATTGGCGAAAGCTTCTCGAATCGCTTGAGGTTTAAGAAATGGCTCACCTGTATACCTAATCAAAAAATTGAGCAGGATAAAGAAGCTGAAGATGAACCGTCATGGCTTAAGGAATATGCTGACATATTCCCTGAAGAATTAACTAAACTTCAACCACAAAGAGAAGTCGACCACGAAATCAAGCTAGTACCAGGAGCTGCACCAATTGCAAAACAACCATATCAAATGTCCATTCCAGAAGCCATAGAGCTAAAGAAACAACTCAAACAACTCTTAGATCAGGGATACATTAGACCCCGTAACTCACCCTGGGAAGCTCCAATGTTATTTCAGAAAAAGAAGGATGGGACTCTCCGTCTCTGCATTATTTATCGAGGGCTAAATCAGGTAACAATCAAAAATAAGTATGCGATTCCAAGGATCGATGAACTACTTGATCGATTAGAAGGAGCGAAGATTTTCTCCAAGATTGATTTGTGGTCAGGGTATTATCAGATCAGAATCAAGCAAGAAGATATTCCATAAACCGCTTTTAGCATAAGGTATGATCATTACGAGTTTATCATAATGTCATTTGGATTAACCAATGCCCCCGCTACCTTCAACAGATTAATGCAAGATATATTCAAACCTTATCTTGATGATTTCGTCCTTGTATTCTTTGATGACATCTTAACGTATTCCAAGGATGAAGGAAGTCACGAGTCACAACTGCAGACAGTTCTTGAGACAATGCGCACTCACAAGTTGTATGCTAAGAAGAAGAAGTGTGCGTTCTTCAAGAAGCAAATCCATTATTTAGGGTTTATAGTTTCAGCAGAGGGAATTACAATAGATTTGGCCAAGGTCAAGGATGTACAAGACTGGCTGCCTCCAACCAATGTAAGTGAAGTTCGTAGCTTTTTGGGTTTAACAGGATGATATTGGGTCTTTATCAAGAATTATGCCTTAACTGCTACACCCCTCACCGACCTACTCAAGAAGCAGGTTGCCATTAAATGGACCCAAGTTGAACAATCTAGCTTTGATAGGCTCAAGCTAAGTGTAGTCACAGCCCCAATCCTCAAACTACCTGATCTTAGCAAAGAATTCGAAGTGGTGACCGATGTGAGCTCTCTTGCTTTGGGATGCGTACTCATGAAAGAAGGACATCCAGTAGCATATTCCTCCAGAAAATTGAAATTCACGAGAGAAATTATGCTACTCATGACTTGGAATTACTTGCAATTATCCACGCTCTTAAGTTATGGAGACATTATCTACTTGGGAAGAAATTCTCACTGGTAACCGACCATAAAAGTCTTAAATGGATCTTCACTCAACCAAATCTAAATATGAGGCAACGTTGGTGGATCAAAGTCTTGCAAGAGTATGATTTTGAGATCGAGTATAGACCAGGCAAAGAGAATGTAATTGCAGATACTTTAAGCCGCAAATCGTTTCTCAATGCACTTATCTCAGAAGAACCTCTTAGAGCTCAAACACTAACTACAATTATATCAATGCCTAGCAATCCTATCATCAAGCTAGCCAAGGAGAAGGCGAATAATGATCCCAAATATCAACAAATGATGAAGGAAAATTAGAATAAAGAACAAGACTCTAAGCTTAAGACAAAGTATCTTAACTTCTTCGTTGACGAAGGTCTTGCCTATTTCAAGACAAGATTATGTATTCCTTCGAGTCAAGATCTTAAGAAGAAGATACTATGGGAAGCTCATGATTCCCCATTTTCAGGACATCCTGGCTATGCCAAAACTCTCAATGCAGTTAGAAAAAGCTATCATTGGGAAAAGCTCAAAAATGACATACTTAAATACATAATCGAATGCTTGAGTTGCCAACGAATAAAAGCCGAATGAGTTAAGCTTCCAGGAAAGCTACAACCACTTGATATTCCTCAGATGAAATGAGAATTCATTAGTATGGATTTTTTAGTTGGATTCCCCTTAGTTCAAGGTGGATATAACTCAATCATGGTAATTGTGGATATGTTGACTAAGGTTACCCACCTTATTCCAGTCAAAACTAGCTATAAAGCCTCAGATATTGCCAGGTTATTTGGCAAAGAAATCTTTAGACTTCATGGACTACCAAAGAGAATTATCAACGATCGTGATTCTCTATTCCCTTCACATTTTTGGAAGGGATTATTTGAAGCTCTCAATACACAGCTTTGTTTAGTGCAACTTATCACCCTCAAACTAATGGACAAACAAAGCATGTAAATCAGGTCATTGAAGACATACTTAGGGCATATTGTTGCAAAGAACCTAGACGGTGGATACAATATCTACCTTTGGTGGAATTTGCTTACAATGCATCCTATCATCAGAGCATCCAAATGACCCCATTTCAAGCTCTATATGGGTAAGAATGCCTAACCACGCTAAACTTCTCCAACCCTACCTTAAAGGTTGAAGCTTCTAAAAAGATTCTTGAAGAAATGAACAAACAAGTCAAAACCATCAAGCAAGACATACAAACTGCCAAGGATCGGCAGAAAGCCTATGATGACCTAGGGAGAAAAGAGCGAATCTTCCAAGAAGGGGACAAGGTTTTTATCTGTGTGTACGCCCAAAGAGGAGTTCCTTATCCTTGGGAAAATTCAAGAAGCTAAGCCCAAGATACTGTGGACCTTACAAAATCATAAAGACTCTTGGACCAAATGCTTATAAGCTGCAACTTCCTGAAACCCTAAAAGTTTATGATGTATTCCATGTCAGTCTCTTGAAGCCCAATGTACCTAATCCTGATCATATTCTTGATGATCAGCAAGTTGTAATGCCAAGCCAAGTTTTACTTGGACTTCAACCTGATAGAATCTTGGATGTAAAAGAAATAATCCTTAAGATGTTGTTTTTTATGAGATGAGTAGCTAGTATAAACCAGTAAATGTGATTGATGATGTAGATGCACAAAATGGTAATGCTGCACATATTTCACAGCAGCAGTCACAAAATATTAGTGGACCTAGAGCATCCTCTAGCAGTGGTTCACATTCTTCGCCATGGACAGGCAGATTGAGATCAGGAGAATCTTCTCAAAGCAATACAGATAGTGGTATGCAGGTATCACGAAAAGGAAAAGAGAAGGTAGATCAGCCCATGTTTGATGTGAATGAAGGTCACTCTTATGTGGATGGTGAATCTAGTGACTCGGAACAAAGCATTGATGATGAGTTGGGTATTCCGTCTATTGTTACACCTGGAGTAAGGAAGACCAGGGATGTTTTGAGAGCACCTGGGAGTGAACCTACTTTGCGCAGGTCTACCAGAGCTAGGTATCCTGTGGATAGGCTGAAATATGATGGATTTACAGCCATTCACTATGCATATATGGTCAAAGTGATACAGGAACCAGAACCCACTTCTTTTGAGCAAGCCATGGGAAAAGAAAAATGGGAGAAAGCCATGGATGAAGAAATGGAGGCCTTGGAAGCAAATGCTACATGGGAATTGGTACCTTTGCCTAAAGATAAGAATGCAATTGGTTGTAAGTGGGTTTATAAGGTGAAACACAATGCAGATGGTTCTGTGAATAGATACAAGGCAAGATTAGTAGTCAAGGGGTATGCACAAACATATGGCATTGATTATGAAGAAACATTCAATCTGGTTGCAAGGATGGCAGCCGTAAGAGCAGTCATTGCTATGGCTGCATCAAAGGGATGGTCCTTACATCAGATGGATGTAAAGAATACCTTCTTGCATGGTGATTTGCAAGAAGAGGTCTATATGGAGCAGCCACCAGGTTATGTGCATGATGTTCATCCTGAGTTTGTTTGTAGGTTGAAGAAAGCCTTGTATGGCTTGAAGCAAGCACCTAGAGCATGGTCTGACAAGATAGGACAATATCTTGTCACTATTGGCTTTCAGATTTCCAAGGCAGATTTTTCACTTTATGTGAGAAAAACATAGAAATGTATTATGCTACTTGTCATTTATGTTGATGATTTGATTATGACAGGTGACAGTGATGAAGATATCCTTCATGTGAAAATGCTATTGAAGTAGAAGTTTGAGATGAAGGATATGGGAGAGCTGCATTATTTCTTGGGAATTGAGGTGATTAGATCACCAAGTGGGATACGGCTCTTGCAGAGGCAGTATAGATTGAACATGCTGTCCAAATATGGGATGACAGGCTGTAAGCCTATTTCAGTTCCTTTGGAGTAGAATGTGAAGTTGAGCGCAGATGCAAGTGAGCTTCTCGAAGACCCTACTATGTACAAACGCATAGTAGGAAGTTTGATTTATATGACTATTACCAGGCCAGATTTGAGCTATGATGTTGGATTGGTAAGTCAGTTTATGCAGGCTCCAAGGAAACCGCATTTGGATGCGGCTAGACGCATACTCAAGTATGTGAAGTCCACATTGCACTATGGACTACTTTATGAGACTGGGGTTCAGATACAGTTGCATGGATACACTGATGCTGATTGGGCTGGTAGTATTTCTGATAGACAATCTACCAGTGGATATGTGTTCTCTTTTGGGAGTGCTGCAGTCACTTGGAGCAGCAAGAAACAGCCTACAGTTGCCTTGTCGAGCACAAAGGCTGAGTACAGGGGCGCAGCAATGGCTGCATGTGAGGTAGCTTGGTTGTATAAGCTATTTTATGATATGCATCAGCTTACAGATGGGCCAATTGTCATTTATTGTGACAACATGAGTAGTATACACTTGGCAAATAACCCAGTCTATCATGCTAGAACAAAGCACATTGAGGTGCATTATCACTATGTGCGGGAGAGGGTTTTACTAAGTCTTATTGATCTAGTTTATGTCAGCATAGAGGATCAGGTAGCTAACATATTTACGAAGGCATTAGGCGCAGAGAAGCTGCGCAAGTTCAGAGACCTGCTTGGTATGCAGGAATTGGGATTGAGCTCAAGGGGGAGTGTTGAGATATTGAGCTTCACTCGTGATATGCCAGGGTGACCGTTGTGCATTTATGTCACCGACTTGTCAGTTGCAGATGCGGTTGGTACACCACCCATGAATAATAACTAGATGATAGATATCCTTATCTACTCTAGTTCGTGGCTCAGTTAGTATGCCACCTTAGTTAGTTGAGTTTGGTTTGAGACCCATATATAGGGTTCTTCTATTTCTATGTACTTGAGTTCTTTTTGGCTTACACAACTAAGAAGAGGAAAACTGTTTTCAGCCTCCATCTTTGTGTATATTCCCCCATTGTGCAAGCAAGAAAGCTACAAGTGAGACTCCTTCCTTCTATCCCACAATCTTGACACCTTAAGGATTGTACTCGTCACATAGGATAGAATTATTTGGCACATTTCTAGTTGTTTTGTTAGGATCTCATATGTTAACTAATCTAGGACTGTTAAGCTTTTGTGGAAGAGGTGCTTGTGTTCTCCCCATGTAGGATGCCACTGTGATACTAGCAAGAGCATGTCATGGTTAGCTAATCCAAGGTCCATGAGAGTAAAGAGTTTGGTAAAAGTACCAAAGGTAGAGTCTAGTTATACAATGTAATCCATAATTGCCTTGGAGAGTATTGACAAGTCTTTGGCTATTTTGTAGATTGATAAGCATTGTTGTGGTCTCTTGAGGTTGATTGGTGGTGGGGGTCAATGCCTGCTAATTCGATATGGAGTAGATGTATGAAGATAGTGGTTTGGGGTGATTGGCTAGGTTAAAGAGTGTGCTTTCCTTGAGTAGTTTTAAACAGTATCTCCTTGGAGAAAAAGGTGGTGACTATGCAAGCATTCACTAGTTGGAGATGAATGTGCTTGTCAATATAGTTGATGTTATAGTAGTCAAGTACATGAAGGTATGTCCTAAGAGAATTTCAATACCGACTCCTTCCATGCTTGAAAGAACATGGAAGAGGAGTGGGATATTTTCAGTCTCGATCATGACCAATAATTGATAACAACCCAACACTGTATAAGGTTGTCCTCCATAGGGATTTAATTTCATATTGGTTGGTTGTAATGTTGGTTGCTTTATTTGGCTCCAATAGCAATATGGTAGAGTATTGTAGTTTGATCCCTCATCAATGAGAAAATCCACCCATCACTAAGCAAGTGGAAGTGAGGCAAATGCAAAGACATGTAGTTGGGATCATAGGCTCATCAATAGGCTCTACGTTGCTATTGGTAAAAACCCTAACATTCATGGTGGTAGATTGAGAAGTGGAAGGAATTGGTCATGGAACATTTCTTCTACACACAATACGGGCTATCCACATTTTCCATGGGTAGTTCATGCAATGGATGTCCAAGTAGATAGTACTTCTTAATTTGACTACCATTAAAACGGTAGATGGGTTGGCCCTTTAGGGTTTCTAGCTCAAATTTTCCTATTTTGTTGTTGATCACGCAAACACAAAAAAGTCAGAGGCCTCATAATTTGAATTGCTTCTTATGGCCTTGAGTATACCAAGACAAGATCATCCTTATTGTGAAGGAACTTTGTTTGATGTGTTTATCAAACTAGGCTTTGCATCAGGTCTTCTTAGCAAGCAAGGCATGGGTTACAAAGAGTCAGCGGTCTTTGTCAAATGCTTGAGTTCTTCCAAGCTTTGATAGGCCTTGGTGCCTTCCCATTACTCTTATATAGCAATGCACAAGTTAGGAATCAAAAACTTTACTAGTATAATGGTGTCACTTCCATTTACAATGTGAAAAGGAGTTTGAGCCTTGCAGGCTGTGCGATAGGCCCAAAATGTTGCCATGAGTTTCTAATCCCGATTCCCAAATAGATCATGAAGTTGAAGCCATTTTTGTCAAGAAATTAATAAGGATCTTATTTTTAGCTTCTACCTAGTTGTTTGCCTAAGGGTAGTAGGGGTTGGACTTTCGATGGATAATCAAGGACATGGATAGGAGATGAAAGATACCTCATTGAGGAAGTCATTCCTTGATTACTAACAATCTCAATGAGAGCTTGATGGGGCATCCAAAATGCAAGAGAACTTCCTCTGACCCAAGATGATGCCATGCTTTACCCAAAATTTGTTGGAAGAGAGAGGGAGAGAGACAATGTAATGGAGCAACAACCTGACCTTCAGGTCGTTCATCATATTCCATTATTTCATAGACGACTAACATAACATAAGTGTATACAATAGTACTAAGGTCTGTAGGACCATTCACACTGGGTCTAAGACCATTGACTTATTTAATGTCCCACACTTGCTGATATAGCTGGACACAACTAATGTCAGTCATATATATTGACAAGAGAGTAATGGGATCTTGATATTCTAACACTCCCCCTCAAGCTCAAATCATTTGATGAACTCCAAGTAGCTATCTGAGACTACTAAACTTATCTTTACCCAAAGACTTGGTAAAGATATCAGCAACCTGTTCATCAGTCTTCACATGCATAAGATCTACTCTCCTTGCAAGAACCATCTCTCTGATAAAATGGTAGTGTACCTCTATGTGTTTTGTCCTAGCATGATATACTGGATTCATTGCCAGGAGTACACTACTGAGATTGTCACATAATAAGGTCACTGGAGCATCCACCTGAATATCCAAATCAGTCATAAGCTTGAGCAACCATGAAATCTCACATGTTGCCAATGCAGCACCCCTGTACTTTGCCTCAGTGCTAGACAATGCAATTGTTGGTTGCTTCTTGCTGCTCCAGCTGATCATGCCACTTCCAAGGCCAAGAGCATAACCACTCGTAGATCTGCGATCATATGAGCATCCTGCCCAATCCACATCTGTGTATCCAACTAGTTTCAAGGGCTTATCTCTCATATAGAACAACCCATAATCTACAGTGGACTTAACATATCTCATAATCCGCCTAACAGCATCCAAATGTGGCTTCCTGGGCTTCTGCATAAACTGACTTATGAGCCCAACTGGATAACTCAAATCTGGCCTAGTGATGGTCAAGTAGATTATACTTCCAACCATCTACCTGTACATAGTCACGTCCTGAATTTCAACTCCAGTGCTAATGTCCAACTTGACATTTTGATCAAGGGGTGTATCCAATGATTTGCATTCAACCATGCCATACTTCTTTAAATTTCCATAACATAATGTTTCTGCATCAGCCATAAACCATTTTCAGCCTTGATTACCTCAATACCCAAAAATTATTTCAATTCACCTAGATCTTTCATGTCAAATTCAAATTTCAGCATCTTCATTACATGCTATATGCCCAAGTCATCATCACCAGTGATTATCAAATCATCAACATATATGACCAGCACTACCAAGCCACTGTCGGTCTTCTTTGTAAATAGGCTGTGATTAGCCCTACCAATAGTAAAACCCAACCTCTACAAGTAGTTACTGATCCTAGCATGCCAAGCTCTCGAAGCCTGCTTCAGCCCATACAGTGCCTTTTTCAGCTTGCATACATAATGTTGAAAATCAAGGTGAACATACCCTTCTGGCTAAACCATATAGACATCCTCTGTTAAGTCACCATTAAGAAATGCATTCTTAACGTCCATTTGCTATAATTTCCATCCTCTAGCAGCAGCCAAAGCAATCATAGTGCGTATGGTTGCCATTTTGGCAACAGGGCTGAATGTTTCCTCATAATCAAGTCCATATTGTTGGGCATACCCCTTAGCAACCAGCCTGGCTTTGTACCTTTCCACACTGCCATCTAACTTGCATTTGATTTTGTAGACCCATTTGCAGCCAATGGTCTTTTTTCCTTCAGGTAGTGGCACAAGATCCCATGTCTTATTTTCAGCCAATGCATTCATTTCTTCATCCATAGCTGCACACCAGTTCTCATTTTCCACCGCTTCAGCATATGTACCTGGTTCTTTGATCTCCATCACTTTTGTCATGTAAGCATAATGCTTTGCAGTGTAGCCACTATATGTCAACCTGTCAACAGGGTATCTAACCCTCTGTGAACATCTAAGTTGTGGTGCACTGCTCGATGCGTCAGGTAAGCATGTACCCAAAGAGCATATAACTATCAAAGCACTGACCACTGTCAAGCATAGACCGATGTCAATAAGTGCAGGCTGAAATAAGCTCAAGCTTCCAAAAGCATCCGGATCCAATGACAAGCTCAAATTCGTCCCTCGATGATCAATACATCACAGCATAACCCAAGACATACACCCGAAACCAACAGGCATATGTCAAAGCATGAAAGATAGCTTCAGCCCAAGAGTATTCAGCATGCATTTATTGTTATAAATTGTGTATTTCTAGCCCTACAATCAGGCCAAAATCATAGCATGACATGTAGCTTCAATCCCCCAATCAATCGAGATGCAATAGGCATCAAACTGGTTATGTAGTCATGCCCAAACAAGCATAGGCATAAACTGTGAATGTAGCACTAGCATCAAATGTATGTAAACTATTTATAACAGTCCTGAAAAATTGTTTTCAGCCACCAAACCAATGCCTAATCTCAAAGGATCAATGCCAAGTATCAATACATGTGCAAAAAACCTGAAATGGAGCCCAAACAAGTGCTTAATGTCAAGCTGGAGCTGGAGCTGAAGTAACTAGTGTGTGGCTTAATGAAATCTGTCCAAAATCAAGCATAGATTAGCGTGATGATGTTGCTGCTCCTACTGGTCCATATGGCAGGTCTAGAGAGATTGGAGGGCTCAAACATGAGCCAAAGAGGCCTTGGAACAAGCCTCTAGCATCCCACAACCAGTGGCAGAGAGATATGAAGATTGGAAGCTTCAATGGTGGCTGCTTTGTTTACCTGGACATGTGGACTGAAATAAATCTCTGAAATAATAAAGCAATACCTCAATGTCAATGCCTTGATGGTGCCTCAATAGGCGGGGAAGAAGATCGGGAAGTCGGGGAGTGACAGATGCTCAAGAGAATGAGCTATGGTTGTCGAGAAGGAGACCCAATGTGAGTGGGGAGTCGATGGGAAGCTGAGAATGCCACAAGCCAAGCTCAAGAGTCGAGAACCCGAGCTCTGATACCAGTTGAAAGGTGAGAAGGATCGAAGCTTGCACGCGAGAGTTATGGTGGGAGAGCAAGAGCAAGAAAGAGAGAGACAAGAAATGGGAACTCCAACAGTCGCAATGTGTGACCGGGCCTTCCTTTATTCAAACTATCACTAAAAGAATAAAGAATAAAGTGACGGTGACGGGAACCTGCCACATGTAATGTGCAGTGGCGGTGACTGTGAGTGTAGTAATACATGGGCAGCTAGGCGGAGGTGCCTTTACCCCCAACATAAAGAATCGAAAAGAAGAGCATGACAAATGCCGGTGAAATGACTAGCAAGACTGCTCTCACAATCACTTGCGATAAACATAGTGGGCAAGCATGCATAGAAGACCAATTGGAAACATTGATGGTGAGTGCTTGTGAGAGATGGTAACATGATTTAGATTATGTTTTTTATTTATTTACATTGATTTGACATTAATTACTTCATCGTCTAATTCAAATGTAGACATCCGCCCCTTTGCCACCCATCCCATTATGTCATTTGGTTTCCATGCCTACAATGAGACAAGTCACATCAAGGTACAAGCAACTCTCGGAAACCTTTTTTAGCAACAGGTACGTTAAAGAGATGGGTATATTCATAGTGTCATTAGAGAATCTAAGACACCAGTGCAAGGAGGTTGATATGATTAGAACTAAGTGGGACCCCCATTGACTAAAGAAGCATGAGGACTTTGAGGTAGAAATCAGCGACACCGATTGGGCCTTTTTGTCAAATTGCATGTTTTATGTTTGGGATGGTAACCATCACCTCACATCATGGATGAATGAGATATGCACATGTGAGTGGCCCTGAACAGTAGGACCTTAACATTCTGCAATGTGTTTGTTTCTTACATCATCCTTAACATAATTGACTATTTGCAAAAGCCTTTCCAGATAATGTGAGGCAACATGTGCACATTGATTGTCGCCTTGTGAATGTGACAAGTGTGACAAAAGGGGGAGATTTTGTCAACTATTTCTTGTACAAACAAGTATGCAATGGACAATATTCATGAGATCCTAATATAGAATGTACACAGGTTAACACAAAAGGGGATTGTCCATACCTTGTATCCATTGTGAAGTAAGATTGCTAGGGCAAGCTGACGATGCAACTATTTTTGATAAGCTAATTGATGAGGCAAAGGCATGGGTGTAAGCGCACAGAAAGCTGGTGCTTATTTCCGCGTGCCCATTCTCGCATGGCATAAGGTACCATTGATTACACTGGCCCATGTTATGTGGAAGGTAGGTAGTTCTTCAAGCTATCTTAACAATGTTTTTCCTTATGCATTTTTTCCTAATGCAATGATGTTGTCCCTAATTACCAAGTGCAGGACGAGTATGATATGGTAATGCAACCGATCGAACAGAAACGGACACAGCTCTCCTCCAACTCTAAGTTTAGAACCAAGTGGAGCAAGGCATACTATAATGCCTCATCAAGAAACTTGACATTTGCTAAGACTTGCAAACCCCAACCTAAGAGAGAAGTGGTATCAGTAAGTTGCTACCTCTTTGTACCTACCATCTATATGTATTCGTACTACATTGGTCCAAAGTAACAATGTTTTTGTCAATACAGAACTGTCTCATGCTTGGAGTGGGGCTCTAAAAGACAGGGGGTGTATTGAATGAGGAGAGAGTGCACACATTGGCATCCTCAAAGCTAAACGAGGCAGATCATATTGAAGGCTATGGAGAGTTCTAACAGGAAAATTCTAACGTTGATGGGCATGCTTGAATGTAGATTATTCTTGTTCATCTAAATTATGTGCATCATAAGTTTGATGAATTGGTATTAAATGACATATTTTTGATTTGAGCAGATGGAAATGCACCACTTCGAAGTTGGGTAAGACAAGAGACCTTTTGGGCCATGTTGCAAGATGGAAGAAAGAGATTGCTTTTGAGTTGGGAGAACTACTATAACATTTGAGTGGAACACATTTTGTTCTTCCAATACACCCAGGAGATAAAAGAGAAAACATAGAGAGAAAATGTTTCGCACTATCTTCCATGATTTCAAGCCAAATGAAGATATAGAGTCACAGCAATCAACAAAGTTGGCAGCATGGAGGCTTCTGTACAAGTAGTTCACAATATCCTTCTTTAATAGTATATTTGTGGTGCTATCTTGCCAATCCATTCAAGATTTGTAATGGTGACTTTGCAAGTCAGGGTCATGTATGGGTAGATGGAGAGGAGGGCCATACAAACTCTGCTAGGAGAGTGTGAGGACTAGGCAAACATGCAGGAGGACCAGTGCATGTATGAGGATTACCAGATAGAGCAAGAGTGGGACGAGGAGGTATATCGAAGATGCCCTATTTTCTTGGACTATCCTGAAGGTAAATACACCTCTAATGAGAAAATTTTGTACCAAAAATACTCAAGGAAACAACAAACACAAGAGACACAAGGATCCAGAGGCATGGTAAGTGAAATGAGTTGCATTCTTAGGAGTATATTGCACTTTGTTGTCTCCTAATGAAGAGACTATGATGGGTTCACATGAAACTGATACTAGTAGTGCGATTACTATAAAAAGAAAACAGAAGAGCAAGTGCAAATCCAATATCATTGAAGAGAGGCTACCATCATCACCAATTCATTTGGTTTCTCCACACCTAAAAGGTTTGATGTTTTGAAGTACTATAGCAAAGACATCTCTTGTGTCCCTCCAGTGAAAATATTTACTTGAATATGAATCGTAACCACCAAACCATGTAGGCCCCTTTGTTGATTCCACTAAAGAGTAGATCGCAAATGGAAGACATCATCGAGGAGGTCTGCGACATTGCCATGGATAGAAGGATAAAACAAGTTCTTCCAAATCTTGGGGTGGAGTGTTACCTTACACACCACTATAGAGAGATGCACGATAATGACGAGAAGCAATGAGGCATCATATGGAATTGACACACATATTATAGAGCACCAATATGGTAAGCTTGCTTTTGTATACGAAACTCATGATGTGAAGGCACGTAATTCTTGTTCATCACTAAAGTAACATCAACAATATTTTTTAACATATAGAGGGTGGAAGAATTGAGTGTCTTGGATTTGAGGTCGCATCGGACATGATACGTGTGCAGAGAGGTAAGGAAATTATGCTCGTGAATTCCACAAATATAATGATTGGATGATGTCAGGAGCTTTAAAATATTCTATCATTATATGATGTTAATAGTGATGTGCGGCCTTATGTAGGGAAGGAAAGAATGCAAGAACACGAACTAGCCGTGTTAGGGGACGTGGCAGCTACCGGTAAACAAGCGTGACTCATGGTTTTTTTTCCCATAGCACAATGCCAATAAGAATGTTCTGTATTTTTGCAAAGGGGGATACAATTTTTTATTTTCAACCTACAATGTTGGAGGATGTGCCAGTCACAAACACTGATGAACTAATGCGTCTCAATAATACTATCTACAATAGCATTTTGAATGAAAAATATGTTGCTAATTATGAATTTATCGTACAGAGGGCCATACTGAAAGTCACGTGGAAGTCCACTTGCAAGACATCGTTTCCTATGAAGCTACAATTGTGTAAGATGTTCCAACCACAAGTAAACAAACATGTAATAAGAATATTATCTATCATTAACATTCAAAGTAAGAAGAATATGTTACTAATCAAGGAGTCGATATGCAGAGGTCCACAACATTGAAAGCCCCACACATGGAAGACCCCTTGCAAGTCATCTCCCATGCCGCTATGATGGCGAAGGTGGAGTGGCGTACTATTCTCTATGACCCATTCGAGATCGGACATGCATTACAAAATGATCAGCCAAGTGAGGCAATCTCTTGATTGGTAGAGGCATTGGAGGAGGTCAAACAAAACAAGATGGTTGAGGTTGACAAAGAAACCAAGAACACAGCATGCGATATCATGGTGGTTCATCTCCCTGAAGATAGTGTCATGCATGGATGGAATTCCATGATGGAACTCCCATACTAAGGCAGAGTTAGTTGATGCCATGTATCTGGCTAATCATGTTCTCAAGGACATAGGGATGTTACTTTTCCTTGCCACAACACACTCCATGGTAGAGCTTGTCGAGTAGGTTGTGGAGGATGGACACCGACGGATGGAGTCAGGGCAGAACTGTTGGGCCTTATGCATGGAAAATGTTATATTGGAGACACCTATATGTGTCATTGGAGGTAGAGAGGTGAGAGTTTTAAAGTCGTGATATGCTCATGATGGATATTGTTTATGTATCATACTTGTTGGCTCCGTTTAGTGAGTATAATTACTAAAATTAGTATTTCAATCTTTAAATGCAAGTACATGTGCTATATATTCTAGCATACATGCGTTTAGATATCGCTTACAATGGAATCATCCCTCCGAAGTTCACAAAAGATGACATTACTGCGAATGAGTGGGTGCAAGATACATCAGGATCCCCAATGAGACATCAATATGACATCTAATGTTGTTAAACTATTGTAGATAAATTTTGTAAACATTTAGTAGATTACTAATCTGTTATATGACTACCAAATGTTGTAGGTGGCATGCAACATGGTAGGGCTTTTTGGAGCTCGTTCTTGCAAACATACACAAAAGAAGGGGACACCATTTTAGATTGCAATGCAGGATGTGGTGACTTTGCATCGATAGAACTAAATTGCAATAGACTAATTGCATGTCTATATCGCTTCGCCAAAGATGGAAGATATCTAAGAGCAAAGGTAACATGTTTACATAAACTTGTACAATATCTTATTATAATGTAGTGTTCTTTTTTGTCATACCAATACATGGGTGCTCACCCTTCCACGTGTGCATGTACAGCTACCTCCCACAACTCAAAAATTAATCATGTTCGATATGAATGGGGTGCTTTTATATAGGCGGCCAAAGCAAAAGGGATTGTTACCAGTGAAGCCCCTAGAAGTGGGCAAGTATTGGGTGATTTTGCTGCCAGGGTTTGCCAAGTTTTAGAAGGAAATATCTACATTGTTTGACGTTGCCATCTGGAGCTCCATGAAGGAAGACAACTTAAGTGAGCTACTTCAATTGGTGAGAAGTGAATGTGTGAAGTCATCAAAGCAAGCACCAACCTTTGTATTCCAATATGGACGAGGAAAGTGCAGAGCAACTCCCACAACAACTTCTGCCGAAAGGAGTTACACAAAGCCCCTTTTCATGAAATGTTTTAATGACATCGATTGATTGCACTTCAGCCCAATAACAATACTATTTGTGGATGATATCATGAAGAAGATGCAGATGAACCCACTCAACACCTTTATATGCCCACCCCATTTGAGGGAAACCCCATGGACACTATCATTCTGGAGCACATGCTTCCCTACTTGACCAAGCTTGTGTGCTTCCATGGTTCAGTCCTAGACTTTGTTAAGGATCACCAATTCCACCCCCCAACAATGGAACTCGATTTATATTTGATGTGCATGATGAATATGTACTTTCAGAATTATTAATTTCTTTTTAGTTACAAGTGCAATAAAATGAGGATGAGAGGGAAGAGGAGAAAGAGAGAGGAATGTGCAAGTGAAGGAGATTCTGCATAGGCATTCGCTCAATTGCAATACTACAAGATGTGTAAACAAAGCATGTGCAAAATATCTAGGGAATGGTGGAGTGTAGAAACGTGCATGCATCTGAATGTATATGTGCACAGTGGATTGAGTAACAATGAGATAATATTGTTGTCTCGATATTAACTATTTGAACAAAGTAAAAAACAATAGATATCACACGTTACTACAGTGAGTGTAGCAAACTATTTGATGCCCTATCCTCTTGTAGTAAGTCCACACAATAATGCTCGATTGAAAGTAGCGAAAACATGTGCAATGTAATTTTGCTTATGTGTGCACAACAATGGAAGTGATATATCAAGATATAATATCAAATCATGCACATAAAAGTGAGAGGTGTGTGAATGCATATATGCATGTGGGATAACAGTGTGATATTCTTTTCGTCATGATATTAACAACTAAAAGTGTTTAAGATAATTTACCTCATGCAAACCTTTGACCCTTATAATAATAAGAGGGTTGTGAAAAATGGATGGATGATCCTTGCAAAATTGAGAGAGAGAGAGAGAGAGAGAGAGAGAGAGAGAGAGAGAGAGAGAGAGAGAGAGAGAGAGAGAATGTGTGTCTTTGCGAGCACGTGAGAGAGAGAGAGAGAGAGTGTGTGTGTGTGTGTGTGTGTGTGTGTGCATGTGTGTGTGTGTGTGTAAGAGGGGGAGAAAGAGAGGAGTTGCTTATTTGGTCTAGTGCTCTCTGATCTAATATTCATTAGTTGCTATATTTGAGAGAGAGAGAGGGGGGAAGGATAGAGAGGAGGAAAGAAAAGAGGGATAGAGAGAGAGTGGGTGTATATGTATTTGTGAGCGACACAAGAGAGAGAGAGATCAAGCAAGAGAAGGTGAGTACAAGAGAGGGAGAAGCGAGAAGTTGCCAATAGAGAGAGTGAGTGAGAGAGTGAGAGATGGGGAGGAGAGAAAATAGAGAGAGAATAATTAGTGGAAGATGGGAGAGAGAGAGAGAGAGAGAGAGAGAGAGAGAGAGAGAGAGAGACCTTAATTAACATGGGAGGAGAAACATGGGAGGGGACGGTAGTGGTGGAAACGGTGGAGGTGGTAATGACAGCGGCAGTGGAGGCGGCGGTAGAGGTGGTGGTGGTGGTGATAGTGGTGGTAGTAGTGGTGGTGCTGGTGGTGGCAGTAGGGGCAGTAGTGGTGCATGATATGTGCATAAGAGAATAGGAGGAATATGTGGAACAAGAAATGGAGGTTGCCCAAAAAAGCTCGCTTCTTGCCCTTCCCGTCTTAGGGATTCATTGACCTTAGTATGATTGTGTTTTTATTGTTGTAATACAATATATAGCTAGCTGACATCTTGACAGGGTTCCCATAAAGCAGTTTACTACTGTCTAAGTACTCCAACTAGATGTATTGACTCTATAAAAGTTATGTATGCATATGGACATGTCTATGGGCTGTTGTGGGCTATAAATACTCTAAATCTGGACTAATTTCACTGCTAGTTATGCAGTGGGCCGGTTGTGTACAACCTAGTCATCTAGCATTGTTATTGCTTATTTGGACTACTGTTGAAGCTTATATGTACATACATTGAACTCCAGAGGTTATGGTATATGTTGGAGATGGTTTGAGGCGCGTAAATACTTTAGCTTGTGCAGAGAATTTATGGCTAGTTAAACATAGACTATTGTTTGTTACAAGTGGTTGGAAAACACCTACATCAATTGTATGCTATCTACTTGGAATGCCATTGTATCTAGATGTTTTACTACATGTTTGGGGATGTTTTGACATGTTTGTGAGTTGAGATACCATGATTATTACTGAGAATTATTATTACATGTTCTTGGACTAAAATTGTCATAAACAACTGAGTGGTTTGCAGGGAGTCAAGCACTTACAAGTGGTATATGGCAATGAATACTATGATTGTAGATATGGCAAATGCTCAAGGCACTAACAATATCACTCAAATCGTGGGAGAGAAGCTTGATAATAAAAACTTTACTTTGTGGAAGTTCAGAATGCAAAATTTCTTGATTGGCAAAGGCTACTAGGATTTGAATTATATGAATGGAGTTCGACTCATGATCACAGCGACGGCGAAGAGCTCATCAACAGTGGTCGGAAAGAGCAAACAAAGTGTTACACTGGTTCTGTTCATGCATTTCTGATGCAATGGCTATGAAAATTACAAGTTGTCAGTCCCCAAAGGATGCTTGGGATATTCTCATGAAGAATTATGGCAATGTTACTCATGCCAGGAAGATACAATTGAAGTAGTAGTTTCATAATATGTCTAGAAATGGCAAGAGCATCCAAGCTTATACGACATAGATAAAAACCATAGGAGACCAACTTGCTACTATTGGTTCTAAAGTGTCAAAGAATGACATGATTGCAGTTACATTGAATGGATTAGGCAAGGAGTATAAGGCAATTGACACCAATATTTGTGAGCAGAACCTCTTGACTGGGATGAGTTGCTTGCTCTATTGTTGCATGAGGAAGTTAAACTTGGATTGAGAACACTAGTTTCAGTACCCCTCAAGGAAGAGATATTGTATTTTTACTCTAGTTAGCGTACCAGAGGTGGTAGAGGCCATGGATCTTTTTGAGGTCGAGAGGGGACACTCAGAATGCACATGGACATCAATAGCAAAATGCATGCCAGAGTTCTAATGTGCAAGGTCAATGTGGATTTGGAGCCTTTCGAGGGAGGGGGAGATCACCTAGAGGCAGAGGTGGCTCTTGGATGTCACATGATTGATTTAACAGGGATAAATATTGTCATTATTGTGGTAGATGATACAGACACATAGTGAAGGACTATCATAAAAAGCAAGTAGATATGAAGGCAAAAGGCAAAAAACATGGAAATTATGCATCTTCTAGTGGTACATAGGATGATCAGGGAAATAGATTGTTTACTATGCATCATGTTTTTAAGTATATGCTTAAACCAAACAAGGATGAAAAGTGGTATATAGACTCAGGAGCATCTGATCACATGACTCCACATGGTGAATGGTTTGACGAGTCAGTAGCAAGATCTCATGGATATGTTTGCACTGGTGATGATGCACAATATGATTTTCAACATAAACATGTGATTCCCCTGATTATGCATGATGGCAAGAAAAAGAGTTTACATGATGTATTACATGTACCTTCAATCACTAAGAACCTATTGTTTGTTGGTTAGATGGCAAAATAGAATTTACAGGTAAGGTTCAACAAGGATGGCTGCTTTATTGAAGAGTACATAAATGACTGTAAATGGATTGTTAGAGGCAAAAGAGATGGCAAGATGTTCACACTTGATGCGTTTATTCCTGAGTTGAAAGCAGCCATGTTTTTCCATGAGAGTGGAGCATTTTGGGATGTAGAAATCTAGCACAAACACATTGGTCATGTAAATATTCAGAGGCTGAAAAATATGCAGCAAAAGTAGGTTGTACTTGGCTTGCCAAAGTTCAAGTACAAAGATTTAGGACATGTTTGTTCTGCATGTCAGTTTGGAAAGCATGCAAGGTTTCCGTTAATGTGGCATGCCAGAAACAATTCTCGACCTTTGCAATTGATACATATAGATGTATGGGGTCCATCCCATAATGACTCTTTTGGTGGTG
Source organism: Lygodium microphyllum (assembly GCF_053477565.2). Classification (NCBI taxonomy): domain Eukaryota; kingdom Viridiplantae; phylum Streptophyta; class Polypodiopsida; order Schizaeales; family Lygodiaceae; genus Lygodium; species Lygodium microphyllum. The sequence continues at coordinate 66,108,904 of NC_141149.1, read as the reverse complement.
CCAAGTATTATGTATCGTTCATTGATGATTTTAGTCAGTATACATGGCTGTACATTCTAAAACACAAGGACGAGGTACTTGATGTATTCAAGGTTTTTAAGAAACATGGTGAAAATGAGTTTGGTTGCTACATTTCATGTTTGAGGCTTGATGGATGTGGAGAATATGTCTCTAAAGAGTTTGATAAGTACTTAATCAAATATGGCATAAAAAGGTAGCTCACATGCAGTTACACATCTCAGTGGAATGGTGTGGTTGTGTAAAAAATTTGTGTCATTATGGAAGCTACTAGGGCAATGCTCAATGAAAAGAATATGTCAAATGGATTTTGGGCTGAAGTAATGGTTACTGCAATCTATGTATTGAATCGAACACCTACAACTAGAATTCATGATTTGACTGCGTATGAGAAATTGTATAAGCACAAACCTGACATCAGCCAACTTAAAGTGTTTGGTTGCATTGCTTCTGTTCATGTGTCTAATGAAAAGAGAAGGAAATTGGACCCTAAAGCAGTAAAGAGTGTTTTTCTTGGATATACACAAGATAGAAAGGTCTACAAGTGCTATAATCCATCTACTCGAGAAACTTTGATCAGTAGAGATGTAGTTTTTGATGAGCTGGCCTCTTGGTATGGTGCTCTTAATGCAATGGTTTCTCATGCATCAACCAGCTCTACTCATACTGAAAATTACCCTTCAGTTAGCACTACAATCAGTGGCCCTTTAGGTAGTGGTTCATCTACTGTTAGTCATTGGATAGGATGGCTGCACAATTATGATGCTGGATCCACTAACACAAATATGTCAGTGAGGAGGAGATTGGATAAAGGTAAGGAAAATTTGCTTGATGATGTTACTGGCATGCTTCCATTTGGATATGAGTCACCTGGTAGGACAGCCTTGATAGTGAATTCGGCATAGCATCGGTTATGACACTTAGTGTAAGGCAGAGCAGGTACATGCCGCCTAATGAGAGGCAATCATATAGTGAACTGTAGTTGAGAAGGTTTGAAAGCGTCAATAAACCAGTTGATAGGTTGACATACATTGGGTATTCAACCATACATTATGCATATATGGCCAAAGTGTCAAGCTACAGAGAGCCTACAAAATTTAGTGAGGCAGTTAGAGATAAAAATTGGTGTGCTGCTACTATGGATAAGGAATATGCATCATTGATTGAAAAATAACACATGCAAATTGGTCAATCTATCTGAGGGCAAAGTACCCATTGGCTATAAATGGGTTTACAAAGTGAAGTGTAAAGTAGATGGTACACTCAAAAGGTATAAAGCTCGACTGGTTGCAATATGCATAGCAATATGGATTGGACTATGAGGAAACTTTCAACCTAGTTGCCAAGATGGCAATGGTGAGAAGAGTAATTGCATTAGTAGCTTCAAAGGGATGGAAGCTTTGGCAAATGGACGTGAAATTTTCCTTTCTAAATGGTGACTTGGTTGAGGAGATTTATAGGGAACAACCTAAGGGGTATGTACACCCTGACTATCTCAAACATGTGTGCAGACTAACAAAGGACTTGTATGGGCTAAAACAAGCACTGAGAATATGGAATGCTTGCATTAGCAAGTATTTGCAATAGCTTGGTTTTTAGATGGGTCATGTAGACTACAACTTGTTTACAAAGAAGAGAGAAAATGGTTATGTTTTTCTGGTGGTTTATGTGGATGATTTGATCATCATTGGAGATGATGATCATGGGATTGCTAAAATTAAAGCAATGTTCCAGGCTGAGTTCAAGGTGAAAGATCTTGGAGAATTGAAGTACTTTCTTTGGATTGAGGTTGTGTCTACACCTCATGGTATATGGTTGCTCCAAAAACAGTATGCTCATGATATGCTGCTAAAATATGGGATGATGGAATGTAAATCCATGGAAACGCCATTGGATCAGAATGTCAAACTTGGAGTTGATGTTGAGAATGAAATAGAGAATGTCACTATGTATAGATAGATGGTGGGCAGGCTGATATACCTCACTATCACTCATCTTGACTTGAGTTATGCAGTGGGGTTGATTAGCCAATTCATGCAAAAACCTCGTAAGCCACATTTAGATGTTGTCAGGAGAATCATGTGGTACGTCAAAGGTACTATTGACTATAGATTATTTTATGAGCATGGGAAATCACTTGACTTGATAGGTTATATAGATGATGATTGGGTTGGTTGTGTTTATGATAGAAGGTCAACCAGTGGTTATGCTTTTAGCTTGGATAGCCATACGATTAGCTGGAGTAATAAGAAACAGCCAACCGTTGCATTGTCTAGCACAGAGGCAAAATACAATGGTGCAGCCTTAGCAACTTGCGAAATAGTTTGGCTTGTCAAACTGCTACATGACTTGGGTATTCAATTGAACAACAAAGTCACATTGCATTGTGACAATCTTAGTACCATGATGCTGGCTAGCAACCTTGTCTATCATGTAAGATCTAAACACATAGAGGTCCATTACCATTTCATTAGGGAACTGGTACTTGCTGTACAGATTGATCTACTTCATGTTAAGATAGAAAATCAGGTAGCAGACATCTTTACCAAATCACTTGGTGGAGATAAGTTTGTTCAGTTCAAAGAGTTACTTGGAGTACAACAGCTAGTTTGAGCTTGAGGGAGAGTGTTGAGATTCAAGCTCATGATCACCGACACCGCTCTACCTTGACAGCCATAGTCTTAGTTGCCGTCATCTACCATGTGTGTCCAATAAATGAGTCAAAGACTCAACCGTAGCTAATGACATAGTCAATTAGTAGACTAGAATATTAAGTGTGTGTGACTAGACTTTAGTCTATGAGTTATGAACATGAGAGTACTCTACTCTCTGTGTGGGTTTCCAATGTATGTGTCATTCTCTCTCTCTCTAAAACTTTGACAGTTACTCAGTTTTGAATAGAAACAAAAATAATCATTGGGGAGATATTGAGCACTTAGAACTCAATTAAAGCCCTACCCCCAAGAGCCTCCTAGTTAAACTTGGGAAGATACTAAGCAATTAGAACTCAATAAAAACCCCACACTCAAGAGCCTCCTAGTTAAACTTAATCCAAATTCTCATGAATTTAAAAGGGGATGAAACAAGGACCATGACATAAACCAATAAGCACATGAGCGTTAAACATAAATTGTGATCCATACCTTGTCTGCCAACAATAATACATTTTCTTCATGTTTGTCATGCCATTGGGCCATTGATTGATGTTGTCCATGCTCCTACAAGACCACTAGCCAACTGTCATTGCACTAATCTCTACATGGTTGAGTTCTTCTACCATTTGGGCATGTTATTGATGGCCACTACCACTTGGAGGAATTCCTCTTCTTTCCTATGATGGATTTGGTCAGTTTTTGCCAACCCCTTAATAATAGTTATCACTAGCTCTTGCAACATCCATGTTTGGAGTTCCTTGAAAACTTTTTTTGAGGAGGGGGACAAAATTGTGTCATTGCATCACCATATGAATCAAGAACTAGCCATCAATATTTGAAGGAAGCATTCCTCCACCCTTTTAGAATTTAGTTGGATCCATATTTTCAAAGAAGCTCCAAGAGGAGATGTTGAAAGGTTGGGTTCAAGAGAATGGAAGAATAGCTGGCCCGTAAAGTTTTGGTATTGATCTCTTTGTTTGGGGTGAGGTCTAAGCAAGGAGATAGGCCCACAATTAGCTATGATGTTAGCAAGTAACGATCCAAAGAGTAAGGAGACAAGTTGGGAATTCCCCCCACTCCCATTCAAGGCAATGTTGTCCATTGGGAGGATTGGGATTAATGCAGATGCAAATTTGAGAACATTCCCAAGGTTTTCCATGTGAGGCATTGAGTAGTGCACTATCTGTTGAGGAAGACTACATGTTATCCACATGGTCATGTAAACCCTAACCTTTGGGAGGAGCTTCTAGTTCCCCAACGAAACTAGCAAACTAGTAGTGAGATGAACCAAGCAAGTTCGATGGTCACAATTCATTCGGGGAGTTGTTCAACACATTCCATTTCATTCAATTCTTAGTTCAAAAGGCAAGACTTTCAAGGTAAAGGTAGCAATTTCATCTCTCTCTATGTCACACACACACACACACACACACACACACACACACACACACACACACACACACACACACACACACACACACACACACACACACACACACACACACACACACACACACACACACACACACACACACACACACACACACACACACACACACACACACACACACACACACACACACACACACACACACACACACACACACACACAGAGAGAGAGAGAGAGAGAGAGAGAGAGAGAGAGAGAGAGAGAGAGAGAGAGAGAGAGAGAGAGAGAGAGAGAGCTTTGAAAGACTCACCTTTGAGACTAAGATTTGTGGAGATAGATGGGAATGGAATGTGCTGAACAAATCCCTTAAGGGATTTGTGACCACCAAACTTGGCTAGTTCATCTCATTGCTAGCTCACTAGTTTCGTTGAGGGAACTAGAAGCTCTTCCCAAAGGCTAGGGTTTACCTTTACTTCTTAAATATTGGAAAAGTCTAGTCATGACTAACGCATGACATGACACTTAGATGGTAGGCAAACCTTGAAAACAACGCATTAGCTCATTGGCTAGTCTACTTGCCTCTCCCCTTGTTGGCCATGGTTCATGTCTCATTAAAGTGAACTTTACATTTGTCTAAATGGGATGATTCCATAGAGACATGAGTTTGATGGGTGATGTGTGGACTGATCCAAAAATTTGTCAAGAGGGCATAAATGATAAATTCATTTTTCTAAGTGGGCATATGTAGCTTGAACAAGGTATAATGTTAATCTAGAACGATCTAGCACCCTTAGACAGTGGAGCAGTCGACATGAGGATGTGTGGCAAAATGCCCCTTCACTTTTAGTAAATTATCCATTCAATAGTGCAATACGTAACCAACCTAAAGTGATGCTTGTCAAATGCCACTTTTTAGATGCTTTATTGGACCAATAATAGCACACAAGGATTGTAGGTTGCTACTCTAGGCAATTTTGGAACATTGTGTAAGTAGAAAAATAGCACAAAGCTAACTTGTAAGTTCCTTTTAAAAGCAAAGCTGCACAAAGTTGCATGCTAACAATGCTCCTTTTGCAACCACCCCTTGTCTTGTGCATTTAAGACATCTAGAAATATATTCACACACAAATTTATTGATCCTCTTAGCTAACCATACACGGCACACAATGATCCAAAGTTTTGAAGCTAGTCACCACATGCAAAGCTTTACATAGCACTCAATCTAGACTCCAAAGGGTATGTTGGCTTGGTCTTTAGAATCTTTGATGGGCTTTGGTTCATATTCTTGCTAAAAAATCCACCCTTTTGTGGCTAATCATTCATAAGGGTTTATGGATAGGTGAATGAGTTGTCAAGATTAGCATCGGCGATGGTAAGTGCCTGAGATGTGAATCTGAAACTAAAACTCTAACCCATCTCTTTCTTCATTGTAAGCTCAATGGAGAAATTCTAAATTTTCTACACACAATTATCAAAACCTCCCACCCTCTCCCTATCAATTGGAAGGAATGGTTCCTATGGGAAGCTAATGGTCTCCCAATGGAATTATGGACATTCATTTGGGCCTACTTTCCATGGGCCATTCGATTACAATGAAATCATCCAATTTTCAAAGGTTATTTCTATTCAGATCTTCAATTTATTAAACATGATTTTATTTGATAGGTAGATTCAAAGAAGGAAAGGTTGGTGAAATGAATGAGGAAGAAATAAAAACTAGAATGAATGAAAACTGAAGCCCAAGCCATCTTGGACACTATAGTAGAAGAAAAAGAGTAGTAAAACATCCTTATGGCCATAAAACATGTGGCCAACAAATATTGATTTGATAACGAGTTGGATGTCCCATCTTAACTTATCTCTTGTCCTTTGGACTAGTCAATCTATTACGCCCATGGAAACCCCTAGCCTTGTACTCAATCCAATTTCCCCCTCAACTACTCCAAGCAGATATTTTCTGGTCCTATGGTTCAGTTATGCCCTAGCTTTGCTTCAACATCTCTCCTTGTGCATTGGCCAATGCTCAAAGCCATTTTTCGAGTATTATCCCTCCCTTAGTGTACACACTCCATTGATATTATCATAATGCTTTTCTCAAAAACGAAATATGAGGCTTAAACAAGGTGCCTCATGCAACTCACTTTACTTGCTATACATTAGAAAAGTATAGTGCGTGTGATATCACCCTAAGGTGGTAAGGCGTTGAAGATGCCAGACTCAAATTTTTGAAAGGGCTGTCCGTCTGCCAACGCGGCGTGTAACCAGGCTTAACCAGCCTCAGTATAATAAGTGCGACGGAAGAAGCCGATGGTTGGCAGGTGCGGATGCGTCAGTGCCATGTACGTCCATCACAGTATAATAAGGGCAACGGAGGAAGCCGACGGCTGACAGGTGCGGATGCGTCAGTGCCATGTACGTCCATTACAGGGCTTGGAAACTGTGGCTGTAGCATTTCCTTCCTGCAGACAGGGGTCTGACATCATGCACCCTTACATTCTTGCCGAAGGCTTCTCATACTGAGCTCTCTACCAAAGGCATAGCTGTGGTCGTACAATTCGGCTCTTGCGTCGGTTCAGCACAAGATAGCAGAGTGCGTCCTTGAGCTTTCCTTCCATTGGCATCGCTGAGGTCGTACAATCCGGCTGTTGCATCAGTTCACCACAGAAAACATAGGAGAGTGCATCCCGGGATCCAATGGATTTGGCAATGACAGTGTTACAACCGGATTCCAGGGCAATGGTGCCCCTCCCGATGTCTCCCTGCAGCGGAGCCACGGAGGTCTGCCGCATGCCACAGGCCCGGTACGTTGATGCCGTACGGTGGATGCCCCCTGCTACTGCTTGGCATCAGTCGCTGGCCGTAGCCATGTGGGATCCTGACTCAGGCGTCCCAAGCCTTGAGCTAGCCTCCTTCGTGCATGGTGATAATGCTCCTTCTCTGCAGCCTGAGGCTTCCTGGACGCAACCTGACCGTATTTCTGTGCTGAAGACTTTGCCTGCAGCCTGAGGCTTCCTGGACGCAACCTGACCGTATTTCTGTGCTGAAGACTTTGCCTGTCCCATCCCAGCAGGCACTTGTGGCAGTTGCGAGTTATTCTGGCTCCATTTCTTTCATAATTAGCACATTACTCCACAACTTGTCCTCGGCAGTGCCCATTGTGTCTCCCTGTCTGCACCAAAGCCCAATCACTGATATAGATTTGCAGCCAGACGTTCATGATTGTGTTTCTGTGGGTGAAGATGGGAAAATCAATCTGGTGAAGCTTGGAGAATCATCTCTTCAGCACAAATGTGTCTTTGACAGCCATGGTTTGACATCGTTCACAGCAGCTAGATGGGCTTCACCTACTGAATTTGTGACTGCAGGCCTGGGATATTCAATGCAGTGGTGGGATCATCGGCGATCAGGAGGTGCAGTGCAGGCTACCAACAAATGGTGAGATGTTATGACACTCAAGATTATTTTAGTCAGGAACCTTGTTTGTGTATTAGGTTGAGTCTTTGGCAGCAGCTGACAATAGCTTATTAGACTAACCTCTGAAATATCAAATTTGAGAAAGGTATGAATAGCTTATAAGTGCTTCTCTTCGTACTTTCAATAGTGCCTTGGACCTTTTGTTTTGCAAGTAATGGTTGAAATAACAAGTCCATAGGTGCTCAAGCAAGCAAGTACCTTGTCAATAGCATTTATGAAGACTCGATGTCAACATGTACCAAGCGAGTTAACAACTAGAATTTTCTGCTATCAAGCTTGTACGAGCTTGTCACTTTAGGGTTGAACAATGGACAAAAGTATACTATGTTGAGCCACTAAAGTTAGGGTTTTATTAACCCATATTGAAGTCTCTGTAAATGAGCCCTTAAAGCGCAAAGCATTGAATTCTTTAAATTAAATGGCTTATTTATGGAAATAGGTTAAATGCACCCCCAATCCTCTATAAATAGGAGCCTAATCAGTGCAGCCCTTCATTGCTCAATCACTCATCAACTGGCACCCACCTACCCTTCTCACTTCCACTAGTGTCAATACCCCTTTTGGTGGATACATCAATTGATGGAGATCTTGGAGTGCTGCCCTTGCTGATTCTAGCCTTCTACCAGCTAGGCAACCTATCCAGCTACTCTTCTAGCCTGCATTTTCAGCACACAAGCTACTCCCATCAGCTGAGGACTCCGACACTGCTGCACCCTGTGTTTTCCAGCCTGGCAGGCTGCCTTATTGCTGCCCTATCACCAACCATAGTCATGATCAACTGACATCATCATTGGATCAAGTAGACCCTCTGTTTTCAGTAGTTTGTTTTGGCACTGTTGTCACCACTTCACCGATGTCATTAGAGACTACCTGCTACATTTTGCAATCCGTTCGAGGTACGATACTTTCTCAAAGTTGTCTTCACTGCCTTGGACTCCTCTTCCAACTCACATCATCCTTGATCCACTCAAGACACAAAGGATTGAGGCCATTGTATCATGCTGTTATAGTTTGGTTCATTCATTCATTCACTCTTCATTTTGAGTTCTATTGCTTTCATTGTGTTCTTGTCATACACATGGAGTTTTCATTCTCTATTCAAGCATTTCTTTACATAGTATTAGAGTGAGGTACACTTAGAGATACCTAAGCCTTGTTTCACAAGCTTGACATTGATGATGAGAAATAAGAATGCGAAAAGAAAAATGTCACCAAAGTTGTGTCCTGAAGAGCCATCTTCTTCGGCATTGACACACTTATTACAGTATTGTTGAATCAATTTAAGAGACTATTGTTGTGGGAAGGATTAGAATAGTCTAATTTTGGGCTTGAGAAACATGCCTGAAGATGGGAAATCAGCTATGTTTTCAATGGCTGATGGTAGTTTGGCCTCCCTTTGGAGTTTAAGTGTTAATGATTTGAGAGAGAGAGAGAGAGAGAGAGAGAGAGAGAGTTTCAACATAGTCTTAAGGTTGCACAATAGGCCAATGCATTACTTTTGTAGAGTGCACATCAATTTGCATGCTTGTTTGTATGCATATATATAGATGTAATGACATAGTTGTTTCTATTGTGAGAAGTTGTGCATGCAAATATTTGTAACCTCGATCCTTCCCACAATACTAGCCTCGTATATTAATTCAATAATATTGTGTCTAGAAGACATAGGTATGGCAGCAAGTACAACCCTTCGAATGGCAAACACAGTGTTGGATGAAGGTGACTGTTGGAGGAGAGTATTGGTATGCTGAGTAGCTTGTTATTGTAACTACTAGGCACAAGACAAAAGAGAAAGAAAGAGAGAACACTGCAAAGAAGAGAACCCAAAAGAATGCTTAGGAAATGAAATCTATGTACCAAATACAAGACAATCGTGTACAATAGTGAGTCATTGGTTGTGTGGGCATTGGCATTGGCTCCTCTCCCCACCAAGGTATGGATTAGTACTGCAGGTGATGAATAAGAGACTAGAGGAGGAGCTTGAATAAATAGTTCAAAAGAATGCCATAAATGACTGTAGGTTGACTAGCATTTAATGTGGGTCGGCCAACCATTAAAAATGCTAGAAATGACAAAATAAAGGCATATAAAATGCCAGGTAAAATCCTAAATAATTTGGGATGTGCCCAGTCCACTCTAGCATGCATAGACTCGCACATGAGTTGGCAATACTACTAACACCCTCTCTTAGATCATGGGTGATTTGATACAAGACAATGACACAATGATAATGACTCATCATAGGCCATACAACATAGACCAACAGAATAGAAGCATGGCTACCCAAGGAGTGGGTGATCAAGCCACCACCAAGGTGCCTTGGGGAGAACCTGATGTCGATATTGATTGTACCAGCTCCGAAAAATAGAGAACCATAGCATGTCTTTGAATATGTCACATCATTATCTTGCAGTAGCATACAAGACCATCTTGTTAAAAATGCCTCTAAAAATATGAGACCATGGATTCCCAACCTTTGGCTAGTTCGTCGAAGCTTCCCCTCATGTGAGCTTAGACAAGGAGCCAATCTAGCTCTTTGTCCAATACCAGCCCATCATGAACTTGAATGTCAATCCCAGCTCTAGGATTTGAACTTGCTAGACTTTGGTTGTGTGTCAGTGATGCCCCTTTCTAGAACTTGTGTACCTGTATGCCTGTATAGATGAGGTGCACCTATCCCATCTCACTGCCCACTCACACTTCCTCTGGCATTGGAGAGTTGTGAGGGATGATTGCATCACCTGCACTAGAAAGAAGCAGAGGAGAGGGCAACCGAGCCCTTCCCTTGATCTAAAGACGAGGATCCCTTCTGCGCCTTGGCTTGTGCTTGGGCTGGAGGATCTGAGTCAGAGTTTGAGAAAGAGGATGACTTAGTAGAAGAGTCGAGATCCTGTTGCTTCGTCTTCGCCTCCTTCTTTCTCAAAGCCGCTAACGCTTTACAGTCCTTCATGAGTATCCCTTCTTACCATAGTGATAACATTGGGCTTTCGACTTCTTGTTGCCCCTCTTTGAAGCTGTAAGAGCCTCACTAGAACCTTCATAGTGAGATGAAAGCCTCCCTTGTAGATGCAAAGATGCGTCATGCTCAAGTAGCATCGAGGACATATGTGGGATGATGTTTGCGCCCTCAAAGCATTGGCCACTCCGTCAAGTTCGGAGGGGAGCTTGTAGAGGAGTGATCCCACAATATGTGCATTTGGAAGAGTAGACTGCATGTGTCGAAAGTGGTCTTGTACTTGTGTAATGCGGAGCAAGAAAGACTGGATAGTGTCCTTTGGCTCGAACTTCTTCTATTGAAGCTATCTATAAAGTGTCACTACACGCATGTTGGAAGGTGCCTTATACAATATCTGCAGCTTCGACCATACTTTTGGAGATGTCTTGTAGGAGGTAAGTGCGAGTAGAACTTCTTTAGAAATACATCAAAGAAGAGCAAAATAGGCACGTGTATCATCTGTATCCCATGTAAGCATAACTTCCTCACGATTGTCTTCATCAAAATCTTCTGGAATTGGAAAAGGATGTAAGGATGTGGAATAGCTCCACAGACAATGTACCATAACTGCTTTTGCACAAACCAAGCTTTCATAACAACACTCCAAGTTAAATAGTCAGGTCCATGTAACTTATCATTTGTAGAAGTGCATGGAGGAGCCATCTAGAGAGGATAGGAAGAGGAGATAGGGGATAGAAGGTGGATAGAGAGAGAAGACAGCCAAATCAACAGCAAAGATTGTATAACAATAGAGTTTAAACTTCAGATGTAGTATTCACATGCTGATCACACAAAATCGATTGTAGAAAATAGAAAACAGCCAACAAACACTGTCAAAAAGTAGCAGATGCTGTCGCCCAGCCTCTAGGAGCAGTAGATGTAGAAAATGCAGCAGCTGCAAGTAAAAACGCAGGCTAGACAGCATTCAATGCAGGCGACCTGCATTGAATGCAACAAAGTGTGAAACGAAGGTAGCTGGAAGAAAAAATGCGGCCTCCAAAGGGTGATAGGTAGGGCAATGGCAGCAGGGAGCAATCGCTAGATCAGCAAGAGGTAGGGGAAGTCCTAAAATCAGCAAAAGCAAACAGCAAGAACATAGATCTTGAAATCTAATACTATGTCAGAAGTGATGTAGTAGTGGAAGCATAAACAAGTGCTGAAATAAACTGCTGAACACAAGATAGAAGAGAGAGAAAGAGAACATTGCAAAGAAGAGAACTCAAAAGAACGCTTGGGAAATGGAATCCATATACAAAACACGAGACAATCATGTACAACAATGAGTCATTGGTTGCGTGGGCATTGTCAATGGTTCCTCTCTCCACCAAGGTATGCACTAGTACTGTAGGTGATGAGTAAGAGACTGTGGAGGAGCCTAAATAAATAGGCCCAAAAAATGCCATAAATGACTGCAGGTTGGCCAGCCATAAAATGCCAGAAATGGCTAAATAAAGTCACATAAAATGCTAGATAAAATCCTAAATAATCTGGGATGCGCCCAGCCCACTTTGGCATGCATAGGCTCACACATGAGCTGACAATATTGCTAGCAACTACCTGCATAGATAATCAGTTCCAAGGGCATCCAACTAGACCTCGAAATTGAGTGTCTGCACAAATTTGACATACCACAGGCTGCCTATTGAGATCGATTCCTTTATGGTTTTTGTTAGGGTTACAACACTCAAATTGGTACTTAAGAAGGCAGTCACAAACATATCCACTTTTGGCTTCTTCAGATGACATCATGTGTGATTTGAGAAACTTTGTTTAGTGGTTCAGAAAAAGGGTCCACTATTTGCTGATATGTGTTGCAAGTTTGACTCAACTGAGCATAACTACTTAGCTAGTGATTCAGGTAATAAGGCACTAGAAGGGATTGCTAGGAGTACTCTCTCTGTTTATTATTTGCCTACATGGTGATAAATTTTGGGGTTGCAAGTTGAGGTGCCAAGCCTTCCGAGTTTTGATTTATGCTATGCAGCTTGTCATCATTGTGAGTTTTCTTATTCTTGTGCAGCTCATTTGCACCTTTGTTTTCCTCCACTGTTTGTCTTTCTGACATGGTATCATCCCTTTGTTGAAAGTGGATACTGCTGCATTTGGCTATACCGAGGCTGCTATTGTGTTTTTCTTTTGCATTTTCTCTGCACTTCCTTTGTGCAACTCCTCTGCAGACCCTGACACCATCATGTACTGGTCCTGATCTTCATGTTATTATAGCTCAGTAAACCTGTATTTTTACTGACAGCCTTTGCGTTTTGATTGTGGGCAGCCACTGCTGCCAATTTCTATAAGGTAGCTGCATTTCTGGTAGGCAATGTTTGCCACATCATTTTTGGCAATGAAAACATTGAGGGTCTTATTTTCAGTGGGTGCATGTACTGCATCATATATTGAAAACATACATCTTAGTCCTTGTGTGCTTGGATGTGCAAGCACAAGCCAAATGTGGTGGTTCTTAGAAGGTTTATCAATGAGTTGTATGAGATATGATGGGTTGTCACATTGGATATATATTTGGAAGACAATACCATGTGGTAATTTTTCCTGTGGAAAGCTCTAATATTAATTCTGTTGTGACTTGATTGTCCTTTTATACATCATGTTGATCTGCATTCTGTTCTAGCATTCTTTGGCATTTGGGGAATGTTTTTAAACTTACGTTCTGTCTATAGGAACTCTGGTATAGGAGGTGGGATCATTCATTCTGTTGATGTGCACCCTTCAAGAAAACATGTTTGTGTGGTAAGATTTCTGCAGTTCTCACATTATAGCTGCCAGGCTTTTTCTATGGTGCTTAAAGGGATGGTTGGTTCATAGCAACATGGTGATGCTGTGGCCAATGCTTCGGTATCATATGATTTCTAAATGCTTTATTTTATGAAGGTGGGTGGATCCAATGGTACAGTTCTAGCTTGGGATCTACGGTGGCAAAAGGAGCCAATACAGCTTTCAGGTTCATTACTTGTCAAAGGACGGTTCTTAGGTAACAGCATGGCTGATAGTGATGTCTGGGAGGTCAAATTTGATCCCTTTACAGCTGTAGGGAGCAATTCTCAGTCAAGCAAAATGCCATCAATCATGATGTGCTCTGAAGATGGCATCCTTGGAGTCTTAGAAACAGGTAGTCATTTTATTCATCAATCACGTTCTTTTAAGCTGTTCATTTGCACATCAGATTTTTATGGAGCTGTTTGCTAAATGACAGATATGAATGCTTCACAATTTGCATAGATTCTCCATCCTTTGCCTTTGATGTGAATCTTGAAAGTGCACGATTGCTTTTGCTATTCTGTATGATCTTTGGCATTCTGACATGACTGGAAAGAGCAGCATAGTTGGCAGTTATTGGTCGATGACAGTGCAGATATAGAAGACGTTCTGCTTAGCAGGCTGCAATTGTTGCATAAGGACTCAAGATTTTAAACACCTTTCTGAATGTGGAGGTGCAGGTGATGTGGCCAGAAATGGTTGGCAAGAATATATTGTATACTGACTGCTTGTGACTCCGCTGCACCCTGTGCTTGTCCATGCCTGGCAAGAATATATTGTATACTTATCTGAATGTACAGGCAGAGGTGACGTGACCAGAAATGATTGACAAGAATATGTTGCATACCACCTGCTTGTGACCCCCCTGCATCTTGTGCCATTCTAGTGCTTCCTTCTCCCTTCGCAAGCCGCTGTCTTGCATGAAGTAGCAGCCACCCACTCTGCCTGCAGCCTCTCTTGCCCTTCTCCCTTGTTTCCTTCCATTGCACACATTGGTGTGATGACATTGACAAAATAGAAGCAACATACTTTTGGTTGGTTGATGGTCTCGTTGTGTTCATGTATATGTTGATGATTTAATTCTTACAAGTAGCCACACAGAGGAGTTGCTCTTATGTTGAGCCAAACGTTTGATGTGATGGATCTCAGGCTCCATTTCTTCCTTGGTCTTGAGGTTTATCATCAGTAGCCTCAGGGCATTTCCATTCTGCAGCAGTACTACATCCCTGAGATGCTCATTGCCTTGGGCATGGCTGCTTGCAAGCCCATTTCATGCCTATGGACTCCAAGTCAAGGTTATCTTAAGAGGGCATTTCTTAGCACACGGTAGCACCTTGCTATTGTAGTTTTGTTGGATCCCCAAAATTGGTGCCCCTTGTGGTATTTCTTTAGTTTGTCTTTCACAATTTTGTTATACAACCAAAAGAATGATTGAATCCCCCGGAAGATGAAGGCCCTGCCACAAACTCAATGAATTTATCCTCTAGTCTCCCCTTCCTCTATTGACCGAGACAATTCTCTTACAAAATCTGGAACATTTGGCTGCTCTGAATGACCAGCAGCAAATTCCCCTAATTTGCCCCTTACTTTGGAGTATGTGCGGTACCAATTGGGTCTTTCTAAATTGCATGCAAGGCACCCTTGTTGTAGATGACTAATTCTTCACAGAGTTTTGCTGCAAATCTTCAATTTAACAACATATACCCTTCATGCATAGCTGAGATTTGCTCTCACATATTCCAAGGGAACTGAAAAACCCTAATCTTTACTGAGTTTCAGACCCGAATCAGCGCATCAGTGCTGAGAATGCCCAAATTCACAAAGGAAGAAGAGAAGAGTAGCAAAGGAAAGGTAAATTTTTGATTTCCAGCTCTTGAATCACCCAAGCTATTCTCAGCCACAGAATGCAGTCTATATTCTGCACTAGGAATTGTCAAATGGCCCAAATCAGCTATTACCTGACCAGAACAGCCCTGAATGCAGTCCTCTACCTCTGAGATGCATCCTAGATCATGCTACCTGCTGTTCCAACCTCGGATCATGCAGCAAATGTGGTTGACCAGCTGTTCTAAGCCCAAGAATTCAGTCTACATCAGGTTGCCTTGCAGCTTGCTGGCCTGACACCTATCCTAGTGTCTCTCAACCCACAACTGAATTCTGCACCCTTAGATCTGCCCCAAACAGCCATGAATGGTCTCACATAGCTTTGCTTGGCTTCCAAACTTAGCTAACTGCCAAATGTCAAACCTGCCCATGCAAACTCAGCCTCTAGGCTTAATTTCCAGCCAATAATAATTCAATTAAATGAAAAACATGCGGTCCCTTCCCAAACCTTGGCCATGCCTAGCCCCAATTTTGAATTTCTAACCTCTTTGAACATGACAGTGTTGAGACTTTTCACAAATCTTAGTCTAGGGCATGAAGTCATCTAATTTTCTAACCTCCATGACACCAAAATTCATTTCCAAGGGGCTATTCGATGTCCGTTATCAAGATGTGACCTAGGCATTCCATTGATGCTTGTCCTTGCAACTTTTGTTGAAGTTTTTTGCTACCCAAGCTAGGATTATCCTTTACGGTGACACACATTCAACTTAATCTCACATTTGCACTACACGTGCACAACTTGAGTGTCCAAAGTGCATTAAATTAAAAATTCACAATCCCATGACAGTTTTCTTTTCCTAAAGATATACATGTTGGTACTTTGTGCAGATTGCATCTCCTTCACAATGATGTTTGTCGTCCCATGTAGACCAAGTCTCTTGGTGGATTCTATTATTTTTTTAGATCTAATAAGATGACTAGTGGTCATGTGACAAGTTCACGGGCACCCACACTAATGGGGTGGGCTTTACAACTTGTTTCTCTATTTGACATGGTCAGAGAGTCTTCGAACTGCCATGGAGTCCATAGACCATACGAGATCTCACAAGCAGAATATGATAGCATTCTCATGTATCAAGCTCAATAGCGAATTGAAGGTAATTTTGAGTTTTCCTCTTTAGATTCGGTGTACTGGTCTAATGATTGTACAGGAAGGATAGAAGCTCCACAATGGACTGGCCATTCTGACGTGGAAACTGGCATGAAGTCCAAACAATTTTCCTCTCTATCACCATCATCTATATCCTTACCTCTTTTGTCTTTTCCACACACTTCTCCACCTTCATTCACTCCTATGTCAGGTACGTATGTTACTACTTCTTTATCTTTTGATGCTACTTTCTCTTTTTTGTAAGATATCAAAGATGCTCACGATGAAGGAACTCTTCAAACTAAGTATTGGTTCATTAGCCCCAAAGAAGATAGATTTTTTTAGTTGCACTCAAGAAGAGAGAAACGAAAATTGCAAGAATCTATGGTGAGTGCTTCTTCTTCATCTTTTTGTTAGAAGTGGTGCAGTAATGGAAGCAGAGACAAGTGCTAAAATAAATTGCTGAACACAAGACAAAAGAGAGAAAAAAGAACACTGCAAACAAAGAGAACTCAGAGATGTACTTGGGAAATGGAATCCATACGCTAAACATGAGAATGACATGTACAACGGCAAGTCTTTGTCAGAGTGCAGCGGTGCGGAAGCGTAGGACTGAGAGAGAGAGAACGCAGAGAGAAAAGGGAGAGAAAGAGACAGTGTACAATGAAGATCTGCTGTATAAAGAATGCTGAATACAAAGATATACACGGGCGTAGTGCGCTGGACTGCGTGTCTCCACCTCGACGATGCGACCTGCTGTCCACCTCGAAGTCTGCTGCAGTCTGCACTGTCTGCTGTCTGAAATCTGTGAACAGAGACAGAAATCTGCACGGCACTGGTCTGTAATCTGCGACAGAGAATAGTGGCCAGACTGCTGAAAACGTCAGCAATAAATAGGCGAAAAATCACCTAGAACGGGGCTCAAAAATGGGGCGCAGCCTGGAATAAAATGGCTGCAGGCAGTCGGACTGCCACGTGGCAGTCCGACTGCACAGTCCGACTGTGCAGCTGGTCCGACTGCTGGACCAGCTGTGCTGCTGCCTAAAAACAGGCTATGAACTCTAACACCCCCTCTCAGAGCCTGGACAGGGCAGAAGCCTGAGGGATCTGGAATGTTGCCGAAGTAGAGCCTGAGGAAGCGCCTTCGTAAACAAATCCGCAAGATTATCCTCCGTCTTGCAATACTCCACAGTGATGGTCTCATCCAGAAGCTTTTCTCGGATGAAGTGGTACTGGATCTCAATGTGCTTCGTCCGGGCATGAAAAACAGGGTTCCTTGCCAAGGCAATGCAACTCTCATTGTCACATCGCAGCAATGTAGGACGAGTCTGGGGGCACCCAAGCTCCTCCAACAATCTCCGAAGCCACACAACCTCGCATGTGGTGGAAGACGCGGCCCGATACTCCGCCTCAGTAGACGAAAGGGCTACCGTGGGCTGCTTCTTGCTACTCCATGAAATAACACCTGCACCCAAAGTAAAACAATAACCTGTTGTAGACCGCCTGTGGTCCACGTCACTGGCCCAATCCGAGTCGCTCCAACCTGCAAGTACAAGATCTGACCCATCTGTCCCTGCGGGGTAATGAATCCCCAAATCAGACGTCCCCCTCAGATACCGAAGTATCCTCTGAGCAGCCTGCCAATGCACCGTCTTAGGTTCACTCATGAACCCTGCCAAGAGCCCAACAGCAAAACATAGATCAACCCTGGTGTTGAGAAGCCAAATCAAAGACCCTATCAACTGGCGATAGCGGGAAGCATCCGCCAAAGGAGAAGCTGAGTGGGAAGTGGCCTTCCAGTTCGGATCCATAGGAGTAGAGAGGGCCCGACAATCTTCCATCTCAAAAGTCACCAAGAGCTCCTGTACATATCTCTGTTGGGAGAGAAAGATCCCCCTCTGAGACTGATAAATCTCATGGCCTAAAAAGAAATGGAGTAGCCCCAAATCCGTCATCTCGAACGTCCGATGTAAAGCTGACTTTGTCTCCTGGACCTGCTGTGCATCATCACCTGTGACAATCAAATCATCAACATATAATACAAACAGCACACAACCATCCTCGGAAGTGTGAACATACAGCTGCGGATCGGCCTTGGACCGCCGATATCCCAACTGAGTCTGGAGGAACGAATCAATCTTCTCGTTCCAAGCTCGCGGGGCCTGCTTGAGGCCATACAGGGCCTTCTTCAACCTGTAGACTTTCCCATCTGAAGAACCAAAGCCAGGAGGCTGCTCGACGTAGATCTCCTCCTTCAAATCACCATTCAGGAAGGCCGACTTCACATCCAGCTGATAAACAGGCCATCTCCTATGGCCAGCCAAAGCAAGAACAGCTCTAATGGTTGCCATACGAGCTGTAGGGGCAAAGGTGTCATGACAGTCAATCCCTGGGTGCTGGGCAAAACCCTTAGCAACAAGGCGAGCCTTGTGCTTATCCAAAGTACCATCACTGAGATATTTGGTCTTGAAGACCCACTTGACTCCAATCACCTTCTTCTTCGGGGGGCGTGGCACAAGTGACCAAGTGCCATTCCTCTCAATAGCCTCCAACTCAGCTTCCATAGCTTTCTTCCATGGGGCGGACTGTAAAGCCTCCTTCACGGAGGTGGGCTCTCGATCCTGCATAACTCGGGACATCAAACAATAATTGGAGCAAACAAGCTCCGAAGAATGCGCCTGGTGCCTCCGTGACCGCCGCGGACCATCCTGCGGTCCCCACTTCTCAGGAACCCCCTCGATCCCTGAATCACGGAGTGTGTCACGGGCCCAGCGAGGAGGAGGCCGAACCTCCCCTCGTCGTTCTCCATCAGTAGAAGACTCTGGAATGTCCACCGGTGGTAACTCCTCAGAAGGATCCGGTGGAACAGTAGACTCTATGTCAGAAACAGAATCATAATCAAACGGCACAGGCTCCAGTGGAACTGTAGAAGGAGCCAAACTCTCCCCTGGATCTCCAAGAACGGGATGCTCCTCACCCGTTGAAGAAGCCGGAACCTCCACAAACCGCACATCACGGCTAGTATAGACATCCCGCTTGATGGGATCATACAGTCGGTAGCCTTGGGACTGGGAGCTGTAGCCAACAAATACCTGTTTTCGGGAAGCCGCTTCAAATTTGTTACGGTGAGCCTTGGGAATGTGAACATAGGCATCACACCCAAAGACCCGAAAGTAAGAAACATTTGGCTTCGTCCCAAAATAAGCCTCAAATGGAGTCATCCCTTCCACGGCCGAAGTAGGGGATCGATTAAGGATGTGGACTGCAGTAGCCATAGCCTCGGCCCACAGAACTTGAGGGGTCTGTCGGTGCTCCATCATGGTGCGCGCCATCTCGATCACACTGCGGTTCTTCCGTTCTAGAATACCATTTTCTTGAGGAGTATTAGTATTGGCAAACTCCTGGTGAATTCCTCTATCTGCACAAAACCGAGCAAATTCATTAGACACAAATTCACCTCCCTTGTCGGATCGCAAGGTCTTCAACTTCCGGCCTGATCGGTTCTCCTCAAAGAGAAGCCAATCCTTGAAGTGCGAGAAAGCTTCTGACTTTAGTGCCAAAAAATAGGCCCATGTCATCCTGCTGTAGTCATCCACGATCAGCATGAAGTACGAGCTCCCACGCAGGGACTCATTCCTCATAGGGCCACATAGATCCGTAGATACTAACTCCATTGGTGAAGTAGACCGCCGCGAAGCGGTGTGGGGAATGGCATCTCTATGCTGCTTCCCCCGTATGCAGGAGACACATGGCTGCTGGCTCACCACTATATCCGGCAACCCTCGAACAAGCTGTCCGTGTGACGCCTTCCGAAGATAGTCATAGTTCAGGTGACCAAACCGAGCATGCCATAATTCAGACTGTGACTGTGAGGTAAGAAGAAGAGTAGAGAGGGCAGTGGAAGACTTCAGTTTGTAAATGCCGTTCTCCTCATATCCAGATGATAGAACTTTCCTCGATTCACGATCAAGGACTCGCATAGTAGAACTGTCAAACTCCACCAGAAGACCAAGGGAGCAAATCTTATGAACTGAAAGGAGATGGTACCCCAATCCTGGTACATGCAAAACCTCTGAGGTATGGGTGCCACCTCGTCTATCCGGAATAAGCTGCATCTTACCCCGACCTGCAATAGTAACTGAAGAGCTGTCTCCAATGAGAACCTGCCCATGCGAAGGTCGCAGCTGGGCAACACCATCTGATGAAGGAGTCATGTGCCGTGAGGCACCACTATCAATAATCCACTCTCGAGATTGGGGAGCCGCCATCGCAGCATCAGAAGCATTCGGTGAAGCGTCCTCAATGACAACTAAATGTAGAAATGCAGCTGATGAGGGTGCAGCCACCGCTCCAGAATCCTTGGTTTCCTTCTTCTTGGTGTCCTTCGAGTCTTTGTCAGGGCAATCCTTCTTCCAATGGCCAGTCTTTCCACAAATATGGCATGTGGAGTCTTTGTCCTTGTCCTTCTCCTTGTCCTTCTTGGACTTGTTATCCCCCTTCTTCTTCTTTTGGTCCTTCCCCTTCTTCTGAGAGGCTTGACCTGTCAACGCCTCCGTCTTGGAAGCATTCTGTCCCTTTAACTGTTCCTCTTGGTCCAAGACCATAGGAACCAACTCTTCCCACTGAAGAGTAGACTCTCGCCCTGAAGCAATAAGGGCAGAGTAAAATGTACCGAATCGTGGCGGCAACTGGGACAACAGTGTGATCACCATGTCTTCGGAGGAAATCGGCTTCCCCGCATTCTGAACCTGCATCTGTAGCTGCCTTAGCTTGTTAATGTGTTCCCTTAGCGAAGAAGACTTATTGACGGACAAGGTCTGCATCTGTACCTCCAAAGAAACCCTCTTCATCAGGGTCATCCGATTGTACATTTGATCAAGCTCCAGCCATATCTCACGAGCCACCGTCAGGTGCTCGATGTGAGCGATCACGGCTGTAGTGCATGATAGAAAGAGAAAGGATCGAATCCTGGCATTCAGTTTGTCCCAATGAGACTGGGCCCTGGCCAACTCCGCACGAGCATCGGAAGAGAGTTTGGACTCATCTCTTACCGAAGGCCGGTCAATATCTTCCCGGACCAACTCCGCCAAATCATAGGACTCAAGGATGGCCAACATCATAACGCACCAAATGCGGTAGTTGTCGCCGTCGAGCTTCTGATCTGTAGGAAGAGCCGGTAGGACAGGCACCTTCCGGTCCATAATCGCTTGGAACTCCAAGTCCATCTCTGTAGACATCTTCACCTGCAATGCCTTCTCAAACGCAAAAGCAGCCCCCTCTGACTGAGTAAACTCAGCCTGCTAAGGCTCTTCCGCGTCCCGAAGCTTCTTCACCCGCCGGAGGCGATGAAAAAGCAAAACCTGCACTTTTAGGTTGAAAACTCAAACTTTCTCCGCGTCAAACAGCAGTAAACAGCAGCAAATCCACCACCTGTACTCCTTTCCTGTGCGCCCACACTCGTTTCAGCCTTGTTCCAAGGCGCAGCCCTCCTGTCTGCCCTTAAACGCAAAAAACGCAAATTTGTGTCGCGATGGAAACTCCTCTTCAGGTTGATTCTGCGCTCAGTCAGCCCTCAAACACTGCTCTGATACCATGTCAGAGTGCAGCGGTGCGGAAGCGTAGGATTGAGAGAGAGAGAACGCAGAGAGAAAAGGGAGAGAAAGAGACAGTGTACAATGAAGATCTGCTGTATAAAGAATGCTGAATACAAAGATATACACGGGCGCAGTGCGCTGGACTGCGTGTCTCCACCTCGACGATGCGACCTGTTGTCGACCTCGAAGTCTGCTGCAGTCTGCACTGTCTGCTGTCTGAAATCTGTGAACAGAGACAGAAATCTGCACGGCACCGGTCTGTAATCTGCGACAGAGAATAGTGGCCAGACTACTGAAAACGTCAGCAATAAATAGGCGAAAAATCACCTAGAACGGGGCTCAAAAATGGGGCGCAGCCTGGAATAAAATGGCTGCAGGCAGTCGGACTGCCACGTGGCAGTCCGACTGCACAGTCCGACTGTGCAGCTGGTCCGACTGCTGGACTAGCTGTGCTGCTGCCTAAAAACAGGCTATGAACTCTAACAGTCTTTGACTCCAAGGCAGTGGCATTGGCTCCCTCTCTCCATGGTACTTGTAGGTGATGATGTAATTGAATGAGGAGGGAGTCGGGAATAGAAAGAAGAAAATAATGCCAAAATAGGGGCAAGTTGGCTAGCATAAAATGCCCCAAATAAGCATCATAAGAACCATAATAAAATGCCTAAATAACCTAGCCATACCCATCATAAACTCACACATGAGCTGTCTAGACTGTTAACATCCTCTCTCAGATCATGGATGATTTGATATAATACAACGATATAATGATAAAGGCTAATCATAGTGCATACAACATAGAACCATTAGAGTAGAATCATGGATACCCAAGCAGTGGGTGATCAGGCTACCACCAAGGTGCCTTGGAGGGAACTTGATGTTGATGTTGATTGTACAAGCTCGTGAAAATAGAGAAGAATCTAGTAGATCTTTGTTTGTCAACAATGTTTGGTAGTAGCATACAAGACTATCCTGTCAAAAATGCCTCTGAACATATGTGACCATGGATTCCTCCCCTTTGGCCAAGACCACCAAAGTGTCCCTCCATGTGAGCTCGAACTAGGAGCCAATCCCGCTTTTTGTCAAAGAAACAACCCATCATGAACCTTGATATCAATTTCAACTCTAGGATTTGAACCTGCCAGACTTCGGTCAATGCGTTAGGGACGACTCTCTCTAGAACTTGTGCACCTATACACCTATATAGATGAGGCTCAATTGCCCCATCTCACCACCCTCTCATACTCCCTCTTTGACATTGGAGAGTTGTGAGGGATGACCGCATCACTTGGACTATAAAGCAACAGAGGAAGGGATAGTCAAGCCCTTCCCTTGGTTTGAAGAAGCGAATCCCTTTTACTCCTTGCACTTCGCCTTGGCTGGAGGATGGGAGTTGGAGTCTGAGTCTGAGGATGACTCATTGGAGGAGCTTGCATTCCACTTCGCCTTCTTCTCTTTCTTCCATAAGGCTACTAACTCCTTGCAGTCCTTCCACAAGCGTTCCTTCTTACCATGGTGAAAACACTGGGCCTTCAACTTCTTATTCTTGTCACCTCTCTCGGAAGCTGTAAAGGTCTCATTGGAACCTTCATAATGAGACAGAAGCCTCACCTATAAATGCAAAGATGCCTCATGCTCAAGCAGCATCAAGGACATATGTGTAAAGCTCACAGGTGAAGAGGATGTTTGCACCCACAAAGCATTGGCCACTCCATCAAACTCCAAGGGGAGCTTGTAGAGTACCGTTTCCACTAGACGTGCCTTTGGAAAGGTAGACTGCATGTGTTGAAGTTGGTCCTGTACCTGTGTAACACAGAGCAAAAATGATTGAATGGTATGTGTTGGACTTCATTCTCTGAAGTTGTCCATAAAGGGTCATAGATGATAGCACACATGGGGGAAAGTGCCTCATACAACATTTGAAGCTTTGACTATATTTTTGGGGATATCTTGCAAGAGGTAATTGTCGGTAGAACTTCTTTAGAAATACTCTGAAGTAATAAAGAGTACGCATGTGATTATTTGAATCCCATGTAAGCATAGCTTTCTCATGGTGGTCCTCATTAAAATCTTTAGGAAGAGGAAAAGGGTGTTGAGGTTGAGGAATAGCTCCACATATAATGTACCAAATCCGCTTCTGTACAAACCAAGCTTTAATCATAGCACTCCATGTAAGATAGTCAAGTCCATGTAACTTATCATATGTAGAAGTGCATGGAGGAGCCATTGGGAGAGGATAAGAAGAGAGGATAGAGGGTATACGGAGAGGGAATACAACCAAACCAACAGCAAAGACTTCACTAAATGAGAGTTCACATGCAATGTAACCAAAAGTTTGATTAGAAACGAAGGCTGATTGTTGCAAAATGAAAAAGAAGCAGTCAAAAACTGCTAGAAATAGCAAAAATGGCATGTATCGCCTAGCCACAGTTAGGGGCAAAAAATGAAAAATGCAGGCTGGTGGAGCATTGAATGTAGCAAACTGACGATTGTAGGTTGGAATCCAAGCACAAGCTAAAAATGTAGGTGGTTGGTTGAAAAATGCAGGCTTGATCAACAGGGGGAGAAAGACTTGTAATCAATAGAAAAATCGCAAGAACCTAGATCCTGCATTTTGATACCATGTCAGAAGTGGTGTAGCAATGGAAGCATAGACAAGTGCTGAAATAAACTACTGAGCACAAGACAGAAGAGAAAGAAAACATAAGAACATTGCAAAAGAAGTGAACTTAGAGATGATCTAACAGAACCTGTAGGTGATGATCTAATAGAATGAAGAGGTAGCCGGATATATAAAGAAAATAATGCCAAAATAGGGGCAGGTCGACTAGCATTTAGTGCCCCAAATAAGCATCATAATAACCATAATAAAATGTCTAAATAACCTAGCCATGCCCAGACTCACACATGATCTGTTTGGATTGCTAACACTTTTCCTTGAGCTTTTACATCTCATGGTCAATTTGATGATTCATCTTTTTCATCATTTGCATTTAATGGACAAAAGAAACCTAACACATTTCTCATAACTACACAAATGACAAATTCATTTAATCTTCTATACATCCCATCCACTAGTTCCATTGCATTGTTCTTTTAGCATGCATTAAGTGCACCTTTCGTGCCTTTCCACATCACTTTGGGTGGTCCTTCACCCTTAGGTACACATTTTAGAACATCGTTGTTTTCTCAGCCGAGTGGTGTCTCCATGATGGAGGATCATCCTCCCATCCCCACACTTTCGGGGTTTTCACATCTTTGGAATGCCACCTAGCCCTCACCGAGTGTGGATTAGTTGGTACCACAATTTGCCTCCATGGCATTACCTAGTGGGCCTTTTGGTCATTTTGTTGTGCCCTAGTTGACCGTTGGACAGGGCTAATGTGTCTATGTGCCTCCACCTCCACTGATACTTTATGGAAACCTTGATGTTTCAGTCCCTCTGCATCAATTGGCACCCATTGGACATTATTATCCTATTTTTGCCTACCCAACTCCCCCTTCTACTTATCCCCCTCCACCACCTCCTTACTCCACTTATCCGATACCTCATGGTTATTCCTCCCTATCAACCAAACATGTCTTTAATGACAAGACTCATTTTAATGGTTTAAACTTCACCACTTGGTCAAATTTGATGAGACATCTAGACTCCTAGAACCTATGGGATCTTGTGCAGGATTGTTGGAATCGTAACTTGATCTTGTACTTGTTGCATACGAGGTTGTTCGCTCATGAAAGGCTAGGAATGCCTCTGCTATTGTTGAGCTGATGCATGGTCTATTACTTGAGTTTCATTCACAGCTTTAGCATGTTGACTTAGCATACAAGCTTTGGGCACACTTGATTGATCGCTATGCGGCTCGGGATAGGACCTGTTGCATCAATTTGGATCATGGGCTCCAAAACTTTAAAATCACTGATCGGGATGACTTGACAGTCAAATTGGCTAAGTATCAGCGTCTTCGCACTAAGTCCTCTACCACGGGGGCTCCTAAGTCCTCAAATAATTAGACTACATTGTTTCTAAACAAGCTACCAAGGAAATACTTCCATTTTGTGTAGTAGGTAATCTCAGTCCACTATGCCCACTTTCTACGAGTTTTTGTGTTAGCTATTGCATTACGCTTGGCTGATCCATCGGTATCATAGTTTGATCTCTATAAAGGGAGCTTTTGTTGCCCCTTCTTGGAAGGGGGAACAAAGAATGGGTAAACAAAATCAAAATTCAATTCAAAATCCAAAATAAACTCAAAATCAAACTAGTGAGACCAAAAGAAACAACACCTTCAGGTTCATTTTCTGAAGTAATGGGTGGCTGCAAACTCTGAAATTTGACATTTTTCAGATCTTCATTAGAGGCTAAAGTGGCTTTCAACAATTTTGCCTCATTGAACACAATATTATGGTTGTGAATAATTTTCTTGGACTGAGGTAACCACAATGTGTAGCCAAATTCACCCTCATCACCATAGTGTTAGCGATCAGAGCACCTGGTCGGACTGCAGCCAGTCGGACTGCAGTCCAGTCGGAGTGTACAGTCGGACTGCCATGTGGCAATCCGACCTGCTTCAGTACAGTTGGCTGCATTTAATGCAGCCGACCTGCAGTTATTTGGCGCCTGTTTTTTGGTTATTTATAGCCGGGATTTCAGCAGTCTGCATACACTTCTGTACACAGGTTCCAGGCTGGAGATACGTGCAGATTCCATCTCTGTTCGCAGATTTGAGACAGGAGATCGTGCAGACTGCAGCGGACTTCGAGGTGAACAGCAGGTTGCATCGTCGAGGTGGAGACACGCAGTCCAGCGCACTGCGCCCGTGTATATATCTGCATATCTTTGTATAGAGCACACTTTATACAGCAGATCTTCATCTTCCACTGTCTCTTTCTCTCTTCTCTCTTTGCGTTCTCTCTCTTTCAGTCTTACGCTTTTGCACCGCTGCACTCTGACATGGTATCAGAGCAGTGTAGAAGGGCTGGCTGAGTGAAGAACCAATCTGAAGAAGAGTTTCCATCGCGACACAAGGCTGCGTTTCCAGCGTTTGAGGGCGAGCGGGAGGGCTGCGCCTTGGAACAAGGCTGAAGCGAGTGTGGGCGCGCGGGAAAGGAGTCCAGTTGGTGGATTTGCTGCTGTTTGAAGAGGAGGAAGGCTGAGTTTTCAGTCTTCAAGTGCAGGTTTTGCCTTTTCATTGCCTCTGGCGAGTGAAGAAGGTTCGGGACGCGGAAGAGAAAGAGCCCTAGCAGGCTGAGTTTTCACAGTCAGAGGGGCTTGCTTTTGCGTTTGTGAAGGCATTACAGGTGAAGATGTCTACAGAGATTGACTTGGAGTTCCAGACGATCATGGACTGGAAGGTGCTTGTCTTACCGGCTCTTCCCGCAGATTAGAAGCTCGATGGCGACAATTATCGCATCTGGCGCGCGATGATGTTGGCCATCCTTGAGTCCTACGATTTGTTGGAATGTAAAGGTCCTTTATTCACCTCCGTGTATTTTACACGTGTATTATTATGTTGTACATGTGAATACACCCTTACGGGCCCTAAGTATAAATACATTTTATTCTTTGTGTATCAACACATTGTTGGTACACCCAAATCAGCTTGTACTCTCTCGGTCTCTCACTCTCACTCACCTGCTCACTTCTCTGCTGCAAATCTTCACGCTTCCGCTATCTGCGCACTCACATGATTTGGCGGAGCTTGTACAGGAGGAGATCGACCGGCTCTCGGTGAGAGATGAGTCCAAACTCTCTTCTGATGCTCGTGCAGAGTTGGCCAAGGCACAGTCTCACTGGGACAAACTGAATGCCCGGATTCGTTCTTTTATTTTTCTGTCTTGTACTACAGCCGTGATAGCCCACATCGAGCACTTGACGGTGGCTCGGGAGATATGGCTGGAGCTTGATCAGATGTATAACCGGATGACCCTTATGAAGCGGGTTTCTCTGGAGGTGCAGATGCAGACTTTGTCCGTGAACAAGTCTTCTTCGTTGCGGGAGCACATCAACAAGCTTAGACAGCTTTAGATGCAGGTTCAGAATGCGGGGAAGCCGATTTCCTCCGAAGACATGGCGATCACACTCTTGTCCCAGTTGCCGCCACGATTCGGTGCTTTCTACTCCGTCCTTATTGCTTCGGGGCGAGAGTCCACTCTTCGGTGGGAAGAGCTGGTTCCTATGGTCTTGGACCAAGAGGAACAATTGAAGGGACAGCATGCTTCCAAGTCGGAAGCCTTGACAGGTCAAGCCTCTCAGAAGAAGGGGAAGGACCAAAAGAAGAAGAAGGAGGACAACAAGTCAAAGAAGGACAAGGACAAAGAATCCACATGCCATATTTGTGGAAAGACTGGCCATTGGAAGAAGGATTGCCCTGACAAAGACAAGAAGGACACCAACAAGAAGGAACGAAGGATTCTGGAGCGGTGGCTGCACCCTCATCATCTGCGTTTCTTCATCTAGCTGTCATTGAGGACTCTACACCGAATGCTTCTGATGCTGCGATGACAGCTCCCCAGGCTCGAGAGTGGATCGTTGACAGTGGTGCTTCGCGGCACATGACTCCTTCATTAGATGGTGTTGCCCAGTTGCGACCTTCGCGTGGGCAGATTCTCATTGGGGATAGCTCTTCGGTGTCTATTGCAGGACGGGGTGAGATGCAGCTTATTCCAGATGGACGTGGTGGTACCCATACCTCAGAGGTCTTGCATGTACCAGGTTTAGGGTATCATCTACTGTCAGTTCATAAGGTTTGTTCCCTTGGACTTTTGGTGGAGTTTGACAGTGATGCGGTGCGAGTCCTTGATCGTAGGTCGAGGAAGGTTCTCTCATCAGGATATGAGGAGAACGACATCTACAAACTGACGTCTTCTACCGCCCTCCCTACTCTTCTTCTTACCTCTGAGACATAGTCAGAGCTATGGCATGCTCGGTTTGGTCACCTCAACTATGCTTATCTTCGGAGGGCGTCACGTGGACAGCTTATTCGAGGGTTGCTAGACATAGTGGTGAGCCAGCAGCCATGCGTTTTCTACATTCGTGGGAAACAACATAGGGATGGGATTCCCAACAAAGCTTCGCGGCGGTCTACTTCACCGATGGAGCTTGTATCTACGGATCTTTGTGGCCCTATGAGGAACGAGTCCTTTAGAGGGAGCTCGTACTTCATGTTGATCGTAGATGACTACAGTAGGATGACATGGGCCTATTTCTTGGCATTGAAGTCAGAAGCTTTCTCCCACTTCAAGGATTGGCTTCTCTTTGAGGAGAACCGATCAGGCCGGAGATTGAAGACCTTGCGATCCGACAAGGGTGGTGAATTTGTTTCTAATGAGTTTGCTCGTTTTTTTGCAGATAAAGGTATTCACTAGGAGTTTGCTAATACCAACACTCCTCAAGAAAATGGCATTCTTGAACGGAAGAACCGAAGTGTGATCGAGATGGCGCGCACCATGATGGAGCACCGACAGACACCTCAGATTCTGTGGGCCGAGGCTGTGGCTACTGCAGTCCACATCCTTAATCGATCCCCCACTTCGGCCGTTGATGGGATGACACCTTTTGAGGCTTACTTTGGGACTAAGCCCGATGTTTCTTATTTTAGGGTTTTTGGGTGTGATGCCTATGTTCACATTCCCAAGGCTCGTCGTGATAAATTTGAAGTAGCTTCCCGAAGACAGGTGTTTGTTGGCTACAGCTCTCAGTCCCAAGGCTATCGTTTGTATGATCCTGTCAAGCGGGATGTGTACACCAGTCGAGATATGCGGTTCGTGGAGGTTCCGGCCAAAGCAGCAGGTGAGGAGCATCCCGCTTGTGGAGATCCACGGGAGAGTTGGGCTCCCGAGACAATTCCTTTGGAGCCAACGCCTTTTGATTCCGATTCTGTTTCCGA
Source organism: Lygodium microphyllum (assembly GCF_053477565.2). Classification (NCBI taxonomy): domain Eukaryota; kingdom Viridiplantae; phylum Streptophyta; class Polypodiopsida; order Schizaeales; family Lygodiaceae; genus Lygodium; species Lygodium microphyllum. The sequence continues at coordinate 66,079,141 of NC_141149.1, read as the reverse complement.
TATAGAGTCTGTTGTTCCACCGGTCACCCCCGAGGAGTTACCACCGGTGGATATCCCAAAGTCTTCAGCTGATGGAGAGAGACGAGGAGAGGTCCGGCCTCCTCCTTGTTGGGCCCGTGACACACTCCATGATTCAGGGATCGAGGGGGTCCCTGAGGAGTGGGGACCGCAGGATGGTCCGCGGCGGTCACGGCGGCACCAGGCACATTCTACGGAGCTTGTTTGCTCTAACTATTGTTTGATGACCCGTGTTATGCAGGATCGAGAGCCCACCTCCGTGAAGGAGGCTTTACAGTCCGCACCATGGAAGAAAGCTATGGAAGCCGAGTTGGAGGCTATTGAGAGGAATGGCACTTGGTATCTCGTGCCTCGCCCCCCGAATAAGAAGGTGATTGGTGTCAAATGGGTCTTCAAGACCAAGTATCTTAGCGATGGTTCTTTGGACAAGCACAAGGCTCGCCTTGTTGCTAAAGGTTTTGCACAGCGCCCAGGGATTGACTGTCATGATACTTTTGCCCTTACTGCTCGTATGGCGACTATTCGAGCTGTTCTTGCCTTGGCTGGCCATAGGAGACGGCCTGTCTACCAGTTGGATGTGAAGTCGGCCTTCCTCAATGGTGATTTGAAGGAGGAGATCTATGTAGAGCAGCCTCCTGGCTTTGGATCTTCAGATGGGAAAGTCTACATGTTGAAGAAGGCCTTGTATGGCCTCAAGCAGGCTCCGCGTGCATGGAACGAGAAGATTGATTCGTTCCTTCAGTCACAGTTGGGATATCGGCATTCCAAGGCCGATCTGCAGCTTTATATACACACTTCCGAGGCTGGTTGTGTGCTTTTTGTGTTGTATGTTGATGATTTGATTGTCACAGGTGATCATGCACAGAAGGTCAAAGAGACGAAGGCAGCCTTACATCAGACGTTCGAGATGATGGATTTGGGTCTACTCCATTTCTTCTTGGGCCATGAGATTTATCAGTCTCAGAGGGGGATTTTAATCTCTCAGCAGAGATATGTATAGGAGTTCTTGGTTTCTTTTGCGATGGAGGATTGTCGGACCATTTCTACTCCTATGGATCCGAACTGGAAGGCCACTTCACATTCAGCTTCTCCCATGGCGGATGCTTCCCGCTGTCGTCAGTTGATTGGATTGCTGATTTGGCTCCTCAACACTCGTGTTGATCTTTGTTTTGCTGTTGGGCTCTTGGCAGGGTTCATGAGTGAACCTCAGACGGTGCATTGGCAGGCTGCCCAGAGGATACTTCGGTATTTGAGGGGGACATCTGATTTAGGGATTCATTATCCAGCAGGTACAGGTGGTTCAGATCTTGTACTTGCAGGTTGGAGTGAGTCGGATTGGGCTGGTGATGTGGACCACAGGCGATCTACTACAGGTTACTGTTTTACCTTGGGTGCAGGTGTTATCTCATGGAGTAGCAAGAAGCAGCCCACGGTAGCCCTTTCGTCTACTGAGGCGGAGTATCGGGCCGCGTCTTCCACCACCTGTGAGGCTGTGTGGCTTCGGAGATTGTTGGAGGAGCTTGGTTGCTCCCAGACTCGTCCTACCTTGCTGCAATGCGACAATGAGAGTTGCATTGCCTTGGCACGGAATCTTGTTTTCCATGCCCGGATGAAGCACATAGAAATCCAGTACCACTTCATCAGAGAGAAGCTTCTGGATGAGACCATCACTGTGGCGTACTGCAAGACGGAGGATAATCTTGCAGATTTGTTTACAAAGGCACTTCCCCAGGCTCTACTTCAGAGACATTCCAGATCCCTCAGGCTTCTGCCCCGCCCAGGCTCTGAGAGGGGGTGTTAGCGATCAGAGCACCTGGTCGGACTGCAGTCCAGTCGGACTGCCACGTGGCAGTCCGACCTGCTTCAGTACAGTCGGCTGCATTTAATGCAGCCGACCTGCAATTATTTGGCGCCTGTTTTTTGGCTATTTATAGCCTGGATTTCAGCAGTCTGCATACACTTCTGTACGCAGGTTCCAAGCTGGAGATACGTGCAGATTCCGTCTCTGTTCGCAGATTTCAGACAGGAGATCGTGCAGACTGCAGTGGACTTCGAGGTGAACAGCAGGTTGCAGCGTCGAGGTGGAGACACGCAGTCTAGCGCACTGCGCCCGTGGATATATCTGCATATCTTTGTATAGAGCACACTTTATACAGCAGATCTTCATCTTCCATTGTCTCTTTCTCTCTCCTCTCTTTGCGTTCTCTCTCTTTCAGTCTTACGCTTCCGCACCGCTGCACTCTGACACAACCCATAAAAATGCCTTTGGTGGATTTTGGGTCAAGCTTATTTCTCAGCTCATCCCTAACATGCACAAAAGCATCACAGCCAAATATGCGTAAATGGTCATATGAAGCCGATTTGCTAGACCAAACCTCCTGAGGGATGCCATTATTTAAGGACCTGTTTGGAGAGCGGTTGCAAATGTGAACTGTGGTTTTGAGTGCCTCTCCCCAAAATGCATGAGGGAAATTAGCAGTGGACAACATGCATTGCACTCTTCCACATAAAGTCCTGTTATATCTTTCAGCCACCCCATTTGAAGAAGGGCTGTAAGGGGCTGTAAGCTCGCTCTTAATACCATGCAAGTCACAAAAGGACCTGAATTCAGTCGATGTGAACTCACCCCCATTATCAGTTCTCAAGCATTTTAGCTTTCTACTTGTCTGAGTGGTCACAGATGCACGAAAAGTTTTAAAAACAACAAACTCTTCACTTTTCTTTTTCAGCAAGTACACCCAAATCTTCTTGGAACAGTCATCAATAGATGATACAAAATATGCGGCACCACCCAACGATTTCAAGGGCATACTACATACATCAGAATACACTAAGTCCAAGACATTGGACTTACGTGAGACACCAGAGTAAAAGGAAAATTTTATTTGCTTTCCAAACTGACACTCATTACAAAAATCAAGTTTAGAGCCTTTTCCATCAACCCTCTTCAGAGAGAGAAGGATATCAAGTCCTATTTGGCTCATATGGCCTAATCTCTTATGCCATAACTCCAAGTGGCTGCAAATTTCAGCAACTGCAAGAAACTTGCCATTCAAGGCCTTACAGTGCAAACAATACAAAGTGCCATTCTTGGTTCCTTTTGCAATCAGCATGGAACCCTTTTTTACTTTTCACAAACCACCACCAAACAGTGTGGTGTAGCCATGTAGGTCAAGCTGACCAACAGATAGTAAACTCTTTTTAATGCCAGACACATCTAACATCTTTCAACACAAGCTCTTGTCCATTGTCTAAAGACAAGTGTACAGTGCCAATCCCATCAATGCTGCAAGCATGGTTATTTTCAAGATACACCTTTCCATAACTGCCTGCATTGAACATAGCAAAACACTCCAAGCAAGGAGTCACATGGAAAGAGGCACTAGAGTCTACAAGCCAAGTCTGAGTGACACCATCATCAACTGACAAGAGTGCATCAATCACATCAGCCTTGGTAATCTGCATATCTTGCATGTGACATACTAGGGCATCATAATCAACTGCACATAATACATCAGCCTCTGTATTTGAAAGCTCCTCTATGACCACACTAGAGGCCACATTGGCCTTTTCTTTGCCTTTGGTTGTCTTTGATGCATCTGTCTTTTCTTTCTTTCTTTTTATCTCCTGCATTCTTGTTTCTCTCTTGTTCTTTCTTGTAATACGTGCAATCAGGTTTCTTGTTGCCCTTCCGATCACAGTGATAGCAAGTAATGTCACTCTTTTCCTTTCCTTTGCTCTTGCTCTTGTTTCTGTGCTCTGCATTTGCATTTTTCTTTTCAGCCCTACCTCTTACATTATAAGCTAAGTTGCTACCTTCTCCACTAGACATACGTCTAATTTCTTCATTCAAGATAGAACCCCTCACCCCATCATATGAGAGTTGGGGTTATTGCTGAGTGAAACCACCAAGGTCTCCCAAGAGTCAGGCAATGCCATGATAAAAAGATTGCTTTCAACTTATCATCAAAGTCTAAATTTGCATCTTTGAGCTGATTTAAAATCCTTGTAAATGCACTTAAGTGCTCAGCTGCAGGCTTTGACTCATCCAATTGCATATTCACCAACTTGCACATTAAATGTATCTGATTAACAGGTGTAGTGATCTCGTAAGTAGTTTTGAGCTTCTCCCATATTGCATAACCTATATCTAAACCCTTAATGTTTGTCAGAATGTCATCAGTGACACCCATCTTTATGTAAGCCACAGCCTTTTTATTCACTTATGCCCAATCTGCATCAGACATTAGTGTGGGTTTATCTTCCTGCAAAGCATCCTCACAATCCTTTAGGAACAAAATGCCGTGCATACGGTCTTTCTAGAGGTCAAAGCCATGACCATCAAACCGTTTGATCTCCATTAAATACTTGATGTCTGAACTCGAAGAAGTTACAACCATTTTATTACGAACACAAGAGTAAATGCACTAATTTGCAAAAGCCCAAGTTGAACCAGCAAAATGCACTGCTGTTCTTTCTCAACCAAAAGTAAATTTCTGTTGTTTGTACATGAACCAGCCTTCAAACGGGCAAAAGATGCAGAAATTCACCAAATTCTGCGCAAATCCCCAAAATTTCAAGTCCAAAATTGCATAAATGTCAGTCGATCTGACCCAATTGAGCAAAACTTTACCAATACATGAAAAGCCCCAAATTTGTGGGATCCAATGTCAGGAAATTTTGCTCAGAAGAGCGGAAATCCAAAAAATTTGGTAAAATCCCTAAATTAATTTGGGTCATCTCTCACAATGTTTGCAATTTTTGACTCCGGATATATTAACAGGCCTAGATGAGATGAAATCTGGGAAAAGCCCCAAATTCTCTGGCTAGATTTACATAGATTTTGAAATTGTGCCTTCAGTGTGTGTGAACTCCGTTGACCCTGGCCCGTCACGTTTGACACTTGCCTGCCGACGCCACTTGTTGCCTGTCGCCCGTCATGCATCGCATTGTCCGCTACCAGTCGCTGGTCGTTGCTTGTCGCCCACGTGCCCGCTAGTGGCCCGTGTGTCGCGCAGTTGCCGCCTGTTTGCAGTTTGCTAGGCTGATCCCTGGTCCCCTTCGTGACGACACAGTTGCTTCTCGGTTCCTTGCCCACGCGCAATAACAGGCACCTGGTCTACGCGTGTCGACCTTCAATCGCCCAGCTGTCACATCTTCTGCCTGCTGTCAACCCTGTCAGTTGGTCCCGTCAGGTGAGACCGGACTTGGGTGGACAACCTGTGTTCTGATACCAGTTGTTGGAAGAGAGGGGCACAGTTGAGAGAGATGGAGGTCGAGTAGGAGTGAGCGTGAGTGTGACGGCTGGAGAGAGTGTGAGTAGAGTGAAAGTATGAATTGATAAGAGTGTACCAACAATGTGTTGGTACACAAAGAATAAAATGTATTTATACTTAGGGCACGTAAAGGGTGCGTTCACATGTACAATGTGCATGTACTATACACGGAGGTTACCAGGCCTTTATCCCAATAATTGTTGGTGATCTTCTCTCTCCTCTTCGATAGCATTTGAGGACTGTGTTCCACTCCCTCTACAACTGACCTTGACCATTCAGCATTTACCTCGATACCTTACTGCCTGGAGATTTCACTTCCTTCATTGTGCAGATTCTCTACAGGTAGTGCCGCCTGATCAAACAAGACAATGCAGTTATCTTAGAGCTTTGCTCCTTTGTATCATCATGATTCAGTGTTCATCATTCTTCACCCTTCTTTTTGAGTTTTCTTCTCTTAGTGTATGGCATACACTCTGCGTTTTTCTTGCAAACCCTACTTTCTCTTTGATATGGTATGAGTCATAGTGACAGGAAACCGCGTTTCCAAATGATGGAACGTTCCTTGTCCCGTTTGAGATAGGGCGCAAGCGGGAGCAGAACGCGGGCGGCCGGCCGCAGGTAAGATGTGCCACGTGGCATTCCCTGTCCCGTTTTAGACAGGGGACGCAGCAGGGAATTCGCCACGTGGCGTTCCCTGTCCCGTTTTAGATAGGGAACGCAGCAGGGACAGGGAATGTTGCGTTCCCTGTCTGAAACAGGACAGGGAACGCCACGTGGCACAACTTACCTGCGGCCGGCCGCCCGCGTTCTGCTCCCGCTTGCGCCCAGTTCGTCTACTCCCGCCTGCACCCAGTTCGTGTTCTATTTCCGCCCAGTCTTGGCCTGCGTCCTGCTTCCGTCTGCATCTTGCCCCCAGCCACCTTCTTTCTCTTCCTTCTTCTTCTTTCTTCTCTTCCTTCTCTTCCTTCTCTTCCTTCTTCTTCTTTCTCCTCCCACCTCCAACCTCTTCCTTCTCTTCCTTCTTCTTCTTTCTCTTCTTTCTCTTTCTTCTCTTCCTTCTCTTCTTCCCTCTACCTTCTCTTCACTTCTCCCTTCTCTTCTTCCTTCTTCCTTGAACCTTCTTCCTTCTCTTCCTTCTTCTCCTTTTCTCTTGAGTCTTCCTTCTAAGTTCTTTTCCAAGTTCCAAGTTCTCCTCTTTTCTTCTTTTTCTCCCTTCTCTCTCGACTCTTGAGTGAGTCTTAACTCTTGAGCCTTCTCCCTTCTCTCGAGCCTTCAGTTTTCAGCCTTCAATTTTTCCTTCTCTCGACTCTTGAGCCTTCAATTATCAGCTTGAAATCATAAATGGCTTCATCTTCCCGCCCCGCTCGTCGGGTTGGTGGTCGAGGAAGACGGTCTGATGATTGGTCATGGTGGGAAGAAGTAAGTGCTGATCGCCCTTTGAGTGGTGGAGGATCTCGACCATGGACTTGCAAGCTTTGCCCATACAAGCGAACTAGTGGAGCAAACAAGGTAATCCATTGAGCCGAGCATTTGTATTTCAAAATTTTATTGATTTTAATTTTTCAAAGTTACTATTGCCACTTGTTTCATTTTAATATTTATGCATAATCAGGTCCGAGCTCATCTCCTACATGAGCCAAATTCAGAGGTGCAGTTTTGTTCGAATGTGACCTTGGAGAAGCAAAGGGAGCTTCATGACCATGTAGCAGGTCAATAAGCTTATCTTGCATCTAGACCACGACGTGTTGCAGTTGACCCTGCAAATTTTGTGACACCATCCCCATCAGATGTATCTAGAGCAGGGTTAGTATCAAGAAGTGCTACCTCCATACCTACTGCAGGTATTGCATCGGCCATGGCATCAACAACGCCACATGTTGCACGTAGACAAAGCACACTTGATGCTAGTTGGGATTCCAAGAAGAAGGAAGAGGTGGATACATCAGTGGCAGGCTTTTTTATCATGACCACATTCAATTTCGTGCAGCCAGGTCAGAGTATTTTAAATTGATGTGCAAGAAGATTGGTGAGTATGGCCCTTTCATATGTACCTCCATTATTAGAGACCTTACGCACCACTTTGCTCGACAAGGATTTTAAAATACTTTGATACCAGATTCGCCTTTAACTTCTTGATGCTAGGCAGGTTAAGAGAATGCAGTGGTGCCTTGAGGCAGTTATTTCTTAGTGATGAGTTTACCTCATCAGCATTGACAGATACTCCTACAAGTATCTTATGCTTGGAGAAAGCAAATAACTCCACTTTTTGGGATGATGTAAAGCAGATAGATGCTATGGTATCACCCATTGTACATTTATTGAGGGTTATGGATGCTATGCAACCTTGCATTGGCAAGGTATATGAGGCTATGGATAGGCTGAATGAAAAGTTGCAGGAGTTGGCACCAAATGATGAGGCGTATGAGGAAATACACCATTTAGTTGTGACGAGGTGGAACTCCTATAGCTCACCCATGCATGCAGCTGCATTTGTTATGGATCCTGAGTTCCAGGGCAAGGGTCAGGAGAATGACACTGAGGTTATGGATGCATGGAGACTTATATTGTCTCGTCTAGTGCCTGATCATGGCACTAGACGAAAGATCAGAGATCAGCTTTCATGTTATAGGACCTTTTGGGGTTCTTTTGGTTGTGGGGGTGCACAGGAGGATCGCTGTAAGATTGGGGCAGCTTTACGGTGGGAGGACTATGGTTTGGATGGTCCTGAGTTGCAGCAACTAGCCATCCATATTTTGAGTGAGTCAGTTAGCTCCTCTTGTTTGGAGCAATTGTGGAGTACATACGCTCACATTGCTTCAAAGAAGAGAAACCGTCTCGGTGTGGAGAGGGCAAACGATCTAGTATTCGTTAGTGCTAATTTGAGGATGTTATGTAACAGTATGACAACAAAGCCTGATCCATTCACAGAGTGGGAGATGCAGCAAGAAGAGAAGACACATGCTGATGTTGAGGGAGATGCAACAATTCATGGTACACATGATGATGAGGCTGGCACTTCAGGAGTGGCTAGAGTAGCCTCAGATCATGATCATGATCTTTTATTTAGCTTACTTATCACGAGTCTCATGATACATGACACATTTACATTATATATGATATTATGATCATTGATGACAGTGTGACACTTGGGCTGTTGATAGTTGTGCCATGCCGATATTATATTTGTACTTGAGTCTTGCAGTCTTGTAGTTGCCCTTTGGGCTATTTTGGCATGCCGCATTTTGCTTCAGTCTAGAGATTAGACTTTATATTTGTAGTCTTTTTTGGGGCAATGAGCATGTTCTTTCAAAGATTAGACTTAAATTTCATATTTGTAATCTTTTAAGTTTTTTGACAATGGTACCATAGGCATGTTCTTTTAGCTTAGACTTTAAAGTTTAGTTCATTGTTCATTGTTTTATCATTTTTGGCATATGTATTATGGATTTTATTATTTATAATTGAATAGCTTACCTCTTGAGCCTTGTAAGTTGCAATTCAATTTCTAATGAGTAGTTTTAGAATAATGCATGATATCTTAAAGTTAAAACTTAAAATGATTTGTCCTTGTGGATTATATACCTTGGTTTTAAGTTTTAACACTCCAGAGTCCACATGGATTATGAGTGAAATATTAAAATTTTTTCATGAATTTTGATTTTTTAAATGCAGTTCCCGTTCTCACGTCCCCGTTCCCTAGGTTTGGCGTCCCCGTCCCCGTCCCCGTTCCCCGTTCCTGTTCCCCGTTTCATGTTTCTATGGTATGAGTGGATACCATTCCGTCACTTTTCTTGACATGGTATCAAAGCAGAGGTGCTTAGAGAGCTAAATATTCTCTCCATCGGAGAAGGCAAATAAAGGTTACGGGTTCGGCATTGCCTTTAGATTTTCCCTATTTTTGTTGGATCATTACCTTCTTGGGGTGGCTGACATTTCCATACCATCTCACCCATTGTTACTTAGGATTTATATGTTCTTCCTAGTTCAGGGCCTTAGATGTTTTAGCCATGACTTTGTGGCTAAGCCTTCGTATTCCTTTTGACATGGAGTCACGAACCTTGTGGTTTCTCTCCTGAGGTTGAGTTTCGGGTACTATTAGCTCATCATGTCTAATGTTCCTCACTACAGGTTACCTTACAGGTGGAACATTGGGATTCCAGAGTGGACCTTCTCTCTCTCTCTCTCTCTCTCATACCTCTTAGACACCTTTTTGGGCTTGAGAGGGGGTGTTGAGAAACCCATTCATTATGTTCATTTCTTTTCATTAATTCATTTTGGTTTCACACTTATAGCGCCAAAAAGGGCTGGGCACTCACATTCTGGGGTTGCCACTCTAGTCTGTCTGTGACTATAAATAGGGCATTGACTCCCTTCATTCTATACATTCATTCATTCACTCTCGCCATCAGATCAGTCTATTCCATAAGTGCCCTCTCTATTTCTCAATCTCTCTAGTGCTGTCTACACCCTTACTACAACATTTGAGTTTGTGGATGATTCTTCACAGCTGTTTGATGCTTGGCAGCCTGTTCCACTCTTTGCAGGCTGCATTAATTGGTTAGATGCTGCTGCCCAGCTGGTCTACACCTTCAGGCTGTCTGGCTTTCACATGATTGCAGCAAGCATTATCTTCTTCATCTCCAAGATTTGCGTTTTGCAATGTGTCACCTTTTCGGCATCTACATTGTCTCGGAGAGGTAGTCTACTACCCCAATATGCTACATTTTGCTGCTGGTGGGCTCTCTACTGCTGCGTTTCAGCCATAGGCAGGCTGCCTGCTCCTGGATTGCGGTGATTGCTGATCTTCTCTCTCCTCTTTGACAACATTTGAGGACTGTGTTCCTCTCCCTTTATAGCTGTCTTTCACTGTTCAGCATTTACCTCAATCATAGCAGCTAAGAAACACGTTTCTTTGAATTTGAAACTTACGAAACGTTTCTTAAAGTACGAAACGTTTTTGAGAGTAAAAAACGTGGGTGTTTTTATTTTTAATTTTTTTTTTGGTGAGTTGGAACCGAAAACATGGCTTTTTTGACAAAAACTATTGGGCAATGTTAAACATGATGATGATGATGTGTAATGACTTGCAAGGGCTCAAGATTTTGGATGAGAGATTGGTTTTTTGTGATTTTGTTTAGTTATTGAACTTTGTTAATCTAGTATCTATTCTTGTCTTGAGATTTGAATATTATACGACTTTACTCTCATTTATTTACGATTCATTCTTTGTTTTGAAACAAGAATCATGATGTTGCAACTTGACTCAGTCCATATTATAGATAAGCTATTTACTTGTTAATTTCAATTTTCTTTGTATGATATGTATGAATCATAATGTTTGAGCTCTAAACCATAGTATAGCTTGTCCAAAGACTAACTTTGACATAAGTGACAAGTTAATAATGGATCATGGATATGTAACGTATAATGTATTATTCTCAATTGACCCTATTATCACTCAAGCTCAATTAGCCATTATTTGTTTAAGAGAGAATTCCATAGAGGTTTAGAACCTCTTTCCCCAATTCAAACTTTTAAAAATCCCTATATAAAAAAACCCGTGTTTCTTATTTTACCCCCTCTTGAAAGAAACTTACGAAATATGTTTTTGACGTTTCGTTTCTAAACGTTTTTGACGTTTCTGGCTGCTATGATCTCAGTACTCTATTGCCTGGAGGACTGCATTTTACTCCCTTCACAGTGCAAATTTCCTACAGGTGGTGCCACTTGATCAACCATCAACATGATTTGTTCAGCATGATTCATTGTTTATTATTCTTCACTCTTCTGTTTTTTTTTCTTAGTGTTTACCATCCATTGTGTTTTGCTGGCAAACCCTATTGTCTCTTTGATATGGTATGAGTACACACCATCCTATCACTTTTCTTGACAATTACCTTGTTCCCTAATGGTTTTGCCATTCATGAGCCTCCCGAGGTTTCAATTCCACCAAATGTCGGTCATTTACTTCCGCTGAATCAGCTTGATTTACAAAAGCAACATCAACACGATTCATCATCTGAAGAGTAACTTATAGTTCATGATCCTTTGGAGCATGCTTGGGCTGATATTCAGCAGCCTAGACGTGTCCCTAGATGGCTAGTCAATATGCTATGGGATAGCAAGCAGCCTCTTCCATTGGCTGCCTGTACATGAGCCTTAGCTTGTAAAACATAGAGACATCTTCTAGCATATGTGTTGGTGGCTACTGCATGCAATGAAGAATACCTGAGCTATGAGGATGCTTTTGTAGATTATACATGGATAGATGTTATGAAGCCAGGGTTAGAATCCATTTATCAAAGTGATACTTGAGAGCTATGTGACTTTCCTCTTGGCAAGCATGCTATGGTACAGTGGGTTTTCAAAGTTAAGGAAAATCTGATGGCTCTATTAACTAGTACAAAGCCCTCTTAGTTGCTAAGGGTTGTGCTCAGCAAGACATTGAGGATATCTTTGCTCCTACCTCTTGGATCACTACCATCAGATGTGTTGTTTCTTTTGTTGCCACTTTCATTGGTTGATACATTAGTTGGACATCAAGATTGCATTCCTTCATGGCTACCCAAGTAAAGAGGTATATGTTTCCCGACCTCTAGGTTTTAAAGTCAAGGCTCCAAACATAAAGTTTGTTGCTTGAAGAAAGCCCTATACGATTTAAAGTAGGCTTCTTGAGCTTGATATGCCCACTTTCATTCATATCTACTGCACCTTGGTTTTAATAACAACCCCACAGACGCTACCCTTTATATTTGACACCAAGGATCTAATTTTCCCATACTTAATGTTTATGTTAATGACATGCTTATAATTAGAACCAATATTGGTTGAATTGTAGCTTTCAAAAGTGATTTATAGTAGAAATTTGCCATGACAAATCTTGGTCTTTTTCATTATTATTTAGGTATCCAATTTGCCACCATTGACACAATCAAAGTACATTGGATAGCTCTTTAGTGCTTCCAATTTGAGGTTGTAAGTTTGTGTCTACTCCGTTGGAGTTTGAATTCAAAAAGTCTTCTAATGATGGCACTAGATCTTTTGATATTATTCTATAGTAGTAAGCTGTCAGATCTTTGTTTTGTCATACCAGGCATCTTCATGTCTTAAGGTCACCCAAGGTTTAGGCCTTTTCTATAAGGTTGATTCTTCACTCACCATGCATGGATATATAGATGATGATTGGGTTGGTTGTTCAGACACCCATCTCTCTCATTATGGCAATCTCTCCTATTTCTTGGTTTATCAAGAAGCAAACTACAGTTGCTACTTTTAGTTGTGAAGTTGAGTATGAAGCTCATTTATAGCTAGTGTGGAGTGTGTTTGGGTCCATAAGTTACTTGTAGATCTCCATGTGCACCAGCGACGTGTGACACTTCTCTATATTGATACTTAACATGCTTTACCCCCTTGTAAGAATCCAAGATTCCATTCGTGCACAAAGCATATTGAGGTTCATTATCATTATCTCATGTATCCATTGAAGACAACTTGGCAAATCTATTTGTAAAGGCTCCTCGATAAAAGTTCCAAGCTTTTTGACAAGACTTTGGACTTGGTACGTCATGTTCCATAAAATGCCATAGGCTGCTATATCCATTTGGATGAACATGTGATCCAGTATCATTGTGCTTCAATTCTCTCTCTCTCTTTTTTTTTTTTTCGTAAAAGGTAATTGTATTAATTACGAAAAAAAGTACAAGATGACTTGATTACAAGATACATGACGACAATCTAAGCCATCATGTGAAAAGGTTCCTAAGTACTACAAGTTACAATGTTATGGCAAGGATGCAGATGAAATTGCCATATGCCATGGACGTAAGTCCTCCCTAGAGAGCAAATCATAATGCTGGAGAAGATCCAACTGCCAATACAAGAGGCCCTTAAGCCTCGCAATATGCCGCTGAACATTATAGGCGGAGTCAAAAAGAAAGGCATTCCTAATGGTCCAGTTATGCCAACAGCCCCAATATCGAAGAAAATGATACATGAGCTTCATATGTGGTTGTGCAGGAGTGGGGTATTTGGGCTGCCCGAAAACCCAATCAAAGGGGCGCAGGGTGAATCCAACTACTCCTTGCCAAACAGCCGACAAAAATAACCAGACTTTCTTTGCGATGGGGCAAGAAATAAATCGGTGGCAGGCTGATTCCACAGCAGTGGTGCAAAAGAAACATTTGCCATTGGAGATTCGTCGCTTGGAAAGAGCCGACGCAAGTGGAAGACCACCAATCATCACTCTCCAAAGAAAGACTTTACATTTGAAGGGTGTCTTGTTCAACCAGCCCTCCATCACTGTTGCCCTCCACCATGACCGGGATTTACGTAATCCCCATAAAGCATTCGCTTTGGTAACTAGCCATTGATGATCTTTAATCAGAATATGATAAACTTGGTTAGCAGAAGCTTTGCTTAAAGTCAGCCGGCCTTGTAGGTCCCAATCCTGCCAGGGATGATCTGAAGCAAGGGAAGGAAGGGTTGTCTGCTCTGGAGCATCCGCAAAAGTTGTTCCCATAAAGGCCTATATCCCCGAGGGATCCTGAAAAGCCTCCGAGCTGTACGAAAAGATATAAGCACATTGCGACTGGCAAGGGTGGCATCTGCAACTGAAGACAAGCCCAAACGGGCCATCCGGTTGAATTGTGGTCTAAGCTCATGTTTACCTTCCCATGCAAGTAAACGCGAGACTGCTAGTAATTCCAATTGAAAAGAGTTAGTAGCCAAGCGATCCTCCGCTGGATGCCACTGGGCCTTGTGGAGGACCCGTTTCCAGGAGCATACCAAATGAGTAAGCAGCGACGAAGAAGAACTGGAGAACCTCGAATCAGCATTAAGAACATGCCACCAAGAACTCCTGATTTGGGTATTGCCATGTAGAAGCCCATGGCTCTCAAGGAAATAACGGGCTATATCGACCCATGGATGATGATCCGAGCACATGGCGCGGAAAAGAGACCAACGGAGTGCCTGCATGTGAGTTTGGGCATCCAAAATAGCTCCGCCACCCATGCGTTTGGGGGTGCACGCATGCGACTAAGAGATCCAGGAAATACCTGCATGCAATGAGTCCTTCTTCCATAGCATGAAGCGAATAGACCGAGTAAGAGCATTCAGAGTCGTAGTAGTCCAGGGCAACAATGGCAAGAAATATGTGAGCATTGGCAACATAATTGTCTGGGCCACTTTGAGGCGAATATGGAAGGGCTAGGCTTGAGATTTCCAATACATAAACTTAGCCATCATTTTCTGGGAAATCCACTGCAGAAGCTGCTTTGGTGGAACGTCAACACCCAAAGGGTACCCAAGGTGCCTGACAATGGAGCCACGAGGAACAACCAGACCCTGCCAGTCCAAGGACTGCAAGTCCGACTCCGTGCAGCTGAGAATGGCTGATTTGAGCGCATTGATACGAAGGCCGGACGCCTGACCAAAGATGCCCCAAACATCCAATGCTCGTCGAAGGTTGTCCTTGTCTGCACGCAAAATCATAAAAGTATCATCCGCCAGGGATTGGCTAATGAAGTGCTGTCCTATAGGAAGCGACTGACCGGCCAACTGAGAAGAGGCTGCCATATGGGATAACATTGAAATAACTGGATGTGTCGCAAGGGCAAAGAATAGAGGGCTCAAAGGGCATCCTTGTCTGACAGAGCGGGCAAGTACAAATGGCTCAGTAACACCTCCGTTCAGCATGACTCACGAAGACGCTGCAGCGCTGATGGTGTAGATTAGACGCGACATCCGGGGACCAAAGCCCATAGCAGACATAAGTTCAGCCACGAAAGACCAATCCAGATAGTCAAAAGCCTTTTCCAGGTCCAGTTGAATCAGTACTATCTCCTGATTAGAATGCCTTGCATAATCAATAGCCAGTTGAGCATTCAATACATTGAAAAGATTTTGTACATTGAACCCATCAAAGAAATGGGGCGCCACTGTGTCAACTTAGATGGCGAAGGAACTTTGGGAAGCAGTTTAATAAGGCCTTCTTTCCATGAGGAAGGCATAATCCCCGTTTGCCACACCTGCTGAAACAACGCCTGCAATGGCTTCGCCAGTTGGGTAGCAAAAGCTTCAAAGAACTCGTTGGTGAGACCATCCCAACCCGGACTTTTATCCTTGGGCAAGTGTAACAAGACGTCCATCACCTCTGCCTCACAAATATCGGACTCCATAGTAGCTTGCATGTCTTGTGGAAGTTGATTGCGGACCAGGTCAAAAAAACCCGAACGGGCCTGAGTGATTTGGGCTGAAGGTGGAGAAGTGGAGCCGAGAAGGTCACGGAAATAATTCCTGCACATATGCACAATAGTCTGCGGATCCAGGATAAGGTGGCCTTCTGCATCCTCGAGTCTGGTCATATTTTCCCGAGCAGGAGAGGCATGGAGAGCTCGAAAGAACTTATGGGTCTGACATGCACTATCTTGCAGAGTCTCTGTCAGATGTTGCAGTTTGGCCTGCTGATATGATTTCAAGTGGAATTCTTTAATAAGATCAGCCACTCGCATGGCCAGAGCGAGCAGAAATGCATCATCCGGAGTGTCCACCAGCAGAGAACGAACCAAAGTCAGCATATCCTCGGCTGCCTTGCGACGCTGCCGACAAAGAGAGGCATGATAGATCCCATACTACCGAGCAACCCTCTGCATATTAGAGAGCAACCTTTCAAATGACGCGGTGCCCTGAGAAGAGAAGTCAAAGAGGAATCTGTCAATCAATTGCTGCATATAGCCCTGAAAGATTGCATGCTTCAGGTAGGACGAATTGAAACGTAAGGGAGTCTCTCCAGAAATTGCTTGAAAGGTGCAACGGGTTGTGCAAGTAGCTCAAGTTGCAGAGGGAAATGGTCCGACAAGGCATATTGCTGCAGCACTTTTATTTCGAGCAGCTCGGGAAGAAAATCATCATTCTGCATGATATATATACGGTCCAATCGCGACCATGTTGTTGCATATTGGGCAGAATGGAAAGTAAACCCTGTAGAAGACGGGTGTAGCCAGGACCAGAGATCTTGCTTAAGAACAGCAAGAGCCAACGCATGCCACATACGACTTTCCGGCGCATCCATCACCGAATGCTCCGAGGTGGACTGGGAAGAATCAACACACATATTGAAATC
Source organism: Lygodium microphyllum (assembly GCF_053477565.2). Classification (NCBI taxonomy): domain Eukaryota; kingdom Viridiplantae; phylum Streptophyta; class Polypodiopsida; order Schizaeales; family Lygodiaceae; genus Lygodium; species Lygodium microphyllum. Next base: position 66,062,725 of record NC_141149.1, on the reverse strand, counting down.
CCCCATGAAAAAGCCCCGTCTGCCAAGTGACAAGGAGGTCTGCAAAGTCTGCCAAAGCGCCCGACGAGATAAGGAATCATTCGGAGCATAGAGGCCAAGTAGCCATAAGATTTCCCCTTCGAATAAAATTTCAATCACCAAAAAACGGCCATGAACATCATTTTTAATAAGAACCGGCTGATATTTGTTATGGACAATCATGAGCACACCCGAATAATGTATGGCCTGTGTCCCTGCATAAAACAATCGAAAGCCATGGCAATCTACCACTTTTCTGGCTTCACCGTGACTCTTGTGCTCAACAGCGCACAGGACATCCCACTGATTTTCATGCAATACAGTCCACATGGCATGTTGCTTGTGTCGAGAACAAATTCCTCGCACATTCCACGTGGCTATTTTCATGTGTATTCAAAACAAAATCAGGTACGAGGCACAGCTTGCCTCGATTTGACTTTGTCAGCGAGAATGTCCAGGACGCCCTCTTCCAAGAAATCCGCCAACACTGCAAAAGAGTTCCGAGGACCAGATTTGGAAGTAGACGGCATATCTGCTGGCTTGGGGGTGGAACGGGGATAACGACGGTCCCACGGGGTAATGACATTACCTCTGGTATCAAATGCCAGCTTAGCAGGGGGACCCTTTGGACGATCCGAATACATTTTCCTGGCTGGCTGATGAAGGGGGGCAGAGGAAACCATAGCAGGAGCAGAGCGCTCGGAAGACAACATTTCCTTCCTGCGCATATATGTACGCATGGAATCTTGTGAGGTAGTAGGCACAGTGTTCTCCATGCCAGCAACAACCCTGTTGGCTTTTTTTGCACGTACTTCCACCCAATTAGTGGCACTGGAATCCAGACCCAAAACCTGTTGTTTACCTTTGGCCAGAGCTTGGGACTGATGGGTAGCATCCAGCGACGGGGCATCACACACCATATCTTCCATGGGCGGCGCAGCATGGCCAACATCAGAAGTGTGTTGTTGTTCTGGGCATTCGGCCATAAAATGCCCCAACTGTCCACAGGAAAAGCAATGGCCTGCAAAATTGCCCCATTTCAAACGAAAGTGTAACGGGTGCATGCCAGAGCAATTGAGGCGTAACCAGGCATGCCTTTTTCTTGCAGTGTCCCATAGCATACACAAGCGGTTGCGATTCACAGCCCTGAGACTGGGAGGGACCAGAACAGTGCCCACAGCGGCCATAGCATCCTTCAATAGGGGCCAATAAACAGCCGGACAATTATCCACCTCTACCCACACAGGGCATTCGCGTTGCAGTAGACGCTGAAAATCTGCCATTGGACGCCATGGAACCACATGAACCAACCGGCGTTCAAAAAACAAAGGCAGTTTAGACTAGAGAGCAGCACGGTGCGTCTCCGATTTCAACAGGACCTCAAAAAAGCCCCGGGAGCCAACAAAAATCTCTTCAACACATTCCCCTTGGAGCAGACTGTGCAACCATTGGCGAATACGGGAAAGCAAGGGGATTCGACCAGTGAAGAAGAGTATCACAGCGCGATCATAAAATACCGAAAAGGAGCGTAGGACAGTTTTTGGGTCCACGGTGGCATCCAAAACATCATCAGGTGCCGATTCAGAAAAGACTTCCTGATTATGTTGAACATAATCTCCAAGCAAAGTGTTTGCAAATTCCAGCAAATGCTCCCAGTCCACTTCCTGAGAGTCCACAGGATCCGAAGCAACCTGAGCATAGGACCGATCCTGAGAAACACCTATCTCTTCCGAAGCATGCTTGGTACGTTTACCCGCAGGCTGGATGTCGGGACCAGGGGGCATCTCTTCGTCGCACGGAACCATATCCTCAGGTTCCTCAGCATCAGAATCCGGGCCAAGTGCTGCCACTGTTTGATCTATGAAATCCAGATCCAAACCAGCCATCGTATATGATGATTTGAACTCGAAGGAGGACTGGCCCTGTCTCTTGCCGGCTCTCTCGCTCTCCCTCTTTTCTGTACAGAGGCGCTGTCCAGGGGTGTACTCTGCAAGGACAGCGAATGAAAACGGAGCTTTACCTGTCACCGTGCAGGGGCAGAAGGGCGAAACAAAGGCCTGGCGGTCTCCACGGCAGGACGGGACAGGCTGGGGTGCCGGGCAGGGATCCGTCAACAGCGTCCGGGGACAGGGCGTCAGTGGCAGGCAACCGTGGACAGGGCGTCAGAGACAGGGCGGCTGGCCGTGGACAGGGCGCCAGGAGCAGGACGTGCTGGCGGCTCCAGGAGCAGGGCGGCAGAAAGAGGGCGCTAGGGATTCCGCTGGCGGTGCAGGGAGCAGGCGCGAAGGTCAAAAACCAGGCGGAGATTCAGGCGTCGACGTTGTTGAGAAAACGCGAAGGACAGGCGATCAGAGGCGACGACGGTGCTGACTCGAACTGGGGGGAACGACAGGCAGATCATCAGACTGCGACGAGGCAGAGCGAGGCGACAGCAGGGCGCGTCAGACCAGGCGAGGGCAGGGCGGCACGAAGCAGGGGCACCATCGCGACCTCTCTCTCTCTCTCTCCAATTCTCTCTCTCTCTCTCTCTCTCTCTCTCTCTCTCTCTCTCTCTGAGTCAAGTGGCTACCCTAGCGGTAACCCACTTATTTTCTCAACCCATTGACCTGAGTTCAAATCTCCTTTTTTCTCCCTATGGTAAATGGCCATGCGGATATAGGAATTGAACTCAAGACCATCTGGTCACTATGCATTAAACTTAACCAACCAACCTATGATCTACAGCCGTTTGGTCTCTCTCTTGATTGTGAGCTTTAGTTTGAGACAGACGGGTATTTTGGAGCTTTTGCATTGTCTATATCCAGCTAGGCCTAGCATTAGTTGCTCCTGATTTTATGAAGATGTCCAGTGATTTTTATCGGCTGTTCATATGCATTTTCTCCAGTTTGCCAGCTTTCAGCTGACTGTTCTGATAAGCCTGTTCTGATAAGCATTTATAGTTGGACCAGTTCTCTGCTTTTCCCTACATACTGTGTGGCACATTGCTGGGCAGATTCAAATCATTCTTATCCTGATTATTAGCATCTCTCTTCATGAATAGGACCTTCCTTGCTTGGTCTTAATACTTATTCTCATGTCGTGGTAGGACCTAGCACAACCCGTTTTGCGCATCCTTTGTCCAATCCCTTGTTCTCTTTGGGCTGGGATCTTTGGGTTGGGCAAAGAGCTTGCTTCTCATTCCTCTTAGGTTTCTATTTTGTGTGTGAGAGGGTGTTAAGCTACCAAAAGATTAGCCTAATAATTATTGGCTAATATACTTAGCCTCAAGACACGTAGTGAAAAAGAAGAGGCTCCAGAATTTTGGTAGGAAAATTAATTCAGGAAGTTCTATAAAAGGGGGGATCATGGGCAAGCCACTTTTTGGTCCCTATTATTATCAATTTCCTCACTAGAGCCAATGCCAACTTCTTTGTCGTTTGCCTTAAGCCATCATTGCCATCCTTGGAGATTCCACTCTCTCTCTCTCGATCATCTAATGGCAGCCCTAGGAGACTAGATGATTGCTGCTGCTGCCAAGTACTGGTTACTGCTGCTTCTTCCTGCCCCTACTGCTCCCAACTCAAGACTGGAGGCTTGTTGACTGCTCCAAAGACATCCTACTGCTGGGTTTGCTGGTCTGCTCCTCCAGACATTGATGAACTGTTTGCTGCAATTGATCAGTCCAGATGTCATCCTGCTGCTGCTGCTGCTGCAATCTGCAATGACAGGCCCAGCAGTTGTCACAACTGCAGTCAGGTGCTGCATGTTGCTGCTGTAATCATCCTCAATTGTTGTCATCAGCAAACACAGCCTGTACCCTCTTCAATGAGTCTGAGATTTTGGTTGTCCCATTTTACCTAACCCTGATCATCATCATCTTTTGTCTCCTGGCATCACGTTTTTGGCTGGTTACTCGGTCTCATAATCTGTTAAGCGTACAGCAGACTCCTTTGGCACTACTCAGCTTGCTCCCTAGAGAGACACGACTGTTCATCAGCCCTTGACTCCTTCGCCATCCGTTGTATCACAGACCTTCCATATACTGGGTTTGTTCATTGAGGTTCATTTCATTCATCTCTTTCCATTTTTGAGTTCATTTCTTATTTGTACACAGTATGGACATGGAGGACAATTAGTGCACCTCACTTTTAGCCCTGCTCTTAGAAAGCAAGGAGTGAGATGAAAGACAGGAGCTTAAGGTAGCACAGAGAGAAATGAGGTGGCTGGTGTTAGCATAATGAGGAAGAGGTCCTGTGCTAATTCATAAGGAAGAGAGAGCAGCTTGAACATGTCTTTCTTGGATATGTGTCATCCAAAAGCTTGATTGTTGGTTTTATATTAATCATTTTTTTTCCCCTTTTTTTTGGTTTTCTTCTTTTCCTTTCCTTTTTGGAACTCTCTGTTTTTACTTTTGTTCTTTTTAAGCATCATTAAGAGTATCAAAATATGGGATGTGTGCTGATAATGATAATATGCTGTCTAAAAATAGGGCAAGCTCCATTGGAAATATTGGCTGAGCCATGTGCCATCAACACTTTTGATATAAACCCAGAGAACGGCTCTGTAAGTATTGAGGTCAGACCTGATTGTCATGAATGACTTTGAAGCAATTGTTTAATCATTGACATGTTACTGTGGCTTTTCAGGATGTCATATGTGGACTGGAATTTGAAAGCTTGCTTTATCTAAAACGATCTTCGTAGATGCAAGAAGCTGTAGAGTTCGAGACTTGGGACTGTATTGTGTAGCTTTGAAACTTACAAAAAACTGCCCCCCAGCAACATAGTCTTGGGATTTTGGCATCTACAGTGTTTTTTGGAATATGACAGTGAGTAGAATTCTGTGCTTTGCAGTTAAAACTTGCTGGTTTAACATGTGCTAGCTTGCAAAGTAGTATGGTTAGGGGAGGTAGAAACTGGATGTTGACAGAGCTTGGAGTTTGGATCCGTGGGAGTACCTTCAGCCATGTCAAATGTAGAAAGGATCTCTTGACAATAATGTTGCTGGGAATGAAATTCTTCTGCTCATGATTAGTGATCTCCAGGCCAAGGAAGTAATGAAGCTGAGGTATGTCATCTAAAAGGTGATGAGAAGATGATCCATGATATTTGACACCTTGGCAATGTGAAGCTGAGCTATGTCATCTAAAAGGTGATGAGAAGATGATCCATGATATTTGACACCTTGGCAATATGAGAATCTCTAATGATGAGATTGTCTACATACGAGATATGATGAACTTTAAAGGAAATCAACTGAATACAAATAGAGATTTTGATCCAGCTGGCTGCATGTGAATCCTTACGAAACAAAAAAGTTTTTAGTAATTTCATTGCAAGCCTGAAGGGCTTTGCTTCAGGCCATAAAGGGCCTTTTGCAAGTGATAGATATTGGATGCTCTACTGACGTCTTGAAATGACAGATCCTGTGAGCTGATCTACATGTCTCATGGATCTTCTTGCTTAGGAAGGCATTCTTAATGTTCATTTGGTAAATGAGTCACTCATAATGGGACGTGAGCTAGGACCAATCGGATGGTGGTCATGCGGGCTGTAGGAGCTAAGGTCTTTGTGTTGTTGATGCCTTCTTGCTGAATGTAGCCCTTTGCTACTAAGCAGGCCTTGTACTTGTCCAAGTTACCATCTGAGTGGACCTTTCCATAGATATTTCACCCCAGTGACATGTTTATGAGGGGATCTATGTGCTAAGAACCAAGCGTGATTTCAGTCGTGCACAAGAACATTCAATATTAATGTGCCATAACACATTGTAAAAGGCAAGGCTCCTTTGAAGTTTGGTAAATTTGTATTATGAGAATCTTGGATGGTTTGATTGATTGTTGTTCTTGGGATTGTCTATCGTAATGTAGGAAGATGGATGACAATGTGTGGTGGAGAAGATGGAGTTTGTATAGTGGATAGAATGAATAAAGGAGAGGGATAGGAAAGGAAAAGAAGGGAATGGGATCAGATGTGTGGGATGGCTATATGCAATTTCAAAGAGTTGGGTTGTTGAGAAGAGCCCCTTGTCTTGCAATGATGTGGAAGTAGAATACTCTCGATCAGTTCCTTTTGAAGGGTTCTTGTCAAAGAACATTTATTGATTAATGGTGTCTTCGGATCCCACAACCGATTGGTCTTGGACAAGGTGTTGTATTCTATAGATATATATGTGACAGTTGGATTTGGTTTCCAACTTCCTCTTTCCATTTGCACTTGGATATAGTATCATATTTTAAAATTTGAAAGTGAGATTGAACATGCTTGGTGTGACTATTATAAGACTCCACTGCAATGTTTCCTAGAACAATTGGTTGAGCATCTCCACATATGATCTTACCATGGGAAAGAATAATGTGATGGAGCCATGGCTAGTGCTGGCAATGTGCCCAAGTAGTGCCATTGTGGCCTAATAGTTGGTTAAAACTTTGGGCCTCTCCATAATTGATGAATGAGAACCTATTGTTGGAGGTGGTAGGTTGTCTTGGAATCTTTCTTGATAATGTGAAAGGAAGTGTACTTTGAAGGTTTAGATTGGAGTTGCATAGGAATGACCATTAGGGGGAATCAGGACTCAAAAAGGATTCTTTGGCTTAGGAGTTAACGACTCTCCTAATGACAAGATTTGAGGTGGATCAATGGGAGAAGGGGTGGTGTGTACATATTATCAATTTTTTTTTCCTTATCCTTACCACTTATGGGCAGGTTTGTCTCCCTATGTTCCCTTTATCCCTTCCCTTCTCTCTTCTCCCTTTTACTTTTACCACCCCACGCTAGGTGGGTCTCATTCGGCATCCAAAAAAGTAATCCAAAATTTGATTTTTTCCTGTTCCAAAAAGGGTCACTCTCTCTCTTTTTTTATTTTTACCATAGCGTGTCAAGTGGGTCCCATTAGGCATCCAAAAAGGTGACCCAAAATTGAAATTTTTCTCTCTTTCAAAAAGTTTTTTTTCCCTCCCAAAACATATTCTTATGTCATGTATAGTTAAAAAAAGTATTTTTTGGTAATTTTTTTGTAAGACATGCTTTCAATTTCATCATTCTCTTACCTTGATTCTACTAATCTTCTTAGCTTTCTATGCTTATACAATCATAGTTATACAACTCGTAGCCTCTCCAAGCCATAGTCACATAGCATCCAACTTTTTTCTTTTTTCCATGGTTATTCTTTTATCTCTATTTCACAAATATTTTTATGTTTTTATGCTTACATAACCATGGCTACACAACCCTTAGCTTCTCCTAGTTATAGCCACACAACATCTAGCTTTTTTCTTTTTTTCATAGTCATTCTCTTATCTCCATTTTATAAATCTTCTCATTTTTTTAGTGCTCACACAACCATAATCATATAGTCCTAGCCTTTTTCAGCCATAGCCACACAATACTTCACATCTCTTTTTTTCATCTCCATTAGCTATCACCAATTTTAATTATTCTCACTCACGCTCCTCTCTTTCTAAGTAGTGTTCTTTTCAAATCCATTCTAATGGCATCTACATGTCAGTAAAAGCAATCTTGTGATTTCATTTATGCTATCTATGTATACAATACAAAGTACGAGCATGACAAATTAGGAGCATTGTTCAGCCTTCATCAATAGAGCCTCATCGAGTATGTCATGTGGTGTGCTATAAAATCATTGGAAGGGCAAAGTGCTTGGGTTTTGGGAGGCTCGAGATGGTCTTGTTACATCAGTTTAATATGTGCACAATGTGAATAACTTGAGACTACCTCATGGGACTACTTGACAATTCTTTTTCTCGAATTGTAAGTCATTACTTTTATATTTTTAACTTTTCATATATTATTAAGGTTTTTACTTCTTATCTCATGTCAGGCCTTTTTCTTTCGAATCTTATTAGGGATCAGTCTTTGAGGTTAGGGACATACTAAGATTTATATGGGGATGTGAGTGAGACACTGATCGGAAAGTCATCGCAATATCTTTTAGATTGTAATATTTTTTTCTATAAGTTAATGTATATAGCGCTTACATTAGTTAATTCGTATGGTTCTCTTAAATAGCTTCCTTATCCATCTCTCAATTCTTTGAAATGGTCCATTTTAGATGAGTGAATGCTTGAGATATTAAAATTGAAGATCGTATATGATATTTATAGCTCGTAAAATTTTGGAGAGCTTCAAGATTAGTGGGTCTTTCATAATTTGTGCCAATTCAAATTTTTGCTTATATATTCAAAATCACTTATATGTATCAATATCCCTCCATGTTCATTTGTAAGGATATAAGTGAACTTTTTTAATTTCAATTTTAAAGAATGATGAAATGAGGTGGATGGGATGCACAAAGGTAGCATCTTTTCATGAAAAGTGGTGGTTCTTAGTGGTCCATAGTGTTATCTTCCATTACTTGATTGTATGTTCATCATTGTATATACACTACTATTATCGATGTTGGATGAAAAAAGGAAGCCAATGGATTCACTTGGAGTCCACTAAAGATATGGAACAAGCATTTGATATTCAAATCCATATGTTAGACAAAATGATTGAGTTAGTTACAATGATTGTTGGAGTCTCCTAAATTTGCAAGAGCATCTGGTATTGATGGGAAGCGTTTGTACGGAGAGTTTTATCTTTCATATTATTGGTAGAAAGGTAAGTTTGTTTAATATTGGAAGTATTTTACTTCGATTGGGACACTTGATATTGGAAGTATTTTACTTTGGTTGGGACACTTATATTATGAAACTTATAATTTTTTTTCTTTTAGATGGGTAAAACAATGAAGAAGAATTATATGGTATCAAGTGATTTGCAACAAGTCAAATGTTGTGTGGAGATGGACAATGTATTGGAAATTCACAATCAATAGATTGAGTGATGTTATTTTTTGATTCTTTATATATATTTAAGATTCTTTGATATTGTATATTTTGGTTTGTTTTGTGATTTTATTCTTTTTTACTTTTTAGAAATTATAAAAAAATTAATGAATTAATTTTTTTAAAAGTCCATTACTTATGTCTATATAAATGTATTTTTCTCGCAATCTATCAAACATATTTTTTTGTGTTCAATTGTCATAATATTGAAGTCCTTTATGAATCGATGTTATGTGATATGTGTTAGTATTTTTAAAGTATGAAAGATCATAAACATATAATTAAAAATATGTAGTTATTTTTTTGATAGGATAGATAGCTTAGTTTTGTCTTAAAATGCCAAAAAATGGAGGAAAAAAATGCTAGATGAGTCGTGCAAGAGGCCTTAGATGCTATGGCATGTAAATGGGTAGGACAACATTGGTATTTGGAAAAAAAAAGGCTATGAGTTGTCTAGCATGTCTTGGACGCTATAGGGTGTGCAAATGGATAGGATGATTATTCACGTGTCATAGTGTCATTCTGCCCATTCATGCATCGTAGTGTCCATCATCTCTTGGGCAGCTTGTCTAGCATTTTTTTTCCATGTTTTGGCATTTTAAGACAAAACTAAGCTATTTGGCCTGTTAAACAATAATTTTTTTTCACTACAAATTTTAACAAATTTCACCTACACATTGCTTGGATAATGCATGCTAAGTTGTCATTCAATAAAGGAGAAAGGCTAAGTGATCAAACACTTTGATAAATGAATACTCCTCCTTAATCATTGAGTTTTCAATTGACGTTGGAAATTTAATAATTACATCATCATACATAAATACAATGTGAGATATTCAAGGTAGAATATAAAGCAAAGGTTTTACATTATATATCAAAGCTTACAAAACGTATTGTGCTACAGTGTGTATTACTCACTAGTCTCAATTTCCTCTTATTCTACTAGCTAATCGTGTCTCTGCATGATGGTCATCCACTTGGCATGAATTGCATACATATATGTGTCCTCAAAAAGAGTGACAAGGCATGCTTTTGCGGCTTTCTGGTGCAAGACCTTGCATGTAGAATCAATCTCCGTAAGAGTGAATGATTTTCTTCTCTAAGCTCGCAAATGGCAATTTCTTGATTAGTAGGTCTGTGCTCTTCTAATACTTGCAGATCTTCATGGGGGTTGCTAGGTGATAGTTCTTTCTTCACTTTAGCCTTTGCGTTAGGACTTCTCTGGTTGGACCTTGCGGTGGTGGTTCTTTGTGTTTGTTGGAGTAGAGGTTGGAACTTAGGTGTGAATTGCTTAATAGGGACTGGTTCTGGAGTAGGGAGGAGGGGTGTTGGAGGAGGAAGTACTCTGGGTCACTTGCTTGGTAGCTTGGGATGTCGCATGGAGCCCTTGTTACTTGTTGAGTGCCTCTCAGTTGCATTTGTGCTAGGCTTGAGCTAATCAATTATGTTTTGGGGCCTATTGATATCATCATCAATGCTACCCTTATCATCATTGATGTCATCTTCTTTATTCATAGAAGTGTTATCCTCGTTGTTCTTTGGTATGTTGTAACATTTCACATTTTTACTTACATCTTGGTCTTTAGAATGGTCTTTTTGCTTGTGGCCTCTTTTCAAGGTTTCCAAGGCCAATCTAGGGAGGGTCTTTGAGCATTTGGATAGACACTTGAGTGGGGGGAGGATGCAAGACGATGAGGTTACATTGTTGTTGGAGTTATCCAGTTGGCTAAAATTGGGGATCTCTTTGCCTTGCCATGATGGATATGTAAATACTTGCCCTTGGCCTTGGCTTGTTCATGGATGTCGTTGTGCAGTTTGTTTGGTGCAGGCCATGAGGTGGATTAGAAGAGAAGAGAAGACAACATACATATCTTGCCCTTGGCCTTGGCTTGGTTGTGGATGTCATCATGCAATTTGCTTGGTTCAGGCCATGAGGTGGATTAGAAGAGGAGAAGAGAAGACAACAATAGAAGTACGAAATAGGAAATTAACTAAAAGAGCTCTATTTGTATGAAACCTAGTATTAGGGTTTAAGGGGGGTTCACATGGTTTATATACATGTCCATTTTGACAATTTTCTTTACCTTGTCATGTGCCATGCTGCATGTATATTCACTATAGATGTATTTTCCACCTTTCCTTATTAAGTGCTTGAATTTCTTGCCTGAGAGATTCAGCCAATGCGGTAGTCTTAACATTCTCCAATGTGATGAAGTGGTAGAATATATATCCATAAAACCAATCGAATATTTTTATAAGGTAGCTTTTCATGGTGCGACCATCTCTATGGTAAGTGTTCTTGAAATATGCTCCAAGAGCCTAGTAACGAGACTTTTCCATACCTTGGGTGCTCCACATTTTCAAAGATCGATACTTATCCAAAAAATATGATCTATGAGCATATAATATGTACTACAAAGATATAGAGCATTGACATTAGATTTGGAACATCAAATTATACAAAATATAAAAGAACACGTAAGAAGTAAAATTAAATATGTACCATATAGTGGATGATGATGATTTCTCCCCATGCATTGACAACTAGCTTTGTAAAATCATTGACTAATATATGAAATTTAACTTGAGTGGAATTATGTATACTGTGATTTTAGTTGTATTGACCAAAAGTTGGTACATAGGTTACAGATTTCAAATTTTGAAGTCTTGAGGTATTTGCCAAGACGCAAACACAAGTTTTATCTGCAAACATATTCCAAATTACATGTACAATTGAGTGGTTAGTGAAAAAGGATGCTTAGTGTATTATTGTACACTTGTTATGAAAAATTGTAGAAGACTTACTTGCTATTTTGTATCAACTTTAACCACATATTCAAGAATTTATAAATTTTTATAAAGTTTGAATATTTCTAATGCGATTAGTATTAGGACACATAGTCAAATCTTATCTCCCTACTTGAATGTGAAAGTTTGTGCATCACGTGAGTTAAAAAATAGGTATTTTTAAAATACAATTTTTATAGGTTTTTTACATACAGAAGGGTGTAATATAGAGGTGTTATTTACAGATTGAGTAGAAAATGGTTATGTTTTATTTAGGAAAAATTCATATGTAAGGATATTTATAAATAGACCTTGAACACACGTGATATTGTTGATTGTTTTAGCATTATATACACTAGCTTATCAAAAGAACACCAAACTTTCACCCGAACATTCTTAAGACTAGTTCTTTTTCCAAATTTGTACTGTGTTTGCATAAATCTTTCCATAGCTCCTACTTTAACTTTGATGGCTTGCTAGTCATATTGCTTATGAATCTCTTCGTCTTCATCCCACTCATTTATATTTTTTGTGCTACATTATAAGTTAGCCTTGACATTTTTTGGTCATTTTCAACCTTAACCTTGTCTCCATATACACCTAATGAATTTAATAGCTTCTTGACTCTCTCAATAGTTACTTCATGTTTGAAGAGAGGCTTCATTATGTATACATAATTGACATGTAACTCTAACAACTTGTCAAATATATGCATGAGGTAATACAAAGAGCAAAAATGGTCATTCTCAATGTTAATCAGAAATGGAAGTATGGCTTTTCAATTCTCATCAAGACGTGATCTATTTTGTGGTGCCTTTCTATTGTAGGCTACTGATCCTCTCTTCCATGTAACATTATTCATGATCTCAAAAGAATTGTTTATTTTCATGCAAAATAGTCAAAACAATGATACTAATGCCTTAGTATCACAATTGAACATACGCTTCAGAGTCTTAATATCACCACCCAAGTGTAAATTAATGTTGATTTCTTCGACTCTTTCCTCCTAGAGCTTCTTGCCACTTGTATGTCTCGAAATTATATTCGGATATAGAGTGGGTTGGAAGATCCAAGAGAGTATCATGGGTCTCCTTGGGCACTTTAGCTGCTACTAGCCACTAATTATTTTTTTGATTGTACACTAAATGGTTGGACAAGCGTGCTATCTTTTGCATAAGCCATGGCATAATTTATCAATATAAGATCTGGCCTCTCCAAATTTTATCCCTTTATGATTTGAAGCTTGAAAACAAACTCCAACGTTGAAACAAAACATGGCAATTATAGTTGGCACGAACTTAATAGAAACAAGTGTACTATATTAACTTGGTAATGTTATACTAAGACAAGTCAATACCTTCTAATCATTGCAACTTAACCAGGTTAACAAAAATCTTGTCGAAGTTATCATAGTCATAAGAAATCTTTTCAGATTTATTTTCTTTCATTTTAATTTTATCAATTATTAAAAAATATTCTCATATTGAATCATCAATGGATATATTTCATGCTCATCTTGTAGCTGTAAGCCAAAAGAACTGAGATAAAATCATGGCTTTATTTTGCTATGAGCCAATGCATTTGCTATCATATTGTATATGGCCTCATAGTCTTGTCAACTAATCCCAACTGTATCACATGCTATTTGAATTTCTTCCATGGATAAACTATTTAGAACATTCGCAAGAATCTCATTTCAAGCAACAACACAGAGTTCTTGATGTCAAGGGTCTCTTAATATTTCAAGAAGATGCTTGCATTTTAAGAATGCCTCAGAAGCTCCATCTGCTAATCCTCACCTTGACCTTCAGCATGATTGAAAAAGTTTAGTAGAAAAAGAGATTTTTTCAAGCAATGTAGTAAATTTAGATGGTCTTTTGATAGGAAATGACGAACCTCAATGCTGGCACATATCTTTTTCACGCTCCACCATTCAAGGATAGTGATAGCATTAGTAGCAAATCGACGTTTTCTTTCCTTATGGGAGTTTGCTTGCACCTTTACAACTTTGCCTATGCAATATTCTTATTATTCTCCAGTTTCTCCAAAAGCAATTTTAGTGAAGTATTCTCCTCTAAGATTGAGTTTTTTTACATGCCCTTTGTAATCTCTTGTCCCTTGTCTTTACATTACTTCAATTCTTCTTTAAGCTTCTACACTTTGATTTTTAAATTTTGCATGGCTTTTTATATAATACATTTAAAGAACCTTGGGATTGTAACAAAGATTGATGAGTGTTGTATAATATTGATTATCAAAATTGATGCATATGAATATTTCTACCTAAGTGTTTGCAATAAGCTCGTAGACTACTTTCACCATCCCCAATAAAAGTGAGTAATGGAGAAGTAGAATTGAAAGGTTGATTTAGCCTAGTGCTAGGGTCATTAGGATACCAGGAACCACATATCCAAACGTTAATATTTTCTTTCTCTCTGTATGATATTGGAAAGCAGCTGTTACATCTAGGAAATGCTTTCTATAAGGGGACTTTGTAATAGTGTACTCTTCATCTCCACGAATATGAAAATCCACCTTCCTCTCATGATTACTTATGTCCTTAAGTGGTTCCATTAGGAAATGCACGATAGGAGAGGAAATGGAGTAGATTAAATTTTTAGTATAATATTGATTTAGAAGGGTTAGAGGAAAAAGAGAACATGAAAAATGCTTAGATACATCTATAATATGATTAGGCATCACTAGAGATGGAAAAGACCATGTTTTAACACGGAAGAGAAAAAGTCACTTTTTGGGGGTCATAATTAGTCAGTTTTACTAATGTGGTACTTAGGAGAAGTAGTGGAACATAAAGTGGATATGTAACTACCCTTGTAGGATCTGAGGTACCATATCTGTAGGTGTTAAAAAATGTACACTAATTTGGAGGACATTTAATGTAAAAAAGTGTATAGAAAATATGGCACTTTTAAAAGAGTGGTGGTCTCATATTGGAGGATGAACTAATTTGAAGGGCATTTGATGCAGAAAAGTATATAGAAAATGAGTAGTTCAACTTACAATATGATTGGGTATCTTTTGAGAAAAAGAAACTCATTTTTTGTAAAAAAGTAAAAAAATTTCAAATTTGTGGGCGAAAATAAATTTGAGTTGTTGATGTGACAGTTTTGGAAGACTGGCGGTTTCATCTTGGAAGATGAATGAAAAAGGCTAGTTATCAAGGTGAAAAGAAAGGGAGACCCCTCTCCTTTCTAGGTAGGGTCCACCACAAAAAGTAGGGTGGAGCTTAGAAATGTAGGGAAGCTACGAGATAAAAATGCATGCAGTGATGATTATTGAAGAGGGATTAATCCAATATTAAAAATTTCTAATTAATTTATTACGAGGTAGTTTTTGAGTCCATATTCCTCTTAACGAGCCACTGGTGAAGCAAAGCTTTGTTTGTGTGATCTAATTTTGATACATCTTTCACATGCTTCATAGTTCATTAATCAGTTTGAAAGGGAACATTGTCATTCCATCTAACAACATAAAATCTATATCCTCTAAGGCCTCTGAGGTTGCATTATCATTGGTATTCTTCTAATGGGAGAGATTCTTCCTTTTCACTCTCAAAATCTTGCTCTTTACTTTATCTTTAGACTTTGTTTTTGCTTCTGGAGGGGCTTTGTAGGAGAACATGCTTGCTACTTTGAATATTTTTTGTGTCTGCAATTCTCTGTTGTGGCCATGTAATAAGGAGAGCAATAAATTCATGCCTTTATTTCAGTGTGAAAAGCGATTTTAGAAGCTATGTCGGGCTTAAGCAAGAGCTTAAGCAAGAGGTATTCTCCCATTGATAGCGGTATTTATCACTTGATGTTCCTTCAATAGCTTTGTTGGAAGAGTCAGATGAGACCTCAATGAAAGTGGATCCATTTTCTCTTTGCAAACCATATAGCTTCAACCACTCTTTATTGGGTACTTTGCCTAGAGTTAAGGTTCCTTTGAATCAATCACTCCTTGGTCAACAAGCTTCAAACAACCATGGTCCTTGCCTATAATTAAGGTTCCTTTGAATCAGTCAATCCTTGGTCCAGCTTCAAACAACCATGAACTTCCAAGTAGCAAGAGGTAAGGTCCCATAAGAATTCAATTTCACCACCAAACAAGTCAGCTAGTAATCTCTTCTAGCTAGGGTAGACTTAACATAGGGGAGAATGCTTAGAGACCTTATTTTGCTTTGATCTACTAACATGGTGACCCATTGAGTAGGTTGCATGCCCTAAAGTTCCAAGTCCTTCATCGTTATATCAATCTTTATGTTCACTGAGGAACCTCCATCTATTAGTGTGCATTTGCAAACGAAACAACCCTCTATCCATATGCTAGTCTTCAGAGTGCTAGGATCTAGAAAGGCATAGGCCACATTCACTTCTTTCACATGCATTGAAGCTTTATTGGCTTTGGGCATAAATGTGTGGTTGGCAATTCTCAAATCACATCTTTTTATCTTAGAATGCTCTTGAATCTCTCATGGCAATTGAAAAACAACATCAACAATTGTTGGAATGTCAGATTAGAACAAAATGTATCAAGTAGCTATTCGTTACTAAATTGTACACTTTTATGGGGTTCGCTAGCTTCTCCAATTGACTAGCGAATTGGGCAACACCCAATTTAATCTTTTCTCTTTCTTTAAGAAGAAGCTCCATTAAAACTTCCTCTTCCATTGGAGGTATGTCCATCTCTTCTATCTCTTGGACCTTTGGTTTTGCTTTTTGGACCGTCTCTATATCTCTTTGTGGCACTGGAATGCTCTACACTACATTGTTCTATATGGTACTATGCTCTATTGGGAGTTTGAATTTCATTTCCTTTGTAGAGGAATTATTCTCTTTTTGAGTTATTGGTTCTTTCTGTTTAGCATGCATAATCGCGACAATGTCCAATTCCACCAAGTTAGATGCAAGTTCTTAAGCCTTCAACTGATTATCAATGGTACTAACCTTCACACAGGTTGAACCAGGATAGCCATTGGAAGTGTGGTCTTCACTTTTACATCTAGTGTATTGAGGTTTGTGATCCATAGGCCTTCTAGGGTTTGGACAGTTTGGAAAAATATGACCATTTTCTCTACATGTATAACATTCCACTTTAGACATCTAACCACTTCATGATTGCCTTCCTTTGTAGCTTTGAGAGGGAAACCTCATTGGACCAAAATTAGATCCAAATCCTTTGTATTTGGGTCCGATGACTTGGGTTTTCATATTGGATTCAACAGATTGTGAATCTTAGTTTCTTGTCTTTCTTCTTTCATGCATCTCCTTTGGAGAGAAAATGTTCGCTATATGGTCTTCTTTTCTCAGATAATATGAATGGAAAGCTTAAATTCAGTGGCTAAATGTCCCACTTGATGACATTTTCTCTTGATATTTAGGTGTCTCAAGCCACTCTTCCACAAGGTTGGTGGCATTAGCAGTGTTCACCTTTAGAGTCTGTTGTTGCTCTGTTACTACATGCATTAATTTCTTCTTAATGTTTGCAACTAAATTGGACAAGCATTTCTCCTATTGATACATTTGCAGTGGAATTTTGAGGTGCTTCTGTGATTATATCGTATATTGTTTGAGTTGACACAAAAGGGCCTTTGTTTTGATTCTGATTTAGGGCTCCTATCTACATTGTTGGTGGTTGATTCCAGTTGGTAGGGTTCCACTATTGTTGGGGGAACTGTTTGAGACCATTGTTGTTGTGTTTGGATCATCATATGAGGTACTATCTGTAGTCATTGTGGAGTTGATGCATTGTATTGAGGCATTGTAGGCCTTTAAGGATAATGGCAATCACATAAACTTCATATTAGAGTATTCATGAATGTATCTATATCTTTTGCTCTCAAAATCTCACACACTCAAGATCTCTCTCTTACATGCTCTCAATCACTCATACACGAGAATACAAAATTCTCACTTGGTCATAGAGTCCAAGGTTTATGGTTATCAGAAGAGTCACTAGAGCCGCTATAGTGTCCCTTTAGAGCTCATCAATGACAATGTCACTCCAAATCTTCAACTTCAGCCTTCCATTGCTACTTCTTCCTTTAAATGAGCTATGTTGAGCTTCCATTCTTCTCTTTCCAAGGTGAGAACACATCCCCGAGCTAAAAACCCATCCAAAAACATAACCTTTATAGAAGCATGCAGACCATGTAGAGAGATGTATAGAAGCTCATAGAATACTACAGAAAGTCAATAGAACACAATAGAACCTTATAGATCAAACCAAAACCATTCAATAAATATTCAACCATACTCAAACTCAATCTTTCATAATCTCAATGTCTCAATAGTACAAAAAAAAAACCAAATAGACACATATAGAACATATCAAAACTAATCAGACCATCAACAAAACCTATTAGCACATCACAAGTAAACCAAAAACATCATAAACTAATCAAATATACTCAAGCACAAAAAAAACTCTTCAATTCACTTCCAGAACCATCCAAGTCCACCAAATCATGCACCAAAATAAGCAGTGAACACAAAAAAGCCAACAAAAACAGCCACAAATATAGTCTTTTCAACCCTCAACATTTCCTTTGCAATTGGAAACATTTATGGCATAGTCTTGTGTGTCATGGTTATTTGAATATAGCTCAATGAGGATGTTTAAAGTTCAATTGTTTTTTGTAATCCACTCATTTTTCTTATCATCTAATATTTGAACAATCATGAAAAATGCTTATTGTAGTGTCAATTGCTTCGAGAAAATTTCAAACCTATGTCAACATATTTTGGTTATTGCTTTTATGTTTGCTATTTGTGTGTACACATTCTCTAAATCTAGATATGATTTTTGTGAATAAAATGTTGCTTTTCTCATGTATGACATTAGTAAAATCTTTTTTCTTTTTTGAGTTAAAAAGTGGGTCTTTGTTGTGGATTGGTAACATAGCTTGAACTACAAAATAGTAGTTGTTTTTATTCTAATATGCTTTTAGTTACCAACATATGAAATTATGTACTATTGTTATTTTGTAGTATCTTGTATAATATTTTTTTGTTGTGCATAGTCTACAATTGTTACTCTCTCATTGTATAAGTTTGTTGGTAGTATGTTGAGATTGGAAAGTGCATTGACATTGTGTTTGTTTGTTTTTTTTTTTGAAAAACAAATTGTGTAGTGGTGTCATGTCAATGCCATTATTGTCTTAGGTGATTATTTTTAAAAAATCATTCATCATCTGTGTTTGAATCATTTATCAATTTCTACTTCTACTTGAGTTTTTATTGTTTCCAATTGTTTTTAACATTTTATTTGAGACTATTCTTAGAAAAATAAAAAATGAGTGGTACACATTTTTAAGAAATTCAAATTTGTGTTGCTTCTACATCTTTCTAAGATTGGTCTGTGTTTTTAGAAAAAAATTGTGAGAAAAAGACGATATAGAAATAGTCTCTCTTAGAAAATACTTGAGAGAAGCCTCAAATCTTCTTACTTAGTTTCATTGGGGCAAAGGCTAAGAAAGTCACACATGCTTGTCTAATTTCCATAAAAGTTTTGTGGAAGAAATGAACAATGATTTGGCACAATTTCAAATTTGACATGCATGTGCTATTTATCAAAATAGCTAAATGAAGAAAGAAAATATGTTTCTTTTGTTGGTATTAGTTTTTTCCTATTTCTAGAGGTCAATCTTTTCAAAGATATGAAGAATTTAGATGAGCTTGTAAGAGGACAACATGTTCACTTCCATGTCCTCTTTGATCTCCATGAAATGACTCTTAGCCAAGCTTCACCTCACTTATCTAGAAATCAAACTCAAAGTTAAAAAATATTTCTCAATATTAGAAATTTTTTAAACTAGAAATATGAATTATTATGAGTACTTTTTCATGCAATCCAAAACAACCTAAAAACCACTTCTAAACATTACTTACACATGTTTTACAAATAAATATTCAATATAGCATTATTTAGGCATGCCATAATTTACATAAGGTTTCATTTATTTATATATGTAGAGTTCTTGGTATTTAAAGATTGCTTCTTATTATAAGTTTTTTTCAAATTTACTTACTTTTTAATCTTCAATAGCTTGTTGTAAGCTGTTGGTGTGTAAAAGGTTTTGATTATGCAACAACAAAAAAATTGTTATATATTTTTTTGCAATTTTACTATGTAAGTTCAACAAGTCATAAATATATCTATATTCCTAATATTAAAAAATAATCCCTAGAATTCATTTTATGGTATGGAATAATCATTCTTGAAAAGTGCTAATTAGTAGTCAGTTGTTGGTAGTATATTAATAAAATGATTGTAGGTAAAATATATGTATTTAACCATTTTCCCTTTTCACCTTTTTAATGAAATAATGAACATGGGTGGCTGAAAGCTCATTTTTACATCCTTGTTTACCATATATCAAAGCTATTGTGTCAAAAATGAAAATTTCAATTGCATACTTAAATGTCATCATACATGTAAGTGATGTCATAAAGCTCATGCTAATATAAGTTTGCAATGTTTTTAAAGAGATTTTAAAATTTTACTTGATTTGTTACTAAGTGAAGGTATATTTGTTTGTTTGGTATGCACTTTTTTTTAAAGAATTGTATCAACACTTTTTTTCTTGGGAGTCTTGGAAAGAATAGTGTGTTTTACTATATATATTTTCTTGGGAGTCTTGTTTGGAAAGAATAGTGCGTTTTACTATATATATTTTCTTGTTTATTTGATAAACAACAAATCTAATCTATTGCACATTATATATCTTTAACACATAGGAGATACAAATAAACAATTATTGAACATTACATAGTGGTGTGCTCAAGATAGGATCAAGTCGAGTGTGCCCAACTATCTTGCTAGTTCCTGTTTGCATGCTACTTTTGGATCACTTACAAGTGTGGTTCACACTAGTAACGGATACAAAAAATTAGACCTACACATGATACCTCCCCCCTTAGGGGATAACATGATGAAAATCTTTTTTACTTGTCTTGGGTTGAACTAAACTTTGACGTGATTAAGGGATGCAAATTATCACCTCATGTCAAGGGAACTGCCACATGATGACTAACATGACTGAGGATATATACCATTAAGTATAGCTGATAAACAATGGCATCATTAAGATATTCCAAGATAATCAACCATGATAAGTGCTCTATACCATTTTTGCATGTACATCTCATGCATCTTGAAACCAAGCAACACGAAGGAGCACATGCTTGAACTAATACACTAGACTTTGTTGCATCTTGCTTGAAAAAAAAGGTAGGATCTCAGGGTAACAACATACATGAGCATCCTAATAACAAGGAACACACTAAGAAGTTCAATTATTGTTGATAATCCTCATCACATTGAAACACGTGATTACACTTGCATATTTAGTAAAGCGTCTATGCGAGTCATTGAAATAGGCAAGGATTTGACTACATTCTTCATTGTGCATCCTAGAAAGGCCTCTCCTATCATAAACAAAGAGGAGATGTCCTCCTTGGATTGCTTAACCATACTTTGTAGTAGAAGACCATGATCGCCTAGGTGATGCTTTGGTGGATGGAATAAATTTGATGGGTGTGGCATTGTCCATGCACATGGATGTGTGTGTCAATAGTGGAGAGCTTGTTAGGTTGAGCAAGAGCATCGGCTCGAACACCTTGTAAATTAGACAACCATGATCTTGATGAGAATGTGGCTATGCTTGCACTAGTGAAAGGCTGTGATCATGTTCTTGTGGCTTGATCATTGCACAAATCCAAAAATGGGGGGGTTGACAAAAAAAAAGTAGCTTAGTTTGTTAAGTTAAACACATGGCGATCATATGGTCTTGAGTTCAATCCCTACATCCATATGATCATTTTAGAATAGGGATTAAAAAATGATATTTTAACCCAAGTTAGCAAAATGATAAAATAAGTGGTTTATCACTAGGTTAGCCACTTGATTATGAAAAAAAGGAGAGAGCTAGGATATAGGGACCTATAAAGTTATCAAGAATCATGTGGTGGGGGGACTTACTTGAGCTGCTGCGCCAAACAGACACTGTATACACAAGAGGAAGCTCACTCAAGAACACAAGAAAAGAGATGGAGGCCAAAACGTTTTCTTGATAATTTATTCTTCTTCTTCCACACACTATACAATGTACACAAAGTATAGATAAGATACAACATAAAGGAAAGTGGCCTACTAAGTCAAATAGTGCATAACAGACTATACTAATCGACTAGCGCTATATCTTTGCCAGCTCTAGGTAGGTGTAATAAACTAAATATAATAAGTGATCAGTTAGTGGCCATGTGAGTATCATAATGACCACCAACGTGCTAAATGTAGACGTGCGAACCCATTTAGCCAGGCGGTCCATCATCAGTGTCCGCACGTGTTGAGCTTACCATCTCAACACTCCCTCTCAAGCTCAACTCTATCTCTGCAACTCCAAGTAAGCTTTGGAACTTTCGAAGCTTCTCTGCATCCAATGCCTTTGTGAAAATGTCAGCTATTTGATCCAGTGTCCTGACATATACCAAGTCAATCTCTCCTGTAAGTACCTTCTCTCTCACAAAGTGGTAGTGCACCTCAATGTGTTTTGTCCTGGCATGGAACACTGGATTCCTAGCTAAGTGTATGCTGCTCATGTTGTCACAATGAATGACAACTGGACCATCTACTTGCACATCCAAATCACCCAATAACTTTTACAGCCATACCACCATACATGCTACCATAGCAGCACCTCTATACTCAGCCTCCGTACTCGATAAAGCAACTATAGGTTGCTTTTTGCTGCTCCATGTATTAGCTGCACTACCAAGGGAAAACACATATCCATTAGTAGATCTTTTGTCTGACATGATACCAGCCCAATCTGCATCTGTGTATTCAAAGACTTGTACATCCTTACTTGCCTCATAAAAAATTCCATAATGTAAAGTGGACTTTACATATCTCAATATACGTCTAACTGCATCCAAATGAGGCTTTCTAGGCATCTGCATAAACTGACTGACAAGGCCAACAAAATAGCTCAAGTCTGGCCTTGTGATAGTCATGTAAATCAAAGTCTCTACTATCCTCCTGAATATATTAGGGTCTTCTATCTCATCCCCAACGTCGGCACTCAACTTCACATTTTGCTCCAGTTGTACTGAAAGAGGCTTACATGCTGTCATACCATACTTGGATAACATATCCAAGCCATACTACCTTTGGGATAGCAATATACCATCATCACATCTGATCACCTCAATACCAAGAAAGTATCTCAGCTCACCCGAATCCTTCATCTCAAACTTCTTCTTCAAGAAGTCAACCCATTGTCACTGTCACCTGTAATAAGCAAGTCATCCACATAAATGATTATGATGACCAAACCTGCATCTCCCCTTCTCACATAAAGTGAGTGATCAACATCGGAAATACAAAATCCAATATTGACAAGATACTCTCCAATCTTGTCAGACCATTCTCTAGGTTCTTGCTTTAGCCCATAGAGCGTCTTCTTTAACCTGCACACATATCTGGGATGCTCTAAATCCTTATAACCTGCTGGTTGCTCCATATACACTTCTTCTTGCAATTCACCATGCAAGAAGGCATTCTTAACATCCATTTGCTGCAAACTCCAACCTTTGGCTATTGCAAAAGCAATCGCACATCTAACACTTGCCATCCTAGCAACTGGACTGAATGTCTCTTCATAATCTATACCATATGTTTGAGCATAGCCTTTTGCAACCAACTTAGCCTTATACTTGCTAACTGAACCATCTGCATTATGATTGACTTTGTAAACCCACTTACAACCAATAGCTTTCTTATCCTTAGGCAAGGGTACTAAATCCTAAGTCTTATTAGCTTTTAATGTAGCCATCTCTTCATCTATTGTTGCATCCCAATGAGCATGACCAACAGTATCCTCAAAACCAGTGGACTCAACATCAACTAGTTTCACCATATAAGCATAATGGTGAGTTGCATAACCTTCAAAGCCAAATCTTTTAACAAGGTATCTGACCTTGCTAGACCTGTGTACCACTAGATCACTCAATGGAGCCTTTACATTACAATGAGCTCTCTATATACCTGGTGTCCTGACTGAAGGAATACCAAGCTCATCATCCAAGCTCTTTGAACCACTAGAATCTCCATCAAATCCCAAATGACTAGTAGATGCATTATTACCATCCAACACTTTCTTCTTTCCTTTGTCTTTGCCTGCAACACTTATAGATACACGTGAAGATGTGGGGCTACTCCTTAGTCTCCCAGACCAAGGGCTCACTCTAGGTGTAGTACTAGATGATGTTTCTGGTCCACTAAGACTCCGTGATTCTTGCTTTTCTTTCTGCACATAACTATCATGATCATTATCATCATCTAATACATCACACCAATAGGTGCATATCAACTGCTTATCTCATAAAAAATGACATCCATGCTCACTCTAAACTCACCTGTGCAGGGTTATAACAACGATACCCTTTCTGCTCTAAAGAGTATCCAATAAAAATACATTTTTTAGCCTTTGGATCAAGCTTCTTCCGTAACTCATCTAGCACATGAACATATGCAACGTAGCCAAATACGTTCAAGTGTAATACATCGAGCTTCTTGCCAGTAAAGCATTCTTCGGGAGTCATCCCATGAACTGCATGTTTGGGGGTTCTGTTCATAATATAGACAACAATATGGATAGCTTTAGACCAAATTTTTTTTGGCATATTATTTTCAACCATTAATGCCAGTGCAACTTCTGCAATGTGCCTATTTTTTCTTTCTGCAACCCAAATTTGTTGTGGGATATACTTGCAAGTAAATTGCCTCTTTATCCCATGAGTCCTCAAGAAGCCACTAAACTCATTAGAGAGGTACTCTCCCTCTCCATATGATCTTAAGCACTTTACTTTCAAGCCTATTTCTGTTTCAACAGCTACCTTGGAAGATTTGAAGTGCTCAAATACATCACTCTTTTCCTTCATGAAATATACCCATAGCTTCCTTGAATAGTCATTCATCAATAAATGTGACAAAGTATTTGCTGCCACCAAGAGATACATTCTGTGTAGGCCCCCAAACATCTGTATGCACTATATCAAGTATATTTCTGCTCACTTCTTTGTCATGCGAGAAGGGTTGTCTCGCTTGCTTACCAAACTGGCATGCTTCACAGACTTTATGAAATTCTACAACTCTAAAAGAAGGCAACCCTGTAACCAATCCTCTGGACTGCATTAATTTTAGCCTTTGCACATTTGCATGTCCAATACGTTTATGCCATATTTCAATATCTGCAACCACTTCTTTTCCTTTAGCATACATATCAGTATCCATTGAAGGAATTCTAGCATCTAAAGTGAACATGTGGCCAACTTTACTTCCTTTTGCGACCAACCTACACTTATCATTAAAATCTTCTACAAAACAATCTTTTGCATTGAATAGAGCCTACAACCCTTGGTCTACCATTTGGCCAACAGACACTAGATTCTTTGGGATTGATGGCACATGTAATACATCTATGAGACTCTTTGTCTGGCCATCATACAAGGAAAAGGCAACCTTTTCAATGTGTGAAATTGGGTGGCATGAATCATCACCCATTTGTACATAATCTGGATTTTGTAAGTCCTTCATCTCTCCAAACCATTCAACATGACTGGTCATATGATTAGATGCACCTGAATCAACATACCATACATCATCATGTGTCTCCTTTCCTGTAATTGCATTTATCATATGCTGCATAACAAACATACACTCATTTTTGCCTTCATTATTTCGTGAAGACGATGTATAGTTTCCTTGCTGCAATTTATCACTATGAATATCATCCTTCTTAGCATAACAATGGGTTGCAATATGACCTGTCTTGTCACAATAATGGCAAACAATAACAGAATTTCTAGAACCTCTATTCTGCCATCCACCTATTCCTCTAGAGCTCCCCATGCCTCTAAAGTTTCCTTGGCCTTCTAAAACCTGCATTTCTGATTGAACTTGTTTTGTTGGTTATCGCCAGCACGTCCCGTACCATGGCCTCTCAAAGAGGATCTACCATGTCCCCTTCCTGAACTCGAGTAAAATGCTCGGACTTGTTCACCATTCTTTTCAGATGAGTCACCCTGCATATTGATCTCTTTGATAATAATGAGAGAGATAAACTCATCAAAATCTAAAAATGGCTTCTGCATGTATATTGAAGTAACAAATGATTTCCATGCCTTCTCATTATTAAGGCCACTCAAAGTGGATGAAACCAAATCATCATCATCAGGCATTGCATCAATTGCTACTAAAGCATCTGCAATGCTTCTCACCTTCAAAACATACTCATTGACAGACATTTTTCCCTTTCTTCAAGGTTTTCAACTCTTGCTTGAGTTGAATCTTTCGTGCCTTTGTTTTTACTAAAAACATGTTCTCAAAAATTGTCCAAGCTGCATGTGAAGTTTCTGCATTCCTGATATGTCCCAACATCGTATTATCAATGTGACTGCAGATACTAGTACATCAACTTTTTGTCTTTTGCATTCCATTCTTTCCATGCTTTTAATTCATCTGCAGTTGGAGGGATACCCAACTCTAGCTCATATTCTTCACCTAAAACAAACTCATAAAGGCCCTTTCCAATGAGGAGGTTCATCACACAAAACTTCCATGAAGGATAGTTGTTCTTGTCGAGCTTCTCAATAATGGGATTTTCAATCTACCCTGCTTCTGGTGTCTCCACATGCACTATCCAAGAGAGAGAGTGGAATAATGGGAGAGCTTCTTACCCGTTGCATGCTTGCTTGAACCTTGTTCCTTCACTTCAACCTTCAAAATCAGCCTCTTTCACTGGTGCAGCTCTGATACCATGTCAAGAATCCTGTGGTGGGGGGACTTGCTTGAGCTGCTGCGCCAAACACACACTATATACACAAGAGGAAGCTCACTCAAGAACACAAGAAGAGGGATGGAGGCCAAAATGTTTTCTTGCTGATTTCTTTTTCTTTTTCTTTCACACACTATACAATGCACACAAAGTATAGATAAGATACAACATAAAGGAAAGTGGCCTACTAAGTCAGACAATGCATAACAGACTACACTAGTCCACAGGCGCTATATCTTTACCAGCTCTAGGTAGGTGTAACAAACTAAATATAATAAGTGATAAGTCAATGGCCATGTGAGTATCATAATGACCACCAATGTGCTAAGTGAGACGTGCAGACCCATCTAGCCAGGCGGTCCATCATCAATGTCCGCACATGTTGAGCTTGCCATCTCAGCAAAAGTGATGTGCCCCAAACAATGTCAATTCAAGATTGTATAAGAGGACCAATAACACGACAAGAGTTGAAGGGGCAAGTGGCTATCGTGCAAGCAAAGGAGATTTTTGATTGTAAAGTGATGGGCCCTAAAGAGTGTCAATTCAAGATTGTATAAGAGGACCAATAATGTGACAAGAGTTGAAGGGGTTAGTCGCTATCGTGCAAGCAAAGGAGCCTCTTGATTGGTTGTTAGGCGGTTCAAAACCCATCACTCTTTTGGTCCATATCATTGAACATTTCAAGGCTCCTCCCCATCACACTATAGAAGCTCTTTTTTGCATGACACATTTTCCTTTTGACTCCTCATGCAAGAGCAAAAAATGTTAATATTATTATTTTTGGGATGAGGGGGTGGTCTATGCTTGGGGTGAGTGCAATATATCTAAATTTGAGCCCATGGATGAAGAGCATACCACCTCTCCATAGGCGGTAGCAATCTATGTCCTAATGTGCATTGAAATAAAACCACATTGTGGTTTTAGGAAGAGAGGGAAGGCAAGATAAAGAAAATCAAGAAAGGAGTGATTGATTGCCGACCATCCCTATCGATGTGGTGTGCTCAAGATGGGACTAGGTTGAGCATTTGCAACTCTCATCCTACTCTTTATATATTAATCTACATTAGTTATAAGAGTTGTTCACACCAAGAATGGACACACCAATCTTAGTCTTGCACATCACAATGTGTACAAAATGCATTTTATTTACATAGTTTATAACTTAAGGTTTGTCCAAATAGGGTTGGGTTCACACTCAACAATCAAAGAAAGAAGGGAAGGAATGTCATCCAATGTGTGTAATTTTGATTTGAAAGCAAAAGGTGACAAAAACATTGGCAAAATTTGATTGAACTTAAGTGTACACAAAATTTTGTGGTTAGTTTCTTTTAAATAATTAAATATATATTTCCATAGGCTTCCACCACTACTGTGAAAGCCATGGTAGATTTCCTTTATATTGCTAAAACTTTTGCCACCTTAATGTGAATCCAGTCTAATACTATATGCACAAACTATATGATAGTAAGGATCAAATAGTATGGAAAGTAAATGCAATGGCTTGTGGATGCATGTTTGTGATAATGATAAGTAAAGGTTGACTATAGAGTATCCTTTGTAGATAAAATACTCATGGAGTAGTACTATGTACTATGTACAACTTGAACAAGAATTTGGACTAATTTTCATGGTAAACATCCATAAATATATTGTTCAAATTGAGAAGTCATTGAGAGATTTCTCTTTGGAAATTGTGTCATAAACTCTATCTTAATGATGATATTTTCTTTTACATTAGCAACATCATTACACTAAAGCTTCTACCTTTCATTGATGGTATAGTCACACTGTGTTTGACTTTTGCTCGTTATGGTATGTTGATGAAAGTTATAACACATGTAATCAATGGTATATTGAGACTTTTTATTTGAAAGCATCAACAATATTTGAATTTTCATATATTGATTCATGTAGAAAGAGTTAAAAAATTTTATTTAGGCATTCAATTCATTTAGAAGATTTCCCATCATTATTGGTTGCCTTGTAAAGGAGATCTTGTTGTATAGAACTCACCGAAACATTTTTGATAGAATAGTCACATGCTTGTATTCTTGTATTCATGCAACAATGTGATCAATATATGGATATTTCATTTGGTGCATATGGATCAAACCTACAATACGTCTGTTGTTACAAAAATGACTTGATTTAATCAACATGAATTGTGAGATAAAAGTAAAATCCTAAATGTTGTAAGGTCAAACTTAAAATAGCATGAGCTCTTTCAACATATCCATGCTCTCCTTGTTTTACTTTGGTGCAAACAATCATAACATGTGTTCTTGACATTTACAAACTTTCCTATAGGTTTATACATATTATACAAGACTTTCGATTCACCTACAAGACATAGATTTTATCCACATCTTTATATAGCTTGAACATAGGAGTGAGCTTGAAACTTTTATTTTGCATTGAACATTATCCATGTTGTTGAAGTGTGTAGGGTTCAAGGCCTCACCATAGGGGTTCAGGATAGAAGTGACATAGAGAGTAGGGAGAGAAAGCTAATGTGAAATCAGATCAAATAAAACTCTAACAAGTTTTCTTAATAGGAATTCCACGCAATACATTGCAACTCATAATAAACTCTTCCCAACATAATTGAACAAACTTAGTCAAGCCAAGAAACTTTTTGTCCAAGTCAATGGCTTAGACAAAAATATTCTTGAGTCAATAGCTCAAACTCTTATCTCAACCCAAAATGATGCCAGGAGGCATATTCCACGGTGGATTCCGTGAGGTTTTACGGTGGATTCCGTAAACTTAGATGACCGGGGCTCATACGCAAAGAGGATTCTTTGTGCGAGAAGTTGATGGGGACGCCTGTCCTTTTCGGGCGTTTCATTAATTTAGTGTGTACATGGGTGATTCCATAGCGGGTGATTCCGCAAAATGCATATTAAATTAATAAACGTTTATGAGTTTAGAGTGCGCACTCGTAATAAATTAAGGTTAGGATTTATTTCTAACCAGTTGATTTATTTATGTAGCTGAAGACTGCTAGGTATTCACTTTTGTCGGTTTAATTGTGTTATTTTACTAACGATTGTGAATGCTTCAGTTGATGTGTAGAGATAGCAGCAGTGGCGGAGGAAAGCATTGGAGTCTAGCGGGTTTTCGACCTTTGGATTAGATTTTGATAGGCGCCACGCCTATATTTTGTTATGTCTATAGAGACATCGATTATTTATTATTATTTTATATGCGCTTATGCGCCTGGATATGTTATTTCTATTTGGACATTGAGATTGGGCGTGCCAGACACTATGGGCACCGTCCATTAGCTTTATTTTCCTATTTTTGGTAGAAAGCAAACTCAAAAGCTAAAAGCTTGTCATATTTTTGTAATTGGGCTATTTTTGAGCATAAAGATTGGAAATATACATTAAATACATGCTTTGTGAAGCGCTCACACAAGGCATGGGGGAGATTGAACCCAATTTGTCTCTTGTCTCATGTCGTGCTTGCTTTTACATGGGTTTTTGTGCTAAAAAGTAGAGTACTTTGTTCTTGGGGACCTTCCGGGATTCACCACGTGAGCTATCTGCGACCGATCTGCGCACCAGTGGTATCAGAGCGGAGCAGAGATCAAGGGCTTCCAATCGCTACCAATCTCGGGCGAAGGCGGAGCTCCAGGAACAAATGGCCTCTACAGTCAATCTCGTCGCGAACCGTCGATACAGGCAGACTTCTGGCGATCAAGAACCCCTGTTTCCACTGTCAGATCGCGAAGGACCAGGCTCTGTCGGCGGAGGACCACGCAATCATCTTCTTCACTAAAATCGTGGATAACAGACAAAAAGAGTAATTCTTTTTCTTCATTAAGCTTCAAAGCTTAAAGTTATCGGTTAATAAGCTTAGTTATAAGCTTAAGAAAGCTTGAAACAACGATTCATCAATCGGCGGCGTGAGGCTGTCCTGGGCGGCGCAAATCCGTGAAGGACATATTCTTGTCCTCAAAATCCACGACGGATTAAGAAGCTTAAAGCTTCTTAACCCACTAAGTCAAACAAAGCTTCTTAGCTATTTGCAAGTCACACAGGGCGGAGAAGTCGATATACTCTGGGTCCTGCGCATCAGAAGTCAAGTTTCGCAAGTCGACTCTAATCAAGAACTGCAAGTTTTGCAAGTCGGCTAAGTCCAGCAAGTCTACAACCCTGCAAGTCTGCTAAGTCTGCAACTCTGCAAGTCAGACTAAATCAGAACTGACTAACGCTCGAAACTCATAGAAGACTTGTTCGTTTGCAAAAACTCTGAACTGGAAAGTTGTTCGCAGCAAGCTGTTTTACCTATCTACAAGTTCGTTGAAGTACTTTCAGCAAACGGAGACATAAATATTTCAGAATTTCTGAAAATTGAAGAAGAAAATACCCAAAAATACATAGCCTTGTAACCCCAAATTTGAGCTACGCTCATCCTGCTAACTGATTTTGAGTGAGAAAGGTTTGTTGAGTTTTACAGGATGACCACCCCACATATGGATGATCCTATGGCTGAAGACGACCTACCCGAACCTACCATGGAACAAAAGCTGGATCTTATCATGCTGCAATTGGAAGAAGAGCGAAGAGCTAGGCAAGCCTTGCAAGCGCAATTGACAAAGCTACAAGGAGCGTCCACTGACAAAGAAGAACCTCAAGCTGAAGATCTGATTCGCCGTACCATCGACGCCACTCTTGAAGCACAAACCATTCGCAAGGAATCCAAGATAAGTAAACGAAGTTTCAAGTTTCGCACTTTCAATGGCATAAGAGAAGGAAAGACTGTTTTATCATTCATTAGCCAGTTTGATGACTATTTCCATGAGGAAACTTATCCTGAGAAAGATAAAATCAAGTGTGTTACTAATCATCTGATAGATAGAGCATCACTTTGGTGGACTGTAGTCCGCAAGAGTATAGAATGTCCTGCTACATGGGAAGATTTTAAGAAGAAGTTCATGCAAAATTTCCTTCCACCGCAATTTCATGAGAAGGCAATCAAGCAATGGGATTTACTCCAACAGCGCGACCGTGAGCCTATTCCACAGTATACAGAGCGTTTTTGGAATGCACTCCTACAGCTACGCATGCTTGAAGACGTACCAGAGACGACACATAAGCGGAAGTACATGTCTGGACTTCTTGGACATTACTACGCTGAGGTGAATATGTTCAAGCCTGCTACCCTTGAAGACGCCATCTCCTTAGCTCACGACACTGAAGATAAGTTACGTGGAAGAGATCGACGACCACAGCCATTCCAAGCAAACGGTAATTATGGATCTAAACAATTCAATTCAAATTTCAGAAGGTTTAATCTAGGTCGTTTTTCATCACCATCTTTCCGCAAGAATTGGCCTAAACCACCTGCATTACCATCCACTGTCAATCCAAATCCTAAGCCTATTCCACAAGCAAATCCAAATATACCCAGACTCCCAGCCATTGCAAATAATGTGACCAAAGCCAAGCCCATCGTATGCTACAAGTGCCACCAGCCAGGGCATCTCGCAGCAAATTGTCATTCAAAGAAGCCATCAGCACATATCAATTACCTTGGAGCTATGGACGAAGACGAGCATGAGGATATGCCGGATTTCACTGAAGAAGAAGATGATCCTACTACTACTTCCGACACTTTACCAGGTATGCTTACTTCACATTCATTGTTGACTATGAAATGTATGGTGCATGGAAAAGAAAGAATTATACTGCATGATGACGGTAGTACGCATGACTTTATTTCAGCAAAATTGGTAAAGGAATTGAAATTGCATACTGTACCTACGCACTATCGCATAAAAGCTGCATTTTTAGGCACTAGGTACAATGGCACACAAGAAGTACAAAATTTAGAAATTCAAATTGGTCCATATATTGAAAGAAGAAATTTCTTAGTTGTCCCATTACAGTCTAGCGACATTATTCTAGGAATGCCATGGAGACACCAACATAATCCCAATATAGATTATTCCACACACACAATGAATATAAATTTTCAAGGAAACTCTATTACATTATTTGGTATGCATGCATCTCATATGTTTCCACTGCTTTCGCATACTCAAGCAAAACGTGCACTACGCAAGAACACTAAATCATATCTCATTTGGGTGAATGAATTGCACGCAAAAGAAACTCATATGCACCCTAGGCATAAGGAATTTCTTGCATATTTCAAGGACTGTTTTGCAGAAGACTTACCACCAGGTTTACCTCCATCACGTCCAGAAGACCATAAGATTGACCTAATACCTGGCACACAACCACCTTGCAAAGCCCCATATAGGCACAATCAAATAGAGCAAAAAGAAATCCAGAGTCAAGTAGAAGAATTACTAAATAGAGGCTTAATTCGACCTAGCAGTTCTCCATTCGGTGCACCTGTGCTCTTAGTCAAGAAAAAGAATAATACTTATCGGATGTGTATTGACTACCGAGCATTAAACAAAATCACTGTAAAGAATAGGTATCCTATACCTAGAGTTGATGACCTTATGGACAAACTGCAAGGATCTTCTATATTTAGTAAAATTGACCTTAAATCTGGATATCATCAGGTGAGGTTAGATAGATCCGACATATTTAAGACTGCATTCAGGACACAGTTTGGCCATTACGAATTCTTAGTCATGCCATTCGGATTAACTAATGCACCTGCTACTTTCAGTAGAATGATGAATCGTATTTTTCTAAAATATCAGTATTGTGTGATTGTTTTCTTTGATGATATTTTAGTGTTCAGTCAAAGTGAAAAAGAGCATTATGAGCATTTATCATTAGTTTTTCAATTACTGAAAGAAAATCAATTGTTTGCAAATCCTGACAAGAGTGAATTCTTTAAGACAGAAATAGAATATCTAGGTCATATTGTATCAAAAGAAGGAATAAAAGTTGATCCTAAGAAAATTGATGCAATATTGCATTGGCCTATTCCTAAAAATGTACATGAATTACGCTCATTCCTTGGTCTTGCTAGTTTCTATAGGAAGTTTGTACGTAATTTCTCATTACTTGCTTTACCACTGACCAAACTTCTTAAGAAAGGCATTGTTTATCAATGGACTGAAAACCAGCAGAAATCCTTTGATTTACTCAAACGTGCATTGACCAATGCCCCTGTCCTACAATTACCTGACTTTAACAGACCATTCTTTCTAGTTGTGACCGATGCTAGCGGATCAGGAATAGGAGCCGTGCTTATGCAAGACAACCATCCAATAGCATATTCTAGTTCTAAGCTGAAACCCTCTGAGCTCAAATATTCTACTTATGACAAGGAACTCTTAGCAGTTGTACAAGCATTAAAACAATGGAAGCATTATTTAATGGGTTCAGAATTCATGATAAAGACCGACCAGCAAAGCATTAGACATCTACTTAGCCAACCCCAAATTTCTGACCGTCATATCAAATGGGCTTCATTCATTCAAAGTTTCCATCCTATCATTCAAAACCAACCTGGAAAAGAAAATGTAGTTGTTGATGCATTGAGTAGAAGACCTGCAATTCACAACATTTCTATCATATCTTTTGATTCTTTAATTGCTATGAAAGACACATATCACCAGGATATTACTTTTCATTCTGATTGGCAAAAATTAGTTCAAAATAATTTCATTCCTGTTGATTCATTGTCATATAATGATGGATTCATGTTCTTTGAAAAGAGACTGTGTGTTACTATTCCATTCCGATCTTTTGTTTTGAATGAAATTCATTGTCCCCCATATCAAGGTCATAGAGGTATCATTTCTACATTACGCATGTTAACTGAAGATTTTTATTGGCCGCATATGGATGCATATGTGTCTAATTTTGTTTCTGAATGTTTGATTTGTCAAAGAATAAAAAGACATCATGGTAAACAGTATGGATTATTAATGCCTTTATCTATTCCATCTAAACCTTGGGAACATATATCTATGGATTTCATTACTGGCTTACCAAATACTAAATCTAACCATGACATGATTTGGACAATTGTAGATAGATTTAGTAAGCAAGCATATTTCATTGCATGTAAGAAAACTTTAACAGCATCACAAGCAGCACAGTTATTTTTGAAAACTGTTTTTACTAACCATGGATTGCCGAAAGTGATTATTTCAGATAGAGATTCTAGATTTTGTAATAATTTTTGGATTACACTGTTTGCAAATCTAGGCACAAAGATTGA
This sequence comes from Lygodium microphyllum, assembly GCF_053477565.2. NCBI lineage: Eukaryota > Viridiplantae > Streptophyta > Polypodiopsida > Schizaeales > Lygodiaceae > Lygodium > Lygodium microphyllum. Next base: position 66,028,088 of record NC_141149.1, on the reverse strand, counting down.
TTTCTTATCTGCATTTCATCCAGAAACAAATGGACAAACAGAAGCCACAAATAGCACCATTCTAGATCTTTTACGTGCATACACTATTTCTAAACCTCAGACATGGGATACTCATTTACATTTATTACAGTTTGCTTACAATAATACACCGCACACATCTACAAAGAAAGCACCTTTTGAAGATATTTATGGATATAGATTATCTACACCTGTTGCATCTTTGTCTAATAGAATACAAAGTGCCGATGATATTGCTGTTATGCATAACACTATTTTTGATGAGGTCAAGGATATGATTGCTAAAGCCCAACAATCATATACCAAACAAGCCAATAAGAAAAGACAAGCCATGAATTTCAAAGTTGATGATTATGTTTGGCTTAGAATAGAAAAGCGTAGACTGCAAAGTGTAGATAGACATCCAGTTGTCAAATTAGCCCCTAGATTCTACGGACCATTTAGAATCATTCACAAGATTAATGACAATGCATTCAAGTTAGAACTGCCATCCCATTGGAAAATTCATAATACATTTCATATTAGTTTATTGAGACCATTTAGAGGACAATTACCTATCCACCCTGTCTATGAAAACCCACCTTTACTAGAAGAAGAGACTGAAATACTTGAACCAGAAGCCATCATAGACACTGACTACATGACCACTAGAACTGGCCGAAGGTATTCTAGATATCTAGTGAAATTTAAGAACCATCCTGTAGAGGAAGCACAATGGATACACGCTAGAGACCTAAATGCTTTCCCCACTCTGTTAGCTCCACATTGAGCTAATAGCAATTGAGGTCAATTGCTATCCCACCCCGGGGGTATGATGCCAGGAGGCATATTCCACGGTGGATTCCGTGAGGTTTTACGGTGGATTCCGTAAACTTAGATGACCGGGGCTCATACGCAAAGAGGATTCTTTGTGCGAGAAGTTGATGGGGACGCCTGTCCTTTTCGGGCGTTTCATTAATTTAGTGTGTACATGGGTGATTCCATAGCGGGTGATTCCGCAAAATGCATATTAAATTAATAAACGTTTATGAGTTTAGAGTGCGCACTCGTAATAAATTAAGGTTAGGATTTATTTCTAACCAATTGATTTATTTATGTAGCTGAAGACTGCTAGGTATTCACTTTTGTCGGTTTAATTGTGTTATTTTACTAACGATTGTGAATGCTTCAGTTGATGTGTAGAGATAGCAGCAGTGGCGGAGGAAAGCATTGGAGTCTAGCGGGTTTTCGACTTTTGGATTAGATTTTGATAGGCGCCACGCCTATATTTTGTTATGTCTATAGAGACATCGATTATTTATTATTATTTTATATGCGCTTATGCACCTGGATATGTTATTTCTATTTGGACATTGAGATTGGGCGTGCCAGACACTATGGGCACCGTCCATTAGCTTTATTTTCCTATTTTTGGTAGAAAGCAAACTCAAAAGCTAAAAGCTTGTCATATTTTTGTAATTGGGCTATTTTTGAGCATAAAGATTGGAAATATACATTAAATACATGCTTTGTGAAGCGCTCACACAAGGCATGGGGGAGATTGAACCCAATTTGTCTCTTGTCTCATGTCGTGCTTGCTTTTACATGGGTTTTTGTGCTAAAAAGTAGAGTACTTTGTTCTTGGGGACCTTCCGGGATTCACCACGTGAGCTATCTGCGACCGATCTGCGCACCACAAAAGGAGCGTATACTAGTAATACAAAGTATTTAGCTCAAAACGATGCATCTAGATCACTCTAAACAGCTTCTTGGATGATGTACATAGCCACCGAATACAATTCAGCTTGAAAACCCTTGAATTCCTTGTCAAAAACCCTCTCTTTTCACTTTCACGTTTCACCTATACTAGTAGTACATATTCAACAATTCAACAATACAAATCTGCTCTGAAATTATCTCTGTCTCTAGACAAGCCTTTTGGGAAGAGAGCACCCATATTAAGCCATAGACACTTGAATTCTTTGGCTATAGCACTTTAGCCTTGTATTCCTTGTGTATTATAGTAGCAAAAAAAAACTCCTTTACGTAGCCGCAAAAGCACCCTAAAGAGGGTTTTTCATATACTTCAAGCATACACCCACTATAGGCAAGCATATGCATTTGATATTGATCCCTATGTTCAAAGATTCATGCTAAAAATTTAGGACAATAACATGTAACATATGCATCCGATATTGATCTTTATTTTCAAATATTTATGCTAAAAATTCGGGACAACAATGTGTAGCCTATATAATTTGTTTTACCTTTTTTCCCATAGCTTATATGAGCCATAAACTTACTCAGTTGTTGCCCCAAACCATACCTTGAAGATCTAGGAGTGTTCAATCCCGTTTCTCTTCACCAAAGCCTCTAAACTGTATGAGTTTTTAGGCTTCTTCTTCTCCACACTTTTTCCACGCTTGATCTACCTTGATTTTACCTACCATTCACACTAAAATGCTCCCCCCTTTTCTCTCTTTTTCCTTTGTTTTCTACCCTTCAAGATAGTCCCACAAGTTTCCTACTTACCCCCCACATAGGGTCACATGGCTTCTTACTCATAGTCATAGACTTATTGGACTTTCATGTCTCCTCTTGAGTTAAACCTCATTACCTGTGACCACACTTTGATTAAACCATTGAGTCCAAAATTGGTAGTGTCTCTAGATCTCCTACAGCCTATATTGCAATGTCTTAAACACACGCTCCTAATGAATACATGAAGTTACATGATCTCATCTATCTTTATAGTATGGACATAAAATTGTATGGTATCCACTCCCTCCAAAACTTGCACATCCTCTAGCATGTGCCAGACTATCATGCTTCTACATGTTTAGAGCTCACATCATCCACTTCAAGATCATCCTCATCCTTATCCTCAACACAGACCTAGGTACATGTATCCAACTTCTCTACCTCATATGCATCAAAATCACATCACTTGAAGACTTTTATGAGCTTCCTTATAATTGGTATCCTCAACTTTGTATAACTTACATGTGGCATTATCATCCAAATGTTGGTGATAGTACTTTGTACCTATTAAGATTAATCATTCATTGCTTTAAAAATTGTCAATGAGGACCACCTTTCAAAAATCTATTCATAACTTTTGTAGGTAACTCGGATCACCAAGTTTTCTTTTGCAAAATTATAGCCTCGCTTTTGATCTACAAATTCCATGAAGACACTAAGACCAAATTTTGAAGTATTCTACCACTATCACATATTGACTTGGATGACAACCAAAATTGGTAGGCCTATTTGTCAAGTGTAAAAGATCAGTCTAAATGTGTCACTGATCATTAGAACCTCTCCAATTAACACCATATTTTAAAATACCAAATCTACCATGAATAGTCAACTGCAGCAACATACTTCCATAACCGCCTTCTAGGTTAAAAGGCCACATCATAATCACCCAATAAGTCATATATACAAACCACATGCTTTCTCATGGTCCACATGACTTGTATCTCACGGATGGCAACACACGGAGACTACCAAAAGCAAAAGCCCACTTCATCTTCTTGCATAAATTGACTTAATCAAAGCATGCACCTGGATCATAAACTTGAACTTTTCTATCAATCCATCTCTAGTCATACACAAAAATATATGATTGTTTTTCTTTTATCATATTGCTCTGTTTACCCTATATAAAAGCAAATATTGGTGAAAGATATTCGATTAAGCCTACTTTACTATACACATCCTCAACTTGTCTAGATACTATATATTCTACATAATTCACATCTTCAACTTCGTGCAAGCATTTTGACTTCTTTTCATTAGAAATCATAAAAAAATTCATCTCATTTACACCTTGAGTCAATGTATCCTTTGTTTGTATTGGTAAAGCATCGGACAATACATGAGTATCCTATGTATCCTCTCTCAGTACAATATTTGTATATAATAGTACTGTATCATCTACATCTAGAAGTTTTTAGCATCTACACTTTTAGTCACAATATCTTTAGTTTGCATATCCTCATCAAGTAAAGCATGTATATCATTTACTACATCAATATCTACAATACCCTCTATCAAAGCATCCTGTCCTATTCCCTTGTGCGTAATGTTGCAAATAATTGAATCATTTAGCCAATACAACAACCTTTTCACCCTCAAGTAGCCCATTTTTAGCTTTAGCCTCCTTTAAAATGGCAATGGATTCATTAGTAGGCTCTAATTGAATCCCTCGCAAACCCACACTCTCATAAACTTGCATTAGTGCATGAGTGGTCTCTTCTACAAACTACATTTTTCTCTTAATACCTCAAGAGCATAAACTCAACCCTGCTATATCAAGGATATGCTCAAACACTTTCTTAATGGTAGTTGTAGTCTCTATGTTAGACCACAATTTATACCTAGGCTGCTTACCTTTCTTCTTCCTTCTTCTCATGCACTACATCTTCTATTATGTGTTTGGGAGTGGCTTTTTTAGTAGTCTTTTGCTACTTTGCTTTACTCCATGTTATCCTCTTTGAGGTACGTGCAACATCATCATCTTTTCTCTTCTTTTCCTCCATAATTACATCAATGTTTTGCACTTTTTTCAACCATGCATGGGCTATAAAGGAGTTAACTAGAGCATCCCAACCTATCATACTTCGTATATTCTGACTTGCACATGATAATTTAGCCTTAGAAGTCTTCTCCTTTTCTAATAATCCAAAGCACCTGACCATACTTCAAACTTTGTATCAACCATGGGTGTACCAAGAGAACAAAGATATTTTCTCAATTTGTAAACCATATGTGACAATATCTATGGCTACGAATGCATTTCTTGTTGCTAGTTCCTCAAGATGCTTCTACTTACCACCTTTGCCAAAGTTTGGCTCAAGAGGAAAACCTTCTCTCTTGAATGGATCTTATCATCTTTCTAAAAGATCAAATTTTTGGCTTGCACATGATGATAAGATGCATAGTCCCAACTCTCATGGTGAGACTCTCACACCATATACACCTACGTAGTATAAACCCCCCTTAGGTAGGTTTTGGGTTGTTTCTCGACCCCTTTCTTCCACCTTTTCTTCCAAATTTGTAAACTTTAGCAGAAAATCGTGCATGCCCTTTACTATCTCATTCAAAACCTCCTCTTTTATAGTTGGATCAGTAGGCATAACTAGAGGAACAACCATAGAAACATATGGATTAGCTACAATTTTTGGTGCTTTACTAGAGACAGTAAGAAAATCCCCTATATCCAATCTCAATTTCATTCTTTCGTTCTTAACAATCATATTCATAGCTTTTGTTGCATGCAACCAGTTAAATTTTTAGCCCTGTTTCCATTGTTTCATATTCTAGATATTCCCCTAATTATTGTTTATGCAAGGTTGGATGTGTCGCTTTAAAAAACAATTCACTTTTTTGATCCTTTAAAACTTGTTGCTCAACGTCATCCAAGTATGTATATCGGTTCTCAAATTCTCACAACAAAGCAGTGGTTATAAGACCTTTGTTGGGTCTTTCAATTCAATCCATAAATGTCCAACATGTGATCAAATCAATGTCTCCAAGAAAAACTCTTTTCTTTCAAAGCTTTTGTAATTTCAATCCAATTTGAATATTTCCTATACAAAGTTGCAAGTTGATCTTTCAGTGCGCCTGCATGGCAAGATGAGCAAAGTAACGGCTCCATGCATACTGTGGAACCCAAAAGAAATCCATTTTTGTTGCATACACCTGTTGCAAATAAGCCGATACATTTTGATAGCTAAAAACAACTTCAATTCATGCTCAACTAGCCACAAAGAATTTATGACCATTGTATCAAGCTTATTAGAGTCTTGTCATCTTTATTGTTGTTGCCATTGCTGTTGCCGGAATAATAGCATTTGTCTCATATCATCTCTAGTTCTTGTAGAAGAACCAAAACCTATTAAATATCCCATGTTTGCAATCCTTTTGATGGCCTTCTGATTGGGTTTGCCAATGTCCGACAAGCATATAGGGTTGAAGGCCCAACCACAAGGGTTTATGATAGAAGAGATACAGAGAGTAGGGAGAGAAAGAGAGCTAAGAAATTTTGTGAATCAAATTAAAGAAAACTCTAATAATTTATCTTAACAAAAATTCCATGCAATATACTGAAACTTGTAATTAACTCTTCTTTGTATAACTAAAGGAACTCAGTCTAGGCCAAGACATTTTGCATCCAATTCGATGGCTTAGACAAAATTCTTCCTAAGATAATAGCTTAGTGGAGCCCCAAGAGGAACACCAAGGAAAAGGGAATTCTCTTGCAAGAAAATCTATCTTGTAACATCAACAAGCTTGTTTATTATGTTTCATATGATCACAATGAAGAAAAGAACACCAGGCACAACAAATCTTCATGCAGCATCATGTAGATCTCCCACGTATTTGATAGAATCAACCACAACATCTTCACAAAATCCATCAATATAACAAAGAAAGCAAAGGAATACACTGTCTTTGAATGGAAATACATCGCATAGTATTCATCTTCAATATCTTCATAGTCTTCTCTCTCAATCTCTCATATACAATCACTCTGTTTCAGTAGCATTGGCTATCTCTGACTCTCTCTCTCTCTCTCTCTCTATCAATAATACATCATTTCCTCACTATAATCTCTCAAAATCACTCTCAATAATCCCTCTTAGGTCGTGGATACCCCTCCCAAGAGGTATGTCTGATATGAAGAGTCACCATAGCCACTACAGTGTCCTTTCATAGCTCACTACTATCACTTCACTCTAGTCTTCACTTGAGTCTTCAGCAGCTACTTCTTTCACTTCTTTCAGCTCTTTTGCACTTGTATTCACCTCTTTCCAAGACTAGAAAACTTTCCCAAGCTACACTCTCATCCATCAGAACACATACAGAAGCATACAGAACAGTCACAGAACAATACCAGAACAGCTACAATATAGAACAGAACATAGACAGAAGGTCATCAAAACCTCATAACTTATACTCAAACCATTCCAAAATCTCAAAAACCATTCAATAAGCTTTCACAAGATCTCAATCTTCATCAATCAATACTCCATCCCTCCTTACAGAAGACAATCAGAACAAAATAGAAGCTATATAGAAGGTATACAAAACCAATCAGAACCTATCAGAACATCACAGAACCACTGATAAACATCATAAACTTCCAAAACACAATCAATATCATCCAAAACACTCTCAAACCACTTCCAAACCAATCAATCATCTCATAAAATCAACCATTCAGCTCTCAAAAACAACAAAAATCAGCCAAAAAACAAGTCATTTCAACACTCAACATATCCCCACACTTAATAAGGAAGCGTCCTCGCGACCCAGGAAAAAGGGAATACAAGTTCATTTAAAATCGTAACTTTGATCTTCAATATCGCTTCAAAAATAGTCCATCACACCACGACCTGAACTTATCACCTGTATCTGATATAAAAATACAATGAAAGGAAAACCCTTTATACATTAACACTTCTTATCAAACTAGAAAATCACAACAAACTTGTAAAGGATATAAGAGTTTTCTTCTTCTTCATCAGCATCAACTTCAACCCTGCAACCACGACCCCATCACCACAATTCTCCAAAAATGTAGCTCGCACACAAAATCCAATCCAATAGGAAACCACCACGTTCGTTTTACATAAACTCACAACACAAACACTACACACAACACAACCATCTGAATGACTCCTCCAAAAAGAGAGATTTTCATTAAAAAGCATCCACCATACATTGGAAAGGTATCAATGAAGATGATCCCTCTTGAAAGATTGATGATTTCGGAAACGATCCATAGACAAGGATTCATCTACAAATGTTTTGGGAGGATTTTGAAAAAACTAAAGACAACACATCCTTTCCAATAGGACAAGGTATCTGCTAGGCAAACAAAGGGCATGAAAATACAATATATCTAGCTTTGCTGGGAATCAATGCTCACATTGACATTCATGCACAACTTTGGAATAGGCTTGGAATCATTATGAGAGTGCCTATGCATATACGCCAAGTACCAAGCAAAGTGAGCAGTTAATCTCACTAAAGGATCTGCAGACTGTGAATACTGCTAAGCAAAATGAATATAGTTCTGATAAGCTTGACTGGCAGCTGTCCATTCTCCTGGAATTACTGGCCAATTTATCTGAGGTCCTGTAAGGGAATCATTCGAGCTCCATCCCCTTCTTCTAGAAATCTGATGATCAAACCCATCATAGTCACTAACCAACTGAGGTGGTTGAGATATAGAAGTGTTAGGTGAGGGAAGTGGAATAAGGAAAAGTGGATGAAGTGAGGGATAGGCAAAATCATAAAAGGAAGAAAAGTTTAAAGAAGGAGTGGCAGAAATTTGTAGGGAATTAGTTAAAAAGGGTGTTAACTGATAAATAGGAAAGGTGGAAGGTACATGAATGGATGGAGAAGGACAGGGTGGAGAAGGGGAAAATACTCTATCCTCAATAAAGGAACAGTATGTAAAAATGGAAATTTGAGGGAAAGAGGAAGGTTGGAAAAGAAGGGGTAAAATAGTTGTGAAATTAGATTGACAAAGGGAAAGATATAGATCATATCGGTGAGCCATTTGTTGGTAATATAGGAGGGTAGGAACAGAAGGTCCTAAGAGAGATCTTCTATGATAGGCATAAAAAAAGGTAGAATCAAACGGATTATGTTTTGAAAGATAAGCTAAGAGATCCATCCTTAGTTGATTAGTACTCTGGGCATAGGTAAGAGCTGTGTTTTGTCTTTGATTCAGGACCGCAGAATCAATTATGGTATGCCAGGAATTATCATGACAATCAGCCACTTTGGAGGAGTAACCCTGGAACATGTCAGCTATGCGCAACTCCAAATGGTTGACATACAAAACAACTTGTAGAACCACATCCCCCACATACCATGCCATATCCACCTCATCTGGAATTAACAAGTCTCCTCGTAGGTACATGTATGACATCAACATGGTATTTGTCGTGACAGAATCTTCAAACACCATCCTTACCACCTCTGTCAGTAACTCAGCAGACCAAGCCCCACTCCATCCATCCTCTGGAAGAGGTAAATCCATCGTGGAAAGCTTCATGTAGAAAACCCACTTCTGTAATTGGTAGTGTACAAAGAAAGAATGGTCTGGTGGAACATATTCCTGAAACTGCTCGAATGTAGATCATAACAAATCCATTCTGGATTGCAATCTTTCCACTTTATCTTGGAATAGAGGACACAAGGTAGCCTGTCTCTGAAGAGCAGCCAAGTCTTGCTGGGAAAGAGAAGGAATCAAGGGAACATTAGGGCTTGGAGGAACAGACCGGGACTTTGCCAGTTGATCTTGCAACTGCTTGATTTGGGAAGCTTGTGATTCCACTGTGTCATTAGCAGTCTGTAAGGCTGAAAGTTTGTCATCTAAGAGAGTTTGGAACTCCTGTGCTTCGCTGGATATCCTCTCCTTCTCCTCTGAAAGGCTAGTAACCTCTGATTGAGCCTCTGTTAATTGAATCTTCAAAGAAGAGATCTCATCTCTTTGGGTTGCAACCACTTGGGTTTGTTATTCCATCTGCTTAAACAAATCTGCTAGGGTATCCTTAGCAGAGGCTAACTCAGATGTTGCCTTATGCAACTGGTCCTTAGACTGCATGAGCTCTTCATAAAAGGAAGCGTACAACTGTTGAACACAGGCTGTCACTGACAATTCAATGGAACTCTAAATATCTTTACAGAGGAAAGGGATTGCAGCTCCTGAGACTAGACTGTTCAGTGAGGGAACTGATATGTCCAATGATCCTTCGCGATGTGCTTTGAATAGGTTATTACAAGTGAGATAACCAGGGAGATCACTGCCAGAGGTAGCAGGAATGGGCACTGAAGGAAGTACTGAAGGAGCTTTATCCGCTACCCGCTTCAAGCGTTTGCGCTGGATGACCAAGGGAGGTGGAGAATCATCATCCTCTATATCAATGGGTTCTGACTCATCTGAAGGTGGAGGAGGAGGTACTGGATCTGATGGAGGAGGTGGAGGCACACTCTTCTGTAAACCTGAGTAGGTCAAGAAGGCAGACAAGTATGATCCGCATGTGACATTGGTAACATTACCCTTGGTGACTTTGATGAAATGTTGATCCATTTTAGTGAGGAGGTAAGTGCTCCAATCAATAGCAACTCCTTTTAACACCATCCTGGAAGCTGTGAAAAGCTCTTTGGACAAATACTGGGATGGCGTTTTGGTAGGCATAAACCTGTCCTGGAGAAACTGACAGACCATCTTCCATACGGGATTAGTGATCATGGAAAAGGAAACTCCTGAAGAGTTTATCACCTTCTTAACATCCAGCAATTCCCTTGTCTGTTTTTGTAACAGCTTCAGAATCTCTTCATTAGAGAAAAGCTAACGAGTGGTAACAAAAGGTTCACCTTTGAAGGGAAGAGACAGAGCCTTCCCTAAGCCTCGAGGTGTCAAAGTCATAGAAATTCCCTGGACTAGTCCTAACTTCTTGCTGTAGGAGGCCAGAAACTCATCACATAACGACGGATCCGCGGGAAGCAATGGAAAGGAAGTAGCCACAAAAGCAGTGAGTCTCGCCTTCGTGAAAGGCTCAAAAGTGAGTAGGGAAGAGTAATCCCTACTGATTAGTGGGACGTACTGGATAGGGAGAGGAGCATGAGAAGGCACCATTCAGATGGTTACACACACACCACAAACACAGACAATCAAGGAGAATGCTTGGAAAGCAACAGACAAAAAACCAAGGATAAGAGAACAACCAAAACAATAAAATGTGACTCGACCAACTATCCCCAAGCAAACCACAACCTAGAAAAAATTCGACATGACCTCTAGACATATGCGACCGAAAGCTTCATGCTATGCATCATCCAAACACCCAAAACCCCGTATCAGGCAATAAAAGAAAAAAACTACACACCGTACCCTTAACCGTAACAAAGACACTAAACCAAAACATCACCACAACCTACACATATCAAGACCACATCTTGGATAAACCAGTGTGTGACCATGGAAATAAGTCCAATGACTGCGCATACCCATTCCACGAAACGGGTTCGTTAAAAAGGGGAATTAAGTGCAGTGAGGGGGAATTAATTTAATGAAAGGTTCATTTTAATAAATTATTAAGAAATGGGTGAATTTTTATTAAGTGATAAACCTTAGCAAGAAAACAGCGGTTCCTTCTTAAAAATTTAATTACCAATTATTAAGTGAAAACGGTGCTTTAATTCGAATCCTGGACTTCGATACCCAGACTGGGTCTCTAAATGCAAGTTTATTGATTACAAATTAAGGTGATGTGGAGTGCTTTTTTGCCAGCGCGTGCTCTTGTGACGGCTGGTTCATTTTAATTAAAAATTAAAGTGCCTCTTTAGCGCACTTAGCGTGTGCTAAATGAACGACGGATTTATTTTTATTAAAAAATATGGTGTGTTTAGCGCGAATGTGCGTGCCATGGTGGTGTTTAGGTTTCATTTATTTTAATTATTTGGGTGTTTGTTTGTTTGTTTTTGTTTGTTTTTTTTTTTGAATCTTTGTGGTTTTTTGTTTTTTTTTTTTGTTTTTAAATTTTGAATTAACCATGGGTTTTGGGGTAGTTGAAAAAATAACAAATAAAAAGGAAAATACCTGGTAGTGGGTGTATGGAAATGCAAAGAATGCACTCTCCTCAATCCAAAAATATCTGGATGTTTTTTCTAGATGTTTAGTTGGTGTGTGGAATGAAAAAGGTTTGTTTGTTTTTTTTAAATTGTTGTTTTGTATTTTTAAGGAATTTAGGTAGAAAATGAAATATTATGACAGCTTAGAAAAAATATGCCAAAAATAAATAAAAATGTTAAGGAAAGTGTTAGGAATTTTTTAAAAATTAATTTGGAAATTTTAAGCATTTTTAATGATTTTTTTTCAATTTTTTTTGGTATTTTAAAAGATTTTGGAATTTTAAAATGGGCACAAATATTTTTTTTCTGAAATTTATAGGCTGAGAAAAATATGGCCATGGGTTGCAGAAATAGTAGGAAAGTTTCCTAGATTTTGCTAGAATTTTTTTCAGAATTTTAAAGTGTTTTTTAATGATTTTTTTTGTATTTTTCAATGTTTTTGTTTGTTGTTTTTAAAAAAAAATTTAAAAGGGTTTGCGGGTGTGTGAATTAAAAATCTGGGAAAATACCCAGAAAGAAGCTGCGAGGCAGCTGCCGACGAATGATCTCCTGCTCACGATCCCGCACACGAACACACACAAGCAATCTCAATCACGCACTCGCGCGTATACACCTGCGCGTGTGTCGACGTCTCGAGGGAAAACCGGGGTTTGGATGGGGTTGTGTGCGAGTTGTTGCGTGATGGGGGGGTTAAGGAGGGGTCAGGTGCTGCGGGGCTGCTGGGGTAGGACAGGGGGCTTATAGAAGGGTAGGGGGGTGGGTGTTGAAGTGTGTTAGCTAGGGGAATAGGGGTTTAGGTGGGGGTGGGTTATGAGGCTGTAAGGGGGGTTTGTGGGGGGGTGGATTATGGGGGTGGGAAGGGGGGTTGGAAGGAAAAGGGAGTTTGAATTGGGGGGGAAAGGGGAAGGCGGGTACGTGGCAGGGCGGAGGTGGAGGAGGACGCTGCAGTCGTGGACGGCGGACGACCAGGAGGCGGGCCAGGCGCGGCAACGGGCGGCTCGGGTGGCTGCGATGGCGAGGGCGCGGGCGGCGGACGGCTCCGACAGTGAGGGCGCGGGCGGCGGACTCGGGCGCTGCACGGCAGAGGTGACTGGAGGGCGAGGCGGGTGCTGCGGGCGGCACTGCAGGGCGACGAGAGCAGGAGGGAGAGGAAGGAGGGGAAGGAGAGGGGAGGGAGAATGGCGGAGAGGAAGGAGGAGAGAAGGAGGAGAAGAGGAGGAGGGGAGAAGAAGGGGGTGAAGATGGAGGTAGGGAGGGGGGTGAAGATGGAGGTAGGGAGGGGGGGCACGCAGAAGGAGCGGGAGAGGGAGAGAGGGAGGGGAGGTAGTTGGGATGTGGAGGGGTCGGGGAGAGAGAAGGTGGGGAGGTAAGGGGATAGGGAAGGGTGGGAAAGGGCAGGGCCCATGGGGGGTGCCCATAGGGGGATGGGGGTGGAAATGGGCAGGGGCCCATGGGAAGGGGGGCAGAGGGAAGGGCAGGGACCATGGGAAGGTGCCCATAGGGGGATGGGGGTAAGGGTTAGTGGGCAGGATGCCCACAAAGGAGGAGTACCCCCCTCGTCCCGCGTGCGTGCACGGGGCGGGGGTAAAAAAATTTACCGTGACGGGATTGAAAAGGCGTCCGAATGCAGGGACGAGGCACGCGGATGCGACCGGGGCCCGTTAAGACGCGTAAAATCGAAAAGGGCACGTTCACGCATGGGATGGGGCGCGTAAAAACACATAAAAATAAAGAAAAATTAATAACTCCCAATCCGGACGTCAAAACAAAATGTTGTAAAAACAAAAAGTGGGAAGGACGGTAGGGGGAAGACAGGGAAAATATACAACGGAAGTTCCGAGGGGGGGTAAAGGGCGGTCACGTGCAAAAATCACAAAAAACGTATCAAAAAACACAATTAAAAATTAATATCAGAAAATCCGTGCATCGGAACAAGGTGCAGGAAAAAGGAAAACTGTGCAAAAAAACGTGCCCGACAATCCTATCACATCAAAACATAGTTCCAACTGAGATAAGATGCATTCACGTGGGAAAAACCCAAAAAACAAACCCGAAAATGGGATCGAAAATTAATATTGGCCGAACCATTCACCGGAATGACATGCAGTAAGAAGGAAAAATGTCCAAAGGAAAGGGTGGCACAGGGTTGTCACGTTAAAATGCAATTCCGGTGAAAGTAGGAGGGGTTCATATGCAAAAGACACCAAAAATACACCCGAAAACTCATTTAAAATTTAACAAGTAAAAATCCAGAAGTCGAAAGAGGGTGGAGGAAAAAGGAAAAAGGTGGGGGAAGGCGCGGAGGACACAGCTGTCAAATCAAATTGGAATTCCGATGTAAACAGGGCAGGTTCACATGGAAAAATGTCAAAAAGACGTACGAAAAAGTCTCGAAAAACTGGAAAATTAATATTGGTCAAACCGTGCATCGAAATGACTCGGAGTAAAAAGGAAAAATGTCAGGGAGAAAGTGATTGCCAGGGCTATGATGTCAAATCACGGTTCCAAAGCAAGAAAAGTGCATTCATATGGAAAACCGGCTAATTTGCTTAAAATGCTTTAAAAATTAATAACTTGAAAACCGTGCATCGGAACAGGGGTAGGTAAAAAGGAAAAATGGTCAATTCAGAGGGAGGAACAGGGATATATGGTTGCAGTTGGACTTCGGTGAACATAGGGTGCATTCACATGGCAGGACCTCAAAATCAGGGAATGAAGGAAAACTGCAAGGGAACAGTCCCAAGGGTGGGTGAAAAATGGACGAGTAGGTGGGAAGGGACCCCCATTAGGGTAAAAACAAGGCATGGCATAGATGCATTAGCAGGTTGAGGCATATGCAGAAGGGTATGCAATGTAGACGCGCAGGGACGCGTCCCCACACTTAAAACCTTAACAGATAGGGTTAATCGAGCAACATGGACCTAGGACCATGCCACAGACCATCCACTATCGTCCCCACACTTAAAACATGAACGTCACTGAAAAACAAAAGTGGTAGGGTTAGAAAAACTTGGCCCAGGTTGTTGAGGATCAAGGCTGAGTGTCAATGGCACGTCCTGTGTTGTTGTCGGTTGCTGGAGGTACCAAGGCATCTTCTCGATACACGTTCGTCATGGCAAGGACCACGTGGAAGCACCCAGGAAGGTAGCTGGTTGAAGGAATCGCAGGAAATTCATCGATAATGAGGGATATGACACTCAACTCACAGTCACTCAAATGGAATGAAAGAACTGTCACTCGCCCCATGACTAATATCACTCGAGGAAGAATGATTGAAACCCATATCTCGGACCCGGTTTAGAAATCGACAGGGAAATGGTGCAGAGGAGTATGCTAGGGTGCACAGTTGATGGTGCATTAGTGCGTCCAACCCATCTGGCATAAGTGCAAAAAGGAAGGCAAGGGAGCCTTACAGTGCAGTGTACAGAACAGGATGATGTGTCCTGTGATAACGGTAGAGACCCATCCCATGGGTGCATAGGGAAACGGAAACATACCTGACTCCAAGTGTCGTAACGTCCCTCAATCTCACCTCTCGGTAATTGATTGAAGAAACTCTAGTCACACTCAGCCCACCCTCTGTCTCACTCTCGGTTGATAGATACATGAGGGCAGCCATTTCCTGAAACCCATTGATGTAATCCTTACGATCACTTGTGCAAAGGTTGTATGCCTTGTGCGCATTTGATGGTGCAACTGTGCATCCCGCCCTGTGTCGGCATACGGTGCGAGAAGGAAGGCTAGGGAGCCTTATGGTGCAGTGCACATAAACAAATTGTGCTTTGCGCATTGAGAGGCCCGTCCCATGCGTGCAACACTTCATTCACACTTCTCACCTCTCATTTGATTTGAAGGGAAAAGACTGGTCTCTCGCCCCACCCGGTTAGGATGAAAGCTCACAACCATGCTCACAACCCCATCCGGTTAGGATGAAAGCTCGCGTCACTCGATTAGTTGTCGATGAAGATCACGTCGTCAATTGTTGAAAAGGCATACCCAGGGAGGTAGCCATCAAATCGAACGTTGAGTTGGATAGGAACATGTCGTCTGCGAGAGGACAGTTAGACGCTCTGCAGAGAGACCCAGGACACAGCGTACCAAGGGAGGCAGCTTCGGAACTGGATCCTGGAAATTTCAATTGATGAATCCACTTTCTGGACTGCTGGGTGTTGTCATCTTTTCCACAGCCAGCTTCTCGCCCAAGGGTGTTTGCCACCTTTTCTTGGAATGAGGCCTGTTATGACAGGGAATGGCTTCCTTTTCTCTCATAACAGATTTGTTTTTTTTTTCTTTTTTTTTCTTGTTTTCCCCTATTCCCGAGGGTGTCTCCACCTTTTCTCGAAGAATAGATCGGCATGACAGGGACCGAAGTCCTTTTCTCCCATGACCGATATGTATATTTTTTTTCTTTTTTTTCTCCTCGAATTAAGCAAGGGAATGGTAGAAAGACCATGTATCAGAAGCAACCTCGCCACTGTCGCTGGTGGAAAATAGAGGATAAGAGATCACGGCTGGAAGGTGGGATTGAGGGGACAGAGGGTTGTGTCCACCTCATCAGGAGTGGCTGAAGAACGGCTATCAGAAGTAGCATCATAAGAAGTACAGTGCTGCGGCAACGAGGGAAAGGATCAGGTGACCATGATTGTCAAGATCCCCAAGGAGGGAAGTACTTCTTCAGGCGATATCCATTAATTAGGAAGGGATCATCAGAAGCATCAACGGTCTGCACTTAGACAGAGCCATTAGGGTTGACGACAAGTACCTTGTATGGGCCCATCCACCGCTGTTGGAGCTTGCCAGGAAACTTGCCAAATCGTGAATCATAGGCTAGGAACAAATCACCTTCTTTGAACTCCTTGTGCTTGATGAAGCTGTCATGGTAAGCCTTACGTCGAGCTTGCATGGCTTCCATGTACTGTAGAGCCATCCTGCGAATTTCGTCCAAACATTCCAAGTGCAGGAGACGGCGTTGTAGTGAATCATCGTCTCCCAAACGCTCTTTGATAGCCACTCTCAAAGAGGGTAATTCCAGTTCAATAGGGAAAAAAACTTCTGTACCATACACCAGCTGGAAGGGTGTCTGTCCTGTTGCTGCTTTATGGGAGGTTCTGTATGCCCAGAGGGCCTCTGTAAGTCGATCATCCCAATCACGACGATGTGGGGCAATCGTTCTTGTCAGAATCGAGCAGAGGATGCGATTGGTGACTTCGACTTGGCCGTTGGATCTGGGGTAGTAAGGAGTGGACTTGCGATGGCAGATCTTATACAGCTCTGTCAACTCTTCCATGACTTTATTAATGAAATGAGTGCCTCTGTCACTTACCAGCTCTAAGGGACTGCCAAAACGGGTGATGATATTCTCATACATGAACAGGGCCACGCTGTTACCATCATCCCGCTTTAGGGCTTTAGCTTCACACCACTTTGTGACATAATCCGTACATACGAGGATGTATCGGTTCTGTTTCCTTCTGGTGGGAGGATCGATTGGGCCTACGAAGTCGATGCCCCACTTCTCAAACGGCTTTAGGGGAAGGATAGGTTGCAGTGGCATGGCACTTGTCTTTGTGGGTTTCCCCATTCTCTGACAAGCATCACATCTTTTACAATAATCATAGGCATCCTTGTGAATGGTAGGCCACCAGTATCCTGCTAGCAGAACCTTCCTGGCCGTAGCTTCTCCTGCAAAGTGGCCTCCACATGGCTCGTCATGGCAAGCCTTCAGAACAATCCCAATCTCATCTCCTGCAACACATCTTCTGAGCACTTCATCTTTGCCTTTCTTGTACAGTGCGCCGCCTAACAGGGTGTAGGGGGCTGATTCTAACATAAGCGTCTTCCTTTCCCAACTAGAAATGCCAGGAGGATACTGTTGGGTTGCCAGTAGATTGGCAATGTCTGCATACCAGGGAGTTACAGTTTCTACCAGGAATAAGGAAGCATCAGGGAGGTCTGGATCATCCTGCTCCTCGTCTGCAGTTTGTGGGATACGCGACAGATGATCAGCCAGAACATGGGAATGACCAGGCTTAGTAATTACCTCAAAGTCGAACTCTTGAAATAGAAGAAGCCATCTCATCATTCGTCCTTTCACATCCGCTTTGTTCATTAGGAAGGACAGGGCCTCATGATCCACATAAAACTTAAAGTGGGTGGATAGGAGATAGTGGCGAAACTTCTCTAGGGCAAACACCATTGCCAAGCATTCCAGCTCTATCACTGTATAGTTCCGTTCCCTATCAGTGACTTTTCAACTTGCGTAATAGATTGGTTGATCCAGCTTTGAGGAGCCCTTCTGGCAGAGAACTGCGCCTAAGCCTTCAACGGATGCATCAGTGTGTACATGAAACTCCTTCGTCCAATCAGGAGGTTGAAGAATGGGTGCCTCAATCAGACACTGCTTCAGAGTGGTGAAGGCTTGTCACATTCTTCCATCCAAGTAAACTCTGCATCTTTCCTCAGAAGCTTGTGCAAGGAGGTTGCCTTTGTTGCGAAATGAGCTATGAACCTTCTGTAGTAACCCACATGGCCTAGGAATCCCCTCAATTGTTTGAGGTTGGTGGGCGCTGTCAAAGCTGCGATCTTTTCGATCTTTGCAGGGTCTGTTGATATCCCTTGTGCAGAGACAATGTGGCCTAACAGAACTCCAGAAGAGACCCTAAAGATGCATTTGTCGGGGTTGAGGGAAATCCCATACTCCCGGCATCAGTCAAAGCATTGTTCCAAATGTCCCCAGTGTTCACGGATCAAACTATAGACACAGAAGTCATCCAAATATACCTCAATAAAGTTGTGCAAATGATTTTGGAATGCGGCCATCATGAATCACTGGAAAGTAGCAGGGGCATTGCAGAGCCCAAACAGCATCACTCGGTAAGCGTAGGTCCCCCATTCTGTGGTGAAGGTTGTTTTGGACTGGTCTTCTTCTGCTATTTGCACTTGGTTGTAACCACTGAATCCATCCAGAAGGGAATAAAGCTCATGTCCTGCCACTGTGTCCAACAATTGGTCTGTGAAAGGGATAGGAAAGTGATCCTTCTTCGTCTTAGAATTCAACTTGCGGAAGTCCACACATATATAAAGCTTGCCATTCTTCTTGGGTACAACCACGATGGGTGAAACCCATTCACTATTTGCCACTGGATAGATGAACTCGGCTTCCAGAAGCTTCAACAGCTCTGCTTTCACCAATGTGGAATAATTCGGGTTCATTCGCCTCTGTCGTTGCCGTACTGGCTTGGCATCAGGCTCCAAGTCAATATGATGCTGGCATATTGTGGGATCAATCCCCTTTAGGTCTTTGTAGGACCATGCAAACACGTCCAAATTTTCTTTCAACAAGTTGTACAAGGTTGACAACTCCTCTTCTGGGAGGCTGCTACCCACCTTCAAGTGGCGTTCAATGCCATCTGCATCCACAAAGGTTAACTGCCTTTCACCTTCTACTTCACGGATGAAGGTCCCGCGGACTGCTTCTGGGTACAGATCCGACTCCTTCAAGGGAGTGGTGTCCTCTTCTGATGTCCCACTAGACCCAACTTCTTCTTTTGGTGGAGACTGAGGTTGCTCCTTGAGATGTTGAAATGGGATTAGAGCCGTTTCGGGTTTGGTTTCACGATTAATTACCTCTTGGATTGAAGACTCATCTTCTGATGACACGTGTAGGAACGTCACATAACAGGGACCCGCTGATGCCTGTTGGGTTGGTGGGACTGGTGCTTGTTGGCACGGTGCATCATCATCATCTTTCTTTGGCCAGGATGGTTGAGGATGGCAAGAGCCACTGCTGAAAGACGGCTTGTTCTTCTTAATCCATTTCTTATAAAGATTTCGCATATGAGAAGATCCATTTACCAGACCAAATGGTACCATCACCATTCTATCCCATAGCATGAGCTCGTCTGCTTCTGATGCTTCTGGAACTTCTTCTCCAAATGTATCCTCTTCGGGTGGAATAGACTCTTCTGGCTCACTTTTATAACCTTCTTCGTCCATATCATATTCATCCTCTTCTGTCTCTGTCTCTGCTTCTGCTTCTGCTTCTGTCTCTGCTTCTGTCTCTGTAAGAGCTCTGTAGGAGAAGAACAGGTTCTCTGTTTTCTCTTCTGCCTCTGTCTCTGTCTCTGCTATGGCCATGTAACAGGGAGAGAAGTACATCCATGCTTCTATCTCACTGTCAGAAGTGATTTCAGAAATTGTTCCTGGTTCATGCAGGAAGTATTCTCCCATTGATAATGGCTTTGCATCTTTTGGAAGTCGGCTTACAGTATCCACTGTTAAGGAACGTGCCACTATTTTCTTGGGAAGGATCTGTTTGACAGCATCTTTGTCTGCTGATGTTCCAGCTGTAGCCTCATTAGGCGAGTCAGAAGATAATTCCAAGGAGGTGGATCCATGTCCTTTTTGAGAACCATATAGCTTCAGCACCACTTTATTGGGTCCTCTACCCAAGGTCAAGGTTCCTTTGAACCAATCTGTCCTTGCTCTGGCTTCAAAAAGCCATGGTCTACCGAGTAATAGAGGATAGGATGTGCCATAAGAGTTTGGCTTCACCACCAGATAGGTTAGCCAATAATCTTTTCCATCCACTGTAGTCTTCACATATGGGAGAATGCCCAAAGGCTTGATTCTGCTCTGATCCGCCAGTCTGATGAGCCATTGGGTTGGTTGCACACCTTGTAGGCCTAGATCCTTCATTGTCACATCCGTCATAATGTTCACTGATGAACCACCATCAATCAGTGCATTTGCAATGAAGCAGCCTTCTATCCACACGCCAGTCTTTGGGGTACCCGAATCTAGGAAGGCGTTAGCCACATCCACTTCTTTTACAGGCTCTGGAGCTTTGTTGGACTTTGTTGCTGTTGAAGGAGCAATCCTTAAGCCACGTCTTCTTGTCAATATATATATGAACCTTTTTCGGCAACTGGGAGACAACATCAATAATTGTCGGAATGTAAGGTTTGGTTTAAAGGTATCTAGATCTCTGACCAGATCGTATTCCTTAATAGGATCCACTGGCTTCTCTAACTGGTTAGGGAATGGGGCAACGCCCATTTTCATTTTCCCTCTTTCTTCCAACAGAGGAATTATGGAAACTTCTTCTGCCACTTGCGGCACCTCTGCCTCTTCTGTCTCCTGGACCTCTGGTCCTGTCTCTAGAGCTGTCTCTGTAACTCTCTATGGCACTCTAATGCTCTGTACGGCACTGTCAGGCTCTGTTCTGTTCTGTTCTTCTGGTGGAAGGTTGAACGTCACTATTCTGGCAGGAGGATTATTTTCTTTTTGGATAGATGGTTCCTTCTTCTTTGCACGCGTGATGGCAGCAACTTCCAATTCCACTAAATTGGAGGTAGGCTCTTGGGCCTTAGCCGGACTATCAGTAGCACTGTTTTTCATTGGGGCTGGGCTTGGACAGTCTTTTGCAATGTGGCCTTCTCCTTTGCATCGACTGCATAAGGGCTTATAATCCACTGACCTTCTGGGATTTGGACAATTTGGTGAGATGTGTCCTTTTTCTCCACATCTGTAACACTCCACTTCTGATCTCTGACCACCGCCAGACTGTCTTCCTCTATAACTTTGAGAGGGAAATCTTCTGGGTCCGAAATTAGGACCAAACTCTCTAGGCTTGGGTCCAATATCCTGTGTTGTCATTTTGGATTCCAGCAAGTTGAATCTTGCGTCTTCTTCCTTCCTTCTCCTATCATGCATCTCCTTCAGAGAGCAAATGTCCTCTATATGGTTCTTCCGCAAACAGTAGGAACAGAAGGCCCCAGGAATAGTTGGTTTTCGTGTACATTCAGTGGCTAAATGACCTGCTTAATGACACTTACCACACCAAGTATTTGACTGCATCACATCTCTTCCTGCTCCTGCCACATTGGATATGCTAGCGGTATTCACTTTCAGCATCTATAGCTGCTCTGTAATCACATCCATCAACTCCTTTTTGATGTTTGCAACTGAGTTGGATAAGTAATCCTTCAAGCTTTCTCCTCCTGAGGCATTGGCAGGAGGGTTTTGAGGAGTCTCTGTAATCACTGCATAAACAGGTTGGGCTGGTGCAGAGGGATCTCTGTTCTGATTCTGATTCAGAGCTCCTGTTTGAACTGTTGGCTGTTGGCTCCAGTTGATAGGGTTCCACTGTTGCTGCTGATTTGGCATTGAGAAAATTGGTTGGGACCATTGTTGTTGTGGTTGAACCATCATTTGAGGCATGGATTGTGGCCACTGGATTTGGTGCACTGTACTGTGATACTGGGGGCATTTGTTGGTAAGGGTAGGGGACAGTCCCTGGGACTGCATTTGGTGAGTACATCATTCCTGGCATCAGAGGAGGTAGGACTCCTCTTCCTGAATTCATCGCCAATCTAGCTTCCACTTCATCGTATAGTCTTGCACCTTCTGTTGCAGCTTGCAGTGTGGCTGGTCTTTGCAGCTCCACAAACTTACGGACTTCTGGTTGTAATCCTCTGAGAAATACTCCCTTCTGAATGCTATCATCTAGATTATGGTTAGTCCATCTCTTCAGGATGGATTCCATTCGTGAGATATAAGCTTCTACTCTTTCTCTAGAGGACTGACTTAGGTTCATAAATTCCTCTCGCATCCGCTCTTCAAAACCTTCAAGCCTGAATTTAGCGAGGAAGGCCAACTTCAGGTCATCCCATGTGCCAAAAGTTCCTGCTGCTTGTCTCTCATACCACTGAAATGCCGCGCCCTTGAAAGTGGCAGGGAATATTGCTAGCCAATGCTCAGGGGTTCTGGCATTGTTAGCCACACATGCTACCATAAATTCTGCTACATGAAGATCGGGGTCTTCATTGTACTCTCCCTTAAAAACTGGCAATGGGACTACATTTGCTAGCCTGTCATCAATATTTCCAGGACGGATCTGGCTTGGAAGTGGACCTCTAGTAGGAGGAGGAAGGGCTTGATGTGCCATTGGGACTTCTGTAAAGAGTTCCACAAGGGCGTCAAAGGCGGCTTCTGCTGCGAGCTTGTTCTCAGCTTTGATTTTTGCTTTCTCTCTTCTCACGTACCTCTGGACTCGTTCTAATGCTTGCCTCTTTATTGCGTCATTCATCAGGGATCCGTCTAAGCATTGTGGTAGTGCCATCATCATAGTAATGTCAGCTTTTGATGGTTTCAACAGTGTATGTTGTGAAAAACACTCTGTCTACCAACTTCCAGTGGTTGCTAATTGAACAAACAGAAGATTATCAGTGCACCAAGTATCCCACGTATCTTGCTGTTGAGCATCCACAAACAAATTCCAACTCTTTTCCTTCTTGTCTTTGTGAACCTCCATAGACCAGGTCTCCTGAAGCTTCTTCACAATCTCCCACTTGATGATGTCTGGAAACTTCTCAATGAATGTCAAATCTTCCATGGATGGTGATTCTCTCTGTTTCTTCTCTTTAGTTTATTCCCAAACAGTTTGCCACCAAGATGCAAGTTTCTGCTGCTTCAACAGGAAGAGGAAACTGTCCACCACATAGAGCATGCATCATGCTGGTGATGTGTTTCCGCCATTGTGGGATGAAATTCTTGTGGAAAGTGGCTTTGATTATGAGAAATTCCAACTCTTCAGTGGAAGAAGGAACTTTACAAACATCCATTGAAATCTTCTCTTCTTGGCTCCAATTCCTTCATTTTTAGCATCTTCTGGTGCTTGTTGATGGCAAGATTTCCCCGGCTGCGCACCAAAAACATGGAGCCCCAAGAGGAACACCAAGGAAAAGAGAATTCTCTTGCAAGAAAATCTATCTTGTAACATCAACAAGCTTGTTTATTATGTTTCATATGATCACAATGAAGAAAAGAACACCAAGCACAACAAATCTTCATGCAACATCATGTAGATCTCCCACGGATTTGATAGAATCAACCACAACATCTTCACAAAATCCATCAATATAACAAAGAAAGCAAAGGAATACACTGTCTTTGAATGGAAATACATCGCATAGTATTCATCTTCAATATCTTCATAGTCTTCTCTCTCAATCTCTCATATACAATCACTCTGTTTCAGTAGCATTGGCTATCTCTGACTCTCTCTCTCTCTCTATCAATAATACATCATTTCCTCACTACAATCTCTCAAAATCACTCTCAATAATCCCTTTTAGGTCGTGGATACCCCTCCCAAGAGGTATGTCTGATATGAAGAGTTACCAGAGCCACTACAGTGTCCTTTCATAGCTCACTACTGTCACTTCACTCTAGTCTTCACTTGAGTCTTCAGCAGCTACTTCTTTCACTTCTTTCAGCTCTTTTGCACTTGTATTCACCTCTTTCCAAGGCTAGAAAACTTTCCCAAGCTACACTCTCATCCATCAGAACACATACAGAAGAACAGTACCAGAACAGCTACAATATAGAACAGAACAGAGACAGAAGCTCTACAGAAGACCTACAGCAGGTTACAGAAGGTCATCAAAACCTCATAACTTATACTCAAACCATTCCAAAATCTCAAAAACCATTCAATAAGCTTTCACAAGATCTCAATCTTCATCAATCAATACTCCATCCCTCCTTTCAGAAGACAATCAGAACAAAACAGAAGCTACACAGAAGGTATACAGAACCAATCAGAACCTATCATAACATCACAGAACCACTGATAAACATCATAAACTTCCAAAACACAATCAATATAATCCAAAACACTCTCAAACCACTTCCAAACCAATCAATCATCTCATAAAATCAACCATTCAGCTCTCAAAAACAACAAAAATCAGCCAAAAAACAAGTCATTTCAACACTCAACACTTAGGCTCTTATCTCAGGCCAAAAGAAGCTTATACTAGTAATATAAAGTATTTTGATGCTTAAAACAATGCTTTTAGATTGGTCTAAATAGCATGGATGAGGAATATAGCCACCAAATTCTATTCACCCTGAAAACTCTTGAATTCCTTGCAAAAAACCCTCTCTTTTCACTTTCAAGATTCACCTACAATAGTAGCTATTCATCAGCAATACAAATTTGTCTTGAAATTGTCTTTGCTTGGGCAAGCCTTTTGGGAAGAAAACACGCGTATCAGCAATACTTCAGGTTGTATTCCTTGTGTATTATAGCAACAAAATAACTCCTTTATGCAGCCCAAAAAGCACCCTAAAGAGGGTTCTTCATATAGTTCAAGCATACACTCACAGTAGACAAGATATGCATTTGGTATTGATCCCTATATTCAAATATTTATGCTAAAAATTCAAGTCATCAATATGCAACCTGAATACCTTTTTTTACCTTGTTTTATATTGCTCATATGAGCCACAAACTCACTCATTTGTTTCCCCAAACCATACCTTGAAAGTTAGGAGTGTTCCAACTTGTTCCTCTTCACTGAAGCCTCCAACTTGCATGAGCTTTTAACCCCCTTCTTCTTCACGTTTTTTCTAGGCCTGATCTACCCTATTTTTGCCTATCATTCACACCAAAATGCTCCCCCTTTTGTCTCTTTTTCCTCCCTTTCCTATCATGCAAGAAACTCCTACAATTTCCCTACTTACCCCATACACAGGGTCACATGCCTTCTTACTCATAGTAATAGACTTATTTGACTTTCCCATATCCTCTTGAGTTCAATCTCATTACCTATGACTAAACTCTAATCAAACCATAGAGTCTAAACTTGGTATTGTCTCTAGATCTCTTACAATTTTTCTTGCTGTGTCATGTATACAGGCTCTTGAGTACATAAAGTTATGGGATCTCATCTATCTTCATAGTATGGACATAAATCATATGACAACGTATGACTCTTTGAAATTGTCGATAAAGTTTATAGACTCAAAAACCAAAAGTAAAGCTCTTGTTTTAGTAGCACCAGAGCTTTCATGATGTCTAAATAAAATATCATGATTTTTTCATTGTTTGCATTGGTCTTCTCTACCTAACTTTAGCATTTTGACTTTGTGTTGGTACTTGTAAAAATTATTGTTTTAAGCAAATATTATTTTTGGCCACTTCTAAAAATGATGCTTTTGGTAGCTCATGGTGCTCAGTGAAGCGTGCTTCATTGAGCCCTTTGGTGAACATATATGCAGTCATCTAATCACTTGGACAATGTTCAATCATGATCATGCCTGCCTTCCTTTACTTCATATCAAACATAATGATAATGCACTATAATATATTTAGATTTGTTATGTTGAACATAGTCTTTAGCAAGACTAATAGCACTTTGGTTATCACATGGAAGTAATATGGTGGAGAGAGGAGGATTACTAATATATGATAGAACTTGTCAAGTGCTAGTCCCTTAGCAATCTCCATTGAAGGTAGTGTGTGGTAGTATGTATTATAGATGTGGGAATACTAGAATTGAGTGGTAAAGGTCGATGGAGGTGTAATGGTTATTATGAATACATAGGGCATCTATTGATGGCCAATTTGTATGAAAAATGGGGTGGATGTTGTTGAACTAAAGCATGATTATAGTGGCTTTTCTTCCATGTTATTGAAAGTTGATAAAGTTCATGGATTATGGGGTTTTTGGAAGACGATGTTACAGTTGGTATTGGAAAGGAGTAATTAAAGGTGTGGATATATGAATTAACTTTTATCGATAGTAAAGATGAAGACTTTGTGTTCTTCATGAGCTTTAATACCTTTAAATTGAGATGCTTCCTAAGAGGAGTACTAATAATTTGATACACATAATTGTGAGGTGGTTCTAACACTTGGTGAGTCGAGACTCCCTAGGTATATTTCATGTGTTAGATATGAAGGGATCTAAGAAAATCATTTGTGATATAAGGAATCCAACGAAATAATTTGTAATATAAGGAACTCACAATAAAAACTTTGTTCTTACGTGAAAGTTCCATTCAATAGAGATGAGGACAAGTTATGCATGTCAATGGGATTATTAGGTAAAAATAATAATAATCATATAGACACAATGGAAGATACTATCCACAATCTTGGCATTAAGGTCAAAAAGACAAATTCATAGAAGACCTTAAAAAGATAAATAATAATTGGACATAGGATCACAAACAAAAGATAAATCCAATCAATCATTTGATTGAAAATAGTGGCCAATAGAAGCAAGTATCAAGGCTTGCAAGGTTAGTCAAATGAATATCTCAGTATTGGTGAGCTTGGATCATCCATTTGTTGGTTGATGAAGGCAAGAACACTAGAAAATGCTTTGAGTAACCCAAAATTCAAGGCTATAAAGGAAAAGGTAATCAAGTTAACTTTCAAATACATTTCAAACAAGGCTTGCTACGAATGCATAAGGTGTTTTTTGATGGGGTTGGCATTAGCACATGGACATGCTCCAAAATTTTCAAAAAGGTTAAAAGTGGATATGCTTGTATTTTGAAAAAAATAATAATTATCAGTGTGGAAACTTTGAAGCCAATGACAAAGAATGCCTATGATGCTAAGTTTATATAGCTTAACAATTAATTGTAGTAGAATGTGGTGGTAAAATCCACAATTATTATTGGAACTAATACAAGCATTTTTGCGATGGTGGTGTACCTCAATTTGATTGTAGAAGAATGTGATGGTAAACTCCAATTTATTATTAAACTAAATGAAAGAGAGGTTTGCTAAAGGTGACAACAGTTATTGGCCTTTAAAGCCAAGAGTACTTTATGATTTTGTCCTAGTTGTTCTCGAAGTCTTGTGTTGTGACCTATCAATCTCTGAGAGTTGTATTATCCTTACTTTAACAATATATTTTTGGATTGATCTTTGAGTACATTTGGTGTTTGATCTCTTTGATGTGATTATGCCTCGCTCTACAACCAAATGCCGATTGTCAAAAGTGATGTCACTATCCACATGTATCAATTTTGAGTATGCCCATTGTTTGTCCTATGGCAATAGTGCTTGGGACACCAATTACACATGGTGATCACGATTATTGTTCCTCACACTAAGTTGAAATGCATACACATTCGCACAGTTTGCCTAGGGTAGTGTCAGTTTTAAATTCCATATGGTTGTCCAAATTTCGATAGCCCTAAATAATACCCCCTTTGAGGTTATTTGATCCTCAGTGAGGCTATATCCAAAGAAAAACAAGCTTCTCTGGAATTCGAGAAGCATAGTTCACATTCCACTCCTTTGTTTGGTAGCAAACCTAACCTTTCTATCATTCCTCCCACTACACCCTTAAACCTAACAAGTCCTTTCCTAGCTTCGCTCAACCTAGTAGGTGTCCCAAAAATATCCCCAACTCCACCCTTACTTCCAATCTCAATGGCACACCAATCCAATATATCCCTTCCCAAGTTCTTTGGGTCTTCCCATGAAGATTCATATGCTTTTATATGACGGTTCGATGTGGTATATACAATCAACTACCTGGATAGGTCAATGAAGCCCATAAGGTTACCATATTCAAATCCTTGATGTGTAAAAGGTTACAACCTAGCTAGTGGCCGAACATGGTTGACCATCATGGAATGAAGAATTGAATGCCTTCTGTGTCTGGTTCCAATCGGACCAAATGGATACGAAAAAACTTGAAAGATTCCATCACCTTAAGCAAGGTGAGAAATTTGTCCAGGCGTATGTCACCAAGTTCACAATACTCAATAGCCTCATTGATCCCAATGCTCAACCAAAAGATGAAATGCTAAACACCCTTTATCTTGAAGGTTTCAATAAACATATTCGAAAAGCATTCACTTTTGATGATCTATTGGGTAACAGAATAGACCCAGTTTATAAGAAAGCTCATTAGTTAGAGCAGTTCCTATAAAAAGAAAAGTTAAGAAAAGGGAAGAAAACTAGTAAGTCCACCTAGAACATGCACATGATGACATCAGTGAATCCACTTTTGATTCTAACCTAGAAGAAGAATCCAACAATGTAGAATCTAACTCCGAAGATGAGGAAGAAAGAAAGCAACCTAAGAGCAAGAAGAAGGAAAAAGGAAAGAAAACATTGGAAAACACAAAAAAGAATGAGGTAAAAAACCTCTAGTACGCATGATGCAATAATCCCAAACATGTTCAAGCTAAATGGGGCCTAAGTAATAATCCTGGGCATGTTCAGAGGGTTGAATGTGGCCTAAATGAAAGATGGTGCAATATTTGCAACATGGCCATGGACAATATTGAGTATTGCTAGTACCATGGTAGATACGAGATGGCCCATCTCCGAGGATGGAAAGGGACCCGAGCAAACACTTTCGGCTAATGGACAAAACTCTAGGTCAATCTAGTTCCTATCCTAATTGTGGCATATACCAATTTTGACTACTAGTAACCCAGTAATGGCTGTGGTGGATATGGTAGAGGTGCAAAAGGCTAAGGGAATTTCCAGCCCTTTGCTAAGCATTTCTTCTTTTGTATGCAAGAAGGACATTGGCAATCTGAGAGTTTAGACACCCAAGTCTCGGACACTCAAAAAAGATAGGGACAAGGCTTGGCACATATACCCAGTGTGCTAACACAGTGGAGATCAAGGAATTGTTTGAACTGGAGGTGCATGCAATTACTTGGTCTACCAAAACCTACAAGGATGCCATGTTGTGCCCCATAGGCACTTTGTGGACCCAACAAGAGAAAGTTTTCCACCAGATGTGGTAGGATGGGGTGAGCCAAAGGCCATGGAACATTCAAACCCGAGCTTTAATTTAGACATTGAACTCGACAATCGGATCATCGGTAGCTTAAAGTGGCCGCAGTCTACTCAGCCTATCCCACACCTAGTCAGGGAGTGCCATAGTTTATGAAGACTCATCCCCACCTAGTATGAAAAAACCCAACTCCTAACTTGATCGGAAATCCGGAGTTTAAGAACTTCATTTTTTCCAAAGAACAACACACTCGACATAGGAGAAAAACAAACATGTTGCGTGAGAAGACCTGCAACCAAGTGGAGTAACAAACTTGAGCAGTTGCCCTAGAGTTCAATTAGAAAAGTAGCCAAAAGCTCATCTTGGCAAAGAGAATGTAATATTTCTGCAAGAAATATTAATGAATTTTAACCTCTACATGCCCGTGCAAAAGCAGCCTAAAATATTCTCCCCGCGACTAGAAGAACCCTGGGCTAAATACCCCACCTTCATGCGTTAATAAACTCCACCCGCACGGTGCATATGCGGCTGCGGCTTGAAGACTGCAAAGCCGCGTGAGAACACCCTTCTTGGAAAAAGGGGCAATTGGATAATGGGTAAAATTAAGGCAATTATTTTTAAAAATTACCCCCTCCCCTCAGCGGATGCATGGCAGGGGGGAGAGGGAGTGTGAAAGGAAGGCGTAGTGGTGGGATGCATGAGGGAGCGAGGCATGAAAGCCTCCACGTGTGTGGATCTCCCCAACCAAACCCCCCCCCCCCCCCCCCCCCCCCCCTTACACACTATAAAACCCCCGTTGAAGCTTGGGGGGAGGCACAAAGAGAGAGAAGAGGAGGGCGTGCTATTAGAGAGTGCTGCCACGCCAGGAAGCCGCCGCCACACGCCGCCTACTGCCGCCTGATGCAGCACTGCTACCGCCTCCACTCTATCATCACCATCATCATTATCACCTCCACCTTCGTCATCGGTATCTTCTCCCACTAAAAGACTTCTTCTCTCTCCACGTAGCTTCTGCCCAGAAGCATAGAAGCTTCTAAAAAGAAGGCTTCTATAAGCCTTGTTCATTCTCACCACTGCGGGTTTAGTCAAAAATCACATTCTACAAGGGCCGTGTCCCGCGTAGAATAGAAAATCCAGGGCAGGAAGGAATTCGATATGCGAAAGAGTCAAGGAGAGTTGTTGGACCAGAATCCAATGGCTCCCAAGAAAATGGCAAGAGGCGCACATGCAGGAGGTTCTTCCTCAATCATACGCATGGACATCCCTACGAGCCCTCAAGCCCAAGTTCTTAAAAGAATGTTTCCGCATTAAAGCAATGCATTAGGCACAATTAATCTTCATGAGAAGAATGCATTTACGCAAGTCTCTAAATCTCGTAGTTAAGTTAAAATACATTTGGGAATTTATCCCCTTGGACGATTTACAAAAATTAGTGCATGTCATGCATTTGGGTTTGCTTGCATTTCCAAGTTGAAATTCCTAAGCGCATATTGCTTAGGTTTAAAAGATGAAATTGTTTAAATGCATCTTTGATTGATTGCAAAAAAGAAAAGCACATAAGGCATTTAGGTAATGTTATACTTGTAGATTCGAATGACATAATCGTTGTCGATGTTGTCCAAGCAGTTGCATTGCATGGAAATGAAATCATGGACTTGCATGTTGCATGCGAAGATGCTTGTATTTTAAGATAGGTTAAGTGCCGTAGAATGGATTAAGTCAATAATAATCTTATGACATTCGTCATGCATGAACTTCATCTATCAAAGTTGTATTTAGAAAAGGTTGCATGTTACATATTCATCATGCATGAATTTCATTCATCGAAGTTGTATCTAGAAAAGGTTGCATATCATATTAAAGCCTGAAATTCAAATTCATTAAACAAAAAGGTTGTAGGCATAGCTCCTTGGTGTAAATCTTTGTAGGTTTTATGCAAGTTATTCTCCAAAATTGTCATTCGTCATGACTTTAGCAAGAAAAGAAAGGGTTATTGGAAACCTTATAGTGCATAGAGGTAATGAATCGCATATTTACATGTAATGTGATGTCTTGCAACTATGTACACCCTTAGATCGAATTTAGCATCTCTAAGAAGAGGTCGTTTCTTGTCGCAAGACAAGTAGACCAATTTGGCTAGATCACTTGTAAGGGTATAACCCTCAAGGGATTCTTAAAAGCATAAGTAGTTAGTACAACGAACACCTCAAGTACTAGCTAGGGTTTAGCACGTTAGAAATTCCACCTAGTATCGCACTTGGTTGCCAAGTCGAGACTTTCGAACCCAAAGGTCCTACCCACAATTCACGGAATGTTTGGGTAAATTGGACGCCCATACAATAACGATCTAGGGTTTTACCCTAAGGATCGATCGACCTAATACTAAACTTTCGATTGAGATTAGAACCCTAGGGCCAACCGTTATTAGCCTAGTAAGGTTAGGGATTGGGTTGGGTAATAAGTCACCCCAAACCCTACATCTTGACTAAACATACTTCTTGACTAAGGAACACCATTGATGGGAGATTGATCCCACAAGTTTAGATGCGACTCCTATGCAACAAGTTGCAATGTCGCATGGCTTTGTGTTTAAGTCACAAGATGGATTTGCCACTCTTTAGAACAAGGGCTGGTAGGATCCAAGTACAAGCTTAAAATTGCAAGAAGATGAGTAGTCATCCAGCTAATGAGTTGCCAAGTTAAGGTAATGAGCAATTGACAAATCAAGTTAGGGCAACGAGGATTGCCCAGAATTTACTGTCTTAATTTAAGGAAACTAAGGTGTTGGTTAATTTGGGTTAACAGGGTATAACCCTAACCCAAGGAATAAAAGGGTAAATGAACAAACCCTTTGGGATCTTGCCAAGTCACAACCAATCCCTGATCAAATGCTGGACGCATTCGGAGAGAAGGATTCACTCCTTAGCAATTGGCCAAATAAACGACCACTGGATTGATTGTGTTTGTATAAGATAGGAGCATTGCTTGTACTCTTTGCTCAAGGAATCTAAGGCTGGAAAATCATTAATAGCTTCAGGTTGAAGGCCTGGAGGGAGAGGCAGCATCAGTTATCCCCGATTGTCTGCCTGACCCTAACCAAGGGGGTTGTTAGCCGTGCTGAGAATGTGGACTGAACCCGTCACGAGAGGTCTCTCCGTTGGGTGCTATTGGAGCAGGAGGATGCTTGGGTGCTAGGGGGGCTCTGGTCGTAAATCCCTTGCCTTCCGGGCCTTGCACAAGAGGCCGACGTGACTCAGGATTGGATCTCGAGGCCCGCATACTAGTCTACGAGCGAAAACTTGGATTAGTACTCCCTGAGGATTGCTGGATTTCCTTCGGGCGGATTATGGATTGCCTTCGGGCGGATTATGGATTAGCCTACGGGCTGGATTATTATGATGTATTCCAAAGACTTATTAATAAGATAACTTGTTGAAAAGGAACTTGTTTGACATTGTTTTTCTATGTCAAGTGCTAAGATTACGTGAAGGAAACGGTGACTAATTGGCTAATTGAGAAAGCTGTTTTATGCGTGTCCAACTAAATGTGGTAGGTAATTAGACAACTAAAGCTACCCTGAGGAAAGTGCGGTGGATGTGGCCATGGGTCTGTCCTACGGATGGGTGGTCCCGATTGGTCGGGAACTTTTCTCAAACAAAATTGACAGTAGGGAACTTTTCTCGAAGGAAATGAACAGCAAGGAACGCTGACCTAGAGTCTAGTTACTAGAATCCCGATTTATGCAGTTTTAAGGGAACGGAATGGGACTATGCCTTATGGGCAGAGAGGTCGAGCTTTGCATCCCTCTCGTTTCCCATTCTCCTTGGACCAAGTGCAGCATGAATCCGCTTAAACAAAAATCAAAATCTAGATGCCAAAACCGGAACAACTCACAAGAAGAATTTGAAATATCATCCTAAATTAAGGTAGAGTAAAACCTGGATGCTAATCCCGAAGGTAGTGGAAGTCAACCAAATGAAAGCAAACAACGGAAGGAAAAATGCTAAGAACTTTTGCTATTTTGGACTCATCTAAAGCATCAATCAGATGGGGACCTATCAATATTATTGTCCCCGATCTCTCAAAGATCACCTCCTGAAAATGATCAACTTGAGCACCCCTAGTATTGTCGAACCAAAAGTAGCGGCCAATGGCAACCCATGATTTAAAGGAAATAGTCTAGAAGATCCATCAACTATCCTAGTAGACTAATCTGAGCATTTCGATGGTTCCTATTTGGTGCAAGGACCAGATCATCCAAAATATCCAGCTCGATAGTGGATCAGGGGTCAATATCATCACGCTGGCAACTTGCCAACAATTGGGATTGATGGATTGGGAACCAACCCTTTCTTAGTGAGGATGGCCAATTAGCAATGGATAAGACCTTTGGGCATCATTAGGTCTTTACTTCTCAAAATTGCCACAATTTAGTTTTTGGGTTTCCTCTAGTCTTGAGTATGGAGCATGTTGCTGAAGATTACCATGTGCTATTGGGAAGACCTTGGCTATGCCAATCAAGAGTGAGTCATAAGTGGGATAAGGATAAACTAACACTCTATTGAAATTAGCACAAAGCAACACCCCGCACTGTCAACTAGCTATAACTGAAATAGTCAATATGATAGAAGGCTTAAGTGATGATGAGAAAGATGAGATCTTGAATGGTGATGTTGACCTGCAACCTTGGTGTCTCATAAATATTCTCCACATCAATGAACGGTATTTGCAATCCTAGAGTTTGCAACCTCATGTCTCGAAAGAGTAGAAAAAGGACACTAGTCCAGATAGAACTTAGAACCCAAACTGCACAAAAGGTAACACCAATATTGATTGGATTGATGATGCTTGACATCAACAAAATACTAAATCAAGAGTTCAAGTTTGAGCACAGATACAAAAAGTGACAAGAGTAAAAGAAGATGAATTAGACATAGTTTATCTTGATCCCCCAGAAAAGACCAAACCAATCAAGATTAGTGCCAACCTGTAGCCAACATTTCATCATCAACTCATTGATTTACTAATTGAATTCAAAGATGTGTTTGGTTGGGAATATTCAGACATGAAAGGGTTGGATCCTCATTTCTATCAGTACTGGATTCCTGTGAAAGTAGATGTGTCCTAGTCCGGATGCAAGACTATAGGATGAACCTTCATATGGCTAAACAAGTCAAAGAGGAGTTGGATCAACCTATTGAAAGTAGGTTTCATCACTCTAGTAGATTGAGTGGATTGGATCTCCTTGATTGTCATTGTTCTAAATAAGAAGAAGCTATGGATATGTGTGGATTACAAAAAGCTTAATGTAGCCACAATCACGAATCCCTTTCATCTCCCTTACTTGGATACTATATTGGATGAAGTAGCTAGCCATGAGATACACTCCTTTCTTGATGGTTTTAGTGGATACAATCAAGTGCACCTTGCCCTAGAAGACCAAGCTAAAACAACTTTCATCATTGCTGCATGGGGAGTATGTGTTTGTATAGTGATGCGATTCAATCTTAAAAATGCTATGGCCTCCTTTCAGAGAGACATGCAAGAGAATTTTGGGCCTTATCTCATTGATTTTATGAGGGTATTTTTGGATGATTTCATTATCTTTGGAAAGGCCATGCTTCACCTAATGTACCTCTAACTTTGCCTCATAAGATGTTGAGAGGTAAGTTTAAGTTTGAATCCACTCAAATGTGCATTTGTTGTTCAAGGTGTTATTTTACTAGGCCATATCATTTTGCAAAATGGCATTGTTGTCAACCCCATCAAGGTAGCAACAATCATCTAAGCTACATTACTAGATTTTCTATCCATGTTATTTTATTTTTAGGCCAAATCTAGTGGCATGGCCACCTCCTATGACTTTTAGCACACTTTGTTGTTCCCTCAACAAATTGGCACATGTGGCCAAATCTGCTTACTAATGGAATGAAGAAGCCAACTTGGCATTCCGATGCCTTCGCCTATCTCTCTAAAGCTCCTATTGTGATCCCTCTAGATTGGACGAAGACTTCCCATGTATTTGTAGATGCATTTGATATTGCTATTGGAAGTGTCCTTATGTAGTAGGGTACCAATGGTTGGTTTAGGCCAATGTTCTATGCCAACCGAAGATTGTCTAATGTTGATAAAAAATATTCAATAACCAAAAGAGACTCTTGGCATGATCTACTCCATCAGGAAGTTTTGGTATTATTTTCTCAGACATACCTTTGTTTTTCATATAGATCATTCAACCCTAGTCTACCTAGTCGAGTAGCAAAATGTCATTGGGCAACTCGCCTAATGGATTCTCATGTTGTAGGAATTTGAATATATAGTCATACATCATCTCGAGACCTAGCACGTCATTGCAGATTTCCTATCTTACCTTGATTCTGTAGAACCACCAACAACGAGTATTGAAGACAACTTTCCATATGCCCAATTGGTTGCCACATAGTGAATGCACAAGACTCAGAGCCACCAAACCTTCCCTAGTTGTGGTAAAAATAAATGACGACGACTTTCTTGGAAAATGGCATATCTCCACCCCATCTCCAAAAGGACCGATGAAATTGACTAGCTCTCAAGAGCTAGCATGTTTGTATATGATGTGCTTTAGTCTTAAAAATGCTATGGCCTCCTTTCAGAGAGACATGCAAGATAATTTGGGGCCTTATCTCATTGATTTGATGGGGGTATTTTTGGATGATTTCAGTGTCTTTGAAAAGGCCATGCTTCACCTAACACACCTCCAGCTTTGCCTCACAAGATGCCGAGAGTTAAGTTTAAGTTTGAATCCACTCAAATGTGCATTTGCTGTTCAAGGTGGTATTTTACTAGGCCATATCATTTCACAAAAAATGGCATTGTTGTCGACCCCGCCAAGGTAGAAATAATCATGTAAGCTACATTACTAGATTCACTATCCATGTTATTTTGATTTTTAGGCCAAATCCAGTGGCATGGCCATCACCTCCAACTTTTAGCACACTTTGTTGTTCCCCTCAAAAAATTGGCACATGTGGCCAAATCTGCTTTACTAATGGAATGATGAAGCCAACTTGGCATTCCGATTCCTTTGCCTATCTTTCTTAAGCTCCTATTGTGATCCCTCCAGATTGGATGAAGACTTCCCATGTATTTGTAGATGCATCTGATATTGCTATTGGAAGTGTCCTTATGTAGTAGGAAGATACCAATGGTTGGTTCAATCCAATGTTCTATGCCAGCCAAAGATTTTCTAATGTTGATAAAAAATATTCAATAACCA
The DNA here is from genome assembly GCF_053477565.2 of Lygodium microphyllum. Lineage (NCBI taxonomy): Eukaryota > Viridiplantae > Streptophyta > Polypodiopsida > Schizaeales > Lygodiaceae > Lygodium > Lygodium microphyllum. Next base: position 65,991,611 of record NC_141149.1, on the reverse strand, counting down.
AAAGAGACTCTTGGCATGATCTACTCCATCAATAAGTTCTGGTATTATTTGCTCAGACAGACCTTTGTTTTTTGTATAAATCATTCAACCCTAGTCTACCTAATTGAGGAGCAAAATGTCATTGGGCAACTTGCTTGATGGATTCTCATGTTGTAGGAATTTGAATATATAGTCATACATCATCTCGAGACCTAGCATGTCATTGCAGATTTCCTATCTTGCCTTGATTCTAGAGAACCACCAACATGTATTCAAGATGAGACAAAAAAGGTCACCATAAAATAGTAGACAAAGGAAAGAAGCATGCAAAATTTCTCCAACTTGATGGATTACCTTCAACATTTGCACCATACAAGATGAAAGATGGGCCTCTTTCTTTTCTAGAAAACTATGGAATAAAAGGCATGGATGCTTGAGTTTCAATGTGTGTTGGTATCATGGCATGGATTTGGGTATTCCATCCTTACACTGGATTGGCAAAGTTTGTGAAGCATGTGCATTGGAAAACAATTGTGGACTAGATTCTCAAACAACAAGAAGTACAATTAACTCAAAAGGAATCCTTGATTTCATTTGAATAAATGTATGTGAATTAGCCCATACACATTCAATAGGCGGGCATACATATTATGTTAGCCACACTAATGATTTTTCAATATTTCCCTCAAAATCCAAGGCTAAAATATTTGATATTTTCAAGAAATTTTCATACTATGTTTGAACTACTATATGTGGAAAAATCAAGCTTCTTGAATGTGATAATGGAGGAGAATTCTTGCCCAAAGAATTCAGCTAATATCTCCTAGAACATGAGATAAGAAAGCATTTACTTGCAGTTGTATGCCTTATCAAAATGTTATAGTAGAGGAGAAGAATAATATATTATTTAATGCAATGAGATGCACGTAAAATATAAGAAATTTCCAAACTTGTATTGAGCTTAAGTAGTGAACTAGTCAGCTACTAAAAGTAATCATAGGCATCACATCATATAAAGCCCTCTATAAAATCAGGCCTTATGTATGTTATCTCAAAGTGTTTGGATACTTAGATTTTGTCCATGTTCTTGATAAGAAATGGAAGAAACTTGATGAAAAATCTAGGAAATGTTTGTTTGTTTCATAAAGCATTATGAGTAGATCTTGTAAGCTTTATGGTCTGATCAAGAACAAAAGTTTGTCCTAGGACAGGTCGTACTTGGTGAGAATACAAGCTAGAAATTAGGTTATTAGCTCCAATGGCCTCACAATTCATGTGTGGCTCTCCTCGTTCATCATAGCCTTCTATTCTTTGATCCATTCATTTGCACTACTACCACACAATCCAATGTCCTCACAATTCATGTGTGGCTCTCCTCATTCATCATAGCCTTTTATTCTTTGATCCATTCATTGCACTATTGCCACAAATAAGGAGGGGGAAGGATAAGGAGCATAGAAGGAAGAAGAGGAGAAGGGAAACTTCTCCCAATATCACACACACACACACACACACACACACACACACACACACACACACACACACACACACACACACACACACACACACACACACACACACACACACACACACACACACACACACACACACACACACACACACACACACACACACACACACACACACACACACACACACACACACACACACACACACACACACACACACACACACACACACACACACACACACACACACACACACACACACACACACACACACACACACACACACACACACACACACACACACACACACACACACACACACACACACACACACACACACACACACACACACACACACACACACACACACACACACACACACACACACACACACACACACACACTCTCTCTCTCTCTCTCTCTCTCTCTCTCTCTCTCTCTCTCTCTCTCTCTCTCTCTCTCTCTCTCTCTCTCTCTCTCTCTCTCTCTCTCTCTCTTAATGGCTATGGTCTCAACCTCTCGATGCATGCAAGAATGGAGGAACAAGGAAGCAAATAGAAGCAAGAGAATAGATAGGGGAAACCTATACCAAGCTCTCTCTTACTCACTCTCACATAGTCTCAGTCATTCAAACTCACACATAATCTATGGTGGAAGCAAAAAGAATTAGAACAAGATAGAGTAGCAATGACTTTCAAGTTTGCACACACTAGAATGAGAGATTCTATTAAATTTGAGCTTTCAATACATAGGGCTTCATGAGCAAGCATTCCCACCCCTTGTTCTATCTTTTTTCCAATCCTTTTGCCTATTTACAATGCCCTTGGCCTGTTTTTTGACTTCCAAAAGACTTGTGGATTCTATTGGACTTGGTTGGCATCCTCACAACTTCAAACATCTATGTAGGACTATTCTATTCATAGAGGGGTTTAAAATTCTCATCTACAAATTAATGTGATAGGAGCAATCATGAATCTCATATTTCAAAAGACTAAACTTTGCATGTTGGGGGTTTCCATTTAAGAGATTTTGAGGCCTAAGACGATTGCAAAATTTACTATATCATTTTTTTAGCACTTGACTAGTCTCTTACTTCTTTGATGGTCACCTCTATAGACCCCTTTGGACCTTGCCCTAATTTCCCTTTGCTTCTTCTTTCTTTGTCTCACAAATATTGTTATTTTGAATTAAAATTACCCCTTTGCTATGTAAGTACCGATTTCGTGGCACTTGCTATCAAAGGTCACATGTAGGAGCAAGCATTGAATATGTGAAATAAATGGAGTTATGTTGACAAAGTCATAATAAATGGATAAGTAGCTCCAATTGAGAAGCAATATTTTTGGCTGTTGTAGCTTATTGTTCTTCAAGCCTCATAAGTTGCACTTGCATTTTGAATGTGCTCTATTGGGGATCATGCCTAACTACTTGTGTAGGATGGTGAATGGTCATGTGACTAGAAGATAGGATTTACACTAGGAGAGTCGATACTTCTTAGGGTATATCCAACACTTGAGGATCAAGAGGTTGGTGTCAGCTAATCAAAAGTTAGGAATCTTTCACTTGAATGCCCCTAGGTGCAATGTAGTATGTACATCCAATCTAGGGATGGATCTCTCTTTTATTTTGTTTATTTTAAGGTTCCTATAATAAAGCTAATAGAGATATTGCCTCCTTTCCCCTCCTAAGTTCCTCCACTGGAGAAGAAGATAAAGTGAGAGGAATGAGATCTTGTACATGTAGGTTAGGATGGATTTAGGGGAAGTGTGGTTGAAATCTTACTTAGTAAGTTGCTCAAGTACAACTAAGGTACACTCTCTCTACTCTTGAGAGTGACCTCTAGGCTATTTATATAGCCTCAATGTGGGCTAGGGTTAGGTTTCCCTTGCCCTTCAATTCATTCACACCTCTTCCCTCATGCACTCTTTCTTACTCAAGGTTCCCATGTTATACTTCTAACACTAATGCCTACCATATATGTACATAACGTTGTGGATCATTAGGAGGATTTCTACATGCATTAAATTAGTATGGCAATTCAAATCCTAGAGTTTGTTTGGCTTTTAAGACCATGATGGATGTTGCAATAGCAAGTGATGCTTTCTCCTGGTCAAAATCCTCACATGGAAACACTTCAACAATTTGACTGAAGTAGGGGAATACATGGTCATCGTGTGTTTTTGCATGGTTGTTTATGGTAGTCATCATGGTTTGTCTTTGTTTAAAAGGAGGGGAATACATGGACATCATGTGATTTTGCATGGTTGTTTGTGATCTTGGTTTGAGTAAAATATTGAAATTATGTGTTCCTTTTCTAAGCATCTTCTGGGACTAGGAGTCCTAGAGATAGAATTTTCTATATTTAGTGATATATTTGGGCGTTTCAAGAATTGTCTTCTTCGAGTTTCACTTGTCATTCTTGTAATTACTATGATGTTATAGGTTTTTAGCATATCGTTGCTTTGGTATGGGGCCTTGTGGTGGCAGCTAAGGGCTTCTATATTCCCTTCATAGTATATTTGATGTATTAATCAAACATGATCTTAGACGGGGGTCTTATTAGTACACGTTTCATGGGTTTTAAGTACATTTACTCACTATCATTTGTATGCTTGTATAGGCATTTGGGTGGCTCATTTTGAGTAAGCTCATTCATCTGAGATCATGTCTTGTAGTCTTTATATACTCTACTCTTTCTCCACTTTTGTGATATTAGATCACATACACTTGGAGAGAGAGCATTGGAGGTAGTACTAGTCACTGCATGTGCCAACACTAATGTGGTTTTGTATGGTACATATCATGTATTGAGTTTGGATTCCATTGCCTATTTATTCATTCTTTGAGGACTTGTATTTTCTCTTTCACTGTTTGTTATTCTCAATGTTAGCAAAGCTATGTTCTTTTGCTTTTGTTGCTTTGCTTATTCTCACACATACTTTGTGTAGATGGCCATAGGTTACCTTTAATTTTATCATTAACTATTTGGACTTGTCCACATTGATCATATTATTGGCTTCTCCTTTGGCAAATAACGAATTACTAGTTGTAGGTTGTAGCTATCTAGATTCCACATTTATATTGGAAGGATTAATTTGATGGTCTTTTAGAAGAACTAGACACTTGTTTATGAGATGTAGTAGAGCTAAGCACATATCCCAACAATTGGGATTCTTGAATTTGGATTGTCCTTCCTTTTGGTTCTAAACATGTTAAATAAGTAGCAAGGAGCTATTGCCAAAGTGTTTCTAGATTCCATAGTGCCTTACTTGTAGATATCTATGTTTAAAGGAATTAAAGTGGAAAGGAACCAATGTAATTGTTCTTTTGATGCTACTTCTATTTTTAATCTAAAATCAACCACTCGAGTGGTTCTATTTACCAACTCAATTGGTGGCACTCCTTGTAGCTTCCATGGTTTCTTGTTCAAAACATATTCCAAAATGTATATGTGGAATGGTTTGTTTCTTTAACAAAGGTGCTAAAAAACCAAGGTTCCTTTCACCTTTGAATGTCCTAAACCAAATGTAAACTTTAAAGTTATTTTCGATTCATGATTTGTGAAAGGAATTTAGATTGCACAACAAGAGAATATTCTAGAGTTGCTCCATAATGGTATGCCTTTTCTTTTTTAGGTTGCAAGCTTATCATCGCATTTTGAATGTAAACTTTTGAGGAAAATCATTAAGCACCCTCATATGGCCTATGTGTTGCTATTAAGGCCAACAAGGAACTTGGAGTTTGTAGAGACTCAAAGTCTTTATATGGATGCATGAATTATTTTCACATTTCATTAAATGTGCAATTGGTCACAAATTGAAATGTAAAACTAGATCTATCGTTTGGTTTAACCTTGCGTCGTGGTTTGTCATCCACCATGTCGAGTAAATTTTCATTAAAACTTCACTAAGAGGGTCTACGAATCTTTTTTTAAAAATGGATCAGAAATTGCCATGACATTAAAAAAGGCATTCATTATACTTTTCTATTTTAGAAAGTTAGTCTAATTAGCCATGAAAAAAGCACCCATACATAGGAATGATAGCCTACAACATGTTTTTCCATTCAAAGCAAAAAAATTAGATTCTACATGTTCAACATGATAACTATTTCTTCACACAGAACATGTTGTGGTAGAGCAAAAGAGAACACTTTGCCTCCAACCCAAAAAACTTTGGGCGTAGAAACCCTAGCTTACATGAACCATTTAGTAGGAGTTCTTGCAAGAGAGAAAATACTAGAGACATTAAAAAATCCCCTAAAATACGGCACCACACCCTCATTCAAGGGAGTTTAGGGGAGCTTTTAAAGTCCCCTGAATGAGGGCATGGCATCACGCCTTCATTGAATAGATATTAAAAACTCCATTGAATGAGAGTGTAGCACTATACCCTCATATAGGGGAAATAAAAAACTTCCCTATACGAGGGTGTGGCTCCATGCCCTCATTTGGGGGAGTTTTATGGAAAATGTATAAAAAACTCCCCTTTACGAAGGCATGGTGCCATGCCCTCATTCAAAGGAGTTCTAAAACTCCCTTGTATCAGAGTATGATGCCACACCCTTATATAGGTGAGATAAAGAACTCCCCCAAATGAGAGCATGGCACCACACTTTCATTCAGGGGAGTTTTAAAACTCCTCTGCCCCTAAGTGAGGACGTGGTTTAACTCCCCTATATAAGAGCATGGTGCCATGCTCTCCTCATTCAAGGGAGTTTTGCATCTCCCCCCTATGAGGGTGTGGTAATATGTTCTCATTTAGGGGAGGTAAAAAACTCCCTCAAATGAGGGCCTAGCTCCATGCCATTATGGGGGAGTTCTAAAACTCTCTTGAATGAGTGTGTGCGCCTTTGTATGTGAGTGTGGTGCCATGTCCTCATACATGGGAGTTAAAGTATTGTCTTGAATGAGGGTATGGCACAGGAGGGAGTGTTGTAAAACTCCCCCTCCCTCCCTTATAGTAAGGTATGGTTTAACTTTCTTGAATAAGGGTATAGTGCTATGCCCTCATATAGGGGAGTTTTTTTAATCTCCCTTATATGAAGACATGGTGTGATGCCCTCATTCAAGGAAGTTCTTTAATTCCATTTAAAGAGAGCATGATGCTAGGCTCTCATTTAGGCTCCATTTAGAGAAGTTTAAAAATTCATCTAAATGAGTGTATGTCACCATTTCTTTATTAAGGGGAATTTTTAATCTCCCTTGAATGAGGGCATGGCATCATTCCCTCATTTAAGGGAGTCTTTTATCTCCCATGTATGAGGGTATAACACCATGCCCTAATTCAAAGGAGTAGGGCTCCTTCGTCTTCTTCTCCCTCCCTCCCCCTCTCTCGTAGCGTGCAACACCTTGCCCTCAACTTGCACCTTACACACACACACACACACACACGCACGCACGCACGCACGCACGCACGCACGCACGCACACACACACACACACACACACACACACACACACAATGAGAGGGAAATAGAATAATAATAAGAATAAGAGAGAGATATAGAAAACTTGAGAGAGAAAATGCATAGATGTATGTACATGTAGTCTTTTGGAGTTTTTGGACCTTTCAAAATTATGTGCCCTTCATTTTCCGGTATAGATATGAGAATTAGTAGAGCAATATAGAAATTCTTTGAGGTGATTTTTCAAGTTTCACTTAATTTTTTGAATTTTCTCGATAAACTTGCTGGATGAATAGATCTCTCGACATTTACGAATGTCCTTATGGAAAATTACACTTCAAAGATCCACTAAAAGAAATTATATTTTCTTCAAATTTATTACTTCCTGTTTCTTTTTTGGTCATCGATATGCTTTGGATATGCACTCTCTTCTAAAAAATCTTTGTACCACTCAAAAGAATATTTTGAGAATAGAAGTAATCACTCATGTTTTTGTCATCTATATGACTCTAATTTTTTCCTTTCTTAAGAAGGTGCCACTTCTAGAAATCTAGATCTCATAAAAAAAAATCTCGTAATAGATTAGTTAAGTTGGGACAAAATTGGATACTATCTTACCCCCCTGATATTTATGGTGCAAAAACAAGCTTTACTCCAAGCCTCTTTATCTTGCATGAAGATATTCAACCTAAAAATCTGTAACTTTTTGATTTCTTTTGATTAGTTTGTCATCATAATCAAACTTGAGTTTCTAGTTTAGTCTTGACCATTAGACTAGTAAAAAGTAATCCCAATCGTTGATACTCTTGCCATACACTTTTTCATAACTAGTTTGGACAAAGCCCTAAGTAATCCTTTGTTTGTTTGCAAGAAGTTCTTATTAAAAGTACCCTTACAGAGGATATAAATAGGTTTGAATTTATGACTACATCCCTTTTTCAAGGGAATACTCCAAAATGGTTTACATAAATGGAAATCATAGTTAAATCAAGATTTCTGATCTTGCTGATGTCTTCTTCCTTTCTTATGGTCAATCTCAAGGTAGACAAATTAGAATATAGATTGCTAGCACATGCCTCATTCCATCTCTATTTAGAATCTACTATTTTATGTGCTTCATTAAAAAATACTTGCAAGGGAGTAATTCATGCCATGTGTGGTTCTTTGAGCCAAATAATCATCCTAACCACAAGATTACACAATCATCCTAACCACAAGATTACACATCCTCTCCCTTTGGATTATCGACTTAGCTATGGAACTAGTATTAATCTCCCTAACACTATCTTCTTTAGTGTCTATTCTTTTTGTATTATATGCTACAAATCCATTTCACACAAAGACTTAGAGGATTAAAAATCATTTTAGCAACGATGGTTTTCTTGGGCTTTTCAATTAACTAAGTCCTACTTCATCTATTTTCTAAAGTTTCTACACAATGCATCTTAGGATCTTAGTGCAAGTCAAGAAAATCCCTTTCCTTTGACCAATAAGAGTGATTTTTAAATAAAAATTTGTCTTCAAGATAACATTTTTATAATCTCATTTTATTATAGACATGTTCTTGCTTATATACTATCTTTTAGAAGGGAGGGGCTGATGATCCATAAGAACTACAATCAAATCATTTTACAAGAAAGATTTTAAGAAAACAAGGGAATGGAGGTTGATTATGTATTTCCTAAGAAAATATTTCTAGGACTAAAATTTGACATCCTTGTTTTTCAAGATCCCTTACAAAGATCCTTTAACTTTATCCTATTTCTTGGAGCAAATTATAAAGCTCTTTGGATGACACAAAGTGCATTATCAAGCATAGGACATTGCAAATTGTTGGTGGCTAAGTGCCAATTAAAGATGACAATAGTGGCATAGTAATGAAAGGCAAAAGTCTATTCAAAGAAAGTAGTGGACGGACTTCAAGGCACCATAGGCAAAAGGGCTATATAAGGATTAGAGAGGAAGAGATGAGGGTTCAATGCAGACACAGTTTCGATTCACCCCCACATATACAATTCCACATTTACACAGAGTTATCTCCATTGCCATAGTTCCAATTCACCCCCATATATACAATTCCACATACACACAGAGTTAGCTCCATTGTGACACTGTTATTGTAGCCATGGTTATCTAGTTTATGCCTTGCATTTTAGAATAGTGAATCCTTTGTATGTATCTATTGGTCTTAATCTTGCCCCTTTCTTATCACTATCTCCCAAACAAACCATGGTGCCTTGTATGGAGTGTGTAAACTGAACTATTGAAATATATGAGTATTCAACTTATTGTCATTTTGTCTATGATATCTATTTAGCTATGTTTTATTTGATATGTTGTGAGTGATGCATCTACAATGATAGCATATCTCTATGTCGAGTCCAAGTATGTTAGAACTCTGCAATCCTGCAAAGTTGGTGTAATCTGATCACACTTGGCAACCACAACCTAGATTTAGACTCGATGACACATGGAAACCATGTTGACCTTTCTCATGTGTGTAGGCCTACATGTACACATGCTCTCAGGGTCCACTAGAGGACATCCAACTTATGCTTACATGATGCTCCTAGCATGAACAACAACGTTAGGTATTGTCTCCTGAGGGTACTTCATTCCTCACTAATGATGAACTCTCAACGGAGAAGTCTACTTTGTAGCCCCACAAACACCACTCATGCTCTCTTCTCTAATCTTGGGATATACTCCTAGGTCTGCCAAGCATTCCTATAATTAATTGCAAGAACTAGGCAATGCGTAACATGAAAGCAAGCACAAAAAGAAGGAGCCTAATTGTCAGATTGTTAGCCACACCATAATGTGCATGAAGCAATTGCATATTTGAATTGCCAAAAGGTTGCAACAATTATATTATTTTATCATGTAAATATATAAGTCGGGCTTCCCAATGGGCTTGATCCTGTGCAAGTTGTAATATTAGAGTAGGCTCTTGAGGAAAAAATAACAAAGGTTTTATTTCATTCTCACCATAAGAAAAGCATGCGAAAAGAGATAATTGATCTTTAGGCCCAAAAAGTGGGTTAGATACCTAAGAAAGATGGAAAAACCCTAACCCTAAATAAGTATATAAAAAGGATGAGAATGAATAGAACAAGCTATTCATGTGTGTGCAAACTTCTAATACTTGCTCTCTTGCTTTTATCCTTGAGAGAGAGAGAGAGAGAGAGAGAGAGAGAGAGAGAGAGAGAGAGAGAGAGAGAGAGAGAGAGAGAGAGAGAGAGAGAGAGAGAGAGGGGGTCGGTGGGTGGGTGTTTGTGTGTGTGTGAGGTGAGGAACCTAGGGAGTGAAGCCTCTTTCCTCCTCTTAAGTACTTTTTCATACCTTACCCATGCTTTCTCCTTGCATAACAAAGGCCATCATGGAGGGTTGAGGAGCGAAGCTGCACTTACTTGAGTCATGGAACTTACATGTGTGACCTTAATGGTTGGAGGCATGCTTTGCAATTCTCAATACAACGAGTCCTGATCGACATGCAAGTAACTAGGCTAGAGCTAGTCCAAGGATTTTGTGTGTTGAAGGTCTTGAAATAATAAAAGTGTATCCAATAGTCCTAAGACGTTGAGTATGTGTTGCTCAATATTTTGGTTCCATTGGCAAGACCAAGGATACATTGACTACCACAAAGTCATACATGTGTTGTGCATTGTGGAATAGGAGGGGTACATAAATGGAAACTCTAAAACGTGAGTGCCTAGTTGGAGCTTCGTATTCCTTGGATCGATGAGAGTACATTTGATAGGAGGATTGAGTTTTTGTTGCATGGTATAACATGAATTATTTGCCTTTATACCCTTTTTGTCTTCATTTTGTTCTATTTATTTTGAAAAAGGGGTTTAGGGTTGATTGGGGTGGTCTTGTTTTGGAAAGGATGGCTTTTGTGGTTTTAATTAATTTTTGTCATGGTGCTTGTTTAGGTTGAAGGAGAAGAGAAAGAGAAAAGAAAGAAGTTGGAGAAGAAAGAAGGGGGAGAAAAAGAGAAGATAAAGAAAGAAGAAGAAGAGAGAAAAGAAGAAGAATGATTAGAAGAAGAAGAAAGGAAGAAAGAAAGAAAGGAGGAGGAAAGGAAGAAGGAGAAGAAGAAAAAAGCCTGAGTAACTCTAGGCGTCGGGTCCCCCCGACCCCCCTTCTCATGCACCTCCATCTTCCCATGCCTCCCACCTTCCCTTCATCTCCAACTTATGTGCTTTGTCCGGGCCTCACCCTTCACTACTACGAGTCCCAACTCTACCTGTCATCTCGACTGCCAAGGCCTGCTACAAGCTGCATGCCCTACCTACCTCTACCCCCATCTATTGCCACAATCTTGGGCATCATGCCCCTACCACCACCATCTGTCTAAGCTCACAGCCCCCATTGCCATAGTTCAGGATATGCCCTCCCTCCCCCCCCCGGCTATGTCGCCCTAGGCTTACATCCCTTCTATCGATGAGGATAAAAAACTTGCGCTTCGTTTTGTCTTTTGTCCAGTGTGGCAATGGGGGAGTGGTGGGAGGCCGTTTTGGGGGGTACCTACATAAATAATATTTTAAATTAAAATTAAAAAACAATAAATCATTCAATCAAGGCTTTGAGTGTTGGTAACACCATCGAGGTGTGAGTGTGGGGGTTTCGGGTTCAATTCCTGGACAGACCCAAGGGTTCACTTATTTCGAATTTGGGTTTTATTATTTAACTTTAAAAAAATAGATAATTTCAATTTTTTTTCTAAGGGGCATCGGTGATGTTTATTAGTGCCTCCCGATTACGCCTTAAAAAAGACAAAACGTACCCCAAGTTATTTATCATGATCCCCCTTCTGCTCTGACCTTTCCTCTACCTCCTCAAGAGCTACTACACCCCCCATCCATGTTGGAAGAGAGAGGGAGAGAGACAATGTAATGGAGCAGCAACCTGACCTTCAGGTCATTCATCATCTTCTTCATTCATTCATTCTATCATAACCACACACAAAGGTAAGTGTATACAATAGTACTAAGGTCCGTAGGACCATTCACACTGGGTCTAAGACCACCGACTTATTTAATGTCCCACATTTGCTGATACAGCTGGACAAGACTAATGTCGGTCACACATACTCTGAGCTTGATATTCTAACACTCCCTCTCAAGCTCAAATCAACTGATGAACTCCAAGTAGCTATCTAGAACTACTGAACTTATCTTTACCCAAAGACTTGGTAAAGATATCTGCAACCTGTTCATCAGCCTTCACATGCATAAGATCTACTCTCCCTGCAAGAACCATCTCTTTGATAAAATGGTAGTGTACCTCTATGTGTTTGGTCCTGGCATGGTAAACTGGATTTGTTGCCAGGAGTAAACTACTGAGATTGTCACATAATAAGGTCACTAGAGCATCCACCTGAATATCCAAATCAGCCATAAGCTTGAGCAGCCATGAAATCTCACATGCTGCCAATGCAGCACCCCTGTACTCTGCCTCAGTGCTAGACAATGCAACCATTGGTTGCTTCTTGCTGCTCCAGCTGATCATGCCGCTTCCAAGGCCAAAAGCATAACCACTCGTAGATCTGCGATCATATGAGCATCCTACCCAATCCGCATCTGTGTATCCAACTAGTTTCAAGGGCTTATCTCTCATATAGAACAACCCATAATCTACAGTGGACTTAACATATCTCATAATCCGCCTAACAACATCCAAATGTGGCTTCCTAGGCTTCTGCATAAACTGACTTATGAGCCCAATTGCATAACTCAAATCTGGCCTAATGATGGTCAAGTAGATCAGACTTCCAACCATCTGCCTGTACATAGTCACATCCTGAATTTCAGCTCCAGTGCTAATGTCCAGCTTGACATTTTGATCAAGGGGTGTATCCAATGGTTTGCATTCAGCCATGCCATACTTCTTCAGCATTTCCATCGCATAATGTTTCTGCATCAGCCATAAACCATTTTCAACCTTGATTACCTCAATACCCAAAAAGTATTTCAAGTCACCTAGATCTTTCATGTCAAATTCAGATTTCAGCATCTTCATTACATGCTGTATGCCGAAGTCATCATCACCAGTGATTATCAAATCATCAACATATATGACTAGCACTACCAAGCGACTGTCGATCTTCTTTGTAAATAGGCTGTGATCAGCCCTACCAATAGTAAAACCCAACCTCTGCAACAAGTAGTTACTGATCCTAGCATGCCAAGCTCTCGGAGCCTGCTTCAGCCCATACAGTGCATTTTTCAGCTTGCATACATAATGCTGAAAATCAGGGTGAACATACCCTTCTGGCTGAACCATATAGACATCCTCTGCTAAGTCACCGTTAAGAAATGCATTCTTAACGTCCGTTTGCTGTAATTTCCATCCTCTAGCAGCAGCCAAAGCAATCACAGTGCGTATGGTTGCCATTTTGGCAATAGGGCTGAATGTTTCCTCATAATCAAGTCCATACTGTTGGGCATACCCCTTAGCAACCAGCCTGGCTTTGTACCTTTCCACACTACCATCTGACTTGCATTTGATTTTGTAGACCCATTTGCAGCCAATGGTCTTTTTTCCTTCAGGCAGTGGCACAAGATCCCATGTCTTATTTTCAGCCAAGGCATTCATTTCTTCATCCATAACTGCACACCAGTTCTCATTTTCCACTGCTTTAGCATATGTACCTGGTTCTTTGATCTCCATCACTTTCGTCATGTAAGCATAATGCTTTGCAGTGTAACCACTATATGTCAACCTGTCAACAGGGTATCTAACCCTCTGTGAGTGTCTAAGTTGTGGTGCACTGCTCGATTCCCCTCTCTCATGAGGCAGAATGTAATACTCTGCCTTGCGCCAGGCATGTAGACAGTCGGAATACCAAGTTCACTATCTAAAGTGTCAGTAGACTCATATCCAGAAGTCATCCTACCAGGTGTCATCATCCCAGATACATCTCAGTAACTTTCTCTTTTCCTTTGTCCGCGACATCATATCTCCCCCTCACTGACATACTGGTGTCAGTTTGGACGGTGAGTTTATCTCCATGTCCATGGAGATACTGTCTGACTATTAGGTCCTGTCATAGCAGTGCTCTACTGCATATCAAATGTAGATACATGAATGGAAGGCATATCCGATGGCACTGTTGCCGATGATATATACCAAGAACCCATCTCATAAAAAATAACATCCTTGCTCACCAAGGTCTCCCTGGTAGAGGGATCATAGCATTTGTATGCCTTCTTCTCTTGCGAATATCCAATGAAGACACACTTATGCGCTTTTGGATCCATCTTCTTCCTTTTTTCATCTGGAATATGCACATAAGCAAGACATCCAAAAACTTTCATGTGACTTACATTTGGCTTATAGCCATACAGCTTCTCAAACGGTGTCATCTCATGAATACCTGCAGTGGGAGTCCGATTCAAGATATACATGGCTGTCATAACAGCCTCAGCCCAATAATAGAGTGGCATCTTCTTCTCATTCATCATGGCACGAGCAGCTTCCATCAAGACCTTGTTCTTCCTTTTAGATACCACATTCTGCTGAGGAGTGTAGCTGCAGGTAAGCTGCCTACGTATGCCACTTTCAGCCAAAAAGTTGTCAAACTCATTTGACACATACTCCCCACCGCTATCTGACCTCAAGCAAGAGATATAACAATCAAATTCCTTTTCAACCTGTTTTTTAAACTGCTAAAAAACAGCAAACACCTCATCGTTTGTCTTCAGAATGTAAACCCAAGTATAACGATTGTAATCATCAATGAATGTAACATAATACTTCGAGCCTCCCGTGGATGCATTATGGGCTAGCCCCCAAACATCAGAGTGCACTAACTGCAATGGATGTGTACTCCGCCTTACATGCCTGACAAATGGCAACCTTGACTGCTTACCAAACTGACAATCATCACATACATGACCAATATCTGAACATTGAACTTGGGTAAACCTGTAACAAGCTGTTTTTTCTGCATAATTTGCAGCCTTTGTAAATTTACATGCCCCACTCTCTTGTGCCAAATTTCCAAGTCTCTGATAGTGCCAGAACCATGGGCAAACATGGCTGAATTCAGCTCTAGTAAGGTAGCATCAAGAGTAAACATTCTGCCATTCCTATGACCACAAGCTATTAACTTGCATCCATTACCAAACTCTTTAATAAAGCAACCATGCTTGTTGAATCTAACCTGCAAGTTCTGCTGCATCATCTGACCAACAGACAGTAGGTTCTTCGTAATCGAAGGAACATGAAATACATCATGCAAATTTTTCTTTTTGCCATCATGAACCACAAGAGGCGCTTTGCTTTTATGCTCAATGCTATGCTGCGTGTCATCACCTGTACAGACATAGCCATTTTTTTCAGCCACCATATCAGTGAACCAATCACCATGAGGAGTCATATGGTTCGATGCCCCTGAATCAATATACCAAACTGCATCATCAGTGGATTTTTCAGCAACTCTGTCTTTTACATACTGCATGGCAAACAATCTATCTCCTGAAGTATCATCTGCCTGAGTAGATGTAGCAAAATGCCCATGTTGTTTGTCTTTCTGATTGCGCTACTTCTTCCAGCAGTCCTTGGCAATATGCCCATACTTTCCGCAGTAATGAAAATCCTTATCCTTGTTCGGATTGTCAGATGGACACTGCTATTGCCAGGAGCCTCTACCTCTAGGGCTAGATCTCCCCCTGTCTCTAAAGTTTCCACCACCTCTTGCATTCGATATCTGTTGATTGTTATTGCCATAGGATGCATTTTGCTGGCCTCCTTTGCCAAATCCATAGCCTCTACCATAGTTTCCACGGCCGCGTTGATTGGAATAGAAAAGTGCATCCTTGTTTTTAGAACTGATAGATCCTGCAGCCAAACCACGCTTAACCTCTTCATGGATAAGCAATGCAACCATCTCATTGAAATCAGGCATTTCAACCCGCACAGACACATAAGTGTCAAAAGACTTATACTCAGGCCCCAAGCCGTTCAAGGTCACAGCAACCATGTCTTCATCTTCAACCTGTGAACCAATAGATGCCAACTGATCCGCAATGGTCTTAACCTCCGTGACATAATCTTGTATAGATCTTCTCTTCCTCTCCATGTTGTTGAACTTTTGCTTCAACTGTATCTTCCTGGCATTTGTGGTTGTGCCATAATACTTGACCAAAATGTCCCATGCATCCTTAGGAGAGCTGCAATTCATTATCTGCATTACCATGGCATTTGAGATACATAAAGAAAGTCAGTGCAAGACTCTACGAGCTCTTTCTGTCCAAGCTCGGTGTAATCGTCTCTGATCAGCCATAGGTCAATCTGGGAGCTCAGGTTCAGCTTCCGCTCCAGTCACCAACTCCCAATAGCCTTTCCCTATTAAGAAGTTCTCCATGCAAAACTTCCATATGGCATAATTGTTACTATCAAGCTTTTCCCCCACTACCTGGGTTATGTTGTCAGTCCTTTCTGCATTTGCCATGTTCTATCAGACACTATTTAGTCACTGCCTGACTTCCTGCAAGCCAACAAGTCACTCTAACCAACCTCAATCCTTGACTGTTTATGACAGTTTTTTGCAACTATTCTCTGCAAAAAACCAGGGTATTGATCATATGGCTCAAGATTGCTATAAAAAGCAGAATGACATCATGAATGGGAAATTGCAACAAGTAAATTATGCATCTTCTAGTAGACAGGGTGATGACAGAAATGAGCATTTGTTTATGGTGCAGCACATGAACAATTCTGTGACAAGTGCAGAAGAAAGCAACGAAGTGTGTTATGTTGACTCAGGTGCATCAAACCACATGACAGGTCATGCAGAATGGATGTAGGATGCAAGAAAAATGGAAAAACCAGGATTTGTGGAGACTGGTGATGATACTGCACATCCTATTGTGCATATTGGAAAAATTCCTTTGTCTATGCAGGATGGGAAAAAGAAATACATGTCCGATGTATTTCATGTCCCGAATATCACCAAGAATCTGGTTTCTGTTGGTCAAATGGTTGAGCAGGGCTTGTAGGTCAGATTTAATCCCCACGAATGCTTTGTTGAGGATATGAAAAATAAAGGTCGCTTGATAGCAAAAGGAAAGAAGAATGGCAGAATGTTTACATTGGATGCATACATGCCTGAATTGAGTGCAGCAATGTTTGCACATGGGACCGGTGTAGTTGCAGATATTGATATCTGGCATAAATGCATTGGTCATGTTAATGTACATCGACTTAAATCAATGCAGGCCCAAAATATTATTGCATGATTGCCTAAATTCAAGGTTGCAGAAATGCATAAGGTATGTGAAGCCTGTCAGTTTGGAAAACAGGCAAGGAAACCATTTCCTAGACATGTTCAAGAGAGTAAGAAGCCATTGAAATTAATCCACTCTGATGTGTGGACTATTAAGGCTGCATCTCTTGGAGGCTGTCATTATT
This sequence comes from Lygodium microphyllum, assembly GCF_053477565.2. Classification (NCBI taxonomy): domain Eukaryota; kingdom Viridiplantae; phylum Streptophyta; class Polypodiopsida; order Schizaeales; family Lygodiaceae; genus Lygodium; species Lygodium microphyllum. The sequence goes on along the minus strand of NC_141149.1, from coordinate 65,974,339 downwards.
TTGTCACTTTTATTGATGACTATAGTAGAAAAGTTTGGGTGTATTTTATGAAAAAGAAAAGTGAAGTTTTTGGGCATTTCAAAACTCTTAAAGCTATGGTTGAAAAAGAAACAGGCCTGCAAATAAAATGCCTAAGGTCAGATGGAGGGGGAGAGTACCTCTCAAATGAGTTTGCAAGGTTCCTGCAGGAGCATGGCATAAAGCAGCAATATTCATGCAGTCATACCCCACAACAAAATGGAATTGCAGAAAGGAAAAACATGCATATTGGAGAGGTATCTTGTGCCATGCTCAATGAAAAAGACCTGCCAGATTTTTATTGGGCTGAGGCAGTTGCTACAGCAGTCTACATAATGAAGAGGACTCCCACTGCAGCAATACATGGGATGACTCCAGAGGAGAGGTATACTAGTAGGAAACCAGATATTTCTCATTTGAAAATTTTTGGTTGCATTGCCTATGTTCATGTGCCAGATGAGTTGAGATCCAAGTTGGATCCAAAAGCTGAGAAGTGCATCTTTATTGGTTACTCTTTGCAGCAGAAAGGGTATAGATGCTATAACCCTTCTACTCGTAAGTTTACAGTGAGCAGAGATGTTGTTTTTGATGAGATGAGTAGCTGGTATAAACCAGTAAATGTGATTGATAATGTAGATGCACAAAATGGTAATGCTGCACAGAATTCACAGTAGCAGTCACAAGATATTAATGGACCTGGAGCGTCCTCTAGCAGTGGTTCACATTCTTCGCCATAGACAGGCAGACTGAGATCAGGAGAATCTTCTCAAAGCAATGCTGATAATGGTATGCAAGTATCACGAAAAGGAAAAGAGAAGGTAGATCAGCCCATGTTTGATGTGAATGCAGGTCACTCTTATGTGGATGGTGAATCCAGTGGCTCAGAATAGAGCATTGATGATGAGTTGGGTATTCCTTCTATTGTTACACCTAGAGTAAGAAAGACCAGGGATGTTTTGAGAGCACCTGGAAGTGAGCCTACTTTGCGTAGGTCTACCAGAGCTAGGTATCCTGTGGATAGACTGGAATATGATGGATTTACAGCCATTCACTATGCATATATAGTCAAAGTGATACAGGAACCAGAACCCACTTCTTTTGAGCAAGCCATGGGAAAAGAAAAATGGGAGAAAGCCATGAATGAAGAAATGGATGCCTTGGAAGCAAATGCTACATGGGAGTTGGTACCTTTACCTAAAGATAAGAATGCAATTGGTTGTAAGTGGGTTTATAAGGTGAAGCACAATGCAGATGGTTCTGTGAACAGATACAAGGCAAGATTAGTAGTCAAGGGGTATGCACAAACATATGGCATTGACTATGAAGAAACATTCGGTCCGGTTGCAAGGATGGTAACCGTAAGAGCAGTCATTGCTATGGCTGCATCAAAGGGATGGTCTTTACATCAGATGGATGTAAAGAATGCCTTCTTGCATGGTGATTTGCAAGAAGAGGTCTATATGGAGCAGCCACTAGGTTATGTGCATGCTGTTCATCCTGAGTTTGTTTACAGGTTGAAGAAAGCTTTGTATGGCTTGAAGCAAGCACCTAGAGCATGGTTTGACAAGATAGGACAGTATCTTGTCACTATTGGATTTTAGATTTCCAAGGCAGATTTCTCACTTTATGTGAGAAAAATAGAGAAAGGTATTATACTGCTTGTCATTTATGTTGATGACTTGATTATCACAGGTGATAGTGATGAAGATATCCTTCATGTGAAAATGCTATTGAAGCAAAAGTTTGAGATGAAGGATATTGAGGTGATTAGATCACCAAGTGGGATATGGCTATTGCAGAGGCAGTATGGATTGGACATGCTGTCCAAATATGGGATGACAGGCTGTAAGCCTATTTCGGTTCCTTTGGAGCAGAATGAGAAGTTGAGCGCATATGCAGGTGAGCTTCTCGAAGACCCTACTATGTACAGACGCATAGTAGGAAGTTTGATTTATATGACTATTACCAGGCCAGATTTGAGCTATGCTGTTGGATTGGTAAGTCAGTTTATGCAGGCTCCAAGGAAACCACATTTGGATGCGGCTAGATGCATACTCAGATATGTGAAGTTCACATTGCAGTATGGACTATTTTATGAGACTGGGGTTCAGATACAGTTGCATGGATACACTGATGCTGATTGGGCTGGTAGTATTTCTGATAGACGATCTACTAGTGGATATGTGTTCTCTTTTGGGAGTGCTGCAGTCACTTGGAGCACCAAGAAACAGCCTACAGTTTCCTTGTCGAGCACAGAGGCTGAGTACAGGGGTGCACCAATGGCTGCATGTGAGGTAGCTTGGTTGCATAAGCTACTTTATGATATGTATCAGCCTACAGATGGGCCAGTTATCATTTATTGTGACAACATGAGTAGTATACACTTGGCAAATAACCCAATCTATCATGCTAGAACAAAGCACATTGAGGGGCATTATCACTATGTGCGGGAGAGGGTTTTACTAGGTCTTATTGATCTAGTTTATGTCAGCACAGAGGATCAGGTAGCTGACATATTCACGAAGGCATTGGGTGCAGAGAAGCTACACAAGTTCAGAGATCTGCTTGGTGTGCAGGAATTGGGATTGAGCTCGAGGGGGAGTGTTGAGATTTCGAGCTCCACTCGTGATATGCTAGGGTGACCGTTGTGCATTTATGTCACCGACTTGTGAGTTGCAGATGCGGTTGGTACACCGCCCATGAATAATAGCTAGATGACAGCTATCCTTATCTACTCTAGTTCGTGGCTCAGTTAGTATGCCACCTTAGTTAGTTGAGTTTGGTTTGAGACCCATATATAGGGTTCTTCTATTTCTATGTACTAGAGTTGTTTTTGGCTTACACAACTAAGAAGAGAAAAACTGTTTTCAGCCTCCACCCTTGTGTGTATTCCCCCATTGTGCAAGCAAGAAAGCTACAAGTGAGACTCCTTTCTTCTCTCCCACAATCTTGACAATGCCACCTATGATGAAGAGCACCATGGGTCTGGCACTCGTCAAGGGGATAATGTGAACTGCAAGAAGTAGACAACATGCAACATGCAAGTAAGCACAAAGAATGATCCTAATTTTTGGATTATTAGCCACAAAATAATGTGCATGAAGCAATTGCATAATTGAATTGCCAAAATATTGCAACAACTATATTAATTTATCATGAAAATTCACAAGTCGGGCTTGATCCCATGCAATTTGTAATATTAGAGTAGGTTCCCAAGGGAAAAACCACAAAGATTTTATTTCATTCTCACCATGGGAAAAGCATGCAATAAGAGATGACTGGTCTTTAGGCCCAAAAAGTGAATTGGATATCTAAGAGGGATAGGGAAACCTTGACCCTAAAAAAGTGTATAAAAAGGATGAGAATGGATAGAACAAGCCATTCATGTGTGTGCAAAATTCTAGTACTTTCTCTTTAGGTTTTGTCCTTATTAAAGAGAGAGAAAGAGCAACGAGTATGAGATTGAGGGAAAGAGAGTGAGTGTGAGATGAGGGACCAAGGGAGTGAAGCCTCTTTTCTCCTCTCAATTACTCTCTCATGCTTTACCCATTCTTTCTCCGTGCACTATAAAGGCCATGGAGGGTTGAGGAGCAAAGGTGAACTCGCTTGAGTCGTGGAGTTTGCATGTGTGACCTTCATGGTTGAATATATGCTTTGCAATGCTTAATACAACAAGCCTCCATCTATGTACGAGTGGCCAGGTGAGAGTTAGTCCAAGGATTTCATGCATTGATGCTTTGAAATACTAGGAGTGTATCCAATGGTCCCAACACATTGAGCATGTGTTGTCCAATACTTGTGACACCTTTGAAGCTAGCATGGTGGCTATTTGCATTAGCAAAACCGATTGTGGCTTTACCCATTCCACCTTGTGGTATCCCAATCCATAGCTAGATACCTACCCAGGCAAGGATTCCATTTCCTAAGTGTTTTAGTTGATCAGTCGAGGACCCAAATACTTTCCTTTGATTGATAGTTTGAGGTGGCATATACTATCAATTTTAATTGCTTAGGTGGATGTCGCCCATAAGGTGGCTGTATTCGAAACATTGATGCAAACGAAGGTGATGGCTTGGCTTGCAGCAAAAAATAAGTGGGTAACTTATGATTATGCCAATACAATATTTCGCTTGTGGTTTCAGGAAAAACGAATTGATACCCAAAATTTAGGTCAATTTAAGGTCCTAAAAGGAAGAATGTCTCCAAATACACAAACTATTGGTGAAATGTTGCACTCATTATATGTGCAAGGGCTTAACTAGGATATCTGCAAAGCTTTGGCTTCAAAAGATTTGATTGGTCATAATCTGGAATATTTTAATCAGAGTGTATTATCTATGTTAAAATGTTTCTAGCTAAGGAGAAGTTAGAAAAAGAGAAGAAACCAGCTAAATATACTAACAAAAGTCATAATAAGGAATCTAGTGACTCAGATTTAGATTTGGACCTAGAAGAAGAGAGTAGCAATGAGGAAGAGGACTCTGAGAAATAGGTACACCAGAAGCCCACAAAGTTGAAGAGAAAGGACATGTTGGGAATAAAGGGTCACCGTGCATGCACCCACATTAGGTGTGAATGTCCCTTTATAGGACATTATGTAATGTACAATATACCTATCTAAAAAGTGAATAAGCGGTACACATTCTAGTACCCCACAAATGATTGTGCCTATGTCTCTCTCTCTCAACCTACATCTCCATTAACACATCTTTGAAGCTCCCCATCCATCTTCTACAAAATGGTATTAGAGCATGGCTCTTGGTGAAGGAGCTTCAAACATTTTGACTCAGTAGCAGTCAAGCCTACATATCCAACTCTTGGTAGCTATATCTTATTCTTGGAGGTTTGTCTTGATCTCTTCTTTCTTGGCACTCATCAGGGAAGCACTAGAGCTTCATCAGGGTATTTTGGAGCCAATCTTGAGCTCATTTTGAATAGCATTTGAGCACACACAACAAGGCAATTGTTGCATACCTCTCACCATTGGAGATTGGCAACTCTCTGCTCAATGCCTTGCTTCAAGGCTTCTTGAGAGGTTCTTGGTGGTCTATTAGAACTCTAAAAGCTCTCTTTTGTAGCATTGGCACCCTACAAGCTAGCACTACATCATCACATTGGCTGCACCTGTTTTCAAGTTCTTCTTCTTGGCTTCTTGATAGCCATACACATGCTATAGTTGCTATTTTGGGCTTTGAAAAACCATTGGCATTGGATTGGACATTGGCAGCTCCTGTTTTGAATTGATATTGATAAATGATTATGCCTATTAGGTGCCAACACATGCTTATATGATGCAAACATATTGGGAGATGATATGCCTTGGATATAAGGTGCTTTTGGCTTGATTTTAATAGGGATTTTACTATGTTTACATTGAGTTTTGGCTGCTGCAATAGTAGGGCTGAATGCACTTAGCAGAGGTTTATGCTATACCTATTGCTTTTGGACTATCTCTTGGGTGCTAGTAATGCAATGTACATGTACATCATGAATTCCAATAATTTAGAGGTGACTTTGGGGATGTTTTGAGCTTAATTTGGAGCTTCAAAAAATTGTCTTGGTTGTGGGAAATCGCAAGCAATAGGTACCATACCTATAAGTGATTTTGGTTGGTGGGTTGCGGTGAAGCTCTCTTGTACTGATTTGATATTGACATAATAGCATATGCTTGAACAGTGATTGCACATGCTTTGTACCTCTCTTTTGAGCTAAAAACAAATGAGTTTATGTAGACATTTTTTGATGTTGTGTACTGGGAACAACAAGTATCCTCTGCACATAGTCTATGCCTAGAGCTATCAAATGCTATTTGGTGATGCTTTCATTTATGCCATTGATCTAAAATGACTTGGCTATGTTGGAATATGATCAGTAATCAGTACTGAACACAAGAACTTGGAAATATCTTACTAGTTGGATTTTGCATCTCTTCTTGGTTAGTTGTATGATAGTTTGGGCCGCATCTTTGGTCATATTTCCTATTGTTTTGGGCTCCAATCATGGTTGGTAGTAGTGATAGAAGCAACCTACTATATATTAAGAAGCTTGAGGGTGAACATAACTTTTCCATATAGTATAAGCAGTGCTACAATGTCTTGGTGCAGAAGAAATAGGTGGAGCCTGTCAAGACAAAGGGGGTGCGACTAGTAGACATTGAGAAAGAGGATTGGGATGAGCTTGCACGCTCTACTATTGAGCTGTCAATTTGTGGACTCTTTGTTGTTCACTATAGAGAAGCTAGACTTTGCCTATGCTATGTGGACTAGACTTGAGGAGTTGTATGATCAAAAGAATACTACTAGCAAGGTTTATTGGTTGAAGAAGTTGGACCTTCGCATGAAGGAAGGTACAACCATTTTGTACATCTCAATGAGTTCAACTCAATTTTTGACCAATTGGTTGCTTTGAAGTTTAATATTGACAATGAGTTCAAGGTCACTTTCTTGCTATGCACTTTGCCTAAAAGTTGGGATACATTTAGAACAATTATGAGCAACTCAAATGTGATGCTTAAGTACTCTGATGTGGAAAGCTCTTCGCTTATGGAAGAGCTAAATAGACAGAATAATGGAGCAAACAAGTCATCTAGTGCATTGCATACTAAAGGTAGGTCTTAGCAAAAGGGGAAATCTGACAGTAAAGGACACAATAAATCTTGTGGAAAAGATGTTGAGTGACATCATTGTGGCAAAAAAGGACACTTTAAGTAAGAATGCTATAAGTGGAAGAAATAGAAAGGCAAGGATAAGGAGATTGATGCTAACAAGGATGAGAAGAAGGATAGCCAGCCTTTTCAAAGAAGAGCAATGTCAAGATAGAGGAAGTCAATGTGGTCAACCATAAAGTGACAGTAGCAGCAGTGATGTGCTCTTTGTCTCTTCTTACTTTAGTGCACACTCATTGGTAGTAGATTCCAATGATGACATGCATACTTGGATCTTGGATTCAAGTGCTTCTTTTCATGTCACACCCCATTGTGAGTGGTTCTCTAACTACAATAGTGGCAGACATGGTGTTGTCCACTTGGGGGACAACTATGCAAGTAATATCACAAGAATTGGTAGTGTGCAGATGAAATTTTAGCATGGTTCAGTGTTTATCCTCCATCATGTGAGGCATGTACCTGAGCTCAAGAAGAGCTTAATAAGCACAGAGGGTAACTAGATGACGAAGGCTATCACACTGCTTTTGGAGATGGCAAATGGAAGATATGTAAGGAACCTAGGATAGTTGCTAGTGGCTCTAAGAGTGATATCCTCTATCCATTGCATGTATCTAGTGTGCATGACCATGTTGTTGCCATTACTGAGAAGTCGAGTGTTTCCTTGTAGCATGGTCGATTTGGATGCATGAGTCAAACTGGAATGAAAGTGCTTTCTCATTTGGGTTATTTTTCGTGTTTGAGATATGCTGATTTTGACCATTGTGATAATTGTATCTATGGCAAACATGCTCAAACATCACATAAAAAGTCTCTTTTATTGAAATCTTCTCCTTTTATTCAAATGCCAGGGTTGTCTCTAGGGGGAAAGAGGTACTTTATCACTTTTGTTGATGATGCTATACGCATAGTCTAGGTGCTATCCATCATAAGGATGAGGCTTTGGATAAATTCAAGAAATTCTAGGTAAGACAATCAAGTGTCTTCACTCTAACAATGGTGGGGGAATATGTGTCCAAAGTCTGTCAAAACTTTCATGATAGTAAAGGGATAGAGAGGGAGCTCACTACCCCTCATAATCTGCCCCAAAATAGAGTTGCAGAGCATATGAACTAGACCATTCAAGATAAGGTCTGCATTATGCTATCTCATGTTGCATTACCCCATGGTTTTTGGGTAGAGGCTAGATAGCCATTCATTTGATTAATTGGTCACATTGAATAGGTCTTTAGGGAGGAGAGTCCCTTAGGAAGTTTGATCAGGCAAGACACCTTCGTATGCTCAACTAAGAGTGTTTGGCTATGAGGCATTTGTGCATATGTGTAAGGAAGAATACAACAAACTTGAGCCAAAAGTCCCATGAATGCATTTTTCTAGGATATGGTGATGAGGTTGAAATTGGGTATCAATTATGGGATCCTGGGAAAAGGAAAGTAGTATGCAGTAATGATGTTAACTTCTAGGAAGATAACATGCACAAACATCCCAAAAAGACAAGAGATCATAAGGGTTGTATTCTAGGAAGATGTACCGATTGGATAGCAGAGAATGCCCATTGGACAGTAGCAAATACTTGCAATAAATGGCCCTAAAAATGCAGGGAATAATGCTAAAAATGATAATCAATTAGTTGCCCATGATGTCCCACAGTCTTAGCAGGATAACATCTAGTTAGGACAACCGGAACTAGTAGGATAGCGTGCTAAAATTTCATGATTGCAAGCTATAAATGCAGATTTGCGGGCCCAGTAGCCAGGAAATGCAGAACCTTTGCTCCGTAGCTTGACCCAACCTTCAAAGAAACCTGATATGTTTGTTCCTGATGCTCTGTATGCTATAGATTATGTCATGTTGACTTATTATGGTGAACCCTCATGCTTCAAGGAAGCAATGGACATGAAGGATAGCAAGAAATGGCATAAGGCTATGCTATCAGAGATGGAAACTCTTGAAAATAATGGTACTTGGGACTTGGTGCATTTGCCTAAAGGGTAGAAGATACTACCATGCAAATGGGTTTATAAGATGAAAGTCACTTTGGGTTCCTCACCAAAGTACAAAGCATAGCTTGTTGCAAAGGGGTACATGCAAGAACATGGAGTTGATTTTGATGAAATCTTTTCTTCTGTAGTCAAAATGACTACTTTGCAGAGTTGCATCTGAGGATATGGAACTCATGTAGATGGATATAAAGACTACATTCTTACATGGTGATCTATATGAGGACGTCTATATGCAACTACCAAAGGGCTTTGTGGCGAAGGGAAAGAGAAAATGGTATGTAAACTCAAAAGGAGTGTGTATGGATTGAAACATGCACTTCTAGAGTGGTAACACAAGTTTGATACATTCATGTAGTCTCAAGGCTACAACAAGAGTCAAGTGGATCACTAGTTGTACACCAAGAAGGTAGTAGTAGATGGCAACCTGATTCTCTTGGTTTTGTATGTGGATGACATGCCGATTGAAGGGAGGGATGTTCATGCCTTGGACACCCTGAAGCAAAGCCTACATAGCAGTTTTGACATGAAGGATCTTGGTGAGGCAAATCATATTCTTGGGATGCGGATACTTAGGAACAAGTCAAAGGGTATTCTCTAACTATCATAACAGGAGTACGTATCCAAGATTTTGTAGCATTTCAATATGGAGAGGGGGAAGTGATTGGTATTCCATTGCCTTCATGTGTGAAACTCAATGCAAAGGACAGCCCTACATCTGATGATGAAAATGCTGAAATGGCCAAGATTGTGTATGCTTATTGTTGGTAGATTGATGTATGCTATGGTTGCTACACCTCCTGACATTGCAACACAAGGGCCACAAACCCTTAGAGAGTGCCCACAAGTCTACAACAAATAAAACCCTTTGGTGTACCTAGTGTAGCAATTGGGTCATCTGGCGATCAATTGCAATATCAATCAGTGATGGTGCAATATTTTCCATATGGCTACTCACAACATGGAGGTTTTCCAGTATAATGTTAGGAGTTAGATGGAACATGCTCAACCATGGCAAGGTGTGGGAGGAGTGCAACTTGCAAATTGGCAAGGTGCAAGAGGCACATAGTTTGCCAACTAGAATACCCCCAAACCATCTACAACAATGGCATCAACAGTTGCTTACATCCAATAGGATTATATATCTCCCAACATGGGTCACGGAGGACGAGGAAGGAATTGAGGAGGTCGGGGAGAAAATTACTGCCTCTCATGCAAACAATGTTTCTTTTACATGCAAAAGGAGGCTAGAGATTGGGTGGACTGTTTGGAAGCCCAAGCATATGATGCTCAAAAGTAGCAAAGTCAAGATTATAATCCCTTTCATTTTGTCAATATGTTGGAAATCAAAGAGATGCCTAAGCTAGAAGTAAATGTGGTTACCAGTCAAACAGAAAGCTCAAAGGAATAGTAGATAATCCTAAGGAGTTTTGTGGGCAAAATAGGAGAATGTATGCCACTAGGTGGCTGGGTGGACGGTAAAGGAATCAGTTATGATGGGTGATCTAGAGCATAATCCTACGAATACCCACAAGAGAATAAGGGACCAAAGGAGAATTAGCAGCAACCCTTAGCCTAAAGGCAACACCCATGAGAGTGGAAGGGATCATAGGAGCATCGGCAGTGGTGCAAAATCCATAGCCAACTCCTAGTTTGACAGTCAATGCCCAAGAGGGGAAAAAAAAACTAGCCAACACTGGAAGCTAAGGCCGAGTCTTCTTCACATGTAGTTCCAACTAATTTGAAAACACAAACCGCATGACCAATCTTTATCAATATTCATTTGGGGGATTTTCTCAATTTGGTCCCAACAAGAATTGCAAGAGGTTTCTTGGCAACTGACTTCACTATCAGGAAAATTCAGCAAGTAGGATTATAGTGGCCTACCATGCATGGAGATATCTGCAAGTTTTTCAACAATGTGATTCTTGCTAGTGGCTCGGCCAACCCCTTTCCCAAGATTAGTTACCACTTTAACCGATCTTGCCATTGAAACCCTTTCAGAAATGGGGATTGGATTTTGTTGGTCTCATCAAACCTGTGACATCATGCACTAGGAATAGATATATTCTCATGGCAATGGATTACGACATGAAGTGGGTAGAAGCTTGGGCACTATTGAGCAATTTAGCCCAAGTAGTGACTAAATGGTTATTCAAGAACATCTTCACTGGCTATGGTTATTCGATGGAATTGGCACTAGGTGATCATGATAGTCACTTTATCAATAGGGTCATTAGGCATATGACTAGATTCTTTATGGTCATTCATAAGATATCCTCTCTATACTGCTTGCAAGTAAACAACCTGGCCAAATTGACTAACAAGGCCCCATGCAAAATCCTTACCAATTTGGTGGAGCAACATATGAAAGATAGGGATATCTAACTCCTAGCAGCATTATGGGCTTATCACACATCCTTCAAGGTGGCAATAGGTTATCACTTACAAGCTTGCTTTTGGTATTGAGGCAATCACAACTCTGGAGCTCATTATTCCTACTTGTGTTCAAATTGATATGGAAGATTGCCTTCTTTTGCAGGAATCTCTCCCATTCCAGATTGAGAGACTACTAGAGCTAGATGAAGATTGGATTCAAAGCTCCTACCTATTGTCAAAAGTCTAGTTTTAAGAGAAACACCAAGTGGACCACCTTTCCAAGAAGTGGCTCTTCAAGTGTGAGGACAAGAGATGTTGGTCTTCAAGACTAAGATGGACAAGTTTCTTGACAAACTGAATTTGTGATGGAGTGGCCCATTTTGGATTTTTCATTACATAACTTATTTACAAGGAAATCTCCTTCCACATCATGTCAATGGATTCTAATTGTAGCACTACTATGTGGATGGACTGGTGTGCCCTTTTTCGATCACTCTAGATTTCCACCCTTAATTCTAATTACTCCCAGTTTGATTCCAAAATTCCAATGATTGCATGAGTCCACCTTGAATTCGATACTAACTCCACAACTTATGGTGACATGTCCCCTCTTAAATTTTTTTCATCATACTTTAGCTGGATCACTCTTACTAGTGGCAATATGATGTATCAAGAAGTATGTAATACCCATGATTTCCCATGGTCACAATTATTAATTAATGTGGCACACATGTATTGGCCACATTCAAATACCTAAACCTCCATGCATCAAGGCCTGTCAAAAGTAACTTGCTTATTACCTTTCTTCTCATTGTGTCTTCTATTCTTATCATTGCCATTTTGTGCTCTCGATACACTTTGTTTATCTTCCCTTCTCTTTCATTGTTAGCTTCTTGCCATCAACAACCATGCTTATCTCTCAGCTTCGCCTTGATAGGGTAACACTATTGCTCCCAAACCATGAGAAGGCTATCAAGCCTTGGGTGCACTACTTGTACTCAACACCTTCCTTATATTACCATGGGAGAGCACCCCTGTCCACCACCCCGAGATTGAATTCATCTTCTAATAGTTGGATCATGGCCCACTAGTTGAAGTGGTAGGGTATCACTACAGCCCCCCTCCAATCCATGTAGAAGTAGCTAGGCCTCCCCATGGATAGTGCCTTAGAGGCCTCAAAGAACAAGTATTTCCTTAGAGGCCTCAAAGAACAAGTATTGTCTCAATGGCATAGCTATCTTTGAGCTTGCCATAAAGAATGAGTATTTCCTCAATGGACACAATCCACACAAGAGGAAGCTCACTCAAGAACATAGAAGAGAGATGGAGGCCAAAATGTTTTCTTGTTGGTTTCTTCTTCTTCTTCTTCTTTCCCACACAATATAATGTACACAAAGTAAGATACAACATAAAGGAAAGTGGCTTACTAAGTCAAAAAGTGTGTAACTAACTATACTAATCGACAAACAATATAACTATGCCAATTATAGGTAGGTGCAACAAACTAAATATAATCAATTATAAGTCAGTGGCCATGTGAGGATCATAATGACCACCAATATGCTAATGTAGATGTGCATACCCATCTATCCAAGTAGGCCATCATCAATGTCTATATATGTTGATCTTGTCATCTCGATACTCCCCCTCAAGCTATCTCAGCAACTCTAAGTAAGCTTCACAATTTTCGAAGCTTCACTACACCCAATGCCTTTGTGAAAATGTTAGCTATCTGATATTCTGTGTTGACATATACCAAGTCAATCTCTCCTACAAGTACCTTCTCTCTCTCAAAGTGGTAATGAACCTCAATCTATTTTTTCCTAGCATGGAATATTGAGTTCCTAGCTAATTGTATGTTGCTCATGTTATCATATTGAATGACAATTGAACCATCTCCATGTACATCCAAATCACCAAATAACTATTGTAGTCATACCATTGCACATGCTGCCATAGCAACACCTATCTACTTAGCCTCTATACTCAATAAAGAAATATTAGATTGCTTTTTTCCACTCCACATAACTACTACACTACCAAGGGAAAACATGAAGCCACTAGTAGATCTTCTATCAGACACGCTACCAACCCAATCTACATGTGTATCCAATTGCATGTATATTCTTACCTGCCTCATTAAAAAGTTCATAATTCAAAGTGGACTTTACACACCTCAATATGCATCTAACTACATCCAAATGAGGCTTTCTAGGCATCTACATAAGCTGATTGATAAGGTCAACAACATAACTCAAGTTTGGTCTTGTGATAGTCATATAAATCATACTCCCTACTATCTTCCTGAACATAGTAAGGTCTTCTATCTCATCCCCAACATTAGCACTCAACTTTACATTTTTCTCCAATGGCACTAGAAGAGGCTTATATACTATCATATCATACTTGGACAACATATCAAAGCCATAGTATCTTTGGGACAACCATATACCATCACATTTGATCACCTCACTACCAATAAAGTACCTTAGCTCACCCAAATCCTTCATCTCAAACTTTTTCTTCAAAAAGTCATTAGCTTTAGCAATCTTATTAGACCATACTCTAAGTGCTTGCTTTAGCCCATAAAGTGGCTTCTTTAACCTAGCAAATACGAAGGTGCAAGAAAAGTATTTGTGGGACCACATCTTGCCATATGTTCCAAAGACCTTGGACCTTATGATGCAATATGGAGTCATGCCTTTCTCTAATTTGCCTCATGTGGACTTGTCAAGTCTTGCACCAATAGATCCATGCACTAGAGCTTGAGCATCCTCTATTAAAGCTGTAGTGTAGAAGAAGGTTATTGCATGTCATAAAGACTAGCTATAGCACAATACCACGGTGCCTCACTCCGACATCAAGCTACCCTCCAAGGTGAAGCAACTCAAAGGTAGGCTGACATAGGTGGAGGTGTTATCTTCTAAGCATGTCATGCACATTCACTCTCTCAAGGACGTTGCTACCTACCAAGTTGATCACATTGAACATCTAGAGCAACAACTTGCACTGGTAAGAGTCAACAGGCCATCTAAACGTGTGCCTATTGCTTGGGAACTACTAAGATCATGGCCTTGGGAAAATTGGCCTTATTGATAGTGTTAGCACCTTGACTAACCCCTAAATATGGTAAGGTTAAATATTACTTTTTAAATTAAAAATAGTATGCGAGCTAAGGTATAACCTTAACCTTTGCAAAAATATGGGGTTCCACGACCTTAACATTGATGGTTTAAAGGTTTTTAAAACCTTAGTAAGGTTAATAAACCTCAAATATTTTCCTATGAGCTGATTAAGATCCTTGAGCCAAGATGTTATTGCATCACCCATTGCACTTCATCTTGAAGGATGATTCCTACACCACTACAATGCCAGGAGCTCTCCATTAGAAGGTGCTTGTGCCACAATTACTAATGTTATCTTCAAGTGATTATGATGATATGTTAGATGGCATTTCTTCCTCATCCCTTATATATAACATTAAGGCTCAATTTGTATACTCAATATTCTAACCTCTTAGCATTGTTGATTGCTCCATATGTTGCCCTTGTGCTCTATACTCTTACTATCTAGACTTTATCCCTACTACACATAACTACCTCTTCAAACTGATTTGCCACTTAGCTTTGATCAATCTACCTCAAGGCTTTAACCAAACGGATAAACTCATGAGGCTTACATCTTGACTTACACTCGCACCTAACAAACTTGACCGCGCACCTAATTGATTTACCCTCTAGCTATGTAATGAGTTTACACTTGATCTTTCTAGTCCAATTGAGGATGATTTATCCTTGGGTATCACACTTCTAATTACATACAAAAAATCACTAATCACCTCTAAGCAAGCTGGGCATCTATTGTTATGACATTGTGACATTCCAAAATGGTCACATCAAGCTCAACTTAGGCATTACAAACTTGATGTAATTGATTTGGATTATATTACAACATGTAAATGTGCCACATATTATATTATACACATATTGCACATTATTACATGTATATGTACCACACCATTATTTAACAAATTTGGATTTTGTTATTAAATGCACACATACCAAAATCCATGGCATATAATTGAAAGGTACTATAGTACATTGAATGAAGGTAAGTATCTTATACCAACCAAAAAGAGATACAACATGTGAAAGGTGATATGTGGCTTATACATTAGAATGCAAATAAAAACAATCATTGAGTCTTATGGTTACTTTAATGGTGGATATGATGGGCCTTTTAACTTGAATGATAGTTCTTTCTCAAAATCAGACATGGGCCACTTGCCTTTCACTACTTTCTCCAATAGAAGCAAGTTAGAATTTACCAAATTTATCCAAGATAGCAAGCTTATAGATTGCACCATCACATGCTTGATCAAAGAGCTACAATATATTGTGTCTTTTTATAAGCACAATATTATTCATGTTCAAAAAGGTGAAATTCTTATTTAACTCAAATGTTTATTATTGTTTCTTTCCCTTTTACTGAGCTCTTCTTGTACACCACCACATCAATAAGGTTGCCAATGTACTCCTTTAGAAATGAGCCCTTGTATCGGTCAACTTACTATGTCCACCTTGCCTTAGCCCAAACCCATTTACATAGAGTGTTTCATGGACCACATTCTCAAAAAAATAACAATTATAGGTCGATCTAAGATTTTTATAATGGTGAGACTTTATCCCTAAGTGCACTAGGTTAAGAGAAGATTCATGGTGGGGTTTTTTTTTTTGGGGGGGGGGGGGGGGGGGGCGCTGGGGGCGGGGATGATGGGATGAGTCTTGATAGAAAAATGGGCCATTATTCCACTGAGAACTAATCCCAAGCACCAAACTTTGGGGGCGGGGATGATGGGATGAGTTTTGATAGAAAAATGGGCCATTATTGCATCGAGAACTAGCCCCAAGCACCAAACTTTGGACTAGCTGTCTAGAGGCCTCATTTTTCCCTAAAATTTCATTGAAAATCTCCTCTTAACTAGGTGCACTTGAGGATAATGTCTCATTTCATAAGAATATGTAGAAGTTTCAAAACTCACTTTCTCATGCTCATCATGTAGTTGCAACTATTCATTCATCAGTGATCCACACTTTTGAGTAAAGTAGGAAACCACAAATTTCTTTGTGGTTGAGTTTTCGGGCCTTGCCCCAAAGGCATGTTACAATGCAAACTCAACCTATGAAATGTTGTAATCAGCATCAGTTGCAACAATGTCCTACTAAGCAATAGTAATGGCACTAATAGCATCCAAGCTAGTGCTATCATATATTCTAGCCTCTAGTACTATTGGATACACATCCTTATAGTCATAATATATTGATTCATCCATAGAATCCCTTACATGATTTGAGAATGACTCTTGTTTGTTCATCTCCAAGTACTCTAACATGCCCAAGAATATTAGATAGTCCAATAAACACAAAAGAAGAAATATTTAGTTTTAGCTTTGTGGATGAAAAAGACAAACAAACCTTGCTTGGTCACAATCTAATACTCCTCTTTTAGGTTGATCAACTCCTCGACGAGATATTCTCCCTCTAAGTGAACTAGGATTTAAGGAACTTGTGTCTTCATCAATGTCCTCCTCTGTCATACTTCCACAAAAAAAAAAAGTTGGTTAGTTCGAAGGTTAGTTAGTCAATTAATAAGTTAGTAAGGTTACTAACTAAAGACTAACTAAAGTAAACACAAACTAACATTAATAACTAACAATTTTTATTTTATCAAAATATAAAAAAACCGAGAGTTGTAATTCTATATTTTTCTCAGATTGACAAGAACTGTAGCCACCCTTCACGGAAGTTACAACATGAACGAGAGTTATGAGGCATATTAATCACTAGTGTTAATATGTATAGTATGGATGGTCCAAAAATATTAGATTTTTGGGCAAAACTAGCATATTTTGGATATTTTAAATATTACTTATTGTAAATATCCTAAAAAGCTATGGAGATTTCTAGAACAGGATGTCATGTAAAAAAACAAGTTGTTTTGGAGATTTAATACAAAAAAGAAGGATTGGCGAAATTGCTCGTGCCGCGATGGTAGTTTACAAGTAGTAAACAACACTTCGAATAGGGAGAAGAAGAAGGAGTGATTTGGAAGATTTCTAATCAACTGTTTTGGGGTTTTACCCCCCTTTCGAAGCCAACGGAACTATCAAAATTGTGATTTGAGCATCAGATTGCTGATTTTTCCAAGATCCCCTCCATAAAAAGCTCTTCTTCTCAACCACAACCATTCTTCTCTTGTTTAGATATAAATATGAAGCATGGGGAGCAGCTAGAGAAGCATAAGGAGACCCCAAGAGGCTATGAGAGAGAGGTAGAGAGAGGGAGGTAGAATAGCCCTCCAAGAGAGAGAGAGAGAGAGAGAGAGAGAGATAGATAGATAGATAGAGAGAGAGAGAGAGAGAGAGGAGTTACCCCAAGAGGCTACAAGGGAGAGAGTTAGCTCAATTCCCCCTATCTCAATCTTCGACTAAGCCATCTTCTCTTATGCTCTCCCATCTCAAATTCATTCCTCCTTTTTTATCTCTTGAATCCACTTGCGAACGATGGCCCCCAAGTGAAAGATCTCTCCAAACACTGAAACTCCCACCACAATTAATGGGACTGCAAACCAGGGAACTGCAACCACAGGAAACACATCTCTTATGAATCATGTGTACCTTGTTGTATTAGGGAAAATAAATTGGGAGAAAATAACATTTATATTAATTATCAAAACTTAATTGAGCATGTTTTGAGACAATGAGCATACTAAAAAAATTTGGTTCATCGCATTCATCTTAGGTGACCAATTAAAATTGCACTTAGAAGCCGTTAAATTGCACATAAATTACATGGAAAATTCATACTAATATATATATATGAAAAGTTTCAAAAATACGCATTAAACTACAATTAAGACAGATGGATTTTATGCATCCGCATCCGTTTTCTTGGTTGAAATAATAGGAAATCCTATTACATCTCACAAAACATAGTTTGAACTTGTGATAGAATATGTAAGGTTCCTAGGAAGTTGAAAGAATTCCAAACCCTAAAGAATTGAAGGATTCTTCTCAAGACCCATCTTGCTTGAAGCTAAAAGGAATTCAAAGTCCTTAAGTAACTATATGAATTACGCAACAAACCCTAGTTCAATGAATACGCAGGGTTTCGTTGTAGGGAAGCCAATGTCCCAAATTGCAATCAACATTGCAAGGATACTCCTTCATTCAAAAGAATGAGGAAATTAAATTAGGTTATCTCTAGACATATCGGACGATAACGGGGATAAAGCCAAGACTAGATGCTATTGCATCAAATGAAAATTTCCTTTGGCAGAGATAACAAAGAATTATCTAGTACATATTGTGCACTTCTACTTGTGTTTGTACTTAAGAACACCTGTCTGGAAAATAAGTCATATAAAAAAGGAATTGATAAGAAGAAAATCTTTCAAATTGGATTCTGGTTGAAACACCTGGTAAAGGCGTGTTGAGCACCCCCAGCTAGCCACCAACCCTATCCTAAGGGGTTTTTGATAGCCACGTCAGGAATGTGGACCGAACCTGTCATGAGAGGTCTCTCCGTAGAAACGTCTATTCATAGAAGGATGCTCACGTGCTAGGGAGGCTCTTGTTGTAAATCCTGCCTCCATGTCCTACTTACATGGTCTATGTGACTCGGGAAGGAATCTCGAGGCCATGTTACTAGTGCAAGGGCAAAAACTTGGAGGAAAATAAGACGCATCCTTATGGATTGCGGGAATCGTCCTATGGACGGGATTTGTATCTCAATTGAAATTTTAATATAAAGTTTACTTTCAAGGAATTTGTATGATCTGTTTTTTTGTCAGTGCATAAAATTACATAAAGGAACATGTGACTAACGGGTTAATTAAGGAAGCTTCTTGTATGTGTTACCACTAATGTGCCCTTAGGCAAGTAGGAAACTAAAGCTATCAAGGGAAGCGGGTGGGCGGGACCCCCAATGGGGTCCCCATCCTACGATAGGGTGGTCCTAGAGAACTGGGAGGCTTGTCAAGATTCAAATCACGATGACATATTGATCTTAGATAATGTACGATAGAACCCTGGCTCATATCATTTTAGGGGATCGGATTGGGACTTTACCCTAAGGGTAGAGAGGTCGAGTGATGCATCCCTCTCATTTCCCATTCTCTTTGAACCAAGTGCGATATGAGTCCGTCTTAGTTTAGATGATCTACGCAAAGTAGATCATTTGAAGACTGGCGTTAGAAGGCCATAGAATGACTTGACCATTAAAAACCCAGGAAGATTCAGGTCGATCCTAATAAGGTTGGCCGATACGTTTCGTTGCAGAGTAGACTCGGGAGTCACTAACCAACAAACCATGTGACATTTCGTGGGAGTGCCAGGCGGCATCTTTTAGATTAGACTCCTAAAATGTATCATGATCTAGGTACTTTACATCCTCATATTTAGGCAAAAAATTTAATGCAATTAAGAAGATGGCTAATACATTTTCATGTCCCACAAGCTCATAAGGCTTCATATCTCCAGCACTACCTATAGGTATATTGCATGCTCTATGCTATAGAATACATGGTCCAAACACCTATTTACACTCTTTTGTGATACTTTTCCTCTTGCATGCCTAATAAAAGGTCTAGAGGTGCCCAAAACAAATCAAAGCCACCAATGGAACATGAAGTAGAAGTGATAGGGCTTACAAAGTCCTCAATGACCTAGAGATGGGAATCTAGAATTGAGAGCACATATTCAATGTTGAAAACCTTTCATAATACATCAAAGATGACATCACCTTGGCTAAAAAATTGTGTCATGGGTCCAATCATCAAAGTGTATGCGAGCATCCATTGGAGTATGAAGCAAGGATATACTAGTGGTAAAGAAATGAAATTTTGAAATGCGAAAATCAAATGAAAAGTGGACTTTTTCTATCTTAAGAGACCTAGATTCTAAACTATTAAGGGACTATTAGCATATGATATTCACTTAGATTTTAAAACATTTGTAGACTTTCATTGTATAAAATATATACTTAATATGCATGTATAGATGTTTTAAAATTTCAGAAGGAAGTGCAAGAATGCATCACAACTTACTGATGAGATTTATACAAACTAGTTGTATTCCATTTATAAAATAGAAAAGTACAAGTGTGGGATATTACAACTTGTGAAGTTGGAATATTTAAGGAAACTCCAAATTTCTAAAGTCTATAGAGCCAAAACTTTCTACTAGTGGTCTTAGTCTTAGCTTTAGCTATGAATTTTCCTACCATCTAACTTGAAAAAAGAAAAGCAAATGGATTCTCCATTAGCATTATAATTTCATTGGGCATGATACATAAGGTCCATTATAATTTCATGGTGCATGATACTTAAGATCTAATAATCATCCATCTACAACAGTTGGGGCTCACAACCTTAATAAATAATAATATTATTCACAGCTATTATTACATGTGCCTTGATCAAGACACAAACATTCATTCTCTAGTATCCTCCCTTTGTAATATTTGAATATTAAGCACAAAGTTTGTCATGGAACAAAGTACCTACAATATGAGAATGTATACAATTTCTAATATAGTATTTTAAGTGAAAGTGTAACCCTTAAACACAAACTCAAGGGAGAAGTGTGTAAGTCAAGTATTGAAACTTAACTAAAAAAGGGATTATCATCTTAGGCAATATCCATCCATAATGCACATTCCAAAAAAAAAAAAAAACATAAGAGATATAAGTATTATTTTTGTAAGCGTTTGTGAGAGACTCGAGCTTACCCTTTTGTGGGAGCTTTCTCTCAACTGCTAAGACCCATGGACCGCTTATTGCTTCAAGCGTTCCAAGCCGAGCACTGATGGGGCTACCTCTCACATATTCGACGCGCCATCCATATCTACGGGTGTAGTGAGCTTACCTCCATGCCATTCGAGTTACCTCCTCTCCCGCACACTCCGGTAGCTCCACGATCCAAGTGCAAGCTCCATCCTCAAGCTCCACGCTCCAAGCTCCATCACCGCGAGCAAGAGAAGAGAAGAGAAGAGAAGAAGAGAGGAGAAGATGGAGAGCTTCTCCACCCCACGGTCCCTCACCCTCACACACTCACTCCCTCACACTCTCACACTCCCTCTCTCAAGCACAAGCTCAAGCAAGCAAGAACAAGAAGAAGAAGACGAAGAAGAGAGCCACTTTTTGCCACACACAAGAATCAGCTTCTCATTCACTTTTCAACTTTATATACAAAACCCTAAATCCCTTTTTGGGCGGTCATCCCCTTTTCCCCTTTTTTCCATGGCCAGCTGTATCCTAGGCCCTTTTTCTCATTGTCCTTCTATCTTCCTAGCTTCCTTTCCCCCGTCCGTCTACATTTACAAATTGCACGGGTGAGAGCCCTTGAATTAAACCATGATGCGCTTGCACTCTTTTACAAGAGTGTTGACTTGCGCTTCTCCTTGTGCGCCTTTGTCTTGCGTTTCTCTTTGCCTTGGCCTTTGTCTTTGTCTTCAGTTTTAGCTTTCCGGATTTTCCACCGCCTGGCACTCTTTTACAAGATTTCAAGGTGTGCCTTTGTATTTTAAAATACACCTTTCCCCTTTTTGCAGCTGCCTTGGACTTTTAAGGTTTCCCTCGCGCTTTTGGCATTTTCTCCTCTTCTTTCTTCAGTCGAGCTACCTTTTTCCGCCTTTGCCCTGCATCTTTTTTATTTTCTTTTGCTTTCTTCATGTTGGGGTTAACATTACCCCCCTCCTAGACGAGTGCCAGTCCCATGGCACTCACCGTCATAGGTAGCAGGCGTTAGCATGTACCAAAGACGTGGGTGGCAAGGACGACGGGGATTGCCATGGTGGAGTGTCGACAGTGGTAGGGAGGAAGGTTGCTGGGGGCACATTGGTGGGTTGAGTTGTAGGTGGTAGGGCAATGGGAGTTGGTGGTAGGGCTGTAATTTGGGGGGGTTGCACGGATGGAGTACAAGTGGCGGTTGGGAATTCAGTGTATGATGATTCTTGGCAGGGTTACAAGGTGATAAGGATAGTAATTCAGAGTTGAGTGTTGATGAAGAGTGAACGACACCTTCGTTGGAGTCGCCAATACCTGCAATTGAAAAACCTCCCATGTGGTCTCTCCCTAAGGGTAGTGCTAGTCTTCTTATCGTGCGCAAGACATATTTTGATTAGTTTGGGAGACAGGTCGAACTCTAAGCAAGCCTGGAGTATTGTCCTACACTTGAGGACCCAAACTGTGTATAGACTTTAGTGCAGGTATTATGTGAGTGTCTGTGCATACATAGGTATTATGTAGGTAGAAGACTGCAGCCTAGTGGCTCATAACGTTGTGTGAATGAAGCGGAGTGGTCCATGTGTCAAGATTGTGGGAGAGAAGGAAGGAGTCTCACTTGTAGCTTTCTTGCTTGCACAATGGGGGGATACACACAAGGGTGGAGGCTGAAAAACAGTTTTCCTCTTCTTAGTTGTGTAAGCCAAAAGAACTCACATACAAAAGAAATAGAAGAACCCTATATATGGGTCTCAAACCAAACTCAACTAACTAAGGTGGCATACTAACTGAGCCACGAACTAGAGTAGATAAGGATAGCTGTCATCTAGCTATTATTCATGGGCGGTGTACCAACCGCATCTGCAACAACTGACAAGTCGGTGACATAAATGCACAACGGTCACCCTGGCATATCACGAGTGGAGCTCGATATGTCAACACTCCCCCTCGAGCTCAATCCCAATTCCTGCACACCAAGCAGGTCTCTGAACTTGCGCAGCTTCTCTGCGCCCAATGCCTTCGTAAATATGTCAGCTACCTGATCCTCTGTGCTAACATAAACTAGATCAATAAGACCTAGTAAAACCCTCTCCCGCACATAGTGATAATGCACCTCAATGTGCTTTGTTCTAGCATGACAGACTGGGTTATTTGCCAAGTGTATACTGCTCATGTTGTCACAATAAATGACAAATGGCCCATCTGTAGGCTGATGCATATCATAAAGTAGCTTATGCAACCAAGCTACCTCACATGCAACCATTCCTGCACCCTTGTACTCAGCCTCTGTGCTCGACAAGGCAACTGTAGGCTGTTTCTTGCTGCTCCAAGTGACTGCAGCACTCCCAAAAGAGAAAACATATCCACTGGTAGATCGTCTATCAGAAATACTACCAGCCCAATCAGCATCAATGTATCCATGCAACTGTATCTGAACCCCAGTCTCATAAAATAGTCCATACTGCAATGTGGACTTCACATACCTGAGTATGCATCTAGCCGCATCCAAATGCGGTTTCCTTGAAGCCTGCATAAACTGACTTACCAATCCAACATCATAGCTCAAATCTGGCCTGGTAATAGTCATATAAATCAAACTTCCTACTATGCGTCTGTACATAGTAGGGTCTTCGAGAAGCTCACCTGCATCTGCGCTCAACTTCACATTTTGCTCCAAAGGAACTGAAATAGGCTTACAGCCTGTCATCCCATATTTGGACAGCATCTCCAATCCATACTGCCTCTGCAAGAGCCGTATCCCACTTGGTGATCTAATCACCTCAATGCCCAAGAAATAACGTAGCTCTCCCAAATCCTTCATCTCAAACTTCTGCTTCAATAGCATTTTCACATGAAGGATATCTTCATCACTGTCGCCTGTCATAATCAAATCATCAACATAAATGACAAGTAGCATAATACCTTTCTCTGTTTTTCTCACATAAAGTGAAAAATCTGCCTTGGAAATCTGAAAGCCAATAGTGACAAGATACTGTCCTATCTTGTCAGACCATGCTCTAGGTGCTTGCTTCAAGCCATACAAGGCTTTCTTCAACCTGCAAACAAACTCAGGATGAACAGCATGCACATAACCTGGTGGCTGCTCCATATAGACCTCTTCTTGCAAATCACCATGCAAGAAGGCATTCTTTACATCCATCTGATGTAAAGACCATCCCTTTGATGAAGCCATAGCAATGACTGCTCTTATGGTTGAATGTTTCTTCATAATCAATGCCATATGTTTGTGCATACCCCTTGACTACTAATATTGCCTTGTATCTGTTCACAGAACCATCTGCATTGTGCTTCACCTTATAAACCCACTTACAGCCAATTGCATTCTTACCTTTAGGCAAAGGTACTAATTCCCACGTAGCATTTTCTTCCAAGGCATCCATTTCTTCATCCATGGCTTTCTCCCATTTTTTTTTCCCATGGCTTGCTCAAAAGAAGTGGGTTCTAGTTCCTGTATCACTTTGACCATATATGCATAGTGAATGGTTGTAAATCCATCATATTTCAGCCTATCCACATGATACCTAGCTCTGGTAGACCTGCGCAAAGTAGGTTCACTCCCAGGTGCTCTCAAAACATCCCTGGTCTTCCTTACTCCAGGTGTAACAATAGAAGGAATACCCAACTCATCATCAATGCTCTGTTTTGAGCCACTGGATTCACCATCCATATAAGAGTGACCTGCATTCACATCAAACATGGGCTGATCTACCTTCTCTTTTCCTTTTCGTGATACCTGCATACCTCTATCTGCATTGCTTTGAGAAGATTCTCGTGATCTCAATCTGCCTGTCCATGGCAAAGAATGTGAACCACTGCTAGAGGACGCTCTAGGTCCACTAATATTTTGTGACTGCTGCTGTGAATTCTGTGCAGCATTACCATTTTGTGCATCTACATCATCAATCACATTTACTGGTTTATACCAGCTACTCATCTCATAAAAAACAACATCTCGGCTCACTGTAAACTTACGAGTAGAAGGGTTATAGCATCTATACCCTTTCTGCTGCAAAGAGTAACCAATAAAGATGCACTTCTTAGCTTTTGGATCCAACTTGGATCTCAACTCATCTGGCACATGAACATAGGCAATGCAACCAAAAATCTTCAAATGAGAAATATCTGGTTTCCTACCAGTATACCTCTCCTCTGGAGTCATCCCATGTATTGCTGCAGTGGGAGTCCTGTTCATTATGTAGACTGCTGTAGCAACTGCCTCAACCCAATAAAAATATGGAAAGTCTTTTTCATTGAGCATGGCACGAGATACCTCTCCAATATGCTTGTTTTTCCTTTCTGCAATTCCATTTTGTTGTGGGATATGACTGCATGAATATTGCTGCTTTATGCCATGCTCCTGCAGGAACCTTGCAAACTCATTTGAGAGGTACTCTCCCCCTCCATCTGACCTTAGACATTTTATTTGCAGGCCTGTTTCTTTTTCAACCATAGCTTTAAGAGTTTTGAAATGCCCAAAAACTTCACTTTTCTTTTTCATAAAATACACCCAAACTTTTCTCCTATAGTCATCAATAAAAGTGACAAAATAATGACAGCCTCCAAGAGATGCAGCTTTAGTAGTCCACACATCAGAGTGGATTAATTCCAATGGCTTCTTACTCTCTTGAACATGTCCAGGAAATGGTTTCCTTGCCTGTTTTCCAAATTGACAGGCTTCACATACCTTATGCATTTCTGCAACCTTGAATTTAGGCAATCCTGCAACAATATTTTGGGCCTGCATTGATTTAAGTCGTTGTACATTAACATGACCAATGCGTTTATGCCAGATATCAATATCTGCAACTACACCGGTCCCATGGTCAAACATTGCTGCACTCAATTCAGGCATGTCTGCATCCAACGTAAACATTCTGTCCTTCTTCTTTCCTTTTGCTATCAAGCGACCTTTATTTTTCATATCCTCAACAAAGCATCCATGAGGATTAAATCTGACCTGCAAGCCCTGCTCAACCATTTGACCAACAGAAATCAGATTCTTGGTGATATTCGGGACATGAAATACATCGGACAGGTATTTCTTTTTCCCATCCTGCATAGACAAAGGAATTTTTCCAATCTGCATAATAGGATGTGCAGTATCATCACCAGTCTCCACAAATCCCGGTTTTTCCATTTTCCTTGCATCCTCCATCCATTCTACATGACCTGTCATGTGGTTTGATGCACCTGAGTCAACATACCACACATCGTTGCTTTCTTCTGCACTTGTCACAGAATTGTTCATGTGCTGCACCATAAACAAATGCTCATTTCTGTCATCACCCTGTCTACTAGAAGATGCATAATTCCCTTGTTGCAGTTTTCCATTCATGATGTCATTCTGCTTTTTATAGCAGTCTTTAGCCATATGACCCATTTTACCACAGTAGTAGCATTCAACATTACTGTTTGCATTTTGGCCTCTTTGCCATCCACCACGACCTCTTTGGCTCCCCCTGCCTCTAGAGTTACCACGTCCTCCTCCATAGGACTGGTTTTCTTGAGTTTGCTGCATATTCTGATTTCTACCACGGCCTCCAGATCGGCCTCCTCTACCTCTGCCTCTACCTCTTCCAGCATTTGAGTAGAAGACAACTTCTTTTGAAGTTCCTCCTGAAGAAGATGCACCACCATTTCTCTGCTCCTTAGAAATTAGAAGAGCAATCAACTCCTCAAAATCAGAAAATCTTTCACGGACGGAAATGGATGTTCGGAACTGTGCATAACCCTTTCCTAGACCATTCAAGGTCACAGAAACTAAATCATCATCTTCCACTAGCGACCCAATGGAAGCAAGTGCATCTGCAATCTTCTTCACCTTCATGTGGTAGTCATTGATGCTCATATTTTCCCTTTGCACATTATGCAACTCTTGCTTGAGTTGCATTTTCCTGGCTTGCGTATTTGTGCTATACATTTTTGACAAAGTATCCCATGCCTCCTTTGGCGTACTTGCATCTTGAATATGCACAATCATAGAGTCTGAAATGCTAATAGACAACCAGTACATAACTTTCATGGCTCTCTCATGCCATGCTTTAAATGCCTGCATTTGCTGTTGATTGGGAACATCAGGAAGAACTGGTTCTTTTTCATTTCCTACAATAAATTCCCAATATCATTTTCCCATAAGGAAATTCGTCATTCTAAACTTCCATGCTTGGAAGTTGTTCTTGTCAAGCTTTTCAGTGACAATCTGTGAGAGAGAATCAGACGCCATTACAGAACACTGCAAAAAATTCTGTCACTGCAAAGAACACAGCTTCAGCCTCACAAGGGCTAATCTGCAAAACTGACGAAAGTGGTATTTGACCACACAGTCACTTCCTAGTGACGATTTTGCATCAACAGGCAACAAGGATGATTATGTAACTCCCAATGTCTCTGCACACAAGCATACGATGCAATTTCTACAGTAACTTTTCACCGACCTGTAGAACAGTGGTCGCACAGCATAAAACAGGCCTTTTCCTGAGTGCGTACAAAAAACTTCCGCCTCCAAAACAGGCCCCGAAATGGCCTCAAATAAAAAAAACAAGGTCACTGAGGGCTGAAGCCATTTCCCGTAGCATATACTGCCCTCTTGCTTCACCGCGAAGGGCGTCTCAACCTGAGACAATGCACTCTTGCACTTCCTGGTTGTGCTACCTGCAGAGACTTTCTCCCAAAACAGAAAAATGAAAGCAACACTGGTCCTCTTACCAGAACGCCGCGAACTTGGCTTGCTTTCTTGAGCTCCTTACCACGAACAAGGCTCTGATACCATGTCAAGATTGTGGGAGAGAAGGAAGGAGTCTCACTTGTAGCTTTCTTGCTTGCACAATGGGGGAATACACACAAGGGTGGAGGCTGAAAAACAGTTTTTCTCTTCTTAGTTGTGTAAGCCAAAAGAACTCACATACAAAAGAAATAGAAGAACCCTATATATGGGTCTCAAACCAAACTCAACTAACTAAGGTGGCATACTAACTGAGCCACGAACTAGAGTAGATAAGGATAGCTGTCATCTAGCTATTATTCATGGGCGGTGTACCAACCGCATCTACAATGCTGAAGACTCAAGTAAAGACTGGAGTGAAGTGACAGTGGTGAGCTATGAAAGGACACTGTAGTGGCTCTGGTGACTCTTCATATCAGACATAACTCTTGGGAGGGGTATCCACGACCTAAGAAGGATTATTGAGAGTGATTATGAGAGATTGTAGTGAGAATATGATGTATTATTGATGGAGAGAGAGAGAGAGAGAGTCAGAAATAGCCAAATTCTATTAAAACAAAGTGATTGTATATGAGAGATTGAGAGAGAAGACTATGAAGATATTGAAGATGAATACTATGTGATGTATTTTCATTCAAAGATAGTGTATTCCTTTTCTTTCTTTGTTATATTGATGGATTTTGTGAAGATGTTGAAGAATATGGTTGATTCTATCAAATCCGTAGGAGATCTACATGATGCTGCATGAAGATTTGTTGTGCCTGGTGTTCTTTTCTTCATTGTGATCATATAAAACCTAATAAAAAATCTTGTTGATGTTACAAGATAGATTTTCTTGCAAGAGAATTCCCTTTTCCTTGGTGTTCCTCATGGGGCTCCAGCTTGGGTTTTTATTGCTTGTGTGTGTTGATAATGTGTATACAGGGTGACACAAAAACCATTGTTTATATATATATATATACTTTTTTTTTTGAATCCTTGTCACTTCACTAGGATAGAAACCAATTGTAGAACTTGGGATTGTACTGAAGCGTGGCACACGCATCTAGTACCCGTGGCAGCTTACTCAATACTGATAGATATTTTGCCACATCGAGTAGCATGGAACCTTGTCCGAGTCTACTAGCAACATGTAACTCCTCCTCAGTGAGAACCTTATCAAGCAGAGGGTTTTCTTGGCTTGGTTCAGTTAAGTCCTTGCCTCGAATGGTAGTCAGCACTCGAAGGGAAGTTGGTGCCACGTAGGTTGGGTCTCTTTGGGATCACCATTTGGCCAATCGCTCCTCAGAGACTGTCATGATCTGAGCCCCTAGTTCGGCCATTGCAACGCGGCTTTCACACCAACGCTACTCAAATCGACTTCGGCCTGTTGACAAATGCTTTAATTGCTCTATGTTGATGAGATTCGGTTGGCAGAGCGCCTCATTGAATGTGATAGTTAAGCGCAGTTCGTCTGCTTCCTCGCCCGAGATGAGTCACAAGCGTCCATGCAGGAGCCTGCTATAGTGTTCATCACGGTGTTCCTGCTCTTCCCAAGATAAAAGGAAGGGCAAGTAGTCTCCAAGCTGCTCTTTAGGGAATGCGCACATGTCTGCTAGGACATAGACACGTGCGAACACCTTGAGCTTGGCATCCAACTCAGCTAGGCATTATGAGACACCTCTATGTTCGACAAGGGCTTGCTTGGTTGCCATCTCACGCAAGGCTTTAGGATTTTGCCTAGGTTTTAGCATAGTTGGGGGCTCAGGCCTAGAAGAGCAAGATCGATCAATGCTAGGAGTGCTCATGCGCTTGGGATCTCCATGGTTCTCTTGAGGCTTCGTCATTGCGTCATGGTTGTCTTTGGACGTGACTAGTATGAATTTGTTGCCGTGTTGTGGCAGCGTTATCTGCACTCTTGATTGGTCAATGAGAGTTCTATTGTCGGTGGATTGAGCATTGGAAGCAACTATTGATGGCAACAGCTGCTTTAACTTTTCAGAGCACACGGATATGTCTGAGGTCTCACCGCTAGTAGGAGGGACATCAATGGGTTCAGTGGTGGATGGACATGATGCTTTATTCCCCAGCTCTCCAGCGCTCTTGGTTTTAACGCTCTTGGGGTCCATGACCACTTGTAGCTGCTGTTGTTTGCACTATTTTCTCCTCTTTCTCTTGGTCAGTGAAGGCATATCTCTCAATGGTTCAGGACTTGGACTAGGTCAACCGTTGTTGTGCCTGGTTGGGCCTTAGCATTTCCTTTCTCTAGTGTGCCCTCATGGAACATAGCCGCGGCCCGCTGAATAGCCTTGCTAGGGTTTGGTGTGTCATTTCCTTGGCCACACCTTTGAGGGGTTTCTCCTTGAGCCTAGGCTTCAGGTGCTTGGGATGGATGGAAGTTATCAAGGCTACTAGTTGTGGCACCTCCTCCTCAGATGAAGTGTCAGGGATACGTTCTGCAAGGGGCATGGTCACAGCCAAGGGCTGTGACTGCTGCGATCCCTGGTTGGGAGTAGTGGCGTTGAGTCCAGTGGATTGGGCACTCTTGGTGGATAGCAGTGTGGAGTCCCTAGGGCGATCGGATGTGGACGTGTCTTTTGTTGTCCTCTGAACACTCACCTGCCTGGATTGATCCTGAGTTGATCCAGTCACATTGGGTCGCACGAGAGTATCCTTGGGCTGAGAGCTACGGCCAGTCTCATGTTTCCCCTCTTGTGTATTTGGAAGCTTTAATGGAGACAAAGGTTGGGAGCGAGCCCCTGCCATTGACAACTGTCGTTGTGCCTCCGGGGTCCATTTGGGAAGAGAGGACGTAGGGGACCTAGGACTCTTAGGCAGACCTGGCACCAGTTGAATGATTTGCTTATGATTGTTGGGGGATTTTGTCATTAGCTTTGCCGAGCAATCAGACCTATCATGAGTGACGTTGTGCCTATGGTGCTCCTTGTCCCCTTGGGAAGTCAAAGGCTCCTTGGCCACTAGTGGACCTCGTGTACATTCGACGGATCCCTCTGATATCTGCTTGTTAGGCACGTTAGGCTGAGGATCTAATATTTGATGGGTCATGTTCGGTTTCTTGATTTCACTCATGAGGGGTGCTATCACTCCAATATTTTTGGTTCGAGGCTCGAGTTCTCCTTTAGAGATCCTCCCATGCCTCATTTCTTTTGACCTAATTTGGGCTCTTGACCGAGGTGGTTTAGCAGGGGGTTTGGCACCCAAATCCATCGGTTGCCTGCGTAATACCCTTGAGTACGAAGCAACGCCTTGGATATCCATCGTGGCATCGTGTGTGCTCTCCATGGATGCCTTTGTCTATAAGGCTTGGGCTTCTTTCGTGATCTTCTACGATATTTGTAAGTCCAAGCCCTATCCTTGGGCTTATCTCCTACCCTCTTTGCTTCCAGTATGGCCTCACTTACCGGTTCTCTCCATTCAACTTGCGTTTGCATCAACTCTTTCAACAATTCCCTCCTCTCATCACTAGGCTTGCTTGGTATGTCAGAATGCTCCTTGCCCTTCCCTCGAGGTTTGGCGAGGTCACCCTTGCTAAAAGTCGTGATTATCCTCACACCTGGTAGTGCTAGGTGTATCCTCTGCGCTATATAGTCGGCTTCACACTTCGTTGCCTTTTTTAAGGGCCTTCCTAGGAGGATTTCCTTTCCATGATTCTTGCTATTTGGAGGAACATAAAACAGGACTGGCAAGCTTTCTGTTTCAATAGTTACAAGGATTCTACACCACCCTAGAAGTGCTTGTGGGTTTTCCCCGTGAGGCTTAAGAGTTGCATCAGTCGGTTGGAGCTCTAGTTAACCTAGTAGGGTCCATGCTTCGTAAGTCAAGATATTGAAATCTGATCCTTCATCAATGAGAGCATCCACACTATGCTCTCTTTTTGCGGTGAGTTTGACCCTAAGATAAGCAGGTGGTACTATGTCTTCATCGTTCGGGTCTTGGTTTGCAACTTCAAGCCTTCTGATACATGCCCTTGAGTCCTTAGCCGCACAGTCAGACGTGGATTCTCCATGGAGATCTTGGGTTGTCTGTGCAGCGCTGCTCAGGGTACATCTATCATCAGGGCTATCATGTCTAATCATCTCCGCCTTGGCTGCTTGATGATGTCGCATTCTGCTTTGACTAGATGTAGTTTGAACACAATGTACATGTGTCCTTGTAGTGTGGCCTTTTTGCCCTTGATGGCTAGATTGGCCGTTAAGGTTCTAGGGTCTCTGGTTGCCTCTATTCGGGTGCGAGCTTCTCGTTGCTCCTTTTCAAGGGAGCCTCCATGCTCGTGTAGGGCCATTACTGCCCGAGGGTCTAAGTTGGAGGGCTTGTCACGGTGCGCGTTTTCTTTCCATCCTACTTGGGGAGGATGCAGAGGGGGTAGGGCCCCCTTTGCGAGGGTCCAGGAGGCGGTCCCCTCCCCGACCCGCAGGGTTGTTATGGTAAGCACATGCACAGCTTGGAGGATCGTTCTGCCAAATCTTGAACCACTTGCTTGAAGTTTCAGCCCAGTGGTGGATCTACGATGCGCCTTTCACGCTATGTAGCTTGTGGGGTCAATTTCGGGGTTCAGAGTTTTCCTAATTCGTCGCCTCGTTAGTCTTTGGGCCTAATCAAGCTTTTGCACTCAGCGGGTTACATCTAAGTCCCTGGTCTCGCAACTGCCTACTTCTAGCTACTAAGCGACTGCGCCCTACGATTTTGCCTATTCCGTGTGCCAGAAACAAGTTTTGAGTGTCCTAAGGGCTTCCGACAGTTCGCGCTGCTGAGTGTTGGCTAGTTCAGGTAAAGTTTCCTGGAAATTTGGTCAAACTGCATACTCGGCCCAACTAGTTCGAGTTGCAAGGTCCAAGTGCCCGATTCGACACGTCCAAGGGCCGAGTGGTAAGGGTCATGTGTGGCTGTCCGAGTGAAAAACTCGGCCGGTCCGAACCCAGTTGTCCGAGGGCCGAGTGGGCCAAGGCCGAGTCAGGTGGCCGAGTGGCTAGTCCGAGTGCTCGATTCAGATGACCCGAGCATGGGTGTCCGAGTGGTAGTGGTCGAGTGGGTCTAGTCAAGCGGTCCGAGGGCCAAGTCTGGGCCTCGGACCAGAGTCGTCATTACTCGAACACGCCGAGAGCCGCGTGTCTTTTCGCCGACTCTAACAAAATTCGTTGTGCCGGGCGCTGGAGGCCTTCCCCCTTATCGAGCAACTCCAGATTGGTCGTACTACTATAGGGGAAGGTGTAGAATTACCTGGGCTAGCCAAAGATCTCTTTGATGCCAAGATTGAAGCGAATTCCCTCACCAAGCTTCCCTCTTCTCTCCTACTCTCCTGAAACCCTGCAATGCACAATGTGGCCTTTCTTGCCACTTTTGGCCCTTATATCCCTTTCCGGGTATGGTATTGGTACCGCAATAACTGACTTGCCAACCTTAGGCATCACAAGCCAGTTTTTTACCACTTTTGCACGATTCTTGCCCTGTTTTTGCCATGTTTTGCAACAGTAACCCTAATGCTTATTTTCTTTGTTTTTCTTTGTTTTCTCCTACTCTAATGCATCCAAATCACAAAGTAAATACCTACACTACTCCATCTCACAACATAACTCTCAAAAAACAAAACATCTACTTTCCAAGGAGATCGAATACCATCTTCAACCCCCTCACTTCCTACCTATCTCAAGCACCGGTTCGGGGGAAAACCCTTACTTTGATGCTCGATTCGAAGCATGCAAGCACTCAAGGCTTGAATCCGTTTGTCCCGGCAATGGAACCAAAATGTGGGAGCTTTCACTCAACCGCCAAGACCCACGGACCGCTTACTGCTTCAAGCGTTCCAAGCTGAGCACTGATGGCTACCTCTCACATAGCCGACGCGCCATCCATATCTACGGGTGTAGTGAGCTTACCTCCATGCCATTCGAGTTACCTTCTCTCCCGCACACTCCGATAGCTCCACGATCCAAGTGCAAGTTTCAAGCAAGCTCCATCCTCAAGCTCCACACTCCAAGCTCCATCACCGCGAGCAAGAGAAGAGAAGAGAAGAGAAGAGAAGAAGAGAGGAGAAGATGGAGAGCTTCTCCACCCCATGGTCCCTCACCCTCACACACTCACTCCCTCACACTCTCACACTCCCTCTCTCAAGCACAAGCTCAAGTAAGCAAGAACAAGAAGAGGAAGACGAAGAAGAGAGCCGCTTTTTGCCACACACAAGAATCAGCTTCTCATTCACTTTTCAACTTTATATACAAAACCCTAAATCCCTTTTTGGGCAGTCATCCCCTTTTTCCCTTTTTTACATGGCCGGCCATAGCCTAGGCCCTTTTTCTCATTGTCCTTCTATCTTCCTAGCTTCCTTTCCCCTACCCGTCTACATTTACAAATTGCACGGGTGAAAGCCCGGCACTCCTTGAATTAAACCATGATGCGCTTGTGCTCTTTTACAAGAGTTTTGACTTGCGTTTTTCCTTGTGCGCCTTTGTTTTCCGTTTCTCGTTGCCTTGGCCTTTGTCTTTGTCTTCAGTTTTAGCTTTCCGGATTTTCCACCGCCTGGCCTTTTTTACAAGATTTTGGGGTGCGCCTTTGTATTTTAAAATGCACCTTTCCCCTTTTTGCAGCTGCCTTGGACTTTTAAGGTTGCCCTCACACTTTTGGCCTTTTCTCCTTTTCTTTCTTCAGTCAAGCTACCTTTTTCTGCCTTTGCCCTACATCTTTTTTATTTCCTTTTGTTTTCTTCGTGTTGGGGTTAACACCTTTCATGAATTGTAATATCTCCTGATGGTAGCATAGGTAAATCCATTTGCTTTAGTTAGCTTAGGTCATATCAACCTAAGGAGTATACATGCAAGGTTAAAAAGGACCAATCAAAACCCCAAAAGAAGGATAGGGTGCCCAATCTTTGGTGGAAAAACTAGCCCTAACCCTAATGAATAAATACCAAAAAGTGAATGGAAGGGCTCATTCTTATGTGTGCCATTTTGTGAGTTCAAGCTCTCCTCATTCTTTGCTTCTTACTTCCCATTGTTATTCACACGCACACACACACACATAGGGAAAGTGTATGTGTAAGGAACTGTGAGAGACTAGAGAGCGAAACACTTCATCATATTCATACTTTTCTTCTTCTTGTTCTTCCTCTTGCAATGATGTTGTACTCACTTGGAGGGAGGCTCAAAGGCCTTGGACAAATAGTTAATTTGATTTGATTCTAGTTGGCACAATACTCATAGTTGTCGTTAGACTGATTGCTATCCCCTCAAGGGGCATTATCCTCATGATTGGTCTTCAACCTCGAGTCAGTGGTCATCAATCAAACGAGGAGGGCATTGACCTCAAGTAGCCACATCAACTTGAGTTGGGTCACTTGGGTGGTTGCTAATCTTTGACTATCTACTCAAGTGCCAATGTGGCACTCAAGAGCTTCACTTCTTCCTAAAGTACATGCCCTCAAGTGCTCTCCCGAGGACATCCCTCGATCCATCAATCTAGCAAACCTTTGCACTCACTCGTCTTTGCCACAAATACATGCACTAGTTCAATAATTGAGAAACCTTGATCCCTAATGATAGCTAGCCGTGAGGTCCTAAACATATCTTAAGAGAAGCAAAGCTCACACATGCACCATACACCCATACCTCTTCTAATCAAGAGAGTGATCCAACTTGTAGAATAAGAAAGATAGAGACACAAAAATCAACCATGGAGAAGAAATATACTTTTGCAAAATCTCTCAAGGGACATGCATAAGGCTTTGGGTAATTTCTTTGCTATGACAAAATAGACTTGAGGTAGCTACTAGTGGAATTGGATTTAGGATGCCAATACTAAACATTGGTAGATTAGAGTAGGGACACACTCGGTACACTTATGAATTTGAAAAATGTCAAGTAAGTAGGAGAGAAATGTAGCTTGAGATGAATTATGTAAGAAGGCTACTACTAAACAGAGGTGTATGACTTTGCAATAATCTTGTACAAAGAAAATTGCTCAACAACTCAAGAAATCTAAAGGTTGGAATGCCTGTGGCTAACATACTACTTGAGAGCATGAGTTTGAGTGTCAAAGTATAATCTTAAACCTGATTTATGTGTTGCATCATGCCTATAGGCCGTTGTTTTAAAATAAAGGAAAAGACAGCATGAGCGTAAGGCTCGGTGTCTCTCCGTGTTTCAATACATAAACGTTAGTATGGAAATCATGGAAAGATTGGTTTCGCATGATGCACAATGCTGATTTTCTATTGTTTGTGCACTAAACCATTCACATTATGCACTATGCATGGTTCATGGTATCAAAGAAAAAGCTCTTGGACTGCATAGCAATTGTTTTCTTAGGACTTTGACCCACGATTGAGAGTGTGAGGTTATCCCTTGCCGTAGGATAGAGGGTCAGTTTCCTAAGGGACTGTTAAGTGAGGACACATGGTATATCTCCTGGAAATACGAGAAATATAAAAGAGAGGAGTTTGTGTTCATTTGTGTTAAATGTTGAGCAGCGCATCAAAGGGCCAATCCCTATGATGTAGGACAGCTGCAGTGGGGTCGCAGTGTTTCTACTGAGAGGTTGCCTCCATATGTGTGGGATCGTGGCATTGCCAATGTATATGGGTTCTCCCTCTGAGGAGCTTAAGGGAACCGTTGGACTATAAACTATAAACGCATGAATTAAGCTTTAGGGCGGTTTGTCCTTTAGCATTAGATTGACGCTCCTGGTTCGCGAGGCCGTGAGGGTGTTTGTGTGTCATGAGCATGAGGTCCGGCTAGTGCCATAGCCAATGCCGGCCTATTTTAAGTCCCATCAGTGGTGCGTCTACTGGGAGCTACCAATAAGTGGTGGTTCTCAAATCTAGGGTTTCTAGGGACCAAAAGAAAGTTGGATTATGTCCTCTGACAAGGACCATCAAGCTGAAATACAAAAAGCAGAACGTGCTAAGAGGGCTAGGCGGCTGTTAGAGATCGTAAGTCGTTATTCCCCTCAAAGGAGTAGCCCAATACGCATAAGAGGCAGTGGTCTTAGTAACCCAACAGCTCCACATATTCTGTTAGGTGCAGGAGGAAGCGCAAGTTCTTCCTCTCTCCCACCAAGTCTACCCACTTCAAGTGGGGGTGTGATTTCGACAGTTCAAACTCCCATTGCTAATCCGATTGTCACCATGGCACAACCCATTGCAATTCCTACAGGGATACCGGATTTGCCAGCTTTAGGAGTTCCCTTGCCCATTTTTAATGGGTTAGCTGAAGAGGATGCGAAATTTCACATTTGTGAATTCCAAAGATTGATATTCAGTTATCGCATCCAAGATGAGGGACATCTCATGATGTTCTTTAATATGACGTTAAAAGGAAGGGCTACGGTATGGTATCACAGCATAGAGCCTGAAACCATAACCACAATTGATCTATTTTATGCAGTTTTCTGAGGAGAATATGCCCCTAAAAGAGGTGGCCAATATTGGTTGCGTGTGTTGAATGTAACACGCCAAGACCCCCATGAGAATGTGAAAGCCTATGCCAAGAAGCTTAAGGAAGTGTTTCGTAAGTTACAAACTTGCATTCCTATTCCATCGGCTACCCAATTGCAATAATTCTTGCATGGATTGGATTTTAATATTCAAGTACAATTGAGCAGTGTGTCTTTGGCTGATATAGACACCGCTATTACGCGGGAAGAGGGAGTAGAAGCACGATCACAAACGGCCTACTCCTCTGGAATAAATGTTAATGCGGGTTTAGTACCTGGAGGCAATCTACCATTGACTAATGGAAGTCAAGGGGTGCCTATGACTAACCCTAATGGGAGAGGAAGCATGGTTCAGAATGTACCTTTGCTGCCAGCTCCTCCCAATGTGACTATGCCTATGGCAAGTCAGTTGGCTCCACCAAATGTTGGAGGCCAAGTTTCGAATTCTAATGTTGTTCCTGTGAGTCAACAACCAATGCCCAATCAAATTGTTAGGCCAATGGAACGACAGGTAGATGATCAAGGCTATGAGTCGAGTGCATCTAATGTCCTTGGGGAAGTTAAGGATATGATGAAGCATTATACCGACATGATTTTCGAACAATATCGGCAAATAGCTGTTGACATAAATTTCTTGAAGAAGCAGCAGAATCTGATAGGGAGTCGATGCCCTGAAGAGGGTGGACCCTCAAGATTCAATTGTAAGTGGTGTGCTGGACAACATTTCCCTAGAAACTGTCCAAATGTTAAATGTGATATTTGTGTGAAGTCGGGCCATTTAGCTGCTACTTGTTGGAGTAAGATTAGTTCCCTCCAACAAGGGAGTAAACAGCCAGGTCCCATGAATCATAGAGTGCAAGGAAATAACCCGCAACAAAATGATGTACCAAGACAAATATTACAAAGGGGAAAGACCACTATAGAAGAGTTGCCACAAGGCAATGGAGTCAGCCTTATTGAGGCTATACGAGTCAATGACGCTAAAACCTCTAACTTAAGAGCCGTGACAAGAGGCCAAAAGGCTAAAGAGGTTGACAAAGATAAGGAAAAACCGGTTGAGGAAAACCCTAAGCAAGGGGATAAGGGGACGCAAGTCCAGAGTCCTAGCATGGAAGGTGGACCTCTAAGGCCGGTTGACAAAAAAGTTGATCCTAAGTCAGATGAGGAAGTGCCAAGAAAGAAGGCAAGAGCTAAGAAAGAAGCACCAAAACCGGTTCCAAGACCAAAAGAGAGGATGGTTTGGCGAGAAAAGAGAGCTTTGGCTACCTATCATGATTTTGATTTAGCAAGTTCTCTTTGCGAAGTCAAACCAAACGTAAACCTTCTACAGTTGATCAAATTATCTCCAGGAGTATGCAAGGAATTTAAGAAGATCCTGCATATTGGGTATATTGTAGAACCTTTGGGCATAGCACGAGTAGGGGAAGATTGGTTTGACCATGCTAAAAAGAATTACCCTAAGGTTCTAGCTTATGTGAATGGAATATTGGTGGAGCATGCTATTGTAGACACCGGATCCTCCATCAATATCATGAGTTCAGAATTGATGGAGAGGTTGGGTCTAGGCATCCAAAAAGACAGCTCCACCCTTCTTAGAATGGCTGATGATAGTCTGAGACAACCAGAAAGTTGCGTTACTAAGGTCCATGTTATAGTTGCAAGTGTAGAATGCTTCTTGGACTTTAGGGTGATCACATTTGTAGGACATCCTAGCTATCGAGTCTTGCTAGGTAGGCCTTGGATCTTACGAACAGACTGTCAAGTCGATATACCCGCCGGTCAAGTGGTTCTAGATAGAGGTGCTAATCGAGTAGTAGTCGATGCTTACCCTGAGTCTCCTCAGAGTGAGAGAGCTCCTTTATCCTCTACTGAATTAGAAACAGCAGACGATCCATCTGGTAGTGAGACATCATCCAGTGATGAATCTAAAGAGGGGTCCACTACAGAGGATATTTATCAGATAACTCTAAATGAGCCGATAGAGCCGCAAGATAGGATAAGAGACGTGGATGTGATTGAGTTAGACCTTGGCACGATGAATGATTCGCGGCCAATTAAATTAGGTTCCATGCTCAATTCAACAGAAAGGGAGGACTATGTGTCCTTGATTCAAGAATTCTGCGATATCTTTGCTTGGAGTTATGATGAGCTGAGAGGCATTCCTCCCAGCCTGGCTATTCATACTATTCCTGTAAAAGAAGGCAGTCGTCCTGTGCGTCAGAAGGTAAGGCGTATGCCTTTTGAATTGAGGGACGGGCTGTTTGAGGAGTTACAGAAGTTAAGGAAAGCTGGTTTAATCTTCCCTGTTCAACACGCAGAATGGTGTTCACCAGTTGTCATCAGGAAGAAGAAAAACAACCAGATCCGACATGTGTGGATTTTAGAGAGCTGAATAAGCAAACAGTTAAGGATTACTACCCGTTGCCATTTATTGACCAGATTTTGGATCAATTAGCGGGTAGGAAAATATATTCGTTCATGGATTGCTTTGTAGGATATAATTAGATGGCAATTACAGAAGAGGACAAGTTGAAAATGACTTTTATTACTGTCTTTGGTACTTTTGCATACCATGTGATGGCCTTTGGTTTGTGCAATGCACCTAGATCATGGCAATGAATAGCAGACAAGACCTTTGGTGACATCTTCCCAGATGAGTTGAAATTGTTTATCGATGACTTGGGGGCAGCCACTATAAGGAAAATGATGTTGATTATTTTAAGAAAGTGCCTTGAGCACTGCAGACAATCTTGTATCGCTCTTAACCCACGGAAGTGTGTCTTTGGAGTGCCTTATGGGCTATTGCTAGGCCATGTGGTCAGTTCAATAGGAATCGCAACAACTGATCCTGAAAAGATCAAGGTTATAGTCGCTATGAGTCCACCACGCACTCCAAAAGAGGTTCATAGCTTTTTGTCATTGATAGGGTACTATTGGAGGTTTATAAATGCCTTGGCAGAAAGAACATTGCCATTAACAAACTTATTATCCTTTAGCTGTCTATTTGAATGGAGCGACCCTTGTAAGGTAGCTTTCGAGGATGTGAAACAGGAGCTAGTAAAAGCACCCGTTTTAAAAGCACCTAAAAGAGGCGAGGTGTTCTATATATTTTCAGCAGCCACCATGCATAGTATCAGCTGTGCTATTTAGCCCAAATTTGGGAGTACAAGTGGTATCATCCGATAGCTTTTGCTAGTCTGAAATTGGGCATTTCAAAGATCAATTATACCTACATGGAGAAGCTGTGTCTTGCGATGGTCTTTGGGACTAAGAAATTCAGGCACTACATCCTATATGAAAAGGTAGTGTTCTATACGAAGGCGGAAGGGCTTAGATTGCTTATGAACAAGCTACAACCGCCTGATCGTTTGGCAAAGTGGTTAATCACTTTGCAGGAGTTCGATTATGAGATTAAGAGTAAGCCACTGACCCTGTTCTGCTAGCCTGCTAGGCAGCCGTTCTAGGAGTTCTTGTTAATTGTGAGGCAATTAGAGAAGCCTGCCAGAAGAAAAATAATGATGATGATAAAAACCCTAAATACCTTAAAGACAATAAATATATAGAAAGGTGTGTAAAAAGGGGTTCTAACCCCTATAAAAATAGAAAAGAAAAGAAAGGAAAATTTATAAGCAGTTGATCATCGCCTTGCAAAGGCCTGGCAGGTTCCTGGGAACGAGTCTCACCCGGGGCCGATGCCTTGTCTTCCTAGGGGTAGCTTCTTGCTAGAAAAGAAGAAAGTAAGGAAGGTTGGAGCAAAAATAAAAGTGAGTGCCAGAAAAGGATTAAGTGTCGCCTTGCGAGGGCTTGGTAGGTTCTTGGGTGCCGAGACAAGACCTGAGGCCGATGCTCTATTCTCCTTGGGTCACTACGCTCAGCTCCCTCCTTTTTACACGCCCGAGTATGGGGAAACATAAAAACCCTAAAAGAAGAAATGTGCTGAAAGAAAATACTTCTTGATCAGGCTATAGGAGTCCTCGTCTAGTAGGAGCTCCTAGTTGTGTTATCCTTAGTTAGGTAGGTAGTTCAGACCACCACTTAGGGCGACCTCTTTGATAGTTCTTTTTAGTTTGGCCGTGTTGGAGCAGTTGGTTAGTGACTAGCTTTGGACCTTCTATCAGATTATGCTAGGCCTACTCCTTGTGGATGTCATGCCTTGGTTTTGTCAAGGGGTAGGGTGAGCATTGTGCTGTGTTTAGTATGTATCTATTTTGTATCAGTTTGATGCTTTCTTTGGTTGTTTTGTGCAGATTTGTTGTGGGATTCGACGGGCTGAGTCGCCCTATCCTGTGGTCGCCAATGAGAGCGGAGTTTTGAGCTCGGGATGTGCCTAAAATTTTCCAAAAAATCTGAAATTTAGGAGAAAAATATTCAACATCGAAGGTGGCGGCTCCAGCTAGGACGATTTTAAGCACCAAGTGAAATACGACTTTTAAAAGGCGCCCGAGCGACACTTGTTGATTTTTGATAATTTTTTAGATTTCCGTGCGGGTTATCAGGAGTTTCCAGCCAATGTGGGATGTCAAGCCGGACGCACAAAAATTTACAGCACTCGATTTGGAGCCCGGACGGGGAAATGGCCACAAGAAGGGCAAGATACGAAAAGGTGGACAAAAAACTTGGACAAAATTGAGTGTGCCTTTTGGAGGCTTGGGCCCCCTCAAAAATTTTATGCCATAAGATGAAAAAAACGTGAGCATTAAGAAGGCGACGTGTGCAGACATGGCGGCCGAAAATTGCGCCAAGAATCCTCATGGGGGAGATGACAGCCTGCAAACAACCTATACAACTAATCATGGCCCCGATCTTCTCCTTCCCTGCTGATCATTTCACCGTGCTCCGCCCGTCCAATGATGGCCTAAATGAGAAGAGCCAATTCTAGTCTTTCTCTCTCCTCCCTCTCTCTCCCCTAAGGGGTTGTTCTTGTGTGCAAGAGGAAAATGAAGAATGGTAAAGGAAAGCTTGTCCGGTTGAGACCGGATTGCTTCCGGATCAATGTAGACATAAAGATTGCTGATCTTGAAGATGTTGGACATTGAATGAGGTCTGACCCGCAGTCTCGTAGCAAAACTGAGATCCCGAGACACAAAGCCTAAGCGGTAATTCAATTTTTATGAAGAAAACATGAGTTTTTATGCTACTTGGTTGATGAAATGTTGTTCCCATGGACTGAATATGCATCATGATGTTGTTTGCCATGAGTTTTATCAGTCTATGCTCTGAAAATCAAAAAATCATAAGTGATATGGCTGAAATTAATGGTATAAAACCCGTAACATACGAGTTTAAGGGGTAAAATGGGAGTTTTTTGCAAGATAAAGGGGAAGTATGAGATATAACATCAACAAAACCTGAAATTTTGCTGTCAAAAAAACCTAATGGCCACAGCCCACAATCAATTTTAATTTCTAGTTATTTTTACTGAAGAAAATAGAGAAAAAATACCAAAAAATGGTGAAAAATGGGTTTTAAATGGGAGAAAATTAGGAAACGATAAAATGAAAATTCCAAAAAATTACATAAGTGTTTGTGCAATGTATAATGAAGGTAGAGCACGAGGTTGGCCTCGGTTTACCCTCGTTTCTATGTTTTTGTCCGTGTTTATCGCTTTCTCTATAAAGAAATACACATAAAATCACTCTTTCACCTATCAACGAATGCAAAACATTAAACGGTAGGGTGAGAGGGGAGTTTGAGTGTCAAAGTATAATCTTAAACCTGATTTATGTGTTGCATCATGCCTATAGGCCGTTGTTTTAAAATAAAGGAAAAGGCAGCATGAGCGTAAGGCTCGGTGTCTCTCCTCATTTCAATACATAAACGTTAGCATGGAAATCATGGAAAGATTGGTTTCGCACGATGCACAATGCTGATTTTCTGTTGTTTGTGCACTAAACCATTCACATTATGCACTATGCATGGTTCATGGTATCAAAGGAAAAGCTCCTGGAATGCATAGCAATTGTTTTCTTAGGACTTTGACCCATGATTGAGAGTGTGAGGTTATCCCTTCCGTAGGATAGAGGGTTGGTTTCCTAAGGGACTGTTATGTGAGGACACATGGTATATCTCCTGGAAATACGAAAAATATAAAAAATAGGAGTTTGTGTTCATTTGTGTTAAATGTTGAGCAGTGCATCAAAGGGCCAATCCCTGCAATGTAGGAGAGCTGCAGTGGGGCCGCGGTGTTTCTATCGAGAGGTTGCCTCCATATTTGTGGGATCGTGGCATTGCCAATGTGTATGGGTTCTCCCTTTGAGGAGCTTAAGGGAACCGTTGAACTATAAACTATAAACGCATGAATTAAGCTTTAGGGCTGTTTGTCCTTTAGCATTAGATTGACGCTCCTGGTCCGTGAGGCCGTGAGGGTGTTTGTGTATCATGATCATGAGGTCCGGCTAGTGCCATAGCCAGTGCCGGTCCATTTTAGGTCCCATCACTACTTGCAAAAATGGATGTCATACTTGGAACCAAAAGAGCAAGTGAAGATCCCCTAAATAGCCAAACAACTAGATAAATATAGACAAGGGCATGACTCATATAGCTTTATAGAGCAAGTTGAGAAAGTTTGTGATGTGAATAATCTCATCATTGACTCAAAGAAGGCACAAGATTTTGGATTGTT
The DNA here is from genome assembly GCF_053477565.2 of Lygodium microphyllum. Taxonomy (NCBI): domain Eukaryota; kingdom Viridiplantae; phylum Streptophyta; class Polypodiopsida; order Schizaeales; family Lygodiaceae; genus Lygodium; species Lygodium microphyllum. The sequence goes on along the minus strand of NC_141149.1, from coordinate 65,930,711 downwards.
TTAGGTGAAAAGGGGTGCACATGGTTCAGAGGATTAGATGTTCATGAGAAATCTCAATTTTTCACTCTAAAAGACCTCTTCATAATATGCTTCATAGAAGTTAGAGATGGGGATAATCTCATCATATGGCTTATGAATCTTGAGCAATAAGAGGAGGAGAACATGAGAGACTATGTCTCAAAGGTTTAAAACCCATACAAGAGACTATGGTTTGAATCCTATACAAGAGGATTTCTATTGGAGAGATCTCAAATGCCAAATTTATCATCTTGAAGGCTTGTGTCAAGGATATCTACAACAAAAGAATTCACAAGGTGATGGCTAGCAACTTGATGCTAGACAGATCCAAGATCAATGGTGTCCTAGATGAAGCTATACAAATTGATGATCTAAATATGAAGAGAAGTAGAGATAAGAAAGGAGTGATAAGTCAAGATTCCATGTCAATGAGGAATAACTGGAAGCTCAACACAATGTCTTTAACCATCCATGGCAACCATGACCCTACCGCCAAGATGTACAATATGTGCATTGTGGAGGTAACCACTTGCCTTATGAATATCCTAGACCTTGCCAAATGTGCATAAATCACAAATGCTTTGGGTATGCACCTACTTAATGCCAAGCTCCAAAAAGGCTCTTTTGCCTTGGTTTTTATGTAAGTCAATTTTATCAACAACAAAATCGGTCCCATGCTACTTATGGCCAAAGTTAATGTTTATTGAAACACCACTTGATCAAAAAGGCGGTTACTCAAAGGGCTAAAATTAACTCTTTTAGAATACCAAGACCTTTGGGACCTATTATTACTCTCCCTTTCAGTGATGCTATAGTGTATTATATAGAAGAACCAACCAAAGAGAAGGAATACACTAGTCATTCAGTATGTCACATTTCATGAAGAGAGAAGTGTAGTTCTTATGGACTATTGCCTAATTCCTACAATGATATCAAGATAGGGTCAAGTAAGAGAAACAATCCAATTGGGAGAAACCATGAAGTGCTAGAACTATCAATAACTTGGACACATGTCCACAAAATACCCAGATAAGCTAGAACATCCCAAGCATACTCATAAGTCGATGGTGTCCAAAGTGTGGCCATCACTCACATATATTCTGATTGTCCAAAATCAAAAGTGAGTATTACTAAGGCATGTTGTGCGTAAAGGCATCTGTGCCTAGCCATCCGTGTATTACTACACTCACAGTACCTGCACATGTAGAATACAAGTGATGGTCGACCATCATTATCACTTTGTTCTTTATTCTTTCAGTGACATTTGAGTAAAGGGAAGGTCAATCACACATTGTGACTATTGGAGTTCACACAAACACACACACACACTCTCTCTCTCTCTCTCTCTCTCTCTCTCTCTCTCTCTCTCTCTCTCTCTCTCTCTCTCTCTCTCTCTCTCTCTCTCTCTCTCTCTCTCTCTCTCTCTCTCTCTCTCTCTCTCTCTCTCTCTCTCTCTCTCTCTCTCTCTCTCTCTCTCTCTCTCTCTCTCTCTCTCTCTCTCTCTCTTCTCTCGTTGAAATCCAAAAAATGTGTGACTCTACTTGACTAACAATTGTCTCATGCACTACCTCTCCTTCCATTATAAGTGCTCTGTTAATGCAATTTTGGCTTGCCTTGCTTATCTTCTCCTTCCATCTTACAATGCGGCCATCACCTCTGCTCATTGGGCGAACATTGCATGGAGTTTTCTGAATAGTGGAAACACTGTGTTTTACACCCTCCAAAATAAAACCCACATTGATGAGTTTGGTTGTCTCTTCCGCAGACAAACATGTGCCTCTAGCAACCAGAAGTGGAGCTGGCCCACAAGACTTTTGAATCTGCTCATCCACTCTAGCTGAATGAATTACACTCGATGGACAAAAGTAGAACATCTGCCAACTCTCCTTATCCTTATATTTTTTACGTCCTTTGAAGCAAGGTGCAGGAATACCCTTCAATAGCCCTTCCTTCTTGTCAAGAAAAAAAGCTCCACAGCGTTTGGCTCTCCCTTCCAAAATACCCCAGCATGTATATTGACATTTGGGTGGTGTTCTCCGGATAGCCCATTATTTCACATCAACCTCACTCTCTTTTGGGGTCCCATGAATGCATGAAGCACCCCCTTTTGGTCTTGAAACATGAATAGTAACATTCTCATATTATGGCCGATGACTATTTGTATCAAGTATAATTTTTGCATCCATATTTCCTCTCTTGCGCATCACACTTTTCAGGACTATCCTCTGAACATCTGGAGCAACAATATCTTGTTCCTCCAACAATGTTGATGCAAGGTCCACAAGATTTTTTTTTGCTCAAACCCCTTCATCTCTGGACATAAATCTTTTCTTAATTTGATTTAAACTCATCCCAGACCCCTCATGTCTTCCTGTCAAGTAGGCCTTATAATGGGCACTTTGCAAGACAGACATGGCAAGGTCTGCAAAACTAAAGCAAAGAACAAGCTAACTTGTTGAGCGTATCCCAAAGCTTCTCACATGGATGCATTCTTAGACTCTGAGAGATTAACTGTAGGCACAAATGGACCTCCACTCTCTTGTGTCAATACCCATTTTGCCCCACTAAAATCCCCGCACCTCCCACCGAGATAACCATGTCTCTGATGAATGTAGCTCTATCTCATGCCCATGTCCCAAACTCCAAAATGTAACAAGTTTGTCCTTTGCTGATGCGGCTGACACTTCACTTGGTGCATCTCTCCACCGTCGACACAAATCCTTATGCTCTTCTTAAAATTGTGGTTTGATAAAAACTCATGTATGTTCCAGCATACTCTTTTCCCAGTTAAAAGAACATGAGCATTCCTTGAACATCATCACATTCCTTCTACCTTTATTGAAAATAGTACGCACTGCAAGACAATTTTCTTGTGCATCATCAGCCATGAAACCTACAAACTCTGCACTCTCAAATCCACATTGCTACAACCTTTCATTCATCAAAGTCCAAAATAAAACCTGTGCATTTGTATTATCCACCTTGAACTCACCTACTGCAATTGTAAGCAATTCTCTGACAAAAGCGTGATAAACATGTGCACTCATTGTGGTCCAACCACTTGTCATGTGCACATGATCAAAGTGGACAAATTGTTTCTCTAATGGTCCACCTGACCTCATTTGATTAACCAAGTCGATCCCACTTCTAGGACCCACAGAGGACATCTTAAATACATGAGGCTCCACATTGCTTGCCAGCTGGTTCGGAAATAAGAGGCTATGAAAGAAAGGGTATCGCCTATTTGTTTTCTCCTTAAGATCCACGCCCAAGAACCGATCCCTTCACATGTTGACGAGCAATATCCATGGATCTCTGAATCCTAATCAAATACCAAAAGTCAACCATTGCAACATGTGAGTTTCAAAAAAATGTAAAAAAAATTAGACCTAACCTTTTTCTTTGTACAAGAGGTGTAACTCTTTCCAAAAGCTACTCGACCCCCAAATCTCCCATATCATGAGTGATATCAGTGTCATCAAAGAGCATGTCCATAATTATATCTTAAGCTACACCTGTCTCAACCTTTTTACACTTTGCATAAAGGTCATGGGAAGCTCTATCTTGCACCAAAGTATGCACAAAAGTCTCATTTGTTTTGGACACCCCAACTGCCATTGGATGCATGTGACTACCTTGATGTATGACACATCTTGTTGTAGTAGTTCTATCTGAAGGGTAGCAATAATAAATAGAAGACTCACACACAGCCAAGCATTCTGGTAAAGTAGAGCAATGCCGACAAACTAAAGTGCTGGTTTCAGAACTTAAAAACCCAATTCTAGGCACCTTTTTAAGTTTTCCCTTCCGTTGAGATTGATTGCTTCCCTTCGTCACTCATAATATGGGCACTCCACATTACAACATCTTAGATGCCCCCCACAAGAACTACGCCTAACAACACCATCAAAACATTCCTTTGTACATGTGTTATACTCCACCCACACATGACCATCATATCTTTGCTCCATCCCAACCATTGGCTTACCTTGTGGTGCAATAGGGAGCTCAAAAAAAATATCCTCATCATACTGTGATGGAAGTTCATCAATTTTCCTAACTTCAAATGAATTCATTAAAGCATTAAGAAGAGTGTCGTTAACAGACAATCGTCTAATTAGAGACAAGATACTGAGACCTTTATTTTCTATGGGTATCCCTAAACTAGATGGACAGGATTCAAGGATTGATGGAGTTCCCAAACAGGAAAAAGAGGGATTTTTTACTGATGAGAATATATGCCCACCATCATCTCTACCATGCACAACATCCTTGGAATGTAGAGATAAAGTAGACACAATGCATTCCCTTGGCATTGTTGCAGTAAGTTTAAATGCATAAACACCATCAACTAGCTTTATCCTAGGCACTACATTGCTTTGATTCTCCATTGATAAGTTATTATTGCCTAAGGAGAAGTACTCTTGAAGCTCTCTCTCTCTGTCAAAATAACATCTTTTAAATCAAAACGGATGGATAAAATTTTCAAAAAGCCAAAGCAAAGAATATTAATGACGTACACCATTCTTCTCATGAGATAGCTATTGACAAATGTCTAAAAATATATCAAGTAGGCCAAAATCATTCTCCCTTTTCTAGATACGAGTACTGATATTTTCTAGATATAATTGCATTTAAAATCAAATATTTGCACTACTAGTTTATGCATTTAATGACTATATTTAGCACTAATATACCAATCTCTATCCATAGCTCTCACTCTAACTCTATATATATCCTTTTCAAATAGTTGATTAATGAGCACGATGCATTTATTGAATATATTCACCACTAAATAAAAGCATTCTTTCAAATGAGATGTTTGTTGTACACAATTGCCCTTAGGCCCTACTCTCTCTCTCTCTCTCTCTCTCTCTCTCTCTCTCTCTCTCTCTCTCTCTCTCTCTCTCTCTCTCTCTCTCTCTCTCTCTCTCTCTCTCTCTCTCTCTCTCTCTCTCTCTCTCTCTCTCTCTCTCTCTCTCTCTCTCTCTCTCTATGCACACCTCGTGTTTCCATGTGTCTCTAGGTGATCATGCACACGCACTCGGCATGATCCACCTGACAAGATGCGCTCGAGGAGATCACTATTTGTGATGGCGCTCAATCATAGGGTGGTCACGAAGGGATGGCCGCATGTAGGATACTCGCAGAGAAGATGGTGAGGTGATCAAGTACTCTGAATGACTAAGCCTAAGCACCATGAAGTGATCAAAAGCGAGCCTAAGCACTAGGTGTGAACCTACCTTTAAGCACTTATCACCAAGCTGCCCTTAATCGAATAATTTTCATTTGAATACTTTTCGTTTGAACATAGGTTGAACAAGCAAGTCTTTTTCAAAGCAATGAACCTAGGGTTGGGGAAGTAAATAGGGGAGTTTATGTTCTTCGTTAACCTGTCTTTGTTAACGTAATGTGTGTAAGGAAGGAGCGAAAGCAGAGGAACTTCTTGCCACCAAGGGCAAGAAAGCCCATACACTAGCATATGGGGTTTCTTGCCCTTGGTGGCAAGAAGCCCTTGGCGAACATCACAACATCCCTTTTGAGCTCGTATTGCACCATTTTTGCTTGTTGCAATCGACAAGAGGGGTACGCACAAGTTGCTGGAGTGACGGGTGGCCTCTACCCTTCTTTGATGTGTGATTGGTTGGGGCTGTGAACCCATTTTCCTTATTAGCATTGGCTTTAAATTTGTGTGTTGTACTCCCTTGTGTTTCCTTTCCTTCGCCCTTATGAGGGGGACTTTGTAGGCCCGTGCTTGCCAGTCAATGTTGTTTTCTTCCTTCTTCTTTCCCTTCTCAACCATAATGCCCGGCTGCTTGGGTGCCCCACTTGTGACTTCTTACATGTCAATCTTAGGTTGTGCCCTTCCTATTGAGTTGAAGAGACTCCTATCTGGTCAAGAGTGCCATAATCTCTATCCTTTTGAGGACAAGCTTTGACAAAATGACTCTATGCTTTGCATATGTAGCAGGCGTCAGGGAAAGAAGCAAACCAAACCTCAGCTATGACAAAATGACTCTATGATTTGCATATGTAGCAGGCATTATAGGGAAAGAAGCAAACTGAACCTCAGTAGTGATCTCGATCCCATTAGCATCAAAGAGTTCAAGAACTTCACACTTCACACAGCACTCCCCTTAGCTCCTTCCCACCAAGGGCAAGAAAGCCCATACGCTGGGTCATGGGCTTTCTTGCCCTTTGTGGTAAGGGGCTAAGGTCATGGTTTGTGGCCTTAGCCCCTTGCTACCAAGGGCAACAAAGCCCATATGCTAGCATATGGGCTAAGGTCATTGTTTGTGGCCTTAGCCCCTTGCTACCAAGGGCAAGAAAGCCCATATGCTAGCATATGGGCTTTCTTTCCCTTGGTGGCAAGGGGCTAAGGTCTCATTGTCTGTGGCCTTAGCCCCTTGCCACCAAGGGCAAGAAAGCCCATACGTTGGCATATGGGCCAGCGTATGGGCTTTCTTGCCCTTGGTGCTAGTGTGTGTGTAAGAGGCCAAGCATGTGCGTGTGTATGGTGACGAGAGAGAGAGAGAGAGAGAGAGAGAGAGAGAGAGAGAGAGAGAGAGAGAGAGAGAGAGAGAGAGAGAGAGAGAGAGAGAGAGTGTGTGTGTGTGTGTGTGTGTGTGTGTGTGTGTGTGTGTGTGTGTGTGTGTATGTGCGCAGTAAGAGAAGATTGGTGTGAGGCTCAAGGTGTGTGTAAGAGAGTGTGGGTATGTGAGTTAGAGTGAGTTAGCATGAGTGTAGAGGGCCATGATCTTAATTTTCTGACACCAATATAATCTTCTGTGAAATGTTATGGAATAATCATGCCTCCATGAAAGAGACAACAAGAAAAAAGACATAGGGAGTTCGGGTCTCTTACAGTAAGATTTTACATTCAATTGTTGCAACTTTGATTTCTTAATATTTCTATGTGAACTAATGATTTACAATTTAGCCAATGAGCAAGGAGAAAGGAGTGTGTGCATCTAGTCCTGCAGCAGATGAGAGTGGCAACGATGATTTCTCTCCTATCCAGGTTCTTGTTTGTATGATTTTTCAAAAAGAACAAGTATTGTCTCAACCCACTAGCAACACTATGCAATCCATGTGTAGTGAGAAAGAAGAGCAAGGGGAAAATGAAATGGTGGAAATTATGAAAGGTGGAGATGCATTGGCCAAATGCAAGGTTTTAGATGTTTCAAGGTTCCCACCCATTCCCCTTTGTAGGATGTTTCCATACCCTAGGGTTCAAGGTTTGAGAAGTGACACTTCGCTACTCAAAATAGCCTTAGAGGGTGAAACTTACTGTCAAGAGAAGGGTATTTTCATTGTCTCTATTGTCTCCCCTTTGGGTGTTGCAATTTCGGTGACAAGTGAGATGAGGGCTTCATGGGATGCCCACTGGCAGGCTATAGATAAAGAGTTTGAAAATGAGTTGAGAACCAAGAAGGGGTTGTCTTTTCTTTCCAATGAAATGTTATATGTGTGGGAGGGGAACCATCGCATAGTGGCTTGGATGGAGCTCATTACAGAGAGAGAAATATAAAGATGATAAAGAATGGCATTTGAGGGTCTTTAGCACTGTTGTTGATCCAACTAAACTTGCTGAAGTCTCCTTGCTTGCTGGCCTCCTTCGCATGAATGAGTAAGTTCCTCGTGATCCTTCTCATTAAATGCAACTGTATTAAATTTTTGTTTTTTTTTTGGAAGCTTGAATGAGCATGCAGTCATAATCACAAATTTGAAGGATACATTGGTCAATGCTACAAATATTTGTGAGTGTGACATTAAATCCTATTTGCGAGAGCAACCTGCTAATGTGGCTAAAACCTTGGAAGCCAAAAAGAAGCTTGAATCAAAGACTTCACCCCCATGGTATCCGTTGGCTAGAGAGGATTTGGCCTAGCTTGTTTACCAGGTAGATATATATTTGGGCTCTTTCTTGTTATGAGAGGATTAGAAAGTATGGTATGCAATGATTTCCCCAAAATTTTGTAGGTTGAGTTTCAAAAGGAAGGACCAAAGTAGCTGAAGTGACAAAACGTCTAAGTGCGGAGGAGAGGGCTTTAAAAGAAAAGGAGATCTCCACTAAGTTGCGACGAAAGCACACTGATCGTATGCAAAAAAGTATTGCAATGTTTGATTTGTTTAGAATTATTATTGTTGTGTTTGTCTCCTACTAATATGAAATGGTTTTGGTATATTTATTATATTTTGAATATTAGCAATCCATCCCTTGGCAAGGAATGGAGAGAAACTTTGTTTTCTCTTCAATTTGATGGAACGGACACCATTGTGGGTATTGAAAAGTTGAATTTGATAGCAATCTCTTCCTCAATGCAAAGAAAAAGATAACTTGGTTGAGATTGCTTAAGAGTTCAAGATATGTTCACAATACCCATGGTATGCCATCAACAAACACAGAGTTCGGAGCATAAGAGTTTTTCACTTTTCTTGCTTTATCTCTATGCTTCATAGAAAGAAATTGTCTTTGCTTTGCATGTTTTCTTGCCTTTCATTATTTCTATCATTGTAGCTGGTTGTCTAGGGAACTATTGCTAGACATGATAGAAAAGAATGCACTTCGTTCTTTGGAGCAAGAGATAAGAATAGTAGCTACCACAGAGCATCCAATTTATTTGCCCGATGAGCCCTCTCTTCATGTTTACTTCACATGCATACGATACGAGGGCAAAAAACATATTTTTGGAAACATTAAGAAAACTGGTGCTAAAGAAAAGTCCAAACAAAAAAGAGGATCTCACTTGAGGATTCTTGGCGTTGAGGTGGTTGGTCATCCTCCTTTCCATTAATGACCTTTACCGTATCATCATGTTGCTCCTTGCGGGTCTCTTCTCTCTCCTATTCTCCTCCTAAAATTGAAATGGTTGGGCTCACTAAGGTGGGGGAGTGGTGCTCCTCACGGACTATTGATGGCTCTTGGTGAATAGGTGATGACTATGGGGTTTCCTCCATCGCCTCCCTCTTTGTCTCTTGTAGCACTTCCTGGATGATGGGTGTTAGTACTCCTCCAAAACCTACAGTTGAGGCTTTGGAGGTAGGTTTCTTCCTCTTGAATTCTGCATCAGTCCACTAGAGACTCACCTCCTACCATTCTTTGGAGGTAGGTTTCTTCCTCTCGAATTCTGCATCGGTCACTAGAGACTCACCTCCTACCATTCTTGGTGCTCCGACTAACACCCTTGCCAAAGACTGTATCATTCTCTGGATGTAGGCATTCCAGTTTACCTCATCCATGACATTGGCTACGAGGCTTTCTAGTAAGGGCACCTTGATTCTACTCATGAGAGCATTGTATCTTTGGCTAGAAAAGAGTGTATGGATCATCTAGGCCTTCAACTGAATGGTAGGATCTGGGACATCTGCGAGGATGATGCTGTCTCCTTTTGTCCATCCCCAACATTCCATACACATCCCTCTTGGGTCTTCTTTTTGGCCTCTTTGCTAGTCCCAGTGCCTTTTCTACAATTTCACGGCTAAGGGGGACCACTACACTTCTAGAATTCTTGCGTTGTTGATGGTCACTGTCCCACTGTTCCTTTGGACATCAAAGGTCCTTAAGAATTCAATGCACTTGCAGTAGTCTATTGCTCATCCCACCTTCTCCGAGTACTTGGTAAAGTTGCATTGTTCTACCATCTAGGCCACCACCACTTCAATGGTCACCACTCCTTCAAGGTTGTGGATGTTGTGATACTTTAATTGGTTGAAAGCCCGGATTTCCATGGCCAATCCATATCTTCTATGCTCTTCCTCCGAAAACAGAAGCCTGTTGGCTTTATCCTGATGTCCTACCATTTAGGCTCCTATTGCCACATAACATCCACCATTAGTTCTCTTTAGAGGGTGACTCTTGCACAAAAAGTAAGCTGGCCAAGAAGATCAATGTTTGAAAGTGAAAACTCTCATACGACAAAGAATATGACCCACAAAAACACACAAGTTAAGAATGCGCATACTGGTTCAACCTTACCTTCAGTCTTTTCTTTCATAACAATTTGTAGATGCGAGCAGAAGCTCTACCGCCAAGACCCATGGACTTCTTATTGCTCAAGCATTTCAAGCGAGCACTAATGGCTACCTCCCACATAGTCGACACGCTATCTCTCTATATGAGTGTAGTGAGCTTACCTTGATGCTCGATTAAGTTGCTTCCTCTCTCAAGCACTCCGATAGCTCCACGATTCTTGATGCAAGCTTAAGCATCCTCAAACCTCCACCTCCAACCTCCATCCTCCATAGCCACGCACGAAACAAGAGAAGAGAAGAGAAGAGAGAGGATGGTGGAGAGCTTCACCTCCTTGATCCCTCACACTCTCACACTCCCTCCCTCAAGCACACACAAGCAAGCAAAGAGAAGAGAAGGAGAGAAGAAGAAGAGTCCACTTTACCACACACCAAAGAATGAGCTCTCATTCATCTTTTGAACTTTATATACAAAGCCCTAAATCCCATTTGGGTGGTCATCCCCTTTTTACATGGCCGGCCGTAGCTAGGCCCTTTTTTCCATTGTTCTCCTATATTCCTAGCTTCCTTCCCACTGCCCATCTATTTTTACAATTTGCACAGATCAAAGTCCGATGCTCTTATAATAAATCATGTTGTGCCTTGCACTCTTTTACAAAAATATTGACTTGTGCTTTTTCTTGGGCGCCTTTCCTTGTCACACTTCTTGTGTTTTTCAATTTTTATTAGTGTGCCTTCGTTCTCCATTCTGCTTTTGCCCTGGTTCTGTCTTCTGCTTTAGATTTTTGCGATTTTCCACCTTGTTCATTTGAGGGTTAACATTACCCCCCTCCTAGTTAAGTGCCAGTCCCATGGCACTTGTTGGGGGATGAGTCGGACTCTGTTGTCCAAGTAACTCTTTGAGTTTATGTACAAGTCAAGTTGGAAGATGTGTTGGAGGGATTTATGGAATTGTGAGGCCCTTGAGTTGGAGATGATCCCTTGTGTTGAAGGGATATATGGACCTGAAAGGCCCTTGAGTTTGGACTGAGCCCTGGTCGTGGAGAGAGGCTAGTGAGCGGATCTGGCGTTGAAATTTAATATTGTGTTGGATGGATCCGTCACCTGGCCCTCTATGGTGACCTTCTTATGCATTGTTCGAAATGAGCTTCTTCATTCACTTTTCGATGGGGGTTGTGGCATTCGGCCCTTGGTTTGTTGGGTCAGCATGATAGGATGTTTCATAAGATGGGGAGCACATTGCATGGATGATGGGGTCGCTGAAGCTAGCGGTGGGGCCTTCGGTTGTACCTAGATAGAAAAGAAAGGTGCATTACGTGTGGGTGTCTATCATTGGCATGTGGTGCATTGTGCGCATGCTAGTGGGGTGGAGCTTAGGGTGACAGGTCTAACCACAAGCGAGTGTTACCTCCCTAGGTGTTTCCTGACCTTGATGTGAGGGTGTGTGCCATTGGCATGTGGTGCATTATGCACATGCTAGTGGGGTGGAGCTTAGGGTGATAGGTCCTAACCATAGGTGAGTGTTACCTCCCTAGTGGGGTGGAGCTTAGGGTGACAGATCTAACCATAGGTGAGTGTTACCTCCCTAGGTGTATCCTGCCCTTGATGTGCCCTAAGAGGGAAGTGGGGGATCAAAATGAGGCTAGGGGGTTAGGAACGAAGTCAACCAACAGAGGCCACCGAGTGCATCTAACTTGAGAATCCCTAGGTGCAGTGACGGTGATCAATGTACTTTTTCGTCCCTTTTTTTTAATAAACAGTTTCTTGAAGTTGGAGAAGTAGTACAAGATGATAGATTCATTTTCTGGGTTCGTGGACGTGGAATGGGGAAGTTGGGGGATTTAATGATTTGTTAAGGAAGTGCATGCTTAGCATATACCCTTTTTGGCCTATCTAACATGGAGAGGGGTGGTGGACAAGAATGGGTGGCTATATTTGGTAAATTGGTTGTCTTTCATGTCCTCAAGAAGGGCCATGCAAAAGGATGGGAGTAAAGCACTGCGCAGCATTAGCTGAGTCATGGCACATCCATCTATTCCCACATTAATGTCAAAAAGAGCGACGAAAGATGGTACTCTGCCGGTGCGGGGGGTTACTTGAGGAGAGTTCTAAGTAATCTAATATAGTTACATGATGTTACAAAGGTGGGGTCTAGGCAAGAGGAGAATTCCATTAGAAAATGGGCCATGGAGTCCCATAGATCTTGTTCTAAGAAGGTGAGTGCCTCCTCTGGTTTTGTGGCGTTGACATTGTAGATCCTCGGAAAGTCATATCGACCATGGATGCTTGGGTCAAAATCTACTCCCACCCTTTGGGGATATGGTAGATAGATCGGGTCATTCCGTTCAAAGGGTAGGGAGCCACAAAAAAACATCCACGTGTCCACATTGCCATTCCACACTCTTCTCCTCCACTTAAGTTGGGATTCATGGCCTTTCACTGTGTGGGGTACCTCCTCAACCTTGTTTTCCCAGTAATCTGGGGACTCTGTCCCTCGAGCTATTGGATTTTTTACTCTTTTAGTGAGCCATCTTTTGCCAAGCCTTTTTCCCATGGTGATTACCTTCGTTACTGCTTCGGTGGATAGTACTTTGCTCAAACCCGCTAGATATCGGAAGGTGAAGTCAAAGGGTTGGCAACGATTTTCCCACTACTCCCATACTGTCAGCTCTATATTTCAGTTCATGGGTAAGCAGTCCCTTTCTAGTGGGATGGGCGGCTGTGGAACTGCAAGTGGTTGTGCTTGAGCTCTTTTCTGTGTTTGATCTAACATTCTGGCCCTCTTCTTTTTTACTTCTACCTTCCTCTATACTATGGCATTTTGTTCTTGAGGGGGCTCTGGTTGTGGTGGGGGGGGTGGTGGGATCCACTTCTCATCTTATTGCTTTCCTTCATAGCTTGACCCTACTCCTGCCTCCTGGGGTTGTCGTTCTTAAAGTTCCAAGGCGTCAATCTCCTCTGGTGTAAAGCCTGCTCCTAACCGTTTCTCTTGTTGATATCTTGACTGATCGAGTCGAGGCTTGCATCTTGGACCTAGGAGCACAACCCTTTTTTTTATCTCCTTCTGGGCTATTTCTAGTTTCCTTTTAAGCACATCAACTACCTCCTCCTCCTCAGAGAGTGTGACATCTAAGATTGTGCTAAGAAAGGCACGTTGTTGGATTTCGAGGCTAGCTTGTGCCCTACCTTCTACTAATATTTGGCCTCCCTCTGCAAGGGCCAAGCAGCTCGCTAGATCCTTCACTTGCTTCTCGCTCTTCGCTTCCCATTCCCTTGCCTTCTCTCTCATTTCTTCCAGGCCCTTGCTTTGCCTTTGTGACAACGCCACTATCACCGGCTCTTGCCTTTTCCATTTTTGTACAAGGTCCTCTTTTTCTTCTGTTAGGCACCCAATCTTCTCCTCTAGTGTTGCTCGTTCTTCCCTTTGTTGTTGTGTTCCACGTTCTACTTCTTCTCTCTCTTTTTTCCATTCTTCCTACTCTTGTGCTCTCTCTGCTTCTAGAGTGACGAGCTCTTTCATGCCCTCTTGAAGTTTTCTCACCTATGCTTTGAGCTCTATTTGTTGTAGAACCAAGAGCTTGTATTCCCTTTGCATTGCGACTAGCTCCTGTTCGCTTCCTCCAGTCTTTTCTCACCACTATTCTTTGTCGTCTTCCTTGGCCCTTAGCTCTGCTTTCAGCGCATGGATTTCTTTGTGTTGCAAGGCCACTTGGCAAGTCTTTTCTAGTTGGGAGGCGTTTGCCATTTCCCTTTCCATTTCCAACATCTCCACTGTTGCTCTCTTCTCCTCCTTTGCCCTTTCCAACTAAGCATAGAGCTCCCTAACATGCTCGTCTTGGTCTGCGGCTTGCAGCTCCGTGGTGATAGCATCTACCTTTGGTCGCTTGGGTCCCTGTTGAGATTTGACATCTACAGTAGCTGATATTTTCACTCCTGTGGTTGGGGTTCCCACGCTGGAGGTGGGCATTGGGGTATGTGCTTGATTGACTAAGAACTGCACCCATGCCATGAGGTTGACAGCGTCCTTTGTGGCTGGGGTGCCTAGCATTACTGTAATGGTTGGGGTAGTGAGCAAGAGGGTAGGCGGGGTTGGAGTTCCTCCTGCCTGCACTACTGTTCAATGGATATGTGTACAACTTGTGCCAGGTCCTCCTCTTTTTTCCTTCTCAACTCCTCTTCTTGTTTCGTAACTTTTTTTTACTCAACCTTGGCTTTATGTAGGTCCACTTCTTCTTTTTTTATCTCTTCCTTCTGCTTCTTCTTTGTTGCCTTCTTTTTATGCGTCTTCACCTTCCGTTTGCTGGATTGAGCTTCTTGCTCTCCCTCTTCTTCACTCATCATCCTCTCACTTGATGGCTCTTTGTTGTGATGAGAGGAGGTGACTTCTCAGGTGTTTCATCTAATCCCTCTTCTCTGTCTTGTGCCTCTTTTATAGCCTCTCGGATTCCTCCATACCCGATAAATGCGGCCTTGGCCAAGGGCTTCTTCCTATCAAATCCCTTTGATGCTGGGGATTCTCCACTCGCCAGTCTACTTCTGAGGTTGAGTGTCTTGGCTCATTGGTATATGGTTTTCCTAACATAGCTATTCCAATCCACTTCATGCAACGAATGAGCTGCCACGTTCTCCAACACAGGCACACTGATTCTATGCATGAGTGAATTGTACCTTAGGTTGGAGAAGAGGGTGTGGATCACCTTTACTTGCAATCTAATCTCCGCATCGGGGATGTCCTGGATGCTTATGCCATCATTTGTTAAGACACTTTTCTTCTTTATCCCAGCATGGCATAGACATCTCTTTTGTGCCTCTTCTCCACCTTTGGTTCCAATCCCAATGCCTTTTCCACTAAGTTCTTAATGAGCGGGACCTACACCTACTTAGTTCCTTCCTGCTTGCCAAGGACACTGTCCCACTCTCCTTGTCAGGGTCATACATCCTCAGGAATTCCACACACCTACTATGGTCAGGCTCTGAACTTTTTAATATACGTGGTGTGGTTGCACTAATCGACAATCCTCTTGATAGCCTCTTTGCTGGTCACCACTCCTTCGATATTGTGGATGCTCCTAAACTTGAGCTGGTTGTATGCCCGATTTTCAAGGGATAGGCCATACTTTGTTCTTTCCTCTTCCTTGAAAGGTAGGTGGTGGGCTTGGTCTTGTTGCGACATCTTCAGCTCCTGTCATAAGCCATGGTTTGCCATTATTGCTTTTCCACCTAGCTTTATCGAAAGACAAGACTTCATGTTTGGCAGATAAACCTATTTTTAGTACATGATTAGACTTTTTCCTTCAACAGTCTAAGTCCATTGCTTTCAAGTTTTGTTGTCAATTCCTCAGTCACAAGTTACTTCATCCTACCATTGAGGTTCCTCATGTCTCGCATGTGTTATTTTCCTTTATGGTTCTTGTTATGTGTTTTGGTTTGTTTTACCATACCTCCCCCTCTTTTAATTGAGAATAATCCTTCCTAGGATGAAAGGGTTAGACGATGATGGCCGTTCAGCACCTAATGTGAGAGTTTAACCTTCGCATGAGCCAAGCATAGAAATTCGGATTATACTCGATGTTAGCATAGATGTCCATGTCAAAAGGGCGAATGCCTACATGTGTAATATAAGTGAGGACGTCAAGCAAGAAGTCACCAGAGTCTATTTGACTAGCAACATGCAACTCCTGCTCTATGACGATGCAATCTAAAAACAAATGTCCCTCAATGTGCTCTTCTAGGGGTCGATTACAAATAGAAGACAACACCCTATAGGAAGTTGGAGCGACATAGGTTGGGTCATATTCAAATGTCTTGATTGCATATTACCGTTTAGCATTGGTCATTATTTGGTATCCCACTTGCTCCCATTGCAATCATAGAGCATATCATTTTCATAAGAAGGAGGAGTTATGGTCGACAAGCTATTCCAACTCCACAATTTCCTGATTTGGGGCAAGGATTGTAGCCTTGTTATATGACGTAATGAGACGTTGCTTGATGGCTTTTTTGTGGGATATCTCAGTTGCAATTAATTCCTAAGCTGCTTCAGAAGCCTTGATGAATACAAATTCTAACTCTTCCCAAGAGAAAGGGAGTGTTCATACTTCTATTGCTATAGGTTCGTCCAAGAGGCCTAAGTCCCTATGTCTAGTCATTCGTAGCTTTTAGCGAGGGTCATGAAAGTAGCATCCAAGTGTCAGAGGCAACCAAGTCGTCCCTCATATATTCTGTTAAGTCCACGACCAAGGTTAAGATTTATCGTCACTCATAAGAAGGTCGAAGGCTGGTGGGGGGTTGAGGCTTAAGAGGACTAGAGAGTTCAACAACCAATAATCGCAGTTTGGGTTGTTCTTTAGGTGGGAGTTTGCCCTCACATTCGATGGGTTTAGTGGGAGTTGCAGTTGTCATGCCACTAGCTGTATTTGAGATGTGAGAGGTATGATGAGCGCTAGAACTGGGCATTTTGCTAGTAGCAGGATGTGATCTTGGGCGATAGCTTGGTTCAGGTCCTACTGAGCTAGACTTTGGAGATTCTACGGACTTGGTGGCCTAATTCTCTTGTGATATGAGTGTCTCCAGCATGATGTTTCATGTGGTCAAGTTTGAGGGTGGCATTTAAGTAGGGCCTTTGGTTGTTTTGGCTTTAGGTAGCCAAATCCAAATGTTATCCACATAGTAGCCTCGTGCTTGCAATAAGGTCTTGGCTACCCATCGCGGCACTGTGCATCGACATTTATGGCAAAGCCTTGGCTTCCTAGGTTTTGGTGCAGATGATGAGCCTTGGGAGGCCTTGGTTTTCTATTACTAGGTGGCCATCCCTGTTTAGGTACCCATTTGAATCGGGGTTCATGGGCTTTAGTGTGGGTTCTAGTGGGTTGTTGGCCTCGAGGCGGGGTGGGTTGTGATGAGGCACGACCCCCATCCTTAGCCTTGGAAGTGGGTTTCTCTACTAGTGGCTTTGTGGACTTGGAAAGGGTCACATCGCCCTTGCTAAAAGCTATAATTATGCAGATGTTACCCATGGCAAGGTGGATGCACTACGACTCGTAGTCGACATTGCAACAAGCTTGCTTCTTGAAAGTTCATCCCAACAACGATTCTGTGCCTGCATTCTTAGTGTTGGGCAACACATAGAAAATTAGCGACATGTTTTCAGACTCGATAGAAACTGCAACCTTACACTTTCCCAGAAGTTTATAGGGTTGAGACTAGCATTAGTAGGCTACAAATGCGGTTTGCCAATTTGGGTCCAATGGTCATGAGTCAAGGTATTAAAATCAGCTCCCTCATCGATCATTGCGCTGATGTTGCATGTGTTTAGCAATGACCGTCATGCATAGGTAAGCTAGTGGTACTGCTTCTTCATCCTCATTGTCCATCTCAGTGATAGTGGCTACTCATACATTGATCGATATTGTTGGCATTAGGGGCTCATGCAATGGGTGCATGGGGGGGAAAGTACTTCTTTATGAGGTTGCCATTGAAGAGGCCTATGTCCTCACCCTCTAGGGTTTCAAGTTCTATGTTGCCAGTTCGACTAATGGTTCAAACCTTGAAAGGTCCTAGTCCCCCGAAATTTCCAATTTTTGCTTATGTCCTTTGATTGAGTACAATAGTATAAGTCACCCTGTTCGAAGTTGCACTGCTTGACATGCTTGTCGAACCAGCCTTTGTGTCTTGCCTTCTTGCATATGAGTGCATAGGTAGCTAGAAGCACGGGCTTCCTTAAGCATTTGAGTTCAATTAAGCATTCTATCCATGCCCCCTTTCCATCTCATCTTTCTTGAAGGGCGATTCTGAGGCTTGGTACGAAGAATTCCAAGGGAAGGATTGCCTCTGTACCATATGTCAATCTAAAGGGGGTTTGTCCTATCGCCATCTTGTGAGCTATGCAGTAGGCCCACAAGGCCACCATCAATTTGTTATCCCAATCACTGTGTGATGCGGAGATGGCCTTGGTTCAGGACATTCACTAGGATTTTATTCATTAATTTAGCTTGACCATTTGCCTGTGGGTAATATGGTGAAGATTTCCGATGGATGCCAACAAGGGAGGCAAGGTGATGGCAACCCTCAACAAGGATAGTGGTGAAGCCCACAATGCCACTGGTTAGCCATTACAAATCGACAATGTTCTCATCGTCAAAAGGCTTATCTGACTGGTCTACAGGGACCCATATCATCTCCATAGAGACATTTAAGGATGCAAGTCTCATTCACATCTGTGTATTGCCTCCTAATGATGAGGTGACTACAAGGACCCACTCATCATAGCCAAGTATTTCGAGTACTCATTGGATTGTGAACAATGGAGCTACTTATCATATGACCCACATCAAGGACATTTTTATTTTCCAAGCCCTATAGCCAAGAGACCCCGAGTTGGGACAGCCGAATCGTGAGATCATCTACTCCTGTAGGAACTCAGTAGTGGTCCGAGCGTCATTCTTTCTTGTAGCTCGTGCTTGCTTTTTCCCATTTGGCTAGATAATCGATGGCCACAATGATGTATTTAGCCTATGAATATTGTGTTGCGGGACCAATGGGGCCGATGAAGTCAATCCCCCATTTCTTGAAAGGTTGTCATGCGATAATTGGGGCTAGCTCCATGAGATCCTTACGGATAGGTACTTTACTTCGTTGGCACTCATCACAATGCTTCACAAATCGCATCGCATCTCGAAAGAGGGTAGGCCACAAAAACTGGGATTGCAACACTTTGCGAGCTGTCGTGTCTCCATTGAAATGTCCTCCCATGACTCCATCATGTGCTTCTGTCAGTACATCGTGCATCTCATGCTCACACATGCATCTGCATGGTAACCTGTCTTGTCCTAGCCTATAAAGTTGTCCAGCTGTCAACTGATAGGGTTGGATTTTCAGGATAAGCCACCTAAGTTGGGCCTTTCTATCGGTCGTTCCGATAGTCTGTGTTCAAGCACTTGAACTATGTCATCTACCCAATAAGGTGTCATGTCAGCTCTAAATAAATCTTTTTCGTTGGACAAGCAGAATAGATGCGCGTCTGGCAGTTCGTCCACAATGCCTTGTCTAATCGGTTCTCCCGTGGGGATGCGAGATAGATGGTCAGCCGTGTAATGTTGTTTCCCCTTACGCACTGTCACGGAGAAATCAAACTCCAAGAGCACAAGAATCCATCTGGCAATGCATCATGTAGTGCATGGTTTATTGACTAGATACAACAAGGCTTGATGGCAACAAAGAAAGTAAAAGGCGTAGCCAAAAGATAGTGCCGGAATTTCTTTACACCAAACACCATGGCCAAGCTCTCTCTCTCCATTCTCGAGTAATTTGTTTCAGTCTTAGTGAGTTGTCTACTAGCAAAGACCACTAGATAATCAAGGTTGTGCTCACCAAGTTGGCACAATACAACTCCCACGATGAATTTTGAAGCATCGATGTGCACGTGGAATGCGAGTGTCCAATCTGGGACTCGTAGTATCGAAGCAATGGTTAAAGCCTTTTTTAGTTCCTCATACATGTGTTGGCATTCCATGGTCCATTCAAATATGATCAATAGCTTGTATAGAGGCCTAGCAATCAATGTGTAGTTTAACACAAACCGTCGATAGTACCCAGTATGTCCTAAGAAGCACTAAACACCCTTGTAATCAACTGGGGGTGGAAGATTGACAATGACCTGGATCTTTGAGAAATCTGTGGCAATGCCATTCTTTAACCCCATGTGTCCTGAGATACATCCATGCTTCACCCACCAGAACTGGCATTTCAAGGTGTTCAATGAGAGGCGGTATAGCTGACATCATTCAAAGGCCGCTTGGAGCCTATTTAAGTGTTCTCGCCAAGCAAAAGTGAATGCACAAGTCATCCACGAAGACTTCTAACTCCTTTCTTAGCACGTCTTTGAATATTGTACACATCAGTCGTTGGAAAGTGGCTGGTGCATTAGTCAATCCAAAACGCATGATGATGTAGGCAAAGACTCCCCATTCAATGGCAAATGCCATCTTATGCCTATCGTTAGGATGCACTTGCACCTAATTGTACCCAAAGAACCCATCCAGAAAATTGTAGGCCTCCTTTGCC
This sequence comes from Lygodium microphyllum, assembly GCF_053477565.2. Classification (NCBI taxonomy): domain Eukaryota; kingdom Viridiplantae; phylum Streptophyta; class Polypodiopsida; order Schizaeales; family Lygodiaceae; genus Lygodium; species Lygodium microphyllum. The sequence continues at coordinate 65,910,659 of NC_141149.1, read as the reverse complement.
AGCTACTCTCTCAAGCACGTGCTCTGTGTACGGTAGTGGGTAATTATCTCTACATTTACCTTATTGTAATTGATACACACTCTAATCTTTTAATTCTTCTTTAATACGATTACTATGGGGGAAACCTAATCTATGTGTTCAATTCTGTAGATGAATCTTGCTCTCATTAGCTTGTCAATTTCTTCCTTGATAGCATGCGCGTGCTTTGGATTCATGGGATATGGTCATTGTTTAATCGATGTTGCATCAGGTGTCATGGGTATGTTGTGGGTCACCAAACTAGGGTCCACCCATTTAAGTTCTTGTAGGGAGGACTAAGCAAACACATCTATATAGTAATGAGACTTGCCTCATCCTGCTCATCCAAATCATCAACTATAAAGACAGGTCATGGGATTTCTCCCTCTTTAGCTAAATTGACCTCCTTGACCTTCGCGGGTTCCTTGATTGGTTCGCTTGCTTGCCCCTGTCGTTTGGCTCCCAACAAAATCATCACCCTATCTCCCTCTTTGAACTTTGTGAATCATTTTGGTAGGTCTTGCGGTTTTCATTGTTCGTCCATCCGTGTTTCTTTGCTCAGTGCATGTTGTTCCTCCTTTAACCATCGGCGTCATAGGTGGATGGGTAGGTTCCCCTTACTGCATCTAGTCTTGGGAGGCCGAGGTATTTCTGGGTCACTATCTGAGCTGACTGCTAATTCGGAATCGAACTCTCCATCTTTGCTAAAAGAGGGGCTCTCCCCTGGCAGTCGTAGCTCAAAAGGTGAGTCTGTTCACAGCAGTGGTGCATCATGTGGCAAAGCTAGGCCTACCTACTCGTATTCAATTGCACCTGTGTGCTCCAACCAAGTTCGATTGCAACCCTTGTGTCTGACTCCTTTTTCTTCTCTAAATGCACTCTACTTACGTGGTCTAGGGTCTACTTGTATTTGTTCAATGATATGCCCCCCAGTGTCGTACTCTAGGGTATCGACTTCCTTTTTGCTCTCATCACTAAAGGAACAATAGTCCTCATATTTGTCATCAAAGCTGTCTTTGTCCAGTTTCTCTTGATTCTCCTAGTTCTGACTATTCCCTTCTTGTTGGTCGAGAAGTAAGGCACAATTGTACTTCAAGTTCAAAGCATGCACCTTGGACCATCGCCATTCAGGCTCGTCCAAGAGATCTTGGAGTGGCTTAAGGTTCATCGTTGGATTGCCAATCAACTTATTGGTTAAGTGCCCTAGGATCTCCTGGAGCTCACGTCTATTACTCGGGACTCGGAATGCATCCTAACTGGGTCTCCCATCGTTGGATTGCCAATCAACTTATTGGTTAAGTGCCCTAGGATCTCTTGGAGCTCACGTCTATTACTCGGGACTCGGAATGCATCTTAACTGGGTCTCCCATGTAGACTCCTGGTTATCATGCATGCATTTTCGTGCCTTCCCAAAAGGCATTAATGTGCAGGGATTTAGGTATGGAGTGCAAAGTCAGGCTCGGTATTTGCATTTTTGCATCATGCTCAGGCAAGTCTATGGGAATGGGCTCATTTGGCTCTTCAACCCACTGCTTAAGCTCCCTCCATAGCATTGGGTACTGCCTAAGAAAGTTGCCTAAGCTCAGAGTTACCGGAGTGGTCACCAGTGTATTGAGAAGGTTGCTAGTCACCCGCCTCTCTTCTAGGTCTGTGGTTCTTGGCCAATGGCCTTGATTATTTTGTTGGCTTGAGGCGATTAGACTTTGTTTAGGAAGTTCAACTTGTGGTTCCATTGCCTCCCTTGGTTTTGGTTGTGGGGGAGAGCTTGGGGCACCTGTGCTTGAGAGATCGTCGATCTCGTTCTTCAGTATGGGCTCATCGTCCTTCAGGTGCTCATGGGCCTCCCTTACCCATTCTTTCACCTTCTTGATGGCTTCGAGTGGCACTTCCCTCCAACTGGCAGAGTCGTGGCACTTTTGCTTTTGAGGGTGACCTTGGCATCCAGTCTCTTCTTCCTTCATCTCTGACTCTTTTTTCCAACTAAGGTTGTGTCAAGGTTGCTCCCAATGATAAGCCAACCTATTTCGTTTGTGCACGGATCATGACATGCAATGGGATAGGTGTAGCCTCCCCGTTGAGTATCTTGACACCAAACAACCCCAATGGAACTGATGGCTCATTTAGTGAACTAGATAATGGTCTCCACCTAGGGAAGTCGACAAAGAGATGAGTGATTCCACACTCAACACATCTCAGGTTAGCCTTATCTCTGTTTGCCTACTCTCTCTCGAGATAGCGCGAAGTAATATGTCCTAGGTGACCGCAAGTCCAACACATGATTGGCTCTTGAGCTTGCCCTCCTAGGCCCCTACCTCTCCCTCGTCCCAATGCCATCATTAGAATTGATCTATTGATGCCAAGAGGCAAATTCCACGGTGGATTCCATGAGATTTTGCAATGGATTCCGTAAAATTTTATTATCGGGGCTCATACACAAGGTGAATTCTTTGTGTGAAAAGTCAATGGGGACGCCTATCCTTTTTGGGCGTCTTGTTAATTTAATGTGCAAGTGGGTGATTCCATAGTGGGTGATTCCACAAAATACATATTTAAATTAATAGACGTTTATGAGTTTAGAGTGCGCACTCGTAATAAATTAAGGTTAGGATTGAGTTCTAACCAATTTATTTATTTTGTAGCTGAAGACTGCTAGGTATTCACTTTTGTCGGTTTAATTTTATTATTTTTCTAACAATTGTGAATGCTTCAGTTGATGTGTAGAGCAAGCAGCGGTGGTGTTGGGAAGCATTGGAGAATAGCGTGTATTCAAATTATTATCAATTTTTTATGGGCGCACATCTTAGGCAAGCACCAATATTTTGACGCACTTATTTATTAAAGCACTTGACATTTATTTATTATTTTTGTATACGCATGGTGTTGGGGTAAAGGCGCCTCCGCCGTGCCACCCCGTGTATTACTACACTGACAGTACCCGCCACTGCACACTGCAGGTGGCGGGCGCCCGTCACGTCACTTTCTTCTTTACATTCATTTTAGTGACTAGTAAATAAAGGAAGGCCCGGTCACACATTGTGACTGTTGGAGTTCCCATTTCTTGTCTCTCTCTTTCTTGCTCTTGCTTTCCCGCCATAGCTCGCATGCAAGCTTCGATCCTTCTCACCTTTCAACTAGTATCAAAGCTTTGCTTCCTCTTGCTCGAGCTTGACTCGATGCTTGCTTAGCTTCGCATTGACTCCCTTCTTGCATTGGATCTCCATCCCGATACCCATATCCAATCTCCCCGAGCTCCGTCACTCCCTGGCTTCCCGAGCACCTTCCCGGCCTATTGAGGCACCTTCAAGGCATTGGTACTGAGGTATTTGATCATTCTTTCAAGGTTTTATTTCAGTCTATAGGTTGCAAACAACAAGGGCAGCCATGGCTTCAAACCCTTGAAGCTTATTCCCCTCATATTGTGCCTTACACCTATCAAGGCTCAAAGAGGCTTGTCATAGGCCTTTGATAGGCCCTTCTTGAGCCCCCGATTACCCCCTTTCAGCCCATGTGGAGCAACAGCAAGTTCAACACCAACAGGGCAGATTGCACCATTTTTTTTCAGGCTGTTAGCACTCGTCTACTTCAGCTCCACACTTCGCCATTACTTCTTGCTCTCTACCTTGATCAAGAGGGCTATTAGACTTCATGTTTGATGTCATTCAAGATTTGGGCATTGGTCTTGATCATTCAGGGCTGATTTCTTCAGATTTGGGACTGTCATAAACTGTCATAACAGGCTGAAAATAGGGCAGCAACATTGGCATTAGCATTTGTTGCTTACACTCCATTCCGGTTGTGCTATTTGATGCCCGTATGCGGTCTACTTGATGCCCGAATGTCTTGGAAATGTATCCACATGATTATGCCATGATTTTGGCCTGAAATATTGGCTGATTTGGGACTGTCATTTACTGTTATACAGTGCTGAAAATAGGGAAGCCACACTTGGCATTGGCATTTGATGCTTATAATCTACTCCGGTTACCTTGTTTGATGCCCGTATGCGGCCTACATGATGCCTAGTGCCTTGAGAACGTATGCACATGATTATGCCATGATTTTGGCCTGAAATATTGGCTGAAATTTCTCAGTTTTGACAGTCAGACTTGGCTATAATAACAGTGGGCTGAAGGTACTTTGGATGCTTTGTCACTTACCTATTGGTACCGGATGTATGCTTTGGGATTTGCCATCATGTATCTGACATTTGGGGATGACTTTGAGCTCATGTTTGAATCTATGGAATGTATTTGAGCTACGCATAAGCTTCGTCTTGGTTGGTATTCACTAGCATTTGGACCGACTTGGCATGCTCTTGGACCGCTTATGCCTCATGTCTATGCTTGACAGTTAGGCTTCATACAATACATGCTTTGGTTCGTGATATATGCCGCTTGGTTCGTCTATGCTTTACCGACATTGGGAGCTTTGCCTTGGATGTATTTGAGCATTTCTGACTCAGTTTGATCATTTACTTGGTTGCTATCGGATGTCATTGAGTTGACATAGATCTTATTTTGGGATTATGTATTGCTCGTTGGTTGCTTCCATCAATTGCTTCATGTATGTCATGCTCTTGGGATGCGTATGACACATTGACTTGGTCACTTGTCACTGGTATTTTGTCTTGGGTTGCTTGAGCCCTTAACTCGTTTGTACGCCTTTTGTGCCAGTGGGACATCTTGCATGCTTACTTGACCTTGAGCAGGGATTACATGCTATTGGAGTAGTTACATGTATTAGAGCAGTCTATGTCATTGAGCAGTTACAGATGTATTGAGACTTTGGGATTATACTCCGACAATTGGATGTTGCATTGAGTATATGTCTTGGTTCATAGGATGCTTATGAGCTAAGTCTCAGTTTTGGATCCGCTTTCTTTTGAGCAAACACCTATTTGTGTCAGGTTTTGGCAGTTGCAGGTACATTTTGCCTAGATTGTCTGGGGGTGTGCCTCTTACTGGCAGATGCTATTTGACATCTCTCGGTGTTATGCTCATGTATTTTCACTGTCATTTGGCTTTGCTTTGTCTTATTTATGCCGGCTTTGGACCTAGCATTGTTTAGTTGACATTAGATCCAGTTTTGGGACAGTTTGCTCTCATTATTGCAGTTCTGAAATTTATTACAGCAAGCATTTATTGGTGGACTGAGCAGTATTTTTTATGCTAAAATATCTTGATTTGGTGTACCGCACCTAGTATTAAGTGGGCAGCATTTTTGGCACACTTTTCTCGCCATTTGGAGCTCATTTCAATGGATTTTGGGCACTTTCTGCAGTAAAACAGCAAGCAGTTTTAGACTGTCTATGCATTTCCAGCCTGCATTATGGCGTCCTCTTCGACTGATAATGCTATATTTAACATCACAAAGTTGGATGGTACCAACTACTCTTATTGGAAGAGTCAAATTTGGTAGGTCTTGGTGCAGAAATCTCAGACTAAGACACTTCGGTTGAGCGGGGAGCAACTTGAAACTATGAACAATGACGACTGGCTTGAACTTGATGAGGTATGCAAGTCCACGATTGTATTGTCTCTCACTGAACAGGTACATTATAATGTATTTGAGGAAGCACAGAGTGCATGGGATCTATGGAATAAGATCAAGAATCTTTATGATAAGAAAAGTCTGGTGAGTCAGATGTACTGGTTGAAGCAGCTTATGGATCTGCGCATGAAGGATAATGCGACTATGTCTGCTCACTTGAGCCAGTTCCATGCTATACTGAAGAACCTAACTTCGCAGGATATCACCTTTGGAGAGGAAGTAACTCCTCTTTTCTTGCTTGGGACTCTGAATGAGTCATGGGATGTATTCTGCACTGCCCTATGTGCCTCTAGTGCTACTCTGAAATTGAATGATATTGAGAGTGCTCTTCTGCAGGAAGAGGTTAATCACAAAAACTTGGATGCCTCTCGTGTTTCACACTTTGACAGTTAGAGGCAGGAATGACAGGAATGACCGTGGTCATGGCCGTGGCCGTGACTCGCAGAAGGGTCGGCGGTCTAAATCTCGTGGAAAGTCGCGTGGGCGCAACGCTAATGTCACTTGTCATCATTGTGGGAAAAAGGGCCATATCAAACCACAATGTCATGAGTTGCGCAATGAGAAGCTCAAGGATAAGGGAAAAGAGAAAGTGCAAGAGAAGTCCTCTGATCGCAACATAGTACCTGCGAAGTCCAGCGTCAAGATTGAGGAAATTAATGTCATGCAGATCGAGGATTTTGAAGGTGGTGATGAGTTCATACTTGCAGCAGGTTCTTCTGATGTCTCACACTTGACTGAGATACCTAGTATGTATGCACAGTGCTGGTTATTGGATTCAGGTGCGTCCTTCCATGTGACGCCTTACCATGAATGGTTTCACTCTTACCGTACTGTATCTGGATCAGTCAGACTTGGAGATGACAGGTCTCTTGATATTGTGGGCTGTGGAGATATTCAGTTGCAGTTTTCCACTGGCAGTTCCTTTTTGCTCAAGGATGTACGTCATGTACCTGCGCTTACGCGCAGTCTTATGTTTGCAGGACAGTTGGATGATGCAGGGTTTCATGTCTGTTTTGGAGATTCTGCCTGGAAGATTACCAGAGGCAGACTTGTGCTTGCTAGAGGCGCCAAGGCTGGCAGCCTCTATCCTCTTGTTGTATCTGGGTCTTCTGTAGACCATGTTTTGGCAGTGGGCTCTATCCCACATGTATCACTTTGGCATGCCTGTTTGGGGCATATGTCTTTGAAGGGAATGAAAATGTAATCTGATTTGCAGTATCTTCCGCCTTTGGACTATGCACGTTTTGACTCGTGTGATCATTGTCTTTATGGTAAGCAGATAGGTCTACGCATAAGAAATCGGGTAGGCTATGCATGAGTGAGCCCTTGGCTTTGGTGCATTCAGATGTTTGTGGGCCCATGCCGTGTATGTCTATGGGTGGTGGGAAGTACTTTGTTACCTTCATTGATGATTTTTCTAGGAAAGTGTGGGCTTATCCCATAAAGCAAAAGTCTGATGTCTTGGCAATCTTTCAGCGTTGGCTTGCTCTTATTGAAAACCAGACTGGGTATAGGCTAAAATGCCTTAGGACTGACAATGGGGGAGAATATGTCTCACATGCTTTTGAGCAGTTTTGTGATGACAGGGGTATTAAGCATCAATTGACCGCCCTTTACACCCCCGCCCAGAATGGTTTGGCTGAGCGCATGAATAGGACTATTCAGGAGCGTGTCCGCTCTATGCTTAGCCATGCAGGCCTACCACAGAGCTTTTGGGCCGAGGCAGTTAGTACGGCAGTGCATGTCATAAACCGATCACCTTCTAGTGGATTGGATTTCCAGGTTGCAGAGGAAGTTTGGGCCGGTAAGCCACCCTCTTATGCGCATCTCCGTGTCTTTGGATGTGAGGCATTCTACCATGTGCCCAAGGACAAGAGGAGTAAGTTGGATCCAAAGAGCATTAAATGCATCTTTCTTGGTTATGGTGATTCAGGAGAGATGGGCTATCACCTATGGGATCTGCAGGCGCGGAAAATAGTACGCAGCCATGATGTAGTCTTCCATGAAGACAAGATGCACAGGTAGCTTGAGAAGGTAGTTGAGATCTGCAGAGTGATCTTTCAGGAGGAGCCTAGAGCTCCTACACAGCCAGTTGGATAGCCTATAGCTGCAGCAGATGCTCATAGTCAGGGTGTTGGACAGGCAGCTAGGCAGGCAGCAGAGCCTGCAATGAGACGATCTGCTAGAGACAGACATCCACCTGATAGATTTCAGCCCTCTATGCATTATGTTTTGGTTACAGATGTAGGAGAGCCTTTCACTTATGATGAGGCTATGCACAGGGGTGACAGTCACTCCTGGGAGAGGGCTATGCAGTCTGAGATCGACTCCTTGCATAAGAATGAGACTTGGGATTTGGTTGCCTTGCCTAAGGGCAAGAAGGCTTTGCCATGCAAGTGGGTGTACAAGCTGAAAAGTACCCCTGGACACCCCAAGCCGGCATACAAGGCTAGATTGGTAGCAAAGGGTTTTAAGCATGAGCATGGTGTAGACTTTGATGAGGTCTTTTCTCCTGTGGCTAAGATGACCACCCTGCGCTTGGTCTTGGCTTTGGTTGCTCAGCTTGACTTAGATCTATATCAGATGGATGTCAAGACGGCTTTCTTACATGGGGACTTGCATGATGAGATTTATATGGAGCATCCTAAGGACTTTGCAGAACCTGGCAAGGAGCACCTAGTGTGCAAGTTGAAGAAAAGACTTTATGGCTTGAAGTAGGCACCTAGGGAATGGTATCATAAGTTTGATGCCTTTATGCAGTCACAGGGCTACAGTAGGAGTGCTATGGATCCGTGTCTTTACACGAAGAAAGCCCGTGATGGTTCATTGCTTATTTTGGTACTCTATGTGGATGATATGCTGATAGCAAGGAAAGCTCATGATGAGCTAGATGCTCTTAAATCTCAGCTGAAGAAGAGCTTTGAGATGAAGGATTTGGGACAGGCCTCTCACATACTTGGTATGCGCATTAGACACGACAGGCATCAGGGACTCCTCTACTTGTCACAAAGGGAGTATATTCATAAAGTCCTTGAGCGCTTCTGCATGCAGGACGTAAAGCCTATTGGCTGTCCATTGCCTTCTTATGTGAAGGTATCACAAGCCAGACAGATGAGCAGAGGGCCGAGATGGCCCAAATCCCTTATGCTTCAGCTGTGGGCAATTTGATGTATGCCATGATAGCCACTCGTCCAGATATTGCCTTTGCAGCTGGTGTTGTGGCACGCTATATGGCTACACCTGGCAGGAAACATTGGGATGCCGTAAAGGGTATCATGAGGTACCTGAAGGGCACAACAGATATGTGTATTTGCTATGGCAGCCAGGATACAGAGGTCGTGAGGGACACTGACTCCGATTATGTAGGACATGCAGATAGTAGGAAGTCCACTTCTGGCTATGTATTCACCTATCCTGGAGGTGCTATCTCTTGGATGTCCAGGGTTCAGAAGTATACGGTTTTGTCTACCACTGAGGCCAAGTATGTTGCAACCCCACTGAGGCTTGCAAGGAGGCCATATGGCTAGGCCGTCTAGTTGCTGACCTTGGGATTGATGCTATACCTACATTGCATTCGGATTCTATGAGTGCCATTCAATTGGCTAAGAATCCGGTCTTCCATGCGAAGACGAAACACATTGAGGTGAGGTATCACTTCATACGTGGTGTCGTGGAGGACAAGTCTGTTGACCTTGTCAAGATCTCCACTGACAAGAATCCTGCAGATCTACTCACGAAAAGCCTCACTACTGAGCGCTTTGCCTTCCTCAGGAGATTGATGGGCATTGGATGAGATGTTGCCTTTCCTCATCCCTTGTACCTATGTACAGTTGTACTGTCTTTTTCTTTTCTTTTCTCTCTCACTGGGGCAGATTCGCCTTTAAGTGGGAGGTTGTTGGGGTAAAGGCGCCTCCGTCGTGCCGCCCCGTATATTACTACACTGACAATACCCACCATTGCACACTGCAGGTGGCGGGTGCCCGTCACGTCACTTTATTCTTTACATTCATTTTAGTGACTAGTAAATAAAGGAAGGCCCGGTCACACATTGTGACTATTGGAGTTCCCATTTCTTGTCTCTCTCTTTCTTGCTCTTGCTCTCCCGCCATAGCTTGCGTGCAAGCTTTGATCCTTCTCACCTTTCACATGGGCGTACGATTTAAATATTTGTATTGGATATTGTATTTGGGTACGCCTGACTCCTTGGGCGCCCAATAGCTTTAATTCTTTAGTGGCACAAAAGCAAACACAAAAGCTAAAGCATGCTAATTGTAAATTGGGCTATTTTTTGAGCTTGGAGATGAATAATATATCAAATACATGCTTTATGGAGCACTCACACAAGGCATGGGGAAAAATTGTACCCAATTAGTCTCTTGCTTCATGTCGTACAAGCTTTCTTCCTTGTTTTTTGTGCAAAAGTAGAGTTCTTTTATTCTTGGGGACCTTCCGGCGCTCACTACGTGCGCATACAATGTCCGATTTGTGCATCAGTGGTATCAGAGCGAAGGTGAGATCGAGAGCTTCCAATGGCTTACCATCTCGTGCGAAGGTGGAGCTCCTGGAACGATCGAGCTCTACAGTCAGTCTCGTGGCAAACGGTCAATACTAGCGTGTTCCTGGCAATCAAGAACCCCCTGCTATACACTCAGATCGCGAGGAACCGGTCTCTACAGGGGGAGGACCACGTGGAAAGCTCCTACATCAAGTCGTTGATTTCTTCTGATCAGATAAGAAAATTTCTATCCATTACCATTAAAGCTTGGAGAATAAGCTTAGAAAGCTTTAAGGGAAGCTTTTAAAAAGCTTCAACCATCATTGTTTTCTGTCGGCGGCAGCAGTATGTACTGCACGTTGCCGAAACGGACTTCAATGTCCTCTTGTCCTCAAAAAAATTACGTATTATCAAAAAAAAAAACTAAATCTTAGAACCCCAAAGGTTCTAGATCTTCCAAGCTTCAACTCCAATTACATACCATAGCGGCAGTTCCTATTCGATTACACACAAACCTATTTACAATTCTCTGGAAGCCCCTATTTACAATTACCTACCATAGCGGCAGTTCCTATTCGATTACACACAAACATGTTTACAATTATCTGGAAGCCCGTGTTCACACCTGTGGACTAACAGAACCAGATTCCAGCGAACAGTTGGCAACACGCAGTCTATATGCAAGATTATCTTCTTGGAAGACGATCGTGATATCAAATTTCGCAATCGTAGAGGAGAGATACTACAAAAGCTATTTTTTTTTAAAAAAAAAATAAGCCTTGTAAACCCGACTTTGAGCTATGCTCATCCCGCTAACAAGGTTTCGAGTGTGTGAGGTCTTTTGGAATTTTGCAGGAGAATGTCCAATCAAACCATGGAAGATTTTATGGCTGAAGGTGACCTACCCGAACCAACGATGGAGCAAAAACTCGATTTGATTATGATGCAGCTTTAAGAGGAATGAAGAGCACGACAAACCTTGCAAGCTCAATTGGCCAATCTGCAACGATCTACCGCCAACCAAGATGGATCGCAACCTGAAGATCTTATACGACGTACGATCGATGCAACACTTGAAGTGCAATCTATTCAAAAAGAAACAAATATAAGTAAAAGAAACTTCAAATTTTGTACTTTCAATGGATCACGCGATGGAAAGACTGTACTTGCTTTTATCAGTCAATTTGATAATTATTTCCATGAAGAATCATATGCTGAGAAAGACAAAATTAAATGTGTCACTAACCACCTAGTTGATCGAGAATCCCTATGGTGGATTGTTATCCGCAAAAGCATTGATTGTCCCACTACTTGGGAGACTTTCCAAAAGAAATTTTTGCAGAATTTCCTTCCACCCCAATTCCACGAAAAAGCAATCAAACAATGGGATCTTCTACAACAAAGGGATTGTGAGCCTATTTCACAATATACTGAACATTTTTGGAACGCTTTATTGCAACTATGAATGCTCGAAGATGTACCTGAAGCAACTCATAAACGCAAGTTTATGTCTGGCTTACTTGGACATTTTTATGCGGAGGTCAATATATTCAAGCCAGCAACTCTCAAAGATGCAATTTTCTTGGCCCATGACACTGAAGACAAAATACGAGGACGAGATAAGCGACCACAACAATTTCAAACTAATGGTAACTTTGGTTCAAAACAACTCAATTCAAATTTTCGAAGATTCAATCAAAGTCATTTTCTTCCATCTTCATTCTGTAAATCTTGGACACGACCACCTGCTTTGCCATCAAACACAAATTCAAACCCTAAGCTATCTCTTCAACATTCCTAAACTTCCTGCCATTACCAATAATGTATCCAAAGCAAAACCCATAGTTTGTTACAAATGTCATCAACTTGGACATCTAGTAGCCAATTGTCAATTCAAAAAAGCCAACTGTTCATATCAATTATTTGGGAGCAATAGAAGATGAAGAACGTGAAGAGATGCCGAATTTTACGGAAGACGATGACAACATTGGTACTACTTCCGATACTTTGCCAGGTATGCCAAATCCCCATTCCTTATTAACAATGAAATGTCTTGTGTATGGTAAAGAAAAGACTATTTTACATGATGATGGGAGCACACACGATTTTATTTCTACAAAATTGGTCAAAGAATTGAATTTACATACTGTTTCTACACATTATCGCATCAAGGCTGCATTCCTAGGTACGAGATATAATGGAACATAAGAGGTGCATGATTTAGAAATTAAAATTGGTGATTATACTGAACGAAGAAATTTCTTAGTTGTGCCTTTGCAGTCTAGTGACATTATCTTAGGAATGCCTTAGCGACATCAATACAATCCTGATATAGATTATTCTACGCATTCAATGAAAATCCATTCTCAAGGAAAATAAATCACATTGCATGGTATGCACACTCTCAATAATTTTCCATTACTTACTCATACTCAAGCTAAACATGCATTACAGAAAAGTAGAAAATCCTATTTAATATGGGTGAATGAAATTAAAGCTAAAGAAAACCAGATGCATCCTAGGCACACACAATTTCTTTCCCAAATTCAAGATTGTTTTGCTACTAATTTACCACCTGGATTACCACCTGTACATCCTGAAGATCACAAGATAGACTTAATTCTTAGATCACAACCACCATGTAAAGCACCATATAGACATAACCAAATTGAACAGAAAGAAATTCAAGCCCAAATTGAAGAATTGCTAACCCGAGGACTAATTAGACCTAGTAGTTCTCCATTTGGTACACCTGTCTTATTAGTGAAGAAGAAAAACAATACCTATCGCATGTGCATTGATTATCGTGCCCTAAATAAAATTACTGTTAAGAATATATAACCGATTCCTAGGGTAGATGATCTTATGGACAAGCTACAAGGATCTGCCACATTCAGCAAGATAGATCTTAAATCTGGATATCATCAAGTAAGGTTGGACAAATCTGATATATTCAAAATTACATTTAGAACACAATTTGGACACTATGAATTCCTGGTTATGCCTTTTGGTTTAACTAATGTACCAGTCACATTCAGTCGTATGATGAATCGCATATTTTTGAAGCATCATCATTGTGTCAATGTTTTCTTTGATGACATATTAGTTTTCAATAAAAATGAGAATGAGCATTATGAACATTTGTCTTTGGTTTTTAAATTATTAAAAGAGAATCAATTATATGCCAATCTAGAAAAGAGTGAATTCTTCCAAACAGAAATTGAATATTTAGGACATATTATTTCATCTAAATGTATTAAAGTTAACCCTAGAAATATAGAAGCAATTTTAAATTGGCTGATACCCAAAAATGTGCATGAATTACATTCTTTCTTAGGTCTTGCTAGCTTTTACAAAAAATTTGTGAGGAATTTCTCATTGCTTGCATTACCTTTGACAAAACTATTAAAGAAAGGCATCGTGTATAATTGGTCTAACAATCAACAAAAGTCTTCGATTTGCTGAAACGTGCTTTAACTCATGCTCCTGTATTACAATTACCTGACTTCAATAAATCGTTTTTCTTAGTAGTAACTGATGCTAGTGGATCTGGAATAGGAGCAGTCCTTATGCAAGATTCTCATCCCATAGCCTACTCTAGCTGCAAACTCAAACCTACTGAACTTAAGTATTCTACCTATGACAAGGAATTGCTAGCTGTAGTACAAGCTTTACGTCAATGGAAACATTATTTAATGGGATCTGAATTCATGATCAAAACTGACCAACAAAGCATTAGACATCTCCTTAGTCAATCACAAATATCTGACCGACACATTAAATGGGCTGCTTTTATTCAAAGTTTTCATCCACTTATACAATACCAACTTGGAAAAGAGAATGTTGTTGCCGATGCTTTAAGTAGAAGACTGACTATTCACAATATTTTTGTGATATCATTTGATTCCCTTCTCCCTATGAAAGATACTTATGACCAAGATCCTACTTTTCAAGCTGATTGGAATAAACTAGTTGCAAATAATTGGATTCCTATTGATTCATTGTCTTACAATAATGGATTTATGTTTTATGAAAAAAGATTATGTGTGACTATTCCATTTCGATCATTTGTTTTGCATGAAATTCATTGTCCCCCATACCAAGGTCATAGAGGAATTATATCTACTTTGCGTACACTGATTGAAGATTTTTATTGGCCACACATGGATACTGATGTATCTAATTTTGTATCTGAATGCCTAATTTGTCAAAGAGTTAAAAGACACCATGGTAAACACTATGGTTTACTAATGCCCTTATCAATTCCAGCACGACCATGGGAACATATTTCAATGGATTTTATCACTGGTTTACCTAATACTAAAGCTAATCATGATATGATTTGGACTATTGTAGATAGTTTTAGCAAACAAGCATATTTTATTCCGTGTAAAAAAACATTAACTGCATCTCAAGCTGCTCAACTGTTCTTGAAAACTGTTTTCACTAGCCATGGTTTGCCAAAAGTTATTATTTCTGATCGTGATTCTAGATTCTGTAATAATTTTTGGATTACTTTGTTTGCTATTTTTCATCTGCATTTCATCCTGAAATAAATGGTCAAACAGAAGCTACTAACATTACCATTTTAGATCTTTTACGTGCATACACAATTTCAAAACCGCAAACATGGGATATATTGCATTTACTTCAATTTGCATATAATAACACAACACATACAGCTACACAGAAAACACCATTTGAAATTATTTATGGATATCGATTGCCTACACCTGTTACATCATTGTCAAATAAAGTTCAAACTGCTGATGATATTGCTAACATGCATGCTACTATTTTTTATGAAGTTAAATATATGATTACTAAAGCCCAGCAATCATACACAAAACAAGCTAACAAGAAAAGAAAAGCTATGAGTTTTAAAGTTGATGATTATGTTTGGTTATGAATTAAAAAGCAAAGATTACAAAGTGTTGACAAACACCCCATTGTAAAATTAGCCCCTAGATTTTATGGACCATTCAAGATTATTCACAAAATCAATGACAATGCATTTAAACTAGAATTACCATAACACTGGAAAATCCACAACACCTTCCATATTAGTTTATTACGACCTTTTAGAGGACAACTACCTGTACACCCTGTCTATGAAAACCCTCCTTTACTAGAAGAAGAAACTAAAATTCTTGAGCCTGAAACTATTCTAGATACTGACTTTATGACCACTAGAACTGGCCATAGATATTCTAGATATTTGGTTAAGTTTAAAAATCATCCTATTGAAGAGGCCCAATGGATGCACTCTCAAGACCTAAGTGCTTTCCCCACACTGCTAACTCCACATTGAGCTAATAGCAATTGAGGACAATTACTATCCCACCCCAGGGGTATGATGCCAGGAGGCATATTCCACGGTGGATTCCGTGAGGTTTTGCGGTGGATTCCATAAAATTTTATTACCGGTGCTCATATACAAGGTGAATTCTTTGTGTGAAAAGTCGATGGGGACGCCTATCCTTTTCGGGCGTCTTGTTAATTTAATGTGCAAGTGGGTGATTCCATAGCGGGTGATTCCGCAAAATACATATTTAAATTAATAGACATTTATGAGTTTAGAGTGCGCACTCGTAATAAATTAAGGTTAGGATTGAGTTCTAACCAATTTATTTATTTTGTAGCTGAAGACTGCTAGGTATTCACTTTTGTCGATTTAATTTTATTATTTTTCTAACAATTGTGAATGCTTCAGTTGATGTGTAGAGCAAGCAGCGGTGGCATTGGGAAGCATTGGAGAATAGCGTGTATTCAAATTATTATCAATTTTTGATGGTCGCATCTTAGGCATGGCGCCAATATTTTGACGCACTTATTTATTAAAGCACTTGACATTTATTTATTATTGTTGTATGCGCATGGGCACACGATTTAAATATTTGTATTGGACATTGTATTTGGGTACCGCCCGACTCCTTGGGCGTCCAATAGGTTTAATTCTTTAGTGGCACAAAAGCAAACACAAAAGCTAAAGCGTGCTAATTGTAAATTGGGCTATTTTTTGAGCTTGGAGATGAATAATATATCAGATACATGCTTTGTGGAGCGCTCACACAAGGCATGGGGGGAAATTGTACCCAATTAGTCTCTTGCTTCATGTCGTGCAAGCTTTCTTCCTTGTTTTTTGTGCAAAAATAGAGTTCTTTTGTTCTTAGGGACATTCCGGCGCTCACTATGTGCACATACGGTGTCCGATTTGTGCACCATCTATAGCCCATGAGGATAACCTTGCCTTCCTCATCGTATGACACGTATGGGCTTACATATGGCTCATTGTTGCTTGGCTCGTCCACATAGTGGACTGGAGTATCACTCAGTGGATAGGTCACATAGGGTCCAGGTGGCGGTCTAGGGATACCCGTAGGATTTATTTCCATCCTAGGGATGGTTGATTTAGTATCATTCGGTGCTGGAAGAGCCAATGGGGCTCCCCTTCCAAATAACTTTGGTGACCTATTCGCAAGGTGGGGTTAACCGTAAGGCTGTGGGTACGGGCACCTTCGAGATAATCGACAATGCAAGGTGTCATGGCCAAACCTACCACAATTAGCATAAGGTCGTGACCTAGGGTCTTGGCATTCAGCTAGCAAGTGGTTTTTTCCATACTGCACACATTGGACATGTGGGCATGTTGGCCATCTCATCATCTCCTATAGTTTTGCTATTTCCATCCTAATCTCAGCTAGCTCTTGTTCCGACAACTCAATGCCCTTCCCTTTGTCCTGAGTGCTTGAGTCTACTCTTGCTCGGTGCTAAGGCTCTCTCAGAGCTCTTGGCACTGGACTCTCCTTGATTTGAGCCTCTAGAGCTTCTTTCCTTGAGTTAGTCATCCACTCTAATAGCTTCTTCAAAGACCCTTGCCAGTGCGTCTCGCTGCAAGCTTGAGTTGCCGGCCAAGGCTTTGTAGAGCTCCTCGCTTTGTATTTTGTTGACGAATACAGTGGATACTTCCCTTTTGGTTGGTCTCTCACCCATGTGGAGTCTCTTGAAGAGGCTCCTCATGTGGGTCACGTAATCTCGAATATCCTCTTTCTCTTTCAACTTGATGTTCGTAAGTCGCACTAGCAGGTTATCTCGAATATCCTCTTTCAGCTTGACGTTCATAAGTCGCACTAGCAAGTTATCAAAGTATCCAGGTTTGAAAAATCTCTTAATGAAGAGACTTTTCAAGACATTGAAATTGGTATGCTCTGTAGCATCTAGACTCATGTACCAGGTCCGACCCTTGTCGCCTCAGCACAGTCCAAATGCTCCTCACGTGGGTCACGTAGATCTACTCGAACTGTTCCACGAAGTTGTATGGGTCATCGATAGCTTTGTATTTGTCCAACTGTTTTGCTACCACAAGGATTTTCGATTGGCTCTTAGAGCCTTAGTTGACTCCTAACCCTGTCAGTAGCGATGTTGCCAATGCTACAACACTTCATTCTGCGGTCATGTTATCTAGCAACCCCTTTTCAGGAGCTTGCTGAGTGTGAGATCTTCTTCTAGTGCTCTCTCGCTCTCTGACTGACTCCTGCCCTGCTAGGGTTGTTTATGGGATCTGCATGCTCGTAAGGTTACTATAGCCATGATGTCATTTTTTCCATGAGAAAAAGATGCATAAGCAACCTGAGCAGATGATTGAGGTACATAGGGTGATCTTTCAGGAGGAGCCTTCTACCTATGATATAGCTAGCTAGATAGCGTGCAACATTTGATGCTCTGATGGCCCACACCCCACCTATTACACATGATCAACTTGCTTTGAGATGCTCTACTAGAGCTAGACATCTGCTAAGCTTTACTCGCTCCATAGATTATGTCATGGTGGCATATGCAGGTGAGCCTCTCTCTTATGATGAGGACATGTATAGAGATGATAGTCACTCATGGGACAGAGCTATGTAGTTAGAGTTTGACTCCCTACAGAGACTAATCAAACATAGGATTTGGTTCCTTTGAATGGTGGCAAGAAGGCACTGCCATGAAGTGGGTATACAAGCTAAAAGTATCCATGGATGCCCCAAGCTCGCTTATAAGGCCAGTTTGGTAGCTAAGGGTTTCAAGTAGGAATATGGTGTTGACTTTTATGAAGTCTTTTCTCCTGTGGTAAAAAATGATGACCCTACACTTGGTACTAGCATTGGTTGCTCAACTAGATCTGGAACTTTATCAGATGGATGTAAAGACAACTTTTTTACATGGGGATTTGCATGGTGAGATCTATATGTAGCAGCCTAAGGGCTTTGAAGAAAAAAACAAGGAACATCTAGTGTGTAAGTTGAGAAAGAGACTTTATGTCCTTAAGTAGGCACCTAGGGAATGGTACCATAAGTTTGATGTTTTTATGCATTCATAAGGATATACTTGTACTGCTATGGATCTATGTTTATACACGAACAAGGCTCGTGATGGCAATCTTATGATTTTGGTACTGTGGACAATATGCTTATTGCTAGGAGATCTCTTGATGAGCTGGACGCCTTGAAAAGTCGGCTCAAGAAGAGCTTTGAGATAAAGGATATGGGACAAGTCTCACATATTCTTGGAATACGCTTCACACGCAATCGCTCTAAGGGGATCCTTTATATATCACAAATTGAGTATATCTAGAAAGTCCTTGAGTGGTTTCATATGTAGGATGGTAAGCCTATTTTTTATCCTCTACCTTCTCATGTGAAGGTTAATTAGGCTGATTGTCCGCAGTTTGTTGTCCATAGTTTGATAAGTAGAAGGTTGAGATGACCAAGATCCCTTGTGCATCTACCATGGGCAATTTGATGTATGCTATAATAGCCACTCATCCTGACATAACATTTGTAGTGGGAGTTGTAGCACAATATATGCCTACACCTCGTAGATGGCATTGGGATACCATAAAGGGTATCATGAGGTACTTGAAGGGCACAATAGCTATGTGCATATGTGATGGTGGCCAAGATACATGAGTCATAGGGTACATTGACTCTAATTATGCAAGACAGGAAGTCCACCTCTGGCTATGTCTTCAACTTTACTGGAGGTGTTGTTTTTTAGATGTCCTGCATGAAAAAATGCATAGCCCTCTCTACTACTACCGAGGCCAAGTATATTGTAGCCACCATTGAGGCTTACAAGGAGGCTTTTTGGTTAGGCCAACCTTGGTATTACTAATGTGGTCCCTAAACTACATTTAGATTCTATGAGTGCTATCCAGTTAGCCACGAATCCAATCTTCCATGTGAAGACGAAACACATTGAGATGCATTACCACTTCTTCAAAGAGGTCGTTGAGGACAAGTTTGTTGACCTTGTCAAGATCTCAATTGACTAAAATCTTGTAAATCTACTCACAAAAAGTCTCTCAACAGAGTGTTTTGCCTTCCTTAAGAAGTTGATGGGGATGTTGGATAAGATGGCATCTTTCGTCATCTTGTTGTACTTATGTACATTTATACTTTGTCACTTTTTTCTTGTTCTCTCCTCTCAAGGGGCATGTTCGCATTTAAGTGGGAGGTTGTTGGGGGTAAAGGTACCTATGCCTAGCTGCCCATGTATTACTACACTGACATTACCCGCATACCTATATACTATAGGTAGTGGGTTCCCATCTTTGTCACTTCATTCTTCATTCATCCAATCATATTTAAATAAAGGAAAGGCTGGTCACACATTGTGACCATTGGAGTTCTCACATCTTGTGTGTCTCTCTCTCTTGCTCTTGTTCCTTCCACCATAGTTCTTGCGTGCTTCCACTCTGGGCTCACTCCCTTCAAGGCAATCATCCCATTGATGCCACTTTAGGGATTCAACCTTCTAGTCCGAATTTAGGTCTAGCACTACATGTTGAAGCACCTAGATCCACTCCACCACTTCTACATTCCATTGCTCTAGTGCCATGGATGGCTCCGCCATGAGCTATCACTTGGGGTTGGTGGAATTGGTGCTTACAGAGAAGTCGAAGAATTTCGAGGCCGAGGGATGGTAGGGATGTGTTTTCCTTGCTGTGTGGCATTGCTTCTTCATTATGCTCACTTGTCTTGGTCTCTTCATAGAAACCAACTTCCAAAAACATTGAAAGAATAGGAGCAATTCCATATTCAATGGATTTTCTTATGGGAATTTATTTGAGAAGCGTTATACTATTTTTTTGCTATTGTTCAACTCCTTGCAAGTGTAGACTATGCAGATTAGGTGCCATTTTCAATTTTGAGCAAATCAATGGAAACTTCATGTATATACAAAAACATCAATATTCAAGATCCTAATATGCCCTCTCTAATACCATGAGAAGACTTGGTGAGGAAGAGGAAATGAGATAAAATTACAATCAATAAGACAATCACAATATAAGGGAAATGATGGCCCTCTTTATTCAAAGGAGAAAGGTAGCTAAAGCTACCAAGTACAAGAGAAGGGATAATTTGCAAATATAAAAATAATGCTATCATGTCAATTATCTATGATATGATAATGCATACTATGATGAGTGTGCTAGCTATAATTGAATGCAATTTTACATTCTCATGCTAGACTTCTACATGTGTGTGTGTGTGTGTGTGTGTGTGTGTGTGTGTGTGTGTGTGTGTGTGTGTGTGTGTGTGTGTGTGTGTGTGTGTGTGCGTGCGTGCGTGCGTGCGTGCGCGTGCGTGCGTGCGTGCGTGTGTACGTGTGTGCGTGCGTGTGTGTGTGTGTGTGCGCGCATGCATGCAAATCTACACTCTAACATATATTAGTAGGATGATAGCTACATGTGCGTGTGTGCGTGCGTGTGTGCATGCATGCGTGCATGCGCGCATGCACGCAAATCTACACTCTAACATATATTAGTAGGATGATACCTACAATGACATTACCCTAAATTATCCTTATTTGTAAATGAGTAATGCTAACCACAATTACTCAAGTAAGGCTAACCACTATTACATTGATGGGGTTTCAAAGAAGAGCCCAATGTATTTTCTCCCTTAAAAATATAAAAAATAATTACCAAGATGGGACTTTCATCTTGCCCTCGTTACTTTCAATTCTTCATCTCTGGCTATGGCAATAACGTTCAACTCTTCAATATCTTAGGACTTTTCACCTTATGTGTGTAATATAGGCAAGAGGAGAGAAAGGTGAAGCACATAAACACACAACGGAGACTTGAGCACATAGAGAAGTAGGGATGAGATCTTTTTATTCTTCTTTCTTTTCCTTTCTTCTTCTTCCACAAAAAAAAATAGTCTACAACATGATAAAAGACTAATATGAAAATACTAGAATGTATGTAGCTAAGGATAGATGAGGTGGCACAACAAATGTGTCATAACCAAGAGTGGACTACATGGGTGTAGTCTAGCTATAGAATCACTGGCATATCCTCCACGTCAATTACCTAACATACCAGTGAGTAGAGTTGTGCCACATCACTAAGGTGTGTAGTGGATGCTGCCAGCTCATGTGAAGCTCAACATTTCAATACTCTCTCTCAAGATCATCATGAGCTTATGTACTCCAATCATAGTCTTGAAGTAGTGAAGCTTCTTAGCTCCCAACACCTTAGTGAAAATATACGTAGCTTGATCATGTATACTAACATAAACTAAGTCAATATCACTTGCTAGAACCCACTCTCGAATAAAATGGTAATGGACCTCTATGTGTTTAATCATGCATGATACATTGTGTTTGCTACTAAGGTTATCACAATAGATGATAACCTTCTTATCCATCATCTACAACCCCAAAACATCAAGTAGCTTGTGTGTCCCAGCTACCTCACATACTACAACCACAACACCCTTGTACTCTATCTCAACACTAAGTAGTGTGACTCTATGTTGTTTCTTGCTACTCCAAGTAATAGTATCACTCCCAAAGGAAAATATAAATCTATTGGTAGACCTTCTATCTAAAATATACCAACCCAATATACATCTATGTAACCATGCAAGTCGAAGGGTACACATGCTACATAGAACAAAGGCATAGTCAAGTGTAGACCTTAGACATTTTGATAAGACAAGAAACCTTGCAAGACATGTAATCTACAACTAAGTCAATACCAGGTGCATTATAACCAAAACACACAACCTTTTTCATAGACTATACAACAATAGCTACAATCTACAAACTATATGTAGATATCCTCTCTACCTACAAGCCAATAAACATCTCAAATCTTACAAATATGAAATTTGTAACCTCAGCACCTATAAGCAGCAAACACAATTGAATCTATAGTATACCCCCAAAAACTACTTCCAACCAACTTGCAAGACTAGAATGAAGACCAAAATGACCTCAAACAGTAAAAATCATTGTAGGAAAGCCCTAAAGTGTCAATCTGTAGTATACACACTACTCTTTGAGCTCACCAAGTTTCACTATAATTGAAGACTACAGCCTTGCTAGTCTCAAGAGCCTCATGCAGCTATTCCAAAGCAAATCGAATAAGATAGAAGAGCTTCTTACCAGTTACTTTATTTCTTGCTTTTACTCTCCTTCGTTGTCACCTCAACCTTTGATTGAGCTCCATGCAACCATGAGATTACTCTGATACTATGTAAATAGAGAAGAGGAGAGAGAGATGAAGCAATCGAGAGCATACACACACAATGGAGACTTGAGCACATAGAGTAGTAGGGTTTGAAATCTTCTTCTTCTTCTTTTTTCTTATTCCACACAAAAGAACTTAGTCTACAACATGATAAAAGACTAATATGAAAGTACTAGAATATATATACAAATAATCAATAAGTGTGAACCCACTAAGGATAGATAAGGTAGCACCTCTCTCTCTCTCTCTCTCTCTCTCTCTCTCTCTCTCTCTCTCTCTCTCTCTCTCTCTCTCTCTCTCTCTCTCTCTCTCTCTCTCTCTCTCTCTCTCTCTCTCTCTCTCTCTCTCTCTCTCGTGTGTGCACCTGCTCTTGTGTAAAATATCTATTGCCTCCCTCTTCTAACAAGATAGTGTCTTAACAACACATTGTTTTGCTCTACCACCTCTTCACTCTTGCCCTAGGCAAAACCCATGCAAAACACCCCTCATAAAAGGGGACGATCCACCCTCTTCAATGTGGCTTACCACTTTTCCACTCTCCCACTGTTTTATTTTAGGTCTTGGTTTTCTTACTAAATCTTGCTACATTAACATATTCATTCTAGCTTGTTTGTCTCCATTCTATTAAATGATTTGGGTATTGTATATACTAAACTTGATGAGAGAGAGAGAAAGAGAGAGAGAAATGAGTGGTACTTAGGGCATTATCTTTACTTTGATATTTAAAAATTTGATCTATAATTGTCATAGTCTTATGGAAAAGAAGTCCCTATGTCTCAATATCAATAGCCTCCCTTGAAAACAGTATATTGTCTAAAGGATCTACTTGGGTTTAAAAGAAAAATATCAAACCCAGAGAAAACATAGATCCGTTTGCTTTGAGAAAATGATCCAATACTTATATGTATAGCTATAACAATGATCTTTTCATATGTATGGTATTATATTGGTAACATAGTCTCCCATTTGTTCTATACATATGTGTTTATGAACATATATATCTATTGCAATAGCCCATCTTACCCTTCTTTGTACTTGGTTTCATTATGTCTAGTTGTCTTCATGACAATGCTATCTTCAATATTGTGAAATTGGATGTGACTAAGTATAGCTATCGGAAGACCCATATATTGCATCTTTTATGTTGAGAAACATGAATCTAGAGCATGGCAAGAGCTATGGAGGCTAGAATATGAATACAAGACTCATGATGTCATAGACAATGTACTAATTGTTACATAAGTGAATTAGGTTCCAAGATAGAAGCTTGGACTCATAAACACAATCTTGTGTAAGACACTAACTAAAAGAAGAAAGCATCATAATATATTGCATTCAACTCATGAAAGTGATAGTTAAGTACAATGCTTTATAGTAGTTGGGTAGTGACATTCTGCCTCACTGTGCATATGGGATTCAAGGCATCTCTTCCTCGAGCATACATCATTTGTCATATCTTTCAACACCCCCCCCCCCCCCTCAAATGATGAGTTCCTACACTTATTGGCTTTTGTCCCCCTACATGATGACATGGCCCAAGAGACTAGCTCATAGGCAAGCTAATCAAGTTAAAGCTTGAAACTTTACATCTTTGGCAAGGGTTTTTTTTACAAAGCAAATCCACTAAGGGAAACAAAATCCACTATGGGAAAACATAAGGTCCACTATGGGAAAACATAAGATCCACTATGGGAAATATAATTTCTTCAAAACAATATGTCAAAGTTGTTGTCGATAACAGAAGCATCTTCTTCATTCATGAACAAATTTTAATGGTTACCATTCTACACTTGTTGTGCTCTTTGAAGGTGAGAAGGATCGAAGCTTGCTTGGAAGAGCTATGGCGAGAGAGCAAGTGCAAGAAAGAGAGAGAGAACAAGTGGGAACTCCAATAGTCACAATGTGTGACCGGGCCTTCCTTTATTCAAACTGTCACTAAAAGAAGCTAGGCAGAGGCGCCTTTATCCCCAATAACACTGGAGAAAAGACTTCATCAAAGTCAACGCTCCTACTTAAAACCCTTAGCAATAAGTCTTGCCTTATAAGCCAGCTTGGGGTGCCTAGGGGTACTTTTCAGCTTGTACACCCATTTACATGGCAAAGCCTTCTTGCCATTAAGCAATGCAACCAAATCCCAAGTCATATTCTTATCTAGGGAGTCCATCTCAGACTTCATAGTGATTGTCACCCCTGCGCATAGCCTCATCATAGGTAAGAGGCTCTCCTGCATCTGTAACCAAGATATAATGCATTGAGGGCTTAAATCTATCATGTGGACGTCTAGCTCTAGTAAACCTTCTCATTGCAGGCTCTATTGCATGTCTAGCATCTTGTCCAACACCCTGGTCATGTGTACCAATTGTTGCTGCAGGCTCTCCAACTCGCTGTGCAAGAGCGCATGGCTCCTCTTGGAATATAACCTTGCATATCTCTACTACCTTCTCAGGCTGCCTATGTATCTTGTCTTCATGGAAGACTACATCATGGCTACGGATGACTTTCTGTGTCTACGGATCCCTAAGGCAGTAACCCATCTCCATAGCCAAGAAAAATGCATTTGACACTCTTAGGATCCAACCTACTACGCTTGTCCTTGGGCACATGGCAAAATGACTCACATCCAAAGACACGTAGATACGCATAAGAAGAAGGTTTCCCTGTCCATATCTCCTCTGCAACTTGGAAATCCAAACCATTGGAAGGTGATCTATTTATGATATGCATAGATGTACTGACTGCCTCAACCCAAAAGCTCTATGGTAGGCCTACATGGCTAAGCATACTGCGTACATGCTCCTGGATGGTTCTATTCATCTGCTCAACCAAACCATTCTTGGGTGAGGTATAGGGGGTGGTCAACTGACACTTAATACCCCTCTCGTAACATAGTTGCTCAAAGGCACGTGATACATATTCTCCCCCATTGTCAGTCCTAAGGTATTTCATCCTATGCCCAGTCTAGTTCTCAACCAATGCAAGCCATCTCTAAAGCACAGCCATGACATTTGACTTAAGCTTAATGGGGTAACCCCAGACTTTACGTGAAAAATTGTCAATGAATGTCACAAAATACTTTGCACCACCCATAGGCTGATAGGGCATAGACCCACGGATATCCGAATGTACCAATGCTAGGGGCTCATTCATGTGTATCCTACTAGACTTCTTATGCGTATTTCTAATCTATCTGCCATAAAGACAATGCTCACATGAATCAAAACATGCATAGTCAAGGGGCAGTAAGTAATGCAAAACCAGAAAGTGTTTTCATTCCCTTCAAGGACATATGGCCCAAACGGGCATGCCAAAGAGATACATGTGGGATGGAACTGACTGACAAAACATGGTCAATAGAGGACCCATCAACTACAACTGGATAGAGGTTGCCAGCCTTGGCACCTCTAATTGCCACAGGTGATTTTCCAGGCAGAATCCCCAAATGAAACATGAAATCTAGTATCATCAAGTTGCCCTGCAGATATAAGATTGTGTGTAAGCGCAGGTACATGATGTACATCATGTAACAGAAAAGTACTGCCAATAGAGAATTGCAGTCATACATTCCCAATGCCAACAATAGCAAGTGACCTGTCATCACCCAAGTGAAATGAACCAGAAACAGTGCGATAGGAATGGAACTACTTATGACATAGTGTATCATGAAATGAAGCACCAAAATCCAAAAGCCAACACTGCGCATACATAGAGTGAACCTCGATCAACAAAATGACATCACAAGAACTAGCTGCAAGTATGTACTCCCCATCGGAGTCATCAGTCTACATGAAATTTATCTCCTCAATTTTCACACTAGATTTTGCAAGCATAATGTTGCGATCAAAGGACACTTTGTCTTTCCCCTTCTATTTGTGCTTCTCATTGCATAACTCATGACACTGTGGGCGTATATGACCCTTCTTGCCACAATGATGGCATATCACATTAGCATTTCTCCCACGAGACTTGCTACGTGACTTACTATGCAACTTAGACCTAGACTTCTACGAGTCTCTGCCACATCCATACCCACATTCATTCTTTCCATTACCATCTCTGCCTCTAACAATCAAAGCATGCGACACACGAGAGGCATCCAAGTTCTTACGGTTGATCTCTTCCTGCAGAAGAGCACTCTCTACATGAGGCAAGTTCAAAATAGTAGCAGGAGCACATAAGCTAGTGCGGAATACATCCCATGACTCACTCAGAGTCCCAAGCAAAAACAATGGTGTAACCACATCATTAAAGGTAATACCCTGCAAAGTTAAGTTCTTGAGAATAGCATGGAACTGGCTCAAATGAGTAGACATTGTCATATTCTCCTTCATGCACAGGTCCATAAGCTGCTTCAGCCAATACATCTGACTTGCTAGACTTTTCTTGTCATAGAGGTTCTTAATTTTATCCCAAAGTTGCCAGGCACTCTGTGCATCCTCAACCACATTGTAATGCACATGTTCAGTGAGAGACAAGATGAGGGTGGACTTGCATAACTCATCAAGCTCATCCCATTTGTCATCAGTCATAGTTTCAGGCTGCTCGCCATGCATCCTTAGTGGCTTTATTTGCGATTTTTGCACCAATACCTGCCAAAGTTGGCTCTTCCGGTAGGCATAATTCGTACCATCAAGCTTAGTTATGTTAAAGATAGCACTATTAGTGGAAGAAGATGCCATACTGCACTCCAAAATGGTACAAACAATTCAAAATTGCTTGTTGTTTTATGTTATAAACAGCCAAAATACCACCAAAACCAAGGCAAAATGATCATGAACTGATAGCTAATGATGTTGCCTACCAAATACCATCAAAAGCACATAAAATCGGGATGATTCAGCATGGAAATTCCATGTCAGTCCATGCTTAACTGCTTGCTGTAATAAATTACACCAGATACAATGAGAGAAAACTATAGGCAAAATGAATGCACCAAGTCAACCACTGACTGTCAAAGCATAACCAGCATCAAGCAGGCATAAATCAGCATGTGACAGTCATACGGACATCAAGTAAACACCCAAGTATGTCAAATGAATCCATTAGTAAGCGGGCACACCCCCTGTGTAATAGGAAAAAGTGTACACAACATTGGCAAGACCTGACACAAAGAGGTGTATACTCAGGGAGTGTAAAGCCCAAATCAGCCCAAGTACATCTATGAGGATCACAGCATATCAATCATGCAACATCCAAGTGAAGATCCCAATCTCAAGTATCTGAATGCTCAAGTAGCATAAACCGCTTGCTCAATGTCTATCAAGCGTATCAAGATGCTTCCACTGGCACAAAAGCTGTAAATATCAAGCAAAGAAGCTCAACAAGGGCATATGATAGCACTAGTGCCAAAAGATCCAAGATCAAGCATCAATAAGACCTCATAAGCATATAGGCAGTGTAGGATCCATATATAGCATCCATAGACATCAACTACATCCAAACTGTAACTCTAGAAAGCTGAGAAATAGCCAAAGTTAGCTTCGGGCAATCAAATGTCAAGCCAAAGCAAGGCTCAATAGCATCCAACTCCAAACAATGTAACGAGCATGTAGTAGTGGCATAGTCCAAGCATGTCAAGATGGGTCAGACATAAGCAAAGTGCATGCCATAAGTACATGAGAGATGAAGATCCAAATGCTATGCAAAGTGAGCTCAAGCTCAACTAATGATTCAAGCTCTATGTTGATCCCCGAGAGTCACTACATCAATGTATACATCCAAGACATAGCCCGAATCCAACAGGCATATCCAAACATAAGCAAATAAGCTTCAACCCTAAATATTCCAACAGCAAATAAATGTCCAAAACTGAGCAAATAGTGGCTCAATTCAAGCTCAAAACCGTAGACAAACAATAGGCATACTTTCCCGTATGTATAGGCACCAACTGGGCATAATCGGGCATCAAATGACTATGTAGCATGAGCATAAAGTGTAATGACAGAGGGCTGTCCTATTTTGGGCTGCATGTGGACCGTGTAAAATAGTCAATGACTGAGTAAATTCAGCCCCAAAAGCATCTCACATCATAGGCATACATTCCATTAGCATTCGGGGCGTATTTGGGACCAGTGTTCGGGACCAACCAAGCAACCAATGTCAATGCCAACAAAGCATAAGCATAAAGTGCTAATGTAACACTGTTTTGTGGCTGCCTGTGGACTATGGAAAATAGTCCTAGACTAAGGTAAATTGGTCCACAAATCAATTCTAATGATAACCACCAATGTCGAGCATTAAGGGGGTGTTCCCAAGTGCCAAATGAAGTGTTTTCAAGCTGCCAATGAGTGCCAACGGAGGGCTGAAGTAAAAAATGAATTTTTTACAGGTATTCAAGTTGTCCCAAACTGATCTAAGGCTTGTGGAAGGGTTGGGCAAGGTCAAGGCAAGGTTGGAGGAGTAGTCAAGGACCCCCAGAAGCTCCCTCTTGAAGGGCAAAGTCACAGGTAGAGGGTAGGCATCACAAGAAGCAAGAGGACATGGCTGCCCTGCTTCACAAAACCTGTGGATTTGAAGTAAAATAACAAAAGAGAGCTCTAATACCTCTGAAGGAATGCCTTGAGCATGCCCAAATGGGCCGGGTAGGTGCTCGAGAAGCCAGGGAGTGACGGAAGCTCGGGAGAGTCGGCTATGGCTGCCGAGAAGGAGACCCAATGAGTGTAGATAATCGATAGGAAGCTAAAGGAGTCACAAACCAAGTTGGAATGCTCGAGCAACCATGCTTTGATACCAATTGAAAGGTGAGAAGGATTGGAGCTTTCTTGGAAGAGCTATGGCGGGAGAGCAAGAGCAAGAAAGAGAGAGAGACCAAATGGGAACTCCAATAGTCACAATGTGTGGCCGGGCATTCCTTTATTCAAACTGTCACTAAAAGAATAAAGAATAAAGTGACGATGATGGGTGCCCACCACCTGTAGTGTGCACTGGCGGGTACTGTCAGTGTAGTAATACACGGGCGGCTAGATAAAGGCACCTTTACCCCCAACACTCTTTTACAATAGAAACATTCACTGGTTATGTGGCCAATCTTACCACAATAATGACATGTCATCTTATCTTTGTTGTTGGTGTTAAATCCTCAGCCCTTGCCTTTTGCTCCATAAGCTCCTTTAGTGGACAAGAGATTATCTCTAGGTGTTGAGACAACTCTCTTTGCATCCTTATTTTTATATTTGTTTTCTTCATCCAATAGAGAGTGCTCAATAAGCTGGTCTTCTTTTTTATCGACTTTGCTTGCATTAGTCTTCATGTCCCCCTCAAGAAAATGTACCATCATCTTTGAGCTTTTCATAATGTCTTCAAATAAGATCATTGATTGCACTTTAGTATGGGTAGCTACATTTCTTCTTGCAAGTAGGTTAAACAAGTCTTCCATGTAGTTGAAGTGAGCAACAATGATTATGTCACTCTTCATAAGAAGCATCCTCATAAAAGACTTGATTTTGGTCATTCCTATGATGGAAATTAGTTTCAAATAACTGAAAATAGTGACAGTAGGTCCAGTGTGATGGAATTAGTGAGAAAATGAAGTGGGAAAAGAGCTTGAGATAAAGAAGCTATGGTGGATTAGACTAGTTTTTTAGTCGCTGCAGCTCGTAGACACAATAATGTGTCGAAATATTTGATGTCCAAAAAGCCTATAAGCTAAGCTTCAAATGGCATCTATTCATAGGAGTAATGGCACCCTGCAGAAGGAGAACAAGCTATACGACTAGAATCATTCGCAAAATTACAACAATGAAATCATGCAATGATGGCTGATCCATGCATCAATTAGCTCAATTTATGTGATGGGATGAAGTGTCTTGGACTATAGAACAACTCTCCATAAGAAATCAAGTTGAGGTATGGCCTATAGAGAGAGTTATGAAGACTCCAAATGGTGTTGGTCGTGTTGGCTATGGTTGCCATGCACTGAGTGCAAGATTCAAATGAAGAAATGAGATCATGAGATGGGACCAAGTTGACTAGAGATGGAGAGAGGCTGGAGGATAGAGAGAAGAGCTAAGCCATGCTCAACTGAGCTCTGATACCATGTTGAGAAATACGGATCTAGAGCATGGTAGGAGCTATGGAGGTTAAAATATGAATACAAGACTCATGATGACATAGACAATGGACTAACTATTACAGAATTGAATTAGATTCCAAGATGGAAGCTTAGACTTATAAACACAATCTTGTGTAAGACATTGACAATGACACTAACTAAAAGAAGAAAGCATAATGATATATTGCATTCAACTCATGAAAGTGATAGTCAAGTACAATGCTTTATAGTAGTTGGGTAGTGACATTCTGCCTCATTGTGTATATGGGATTCAAGGCATCTCTTCCTGGAGAAGACATCATTTGTCATGTCTTTCAATATTTTTGTGCAAAAATTATAGGTTAGACCACTCAAAAATGGGGATGCCAAACCTAAAAACATTGCAATTGAGGATTGGGATAAATTGGATGAGCTATGCAAGTCCACCATCATTTTATTGCTCTATAAGTAGGCTCACTACAATGTTGTAATTGAATATCAGAGTGTATATAAGCTTTGGACACATATTAAGAATCTTCATGACAAGCAGAGTCCTGTAATTCAAATGTACTGGCTGAAACAGTTGATGGACATTTCCATGAAGGAAGGGACTTCTGTGTCTGCACACTTGAATGAGTTTCACTCCATCAGCAATTTAGCTTTGCAAGAGATTGAGTTCAAGGATACTTTACACCCTTTATTTCTGCTTGGTACTCTACCTAAGTCATGGAACACTTTCCGTATAACTCTCTACGCTGCTAAGGATGGGCTAAAATTGCAAGATATTGAGAGTGCTCTCTTAGTAGAAGAGGTGAACAAAAAGAATGTGGATGCTTCACATATGTCACATGCATTGACTATGAGAGGTCGACAGGATGGCAATGGCCACAATAGAGACTCTAACAAGTCTCAGTCTAGGACGCATGGATAGTCTCGCAATAAGTTTTATGGCCATAAATCTTGTCTTACTTGTCATTATTGTGGAAAAAAAGATCATATTCGGTCACAGTCCATAAAATACGCAAAGATAAGTGCAAGGAAAAGCGAAAGGATAAAGTGTAGGAAAAGAATGTTGATCGCAACATTGTGCCTAGAAACTATGTGTTAAGATTGAGAAAATTAATGTGGTGTAGCCTGATGTATCTAATAATCTTATATTGGTAGCTTCTTCCTTGGATGCTTCATAGCTGACTGATGCTTTGTGAAGATATACCCAATGTTGGTTGATAGATTCAGGGGCTTCCTTTCATGTGACCCCCCCATAGAGAGTGGTTTCACTCCTATCATAGTATGATTATGTCTATTCATTTAGGTGATGACTTGGCATTGGAGATAGTTGGTATTGGTGATGTCAAGTTGCATTTTGGTTCAATCAACACATTCACTCTTCATTATGTGCGTCATGTACCAGCTCTCACAAAGAGCCTTATCTGTGCTGGCACCTTGGATGGTACAAGTTATGTTGTCTCTTTTGGTGATTCCTCATGGAAAATTACCCGTGGGAATTTTGTTATTGCATATGGCATTAAGTCTAATACCCTTTATCATTTACGTGTATGTGGATCAATTGACCATGTTTTGGCTGTGGCTAAAGTTCCACATGTATTTCTTTGACATCATCACCTTGGGCACATATCTTTGAAAGGAATGGAAATGCTTACCAGTTTACAGTATCTTTTGCCCCTAAACTATAAGTGTTTTGAGTTTTATGATCATTGTTTATATGGTTGACTGATACATAGTATGTGTAAAAAGTCTAGCATGTAGCACATGGATGAGCATTTGGATCTTGTTCATTTGGATGTATGTGGCCCCATGCCTTGTTAATCGCTAGGTGGTGTAAAGTACTTTGTCACATTCATTGATGATTACTCACATAAGGTCTAAGATTTTCCTATTAAGCAAAAATTGAATGTCTTGTTTACCTTTTAGCATTGGCTTACTCTTGTTGAGAACCAATCTGGGTGTAGGCTAAAATATCTAAGGTTAGATAATGGGGTTGAGTATGTCTCAAAAGAAATTTGAGCAATTTTGTGATGAGTGAGGTATTAAGCGCTAGTTGACTACCCCCTACACCCCATGGTATTGCCGAACACATGATAGGATCATTCAAGAGAGAGTCCACATTATGCTTAGCTAGGCAAGCTTACTCTATCACTTTTGGGTTGAGGCAGTTACTACTACCGTACACTTGATTAATAGGTCCCCTTGCATTACTATTGATTGCTAGGTGACAAAGGAGGTATCATTGGACTTGAAAACCTCCATCATATGATCATTTGTATGTCTTTGTTGTGAGGCATTCGTCCATGTTCCCAAGGACAAGTGCAATAAGCTGGATCCTAAGTTCGTGAAATACATCTTTCTTGGTTATGGGGATGTAGGTGAGATGGGCTATCACCTATGGGATCCACATGCTCACAAGGTTATTTGCAGCCATGATGTCATTTTCCACGAGAAATATATGCATAAGTAGCTTAAGCAAGTGGTTGAGGTACGCATGGTGATCTTTCAAAAGGAGCCTCCTACTTTCGTATAACTAGCTAGAAAACCTATAGCAATTGATACTTTGGCGGTCCAAGCCCCGCCTATTGTGTAGGATCAACCTGCTTTGAGACTCTCTACTCGAGCTAGACATCCGCTAAGCACTTTACTCCCTCCATAGATAATGTTATAGTGATAGATGCAGGTGAGCCTCTCTCTTATGATAAGGCCATTCATAGAGATGATAATAATTAATGAGACATGGCTATATAGTCGGAATTTGACTCCTTGTAGACTAACCATATGTTGGATTTAGTTCCTTTACCTAATGGCAAGAAGGCATTGCCATGCAAGTGGGTATACAAGCTAAAAAGCATCCCTAGACACCCCAAGCCTGCTTATAAGGCCAGATTGGTAGCTAAGGGTTTCAAGTAGGAATATGGTGTTGACTTCAATGATGTTTTTTTTCTTATGGTCAAAATGATGATCCTATGCTTGATGATAGCATTGGTTACTCAGCTAGACCTAGACCTTTATCAAATGGATGTAAAGATGGCTTTTTTACATGGAGACTTGCATGATGAGATCTATATGCAGCAGCCCAAGGGCTTTGAAGAAAAAGGCAGGGAACACCTAATGTGCAAGTTGAGAAAGAGAGTTTATGGCCTTAAGGAGGCACCTAGGGAATGGTACCACAATTTTGATGCTTTTATGCATTCACAAGGATATAGTTGTAGTGCTATGGATCTGTAATTATATATGAAGAACGCTCGTGATGGCAACCTTGTGATTTTGGTACTCTATGTGGATGATATGCTTATTACTAGGAGCACTCATGATGAGCTAGATCCCTTGAAAACTCAACTCAAGAAGAGCTTTGAGATGAAGGACATGGAACAAGCCTCGCATATTCTTGGGATGTGCATTACACATGATCGCTCTAAGGGGCTCCTTTATATGTCATAGAATGGAGTATGTCCAAAAAGTCCTTGAGCAATTTCAAATGCGGGATGGTAAGCATGTTGGCTATCCTCTACCTTCTCATGTGAAAATTAGTCATGCTGATTGCCTACAGTAGCCTGATGAGCAAAAGGCCAAGATGGCAAAGATTTGTTATGCATCTACCAATGACAGCTTTATATATGCCATGATAGCCACTTGTCTTTTGCTCATCAATAGGAGTTGTGGCACTCTGGCTACACTTGGTAGGCAATATTGGGATGCCGTCAAGGGTATCATGAGGTACCTAAAAGGCACAATAGCTATGTGTGTATGTTATGGTGGCCAAGATACAAGAGTCATGGGATACACTGACTCTGATTATGCAAGACATGCAGATAGTAGCAAGTCCACCTCTGGCTATGTAGTTGCCTTTGTTGGAGGTGTTGTTTCTTAGATGTCCAGGGTGCAGAAATGCATGGCTCTCTCTACTACTGAGACCGAGTACATTGTAGCCACTGAGGCTTGCAAGGAGGCTCTCTAATTAGGTCGTCTAGTGGTAGATATTGGTATTACTGATGTGGTACCTACATTGCATTCAAATTCTATGAGTGCTATCCAATTAGCCAAGAATCTGATCTTCCATGAGAAGACAAAGCACATTTAGGTGCATTACCACTTCATCAGGGAGGTCATTGAAGACAAGTCTATTACCCTTGTCAAGATCTCAATAGGCCAAAATCTTGTAGATCTACTCACAAAAAATCTCTTAACAAAGTGTTTTCCCTTCCTTAGGAGGTTGATAGATGTTGGATGAGATGATGTATTTCCTCATCTTGTTGTACTTATGTACATTTGTACTTTGTCACCTTTTTTATTGTTCTCTCCCCACTAGGGACATATTCGCCTTTAAGTGGGAGGTTATTGGGGTTAAAGGCACTTGTGCCTAGCCGCCAGTGTATTACTATAATGATAGTATCTGCACACATGTACACTGCAAGTGGCAGGAGCCCATCATTGTCATTGTATTCTTTATTTTTTCAGTGACATTTGAATGAAGGGAAGGTTGGTCACACATTGTGACTGTTGGAGTTTCCTCTCTCTCTCTCTCTCTCTCTCTCTCTCTCTCTCCACCATAGCTCTTGCTTCTGCTCGCATGCCTCCACTCCAGGCTCACTCCCTTCATATATATTCCTCCCTCTTTTTGACACCTTTACACACCATACTTGCATTTCACTCTATGCACTTGTAGTGGCTTATTTTTTACTCTAGTTATTGCTCTAACAAGACTTGCTCCAGCAACAACCTCACTCTAGCTTTTACTATGACAACCCTATAGTTTCATGAAGCTTAGTTTGTAGACGACCTTAGTAGTCTCCAAACAAGATAAAGGAAGGAGAGCATAGTGCTCTAGCAAGACCCAATGCAAGATTCACTATCTACATCAAGTTTAAGCTCAAATAAAATGCTTTATTGTACCCTTTTCAACCATATCTATGTATAAACCACACTCTTTTCAACCATGTTTATATACAAACCACACATGGCTAAAAGTCATACTAAAGATATTGACAACTTCTTATATAGAACAATTAGTACCTTGATACACCATACTTAGAATCATTTCATTTAGCCACTAAATTTCTACAACTATTGCTAGTTTCCCATTGCTTAGGCCATGTTATGTTTCACCCTAAATCACAATCCATCCTAAACTAGTGGTTGGTTCAGGGACTAACATCAATACCTCCCTAGCTAGATATTATATTCTGAGAGTTGAGGACAAGTATCCCTAACAGTTTAAGGTTGCCAATGCCTTTGTGGCCAAGCTAAGGACATACTACTACATGTAGCTCTAACAAAAAGGAGGGTGCACATTGAAGCCAAAGTCAAGTGTTCCCTCTTGGAAATGTCGAATAATTTAAGGACATTGTTCTAATTGGATGGTCACCAAGGTCAACATTGTAAAATGGACCAAATGTTGAGCTAGTAGTTAAGGGTATTGGCTAGCCTTTGACAATAGGTCTTGATGCAACACTCAATATTCAACAAGGGTATTATGACCCTTGATAACAAGTCTTGATGCAAGCCCAACATATTGGGTGGTCCTTGTTTGATAACAAGCCTCAATATAAACTGTGATATTCGAATAATGCAATATCCCCTCATGGACAATTTCCAAGCTATCACCAACTCAACCAAGTGTTGGATGGTACCTCACAAGTGGCTACCCAATTGTTGCATGCACTCACAAGGTCAAGCTCAACCAAGCATTTGATGATCCCTGGCAACCTAGTTTGTGGGACATTTTAGTGTGTGTTGCATGTAGTTGCAAGATCGTCTTGCCTAGGCGACTTCAATAGCACTCATGAGGCATTGAATACCTAGATAAGGCTAGGTTTAGATAGAGGTGGAGGCAAAGCAAAGGTGAGAAGCCTTCCTCCTCATACATCTGAACGCCCTTGGTAGAGGTAAAGCATCTTTTCAAGAAGCGGACAGAGTAGGTGAGAGAGTGCTTTTCGCATTGCTGAGCTATTTCCAAGGGGGGGAGGGTCAAATAAGAATCATAGCACAACCCTATGCTTCTCTTTTCCCTCCACACATGTGAACCCAACCTAAGTACCTATAGTGTGTAACTCATGAGTTTCTACTTGAGAGGTACCTAAATACCTATATGTTTAACATCATGAGCTTATACGCGACAGGCACCACATAACTAACTAGGTGCTCTTCAGCCTTAGGGCAACTCGTGGATCCCACCAAAAAATCTTCAAATAATGTCCACATTTAGGTGGTTGATGAGAATGGGTGAAAATAAACTGCCATCACAATACATGTGGTTCAGGGTGGCCGGGCATGAGAAAGAATCACAGGCTGCCATAATACTATTGTGCTGTGTATCGTGTATGTGTCTCCAACTCTTCTACCAGAAACAGAAGCATTAGTGTCATTGTGGGTCTCTGTCTTGGCAGTATCGGAGAGAAAGCTAACTGTGTCACTGAGTTTACACTCCATCGGATTACTGACCAGTGGAAGTATCGCTTAACCAGAAGATTTTCTTATCAAGACAGGAAGAGATCCCGCAGAAACCTAACATGATTAGCAATGTCCATTGATTAAGGTCTCTTTTGATCATACAATCACCACCATCATCATCATTATCGCTCAGAATTTTTATGCTCTTACCATCAAAGATCAGAGCTTGCTAGCTCCAAAAGACCACCCAGAATCATTATCATCATCACGGCTCAGAATTATTCTGCCCTCATCATCAAAGAGAGCTTGCGAGTTCCAAATACCTTTCAGAAGGATGGCCCTGCATGAAGGTCCATGCTTGGGATGCTGGGATGGATTGAATGGCCACTCGGTTCTTATTGCAGCAGCTAGATCAGGCAGCACTTTCTCTTTGTCCAGGCCCGCCTCTCGCACTCCCTTCTTCATTACAGCAGCTCAACAGGAGGATGGGGTTAAATCATCTCGTCGCGGATGGTTCTATGACACTTTTGTGAAGGACAACACTATGGAGGCCAAATTGAACAAATTCAAAGCTGATGTCGCTGCCCGCAATGGCTTTGTGGGATCTTGGTTTGAAGATTCATTCAAGTACACCGCATGGGTTGGTGGGTATGACTTTCTGCAAAATCAGCTTGATCCTCGTACAAGAAGTGCAAATAAAGAGAAGAGACTAGCATGTTGCATTACACACCTGGCTTCCATCAAATATAGCATCAAACATACTGGGTCCATTCTAATGATTATTGAGCATATAGGGTTCTAATGGATGCATAGATAAGCTGTAGAACCTTGGCCTGAAAAGAACAGCAAGATTGTGCCCTCTAGAAACACAGAGGTTTGGGGAAAAAAAAAACCTTCCTCAATGTGCACAAGCGAGCACCAGCCCAGGCTAGAACAAGGCAGTCATTATTTTTACCACTGTGCAGGAGAACAGTCCTGATGAGCAGTACCAGGTCAGTCATGTGATGGAGGAGGGCAGGCTTAAAGCTGGCAGCAATAGTCTGATCATGCAACATGACAACTGCGACAGATGCATGCACGTGTGCGCACATGCGCATATAGCATGCACTGATGTATGTATGCATATGCACATGCACATGTGTGCATGGATGGATGCCACTTGCATGCCTCCACAGATGCATGCAGGCACTCAATTGGGCTCATAGGTACACATACATGCATGCATGCACATGTGGAAGACTGGAGCAGGAACAGAGAACAGTGTTTAGATAACTGCATTGTAGTAGTTTTTCTTTCTTGGAAAGTGATCCTTCTACAAATTCACTTTAGAAATTGCAACTTCTACTAGATTTCAACCCAATACTTTTGCACAGGCTTTTAAAAGCCATCTCTTTGTTTATAAAACCTGAGATAATATGCATTTCTAGCATCCAGGGTATGGTCAGTGTAATCTGTATGATTTTAAGAAACTCATTCTATTTTGTTTTCTACTAACAGTGGGGCCTGCACATCATTGATCGTATAAATTGTCATGCAGAGGTCCATAGAAAGTTGACAGAATGGAACTTGGAAAGTATTGAATGTCAACAAGCATATAACCTTGTGAACTCAGGTGGAGCTGTTCTTCTTGATGTGCGAGAGCCTGATGATTTTGAGAAGGTGAAATGCAAAATTTACTAGATACAGAGTTTCATTCTCTTTGTATACACTAATCCTTTTCAGGAAACCAGTGCTGTGATGCTGGTGGGTTTAATCATGAAACCAATCATGTCAAAAGGAAACATTGTTACTTTCTCACTGAAAGAACTTTGATGCAATATTTTTGTAGGTTGTACTCACAACATTCAAAATATGTTATAACTATTTTAACAAATACTCGCAAGGGTGTTTGTAGGTCCATGCAGAAAAAGCAAAAAATGCCCCTCTTTTCCGCTTGATTCAGGGAAATGATTTAAAAGCAAACATGAGGTAACTTAGCCCTGCAAAATCATTACCACTGGTTCTTTATGTACAATATTCAAATTCAATTTGTTCTGCAATCTCCTACCTGATTTCTGGGCATTTTTTCTTTGTGTGTGTTTGTTTGTTTGGGGCCAGGGTGTGGGGGGGCCTTTGTGGTTCAATTTGCAAGTTGCCCCCTGAAATCCTTTACATCCTGTGTTGTAGATAAGCATGGGATAGTTATTTATGTCGTAAGTTGCATTTCCTGCATTTCCCGACGGTCACCCATCATACCAGCCAAAAAGGCAGGAGATTATCTATACAATCATTCTTTAGTCTCAAGAAGTTCTAATGATTAATTTCCTCATGATTCAAAATAATTCAGCATACTTAAAAGAAAAGCCAATCTGATCCATAACAAAGCTCCTAAGAAAACAAGGTTTTTGCTACTAGATCATCCATGAGGGAAGGTAGCATGACTAGACACCAACTAAAAAATATTAGATTGCAACTAAGGTGAAAAAGGCCAGTTGGAAGGCTTTAGTCACATAACAAAAATTTCGTATCTATCTGAAGAGGTATTCACCATCCGATCCCCATATAGTGAGACTTTCAATAGGCTAGGTGCTTGTTCCTAGTGATAATAGAATTTATCTAGTCTAGTGCCTTAGGGATTAAAACCTGAAACAAGAGGCTAAAAGTGCTCTGGAAGATGCATGAACAAAGAGTACCCTTAGAGTGAGGTAATAGGATAGACAGATATGGGAGTTTAACTGTTGACCATATCGACAATGAAACCTTGGTTTTATTCATTTGATTTACAAGAAAAATATCTATTTTGGAGAATATGTTATTGATTGAATCATTTTTGAATCTCTGTTTGAATTTTGATACTAGTTTTTGCAACAAATAATAGATAGCATTATGTATACATTTTCAATTATTTGTCCAATTTTGGGGATGTTGTAGTTAAGCCATAATTACTTCTAGTCTCACTTTTGGATACGTCTCTTCAATTATATTGTAGAAGTATCTCCATCAAGTCATGGTGAAAAACCAGGGTATATGTTTCGAAAACAATCTCCATGCCTTTGATATATTGTCCCTTTAACAAATTCAAGAAAACATATGCATGTTGAAATCATTTAACAATTCCTTGAAATCAACCGAATAAGTTGAACAGATAGCTTCTTCCTAGAATCTAGATGTGCTAGCTTCTTTTGTGCAGAATCCCCCTTCCAATCAACTCCATGAAGGACATTGTTGCACCAACACAGAACAACAAGGATTTGATCGACCAGTGAAGTGCTTCTAATTTTTTTGATTTCCTAAATGATCTGATAGATGATCACTTTGGTTGAGCTGATTTCCAGTGCAATCATTCACCAAGCTTTGATGTCTCTTCAATAGACTTCTCTAAATCGAATTTATATAGCCCGTATTCTTAGAACAGTAAACCATTGTAAGTGGTTCCAAATGGGCAGTCAGATAGGAAACTGATTGGTGTACTATAACCAAAATAGAACTCTCAAAAAGTCGTACAAGTTGCCAATGTAACAATTCATTTACATGAGAAAAAAAATGACACATTTTCACTGGTTGCTTTTTCTCCACATACTGATAATTTCACCTTTTTCACATCGTTTATGGTGGAGCTTCAAAAGGTTCTTTAATAAGTAAAAATAAATCAAGTTGATAACTACTCAGATTCCCTAATTCTCATTGTAACTGCAGCTTCAACAATGTAGAGTGTCAAACAGAGTGCTTGTTTATTGAATTTGTCTAACTGTTCTCATGATATACCTATGCTGAAGTCAAGAAACAGTTATATTTGTATAGAGAAAGGACAGAGAATGTAGAGTCATATGTTCCTTTGGGATACATTTTGTATATTGTCTATGTGCCGATGCATGAGCACTTTGAGAGCAGCTG
Source organism: Lygodium microphyllum (assembly GCF_053477565.2). Lineage (NCBI taxonomy): Eukaryota > Viridiplantae > Streptophyta > Polypodiopsida > Schizaeales > Lygodiaceae > Lygodium > Lygodium microphyllum. The sequence continues at coordinate 65,869,775 of NC_141149.1, read as the reverse complement.
ACATAATTTTTATTATAGATCAAATGTTTTTAAGAGCTTTTTTATTGGTGTAAATGTTAGAAACAGCCATTAGAGATGGCATTAGTATATATATTTCTTTGGATGCTTGTGAATCAGGAGGCTTGGCTATGCAATGCTCACAGACTTTGCTGGCACAGGTAAATAATCATTAGTTCAATGTCAAAGATTCAAGATATTGTTTTGAGTTTTTTGGCTTATTATACTGATTTTCACCAGACTTTAATGTGGTTACCGTAACAGTGTACATGTTATTGATACCTTTTCCTGAAAATCACCACTTTTTACAGAGCGCAACCCACAGTTTATAGAACAAGCTTTAGAGGCTGTAGAGGATGACAAGAATAAAAAGGTCATCGTCATGTGCAGTATTGGTGGGACCTTACTGACGTATGTTGAACGAAAAGGGTCAAAAGCCAAAAAATTTGCAGATCCTGAACGAATGTTTGGCCGGCAATCTCGGTATGTTTGCATAGATTTTAAAACTCAACGTTTATGAAAGCTTTTTTGACAATAAACGGTTGCAGGGTAAACATGCTTGTAAGGAGGCTTGGCCCAAGAACAATCATGATTTTGATCATTAAATAAGCTAGTAAAGGGTCAGATTTGCAGAATTACCAATTGATATTGGCTGAAAGCAGTACAGTTCTTTATGTGACACCTACCATCCATCCAATATGAAATTTTACATGGATACTTTGCAAGGTTGGGCTTGAAAAATGGGGTTGAATGATGTAGATGCTGATTTTCTGAAAGCTTGATCTTAACTCAAAATCAAATTTCTAGCAGCCTTCACAATTGTGACTATGACCTCAGCTTGCTAGGTTAGTTTTTGCTGTCTCCTGCAGCTGACCAGTCAATTCTGCTGCCATGAGTCATCTTCATCTCCATATGCTTACAGCTCACAAGACTTATGTTGGGTATTTCACTCACGCCTCACTTACGCCTACGCTCACATATGAGTGTCGGTGGTTAGTAGGACACTAGGGCACTTTTTACTCTCGGTAGGAGAGGTTTTTTCCGCCAGACTTATGGTATTATTTCATATGTGCTTATGACACACACTTACGGGCACTTACTGTGTTCGGGTGTGAACACCCCCCTACAACCCTAAGATTTAAGGGTTGTACCTTGTACTTTCAGTTTACACTCTTCCAGTCTATTGCATTGGGTATCGTGCTTCACTCTCTACTATCTACTGGTCCTCTGTGCTGAGCTTCGCTCCTGTCCTCTCTCACATTTGGTATCAGAGCATTGGCTCTACTCTACTCAGCTCAGGTTCTGCCTAGCTCCACTCAGCCTCCGGGAGCTTCTTGCTCAATCCAACTCTGGCTTGTGTTTGTTCAGCTCAGCTTGACACGCCAGTCTGCTGTACGGGCCACTGTGGCCACGTCCTGACAACACAGCCCGTCAGTCTCGCAGCACCCTGCTCGCCAGCTCGCTAGTGCTGCCCGCCTTAGCAGCTCGTCTGTGGTAAACGTCTCTAGCGCCGCCTGTCAGATACAGCCTTTGTGCCACCCACTATACGTCACACCCACTTGTGCCTGCCTGGACCAGCACCTGCCCCTGCATGCTGCGTCGTTCTTGTTTGAAAAAGTCCAGCTCGTCCAACTGAAGCGCCGCCAGTCAAGCGCTAGCCCGCTAGTCGTCAATCATCGCCAGCTCAGCTCGCTACTGAAGTGCCCGACTGAAACACAGCCAGTCAACTCATCGAACACCTGCTTGACAGCTCTGCGCCAGTAAACCCGTAATTTTTTTGTTTTTTTTTTATTTTTTATTTCAGTTGCAATTTTTGGAAGCAGGGGTTCCCATGCCACAGACACAGAATTCAGGAAACGTGTCTGGGACACATTGAATGCAATTTCTAGACACATTCATCAAAATTTTTTAGGGCTGTTATGTTTTCTGGGAACATTGGCATACACACTACAATGCAGTCCATTGACAGACTGTTTTGACAAACCGGAGGCAAGAATTTTTGGGGATTTTGCTGGTACAGTATTGCTGAACACTGATATTGTTGGACTACGTGCATAACAGATAGTTTTGACAGAGTTCACCTCTATACACTAATTGCAGAAAGTTATTTCCTGCAATTTTTGAAAATTTTCAGATTTCCAGTATAGTCCTACTTTGACATTACTCTTTTGCATCTTTATCTGGTAATTGAAAATCATGGTAAATCAGGAAGGAGATGTTTTCACCTATGTATCCAAGGAGGACAGATTGGATGGAAATAACTATTCACTTTGGTCCTTCATGATGAAGAATGTACTTGTGGCCAAAAATCTTTGGGATTATATCAGTGGAGAAGAAGCTCGACCCAGAGTTGTGGCTCCAGGTACTCCTTCTCCAAGAGGACGTGCACCACGGGCACCTCAACCTGCTCCACTTCAACCACTTCCCCAAAGAACAATAGCTCAAAAAGCATGGGATGCTTTGTCGCTAATTGCATTGGCAGTTCAGCAGTCAATCATCCCCCACATTCGTTCAGTAGCTTCTTCACGAGAAGCTTGGCTAACTTTGGAGCAGATGTTTGTAGGCAAGAATGAGACTCGCATCTCTTTCTTAAAGAAAGAGCTAGAGACGTTGAAAATGGATGAAGGTGATTCTATTCAGGATCACTTGAACAAAATTCAGGACTTGCGAGAGCAACTCATGAATGTTGATGAGTACTATTCGGATGCACAGATGATATCTACCACTTTGAACTCATTACCTCCTTCGTATTGGCTTTCATACGGCCTTAACCTCACCATGAGGATTTCTGCGCAGTCAATCACTTTTCTTCAGTTAGTCAGTTTGCTTCTAGAGAAGGAGCAAACACGGAGAAATAGTGGTGTGGATGCTATAGCCTCTGAGCAAGCTTTTATGGCTAGAGAGAAGGGCAAAGGTAGCCAAGTGAAGAATGCTCCGCAGAGTTCTAGGACTTCTGGCACATCAGAGGCAAACAAAAAACAATGATGCACGCAAGCCAAAAAGGACAAAATGCCATTATTGCAAGAAGCCAGGCCACTACATTACTGAGTGCAGAAAGCGCATTGCCAAAGAGAAGAAAAAGAAGTTAGGAATGTCTGTTTGTGATACTCCTTCCACTGCTACTAAGTCCGCGTCCTTTGTTGTAGACAAGGACTATTATTTTTACACATGCAATTATGACACCTCTTGGGCAAATCAAGGATTCAGCTCTATTGAGGATGCAGGCACTTGATTTTTTGACAGTGATGCTTCTAGGCATATTACATCTCGTAGAGATTTATTTGCATCTGTTCATACAGCTCCAGTTGGTAAGTCTGTACAGTGTGCCAACAATGCATCATACCCTGTTAGAGATATTGGGGAGATTGTGTTCACAACCAATATCCGCCTACAGGATGCTTTATTTGTGCCAGGCATAAAGAAGAATTTGCTCTCTATCTCTTCTTTGGCACGTTATGGATTTTGTAAGTCACATTTGATGATGATAGATACATGGTGAGAGACAAAGAACACATGACTTTGGTTTTGACAGGCTCTTTATGTCATGGGTTATACGAGTTGGATGCTCTTTCAGTTGATCAGTCAAGATATTTGACATCCACTCTTACTCCTGCTATGATACAGGCAAAGTTATGGCATGCTAGGATAGGGCATTGTGAACTTTGGCAGCTTGATGCTTTTACAGCATATGTAGATGCTAGATGGATTACCTCTACTGGAGAGACCTCCTGAGCACTTGTGTGAAGAATGTATTTTGGGAAAAATGCATCGTTTTTCGTTTCCCCATGATGTTGCTTTTAGAGCAACAGCCAGGTTGCAGTTAGTACATTCAGATGTAAGTGGACCTATGCAGACAAAGTCATTGGGAGGATGTTACTATTTTGTGACTTTTATTGATTCCTTTACTCGATTTTGCTGAGTCTACTCTTTGGTCAAAAAGTCAGAAGTGTATAATGTATTCTTGGCTTTTATTGCACTTGTTGAAAACCTGTCTGGTTGTAAAATTAAGACTCTCCGTTCGGACCGAGAGGGGGAATACATGTCCTTCATGCTGAATTTCTTTTTGAAGCAGAAGGGCATTGTCCATCAGTACACTACTACTTATACTCCACAGCAGAATGGGGTTGCAGAGATAAAAAATCGGTCACTCATGGAGATGGCCAGATGTATGCTGAAGGCAAAGAGCTTGCCTCACAGTTTCTGGATGGAAGCCGTCATGTGTGCTTGCCATGTTTTGAACAGATGCCCCACCAAAGCTTTGAAGAAAATTACACCTTTTGAGGCTTGGAACAGCCAGAAACCTTCTATTCGACACTTTCATACCTTTGGGTGCCTTGCATATGCACATATTCCAAAGGTACTCAGGAAAAAGTTGGATAACAAGGCTGTTAAATGCATTTTTATGGGATATAGCAGTGAGAGTAAAGGCTATAGACTCTATGATCCTGTTTCTAAAAGGTGTTTGTCAGTAGGGATGTACTATTTGATGAAAAATCAGAGCTGAAGTTTCAGCAAGTGAACTCAATTTTCAGCCAGCTGCTCCTTTGGAAAATACAGAAAATCAGCCATTGGCTGATCTGAATATTCAGCAAAGTGCTGAAACTGAAATTCAGCAAGAGCTTATGCACAGAGTCAGGAGGCAAGACAAATGCCTAGATGGTATTTACAGACTATGAAAGATAGTCATCTAGATGCACCCATGGCTGGTCGTACTAGAAGGCAAGCTCGTATGCATGATATTGCACATACCATGGAGTTCGTTATGGCAATAAGCACCTTTGATGATGAGGAGCCTGAATGTTTTGAAGATGCACAACAGAGTGTGTATTGGATGGTAGCAATGAAAGCTGAATTGGACTCTATCACTAAGAATCAAACATGGGATTTGGTGTCTTTGCCATTTGGAAAGAAAGCCATTGGAACAAAATGGGTCTACAAGCTGAAACGGAATGCAGATGGATCCATTGACAAACACAAGGCAAGGCTTATAGCTAAAGGCTATGCACAGAAAAAAGGCATTGACTATGAGGAGACATTTGCTCCTACTTTCCGTATGACGACCATCAGGTCTATGGTTGCTTTGGTTGCTCATTATGGATAGACTGTGCATCAATTGGATATTAAAACTCCATTTTTACATGGGGAACTTCATGAGGAAGTATATGTACAGCAGCCCATTGGTTTTGCAGTTGAGGGCTTGGAACACTTGGTCTGCAAGCTGAAAAAAGCTTTGTATGGTTTGAAACAAGCTCCTAGATCTTGGTATGCAAACATAGATGCTTTCTTGCTTAGCCAAGGGTTCATAAACAGCTCATCTGAGTCTACCCTTTACGTATGTAAAGAGAGGGCATCCATGCTAATCATTTGTCTTTATGTTGATGATCTCTTGCTTACAGGGACACATGCTGATCAGATTTCAGCATTTAAACAAAATTTGCAGCAAACTTTTGACATGTCAAACTTGGGGTCTTTGCATTATTACGTAGGCATTCAGTTTATACATGATGCTAGAGGTATTGGGTTATCACAGTCAAGATACATTGGTAAACTTCTTGAGAAGTTTGGCTTACAGGATTGCAAGCCAATTTGTACACCAATGAAACCTGGACTTAAACTGTCATTACATGATGATAGTGATTTCATTACATGATATACACACATATGCTCCAGCAGTTGGATGTCTTATTTACTTATGCAACACTAGGCCAGACATACAATTTGCAGTTTTAGCCCTGAGCAGATATACACATCAGCTACGCATGTCACATTGGCAAGTTGTTAAGCGTGTCTTCCGTTACTTGCAGGGTACTAGATCTCTTGGATTGCTTTATGCCAAGGGGGGACCACTGCAGTTGCATGCTTACAGTGATTCTAATTGGGCTGGTGATTATGATTCACGTCACTCCACTAGTGGCAATTGTTTCTGTCTTGGCTCTTCTTGCATATCTTGGCTTAGCAAGAAACGGTCCATTGTTGCCACATTGTCATGTGAAGCCGAATACAAGGCAGTTTTCACTACCACAGTTGAATGCGTATGGATTAGACGCTTGCTTGTTGATCTGGATATATTTGTTACGGAGCCTAGTCCTTTATTCACTGACAATCAGAGTGCCATTGCAGTAGCACGGAACTCAGTGTTTCATGCACGCACGAAAAACATTAAGATACATTATCACTTTGTCAAAGAGAGGCTACATGCAGGTGATATCAACCTTGTCTATTGTCCTACCACCAATAATGTGGCAGACATATTCATCAAAGCTCTTCCTCGTGAAAAATTTGAAGCATTTCGCCATGCTTTAAATTTGATCTCCTTTGGTGGCAAAATATCCTTGTACTCTTGATCACTCTTCACTCCAAGGAGGTTTGTTGGGTATTTCACTCACGCCTCACTTACGCCTATGTTCACATAGGAGTATGGTGATCAGTAGGACACTAGGGTACTTTTTACTCTCGGTAAGAGAGGTTTTTTCCCCTAGACTTATGGTATTATTTCGTATGTGCTTATGACACACACTTACAGACACTTACCGTGTTCGGGTGTGAACACCCCCATACAACCCTAAGGTTTAAGGGTTGTACCTTGTGCTTTCAGTTTACACTCTTTCAGTCTATTGCATTGGGTATCGTGCTTCACTCTCTATTGTCTACTGGTTTTCTATGCTGAGCTTCGATTGTATCCTCTCTCACAACTTACTGTGTCACAACTGAAAACATCTCATGAAGCCTTGTAACATACTTGTTTGTGTTTAATTTGTATTTATGTGTGTATGTGTGTGTGTGTGTGTGTGTGAGAGAGAGAGAGAGAGAGAGAGAGAAAGAGATGTATTTGGGTATCCAAAAAGCCAAAATGGCCTATGAGATAAAGAAATGAGTACATCTAACCACGTCATCTTGATTGGAGACAACAATGAAAATAAAAACGACTAACTATGTAACTACCTTCTGAGTGGAAGAGTAGAGGCCATGATAATGAACCTCCATTGAAGATAACATGGTAGATTGCTTTTTGTTGCTCCATGAGATGCCTTCCAATCTAAGTGCGAAGACAAAACCTACAGTGGATCTTAAGTGTCAACATCTTTGGTACGATTTGAGTCACTCCATATTGCAAGAGTGGCTCCATCTCCATACATGATCCCATAGAAGTCTCCCGTGCTCAATGCCAATTAGAATCGGTATAACTTTGCAAATCCAAACCATGACTATAAGTGAGTTCGTAAGAACTTGTTAATCCTATGGAACCACAATTGCGGTGCTTGCTCCAACCCATAAAGAGTTTTCTACAAACAAAAGGCCTTATCTTTATGGTCTACAGGAGAAACTTTGGAAGGTTTCTCCACATAGACTTCCTCCTCGAGAAAACTGTCCAAAAAGGCACTTTTGATTTTCATTTGATAAATCATGAATTGTGGCGAGTGGCTAGTGCAATTAACAAGTGGAATGATGTCAAGCACACTATGGGTACAAAGGTCTTCTCATTATTGATGCCATGCTTTTGTTAAAAACCTTGCACTACAAGGTGAACCTCATATTTATCCAAAGTTCCATTAGCTTTCATTTAAGTCCTTAAGATCCATTTAGTCTCAATAACCTTTTTGTGGCTTGGATAGTCCATCAAGGTTCAAGTTCCATTCTAGCCAATGCTCTCAAGCTCCTTTGCCATGGCCTCATGCCAATGGGGATGCTTTAGAGCCTCCTGCCAACTCTTTGGCTCAAAGTGCACTATGTAATGAGCCATAAAGACAGATGCAAATGAGACAATAGATGCAAGCCGAGTAGATCTTCTCGAGCTCTTCAAGATGGAATTCTATGGAAGAATCAAAAAGTCATGCATGGTTTGCTAGTACTAGCAAGGTAATAGCCTTGGCCAACTATAAGCTAAGGCACAGGGACATAACTAGTTGGTCCACTAGGTAAAGCCATTTGGGTAAATCATGTACAAATTGATCCATACTCGAGAAAGCATAAAGCCTAAAAGTGTGTAAGACAGAGGTCTAGCCTCCAGCATAGATGAATTTACACCACCCGGAAAACAAAAGGTTCTAAAGGATGTGTCTATGTCTAATGATCCCTTAGGTATGATGTGAGATCTCATTGGTGGTGTATGCATAAGAAAGATGAATGGTGTGAATGGTAATGTAGTGTATAAAGTGGATAGGATACGTGGAAAATTTAATTTAGGTGATGATGTGTGAGTGAATGAATTAAATTGAATATTTGAATTCAACATTTGAAAATGAAATGCAGGTGAAGATGGAAACGAAGAATGAATTCATTTACCTCTTTCAAATTGACCTTGAGAAGCAAAATGTAAAGGAAAAGTATGAGAAGAAGAACTTATAGAAGGGTTAACAGATTTTTTCTTATAAGCATCTCTTCTAGTATTAACATGCTGATAACGGTCCTCTTCAGGACTCAAACTATTGTGTATCAATCGAACAATTCCTTCATCCTCTTGAGTATCACCAAAACCTTGCAATCAAGTAGAAATTGGATAAGATGAACTATAAATAGGCATACCTAGCAGAGGAGTGAATGGAGGGGTAGAAAATAAAGGCTTGTACCCCATGTTGGCTTCTCTAATGGAATGGCCTATCCCACGCTAAGTGTCCTTCCTTCCTGAAAAATCTAGATTTGTGCACTGAATCTAAAGGGAAAAATGAATGGTTTGCCTTCTAACAACTGTTGATCTTTATGCATAAGAATAAGATCATACTCGGCTCATGTAATCTCATATGGTCTTTGCACTTGGTTGTCCGATGTCTCTCCTATTGTATTGGATCCTTGTGGAGCAAGTTGTGAAGGTCACTCCTCCTTAGGTCTCTGCATGGAGGGTTCTAGAAACTGAAGTGATGTTCGAAGTCATCTTTCCTCTATGAACTTGTTTCTGATGAACGAGCTCTCCAATCAAAAGCTTGGGTTTCTTCTTTGAGTACCTAGCTTTGATGCCATGTAAAGTTATGCTTGTCTATAGATAACAAACACAATCATATGACAAAGCATGGACTAATAAAGAACACATTTAGGGTTAGGGTAACTCAAACATTGAAGAAGATAATGGGTGAATATTGAATGCTGAATATATATATGATGCTTAGTGTAGCAAACACAATAGTAGGGAGCTGGATTAGTGACATGTAGGCAGCTAATAGTGGAGTTCTGCCATGAAAAGTGGAGGTGAGAGCTGCAGCACCTAAACACAGCAGTAGATGATGTTTTGTAGCTGTATGGCAGGGCAGAACAGCAAAACACAGGCTAGAATGGTGACATCAGCTGTTGTAGCAGCTGTGCAGGTCCAAACACAAGCTAGAAAGCCAGGATCAGCAGTAAATGGAACCAACCAACTGATGACAGCAGGCTGGAATAAGTTTGCCAACTGATGAGAGAGCTTTGGCAGCAGGCTCCATGTGTAGATCAGCAATGAACAATTTGAACCGAGATATCCTCCCCATGAAGGGGGTGTGGACAGTAGAGAGGTGCCAACAAGAACTACTTAAGTTTAGAATGCATTTTTAGCTCAACAATATAACCTACCGATAGGATTGGCTTTAGGATCTTCATTGTAGATGGGGTTTCATCACTTTTGGTAACAACTCTTTCATACCTTTGTGGAGTGGAAACTATTCCCCTTTTGCCAAATAGACATGCTTCATCTACCAAAATGCTTTATATACTAGATTTAGGTTTCAAGCTTCTTTTTGTCCATGGTTTGGCATAGCTAGGTACTCATGTGGTCTTCACCCAGGATGTGACCATTGAGGACTCTTCTACAAGTTCTATTCTTTGGATATGTGCTAAGTACCTCCAATTATTTGATTGATGGTGCTCATACGGGTGCTTCTTTGTCCTCGACTAAGACACTCCCACAACACCCCCGGGGGATGTAGCTATAACTAGTGAGAGGGAGTCCCTATCCTAGATGCCAAATGCTACTCAGTACAAGTGTCTTGTTGGATCTTTGATCTAGCTTATGCATACTAGGCTAGGCATTTCTCTTGTGGTGGTATTACTGTCTTCTTTTATGAAGATTTCTACTACTCAAGCTCAATGGAGAGCTACTTTGTAGGTGTTGCACTATTTTATAGGGAACTCGATTCTATGGGGTCATTTATAGAGAGGATGCTACTCTCATTGGATGGAGTGACTCAAATTAGGCAAGTGACGTGGAGTCTTGATGCTCAAGTATATGTTTTACTTTCTCCCTTGGATTAGGAGCTATAAAATGGAGCAGTAATAAGCAGCCTACTGTGGTGTCATCTTCTACAGAGGCAAAGTATTGAGCACTTTGTTCTACCACTTAGGAGGTAGTTTGGCTCCGTTGGTTGTTGGTGGAGATAGGCTTTCCAAAGATAGGACCCCCCTATTGCATGTGGATAACCAAAGTGCCTTAGATCTAGTGAAGAACCGTGTGTTTGATGCTCTCACAAAAAGCACATCAAGGTTTAGTATCATTCTGCACAAAAACAGATTGTGGATTTCGGGTTAATGGTAGCTTACTGTTGCACAGAGGACAATGTTGTGGACCTCTTTACAAAGCCATTGTCTCAAGCTTCTATGCTTCATCACATGAGGTCTTTGGGTCTTCAAACACTCCCATGATTTGAGAGGGGGTGTTAGCTCGTATTTTATCAATATGACATCTCTTGCTGGTGAGCTCCATCAAAGTCTAATAGAGATAGAGGAGCTCTGAATGTTTTAGCCCAATCTAGGTGTGTGCATCTCTTTTTCAGTGTGTTAGGAGTGTTCACGTTGGCACCAGCTATCTACATTTCTTTTTTGGTGGCTAGGAAATTTGATTTTTTGTGTCCTGGGCAGCCTGCATTGAAGTTTGTGCCGGCATTCCGTTTCGCTAAACAGCTGATCCGCCATCATTAAATGCAATCAACTATTGCATATTTTTCACCGGCCCCCACTTGGTAGATTCATTCATCTTTCTTTTGCAGGTTCAGCACATTCCATGTCTGGCATTCTCCACCTCTAGTTCAGCCATCATCATCAGCCTGATCTAGTGCCTTTACTAACACCTTGGGCTGCATGGAGTTTGAGTTTTTTTGCATTTCTGCGTTTTGCATTTACGGTTTGCAGCCCCATAAAGGGAAGCCACTCTAGACTGACTGTGCCTATTTATAGGCCACTCTCTCACTCATTCTTTATGACTGATTTATTCAGTCTGTCACTTCTTCTTTCCAGCCTCTTCATTGCCCTCACACCCCTTCAAGAGGACATTGCAGTTCGTGGTTCGTGGCTATCTTCATCATCTTCCTTGTGCTACGGCACCCTTGTTCCCTTGTATCACATTCACTCCATGATTCAGATCTTCATCATTCCATTCATCAGAGTTTCTTCTCTCTTCTATTTTCTTCTCAGCATTTGTCGAGTTCACTCCGCGTTCCTCTACCCAAACCCTACTGTCTCACTAGTACATCGTCTTTTGACATGGTATTAGAGCTGGACCTGCTCAAACAACGGCAAAGATCCTCCATTCCAGTGACCGCAAAGACCGGTGGCAGGTTTGGCATCTACTTCTCTTCTTCTTCCGCTGCATCAAAATCTCATTTTTGTTGTTTCGGGTGTTTTCAGCTTGTTGCCCACACCCCTTTCTCGGAGGACATTGCAGTCTCAGCTGTTCCTTGCTGTCATCTACAGTCTGGCGCTTGTTTCCAGGCTTCCACCCGGAGTTTATAGTTGCTTACAACAGAGCGACTGTTGTTGATCACTCTCCATTCAGAAAACAATCTCGTTTTTGCAGATTTCAGGTATTACAGCTTGCTACCCACACCTCGGACGCGGAGGACATCGCGGTCCAAGCTGGCCATTGTTGTCTATAATAGTTTGGCGCCTATTTTCAGCCTACCACACATTGTTCGGAGCTGATTTCAGCATGTTGACTGCTACTGCTGGTTTTTCCTGCGTTTTTAGTCTCTCTCTCCTGCAGCTTGCGTTTATTGTTTTCTCTCTCCTATAGCTTGCATTTTTAGTCTTTCTCTCTCCTCACTTGCGTTTTTAGTCTTTCTTTCACCTCACCTGCGTTTTTCTATTGGTTGCAACCTCTTACTGCTAGTAGCATCCTCCTCCCATTGGCAGCTCACTTTCAACCCTTACACTACCTTCCCACCCCTTGCGGCGAACATTGCGGTTCGTGCTTCACATTGCCCTCACACCCCTTGAGGCGAACATTGCGGTTCATGGTTCGCGGCTGACCTCTTCCTTCTTCAGCAAGGCATACTGGTACCCATGGCTTCTTTACCAAGAGATGACCAAACTACTAGGTGCTTCTACTGTGGCATCACCGGACACACCACCGATGCTTGCTGACTTCGACCTTTGCTCCCCTCCCCCGAGAGTATATACGTCTCCCACCTGGCACTACCTTTTCCACCTCTCCTTTCTAGGCCACAAAGATCGTTTTGCATCGGCAATCAGAATTCCTTTCGAGCACATGGAGAATCGATTGGCACTATGACCTCCTGGAGATCGTCGCTATGCTAGTAGCAATCTTCTCCCACCTATTTTTGGATACAGTGGCTACCACGGCCCACAATTCTGTAGTCCGTTCCATCAATTTCAAAGGGGGTTCCCACCCACCGGTCCATCCTTCGCACACTCTAGAGGAGGCCTCTTACCTTCTTCTTCTACCCTTGAATGGGGTGGCTTCCTTCCAATGGTCATCTCACCTATTGATACCCAGGATCTCGAGGATCCACCTAGATCAGGGCCTTGGAGGTTCAGCCACGACTCAGTGACGAGGCCTTCGTATTCCTTCTTGCATGGATGCACGGAGCTAGTGGCTTCTCTCCCAAGGTTGAGTTTTGGGTTCTCTAGTTCACTCTGTCTATTGTTCTTTCCTACAAGTTACCTTTTAGGTGGAAATCTTGAATCTTAGGGATCCTCTACATCTTCTTCCTCCTCTTCTTCTTGCCTTGGTCACTTGGTCAATATGGAGCCAACTCCTGAGATCGAGTACGGGCATATACTTATGGTTCTCGGCACCACACAAAGCCCGGCATTCCTTGCATTGCATGTTTTCATCATCTTTGTACTAGGGTGCTTGGGCAAGTGAACAATTTTCCCACGAGGGACACTGTCCAAGTGGCACGTGCTGCATGAGCATTCTTCAACATATAGCATTGCATCTCCACCTCACTCTTCTCTTCTTTCCCTTTTTGGGCCTGAGAGGAGGTGTTGAGAAACCCTTCATCCGCAGTTTGCATTTTTTTACGCTTCTACGTTTTGTGTTTAGGGCTTGCAACCCCAAAAAGGGGTGCCATCCTAGATTGACTGTGCCTATTTATAGGCCACTCTCTCATTCATTCTTTACGACTGATTCATTCAGTCCGTCACCTCTTCTCTCTAGCCTCTCCATTGCCCTCACACCCCTTCAGGAGGACATTGCGGTTCGTGGTTCGTGGCTGTCTTCATCATCTTCCTTGTGCAACAGCACCCTTGTTCCCTTGTATCACATTCACTCCACGATTCAGATCTTCATCATTCCATTCATCAAAGTTTCTTCTCTCTTCTCTTCTCTTCTCAATGTTTGCTGAGTTCACTCCATGTTCTTCCCCACAAACCCTACTGTCTATTGTCTTTTGACAAGGGACTGATCAGTCCGCCATTGTATTCAGCCTTCCATTCAGATTCAATGTAGATTATCACTTCATTCTCTTCTCTCGTGATATCTCTTTGTTCTCTCCATGTTTGTGTTTCTCTTTTGTGCACTCTCACATATAGAACCTCTAGGTCTTCTCTTTTGGTGATGATAACGTGTGAGAATGGCAATGGAAGAATAACATGAACGCAAAGAGAGAAGGGAAGAGAGAGAGAGATGTAAACGTAGAAGAGAGAAGGAAAGAACTGCAGTCATCTGAATAGAATGCTGAATACAAAGTAAAGCAGCTGATCAGTCCCTGCACGGAGCCGGAAGTGTCAATGAGAGCACCAGTTCAGGTTGACGATGGAGAATGCATCGGATGACGGAGACTATCCACTGGGTGATGGAGAGTGTGCAGCACCTGCAAAGGGGGAGATAGAAGAATGACTAGCCAAGTGTGGGTAGCCACCTTAAGTGGGCAATCCTCCCCTAAATTGGCTGACCTGCTGCATGAGCATGCTGAAAACCTGTCTGACCAGTGACCAGTGTCAACAAACACTGGTTGGCCCAAAAAGTGGCCGCCTGATGCTGATCGCTGCATTTAATGCAGCAAAACATGATTGCCAACATCACAGTGTGAACATAAGCTGTGGGCAGCATAAAATCACTATGCACATGGCTGGAAATTTTAATGATCGGCCAGTGTGAACACACTCCTAGACAATCTAGAACTGAAATGCGCTCAAATGCAGTTAAAGCTCCTCCATCTCCATTAGACTCTGATGGTGCTCACACCAAAGAAATGACAGCATGAAATAAACCAGGCCAACACCTCTAGACTGTACTAATGATGCAATGCAGAAGTGTAGGAGCAAAATTAATGAGCATAGGGACTAAACATGTTATGGCTTTGCATAAACATACTTGGAGTGGAATCCACTAGTGTGGAATATGACAAGATACCATAACCATCACCATAGTGAGGTGCGACAATAGTAACTTCCCATCCATGTCAAGGATAACAACTCTTATGTACAAGGTCTCTACCATGAGATGCCAAAAACTTGTGGAAGTATAGAACACAGAACTGGTACATATAGGAAAACCCAAAATGAGGGTCCCATGAGGAGCAAAAGTGGTCCAACTAGTGTGTGCACATGAGGTTACAAAGTAACCTCTAACACCATCTCTAGGAATCAATATGCACCATGAACACCTCAGTAGTGTGTGTGCATTCAAGTGGATGCATGTGTATGCTATACCATGAATCCAAATCCGGATCGAATGATGTACAACCAATGAGCCGAAGGCAGGAAGAAGTTGGCCTAGCCATCACGCACCAAAGTTACATCATCCTCTATGAGCTTGCCGTATAACATATGCTGTTCACCCTCATGAGCATCAGCATGACTCAGAGGGAGGGAGGCTGATTATGGGGACACTGTTAATTTTGTACACGGGCAGAAATAGTGCTAGCAGCTTGAAAGAGGCTGGATTGCTATGACAGGTTAAATATCACATCGTCAGCACTCTACTACACTGCATTGCATGGCAGGCATGCCTGATACTATGCAATGTTTAGCACATAATGTTTTCAGCCGTCAGAATTTTACCGATTAGTATTTGTACTCTTAGCTGTTGTGTGGATTCTGTCTTGCATGTGCAGAGTTGCCTCTTGTTTATTGATTTTGGCCTTTGTACACATCTTTGTTTTACATGTGCAGCCAGTACAAATTAGGGGAATATTTCTCAATATAGCTATGTTCTTAAGGACCTATACATTTACAACAGGGCCCAAAATGCGACAGCCAAGTAAACAACAAAATGTAGTAAACTAAGTCGTGTCAGAATCAGTACAGGAAGGAGTGAAGGGGTTATCTTAGACTTTTTGGCTCAAACCATGCATCATAGGTTCATGTAAGTGTTTTAGACACCTTGGTTTTTGTAGGAAATTGCATTCCGTTTCCATCATTTGTGAAATCCTGAGGTATGATGTCAAATAAGTATGATGATGCAAGTAGAAATTTGACGGCATATAAAAGTCAGATGTGTTAACAAGGGTTTATTTGGTGACTACCCTCACCTAGCCCAAGATAATGTATGGATGGTTTGGAGATTATCAAACTGATGCATAGCCATGTTCAATGGATTGGCATTTCTAGATCTTTGAAAGCTATTTATGAATTGCAAGAAGCTGGGTTCAAACGTGTGTATCATCTCAAAGATGGTCTCAACCAGTGGATACACGAAGGCCTTCCCATTTCAGGGTCTGATGCATAAGGCAAACAATGGTCGAAAGGCCAAGATACAGTGCATGAGCCAGGGCGAAAGATGCACATCGTCTGGGGATTTTCAGGGACATATAACAGAATGGCGAGCCATTTTGTTTGCATATGGCGATCCATCAGTCTCCATTGCGGTTTACTTAGCCTCCAAATTCAATGTTAATAGCGAGATATGATGGCTGTTTACTGTTTTCATATGGACATGTACTGGCCTTAACATGAATTCTGTTGTTTCACAATGTTTATAAGAGTTGGCCGATGAAGGAATTTGTGTTTGTTGTAATGGAAGATTCACAAAGTCTTTTGATTTGATGACATTGACGAATTAAAGAACAGGAGAAGAAGTAGATGAAGAAGCTTTCAACAGGCTATGGCTATGGTGAATTAGTTCAATTCCTAGGGACAGCTCAGTCTTAATTTGCCTCACCTGTTGGGGGGTCTTGGCACATTAATAAATCAATCGCATCACCCATTAATAATAATAATAATAATCATCATCATTATCGTGATCATTAGGGGAGTTTTGAGGTTGCGAAAATGTCTTTTAGGAGATAGAAAGAGATTGTTCTAGACCAATAGGAGCAAAGCTTTCGTAACGGAACTTTTATTTTATAAAAAGCAAAAAATTATTTTACAAAAAGATACGCATATAATAATATTACTAATTTGTATTATCAATATCTAGTTTTAGCCTCTTATATTCGTGATTACAATATTCTTTGCATTAATAATATATAGTCCCTGTCTCTTTTATTTAATGATATATTTGAATTAATGATAATTACATATTTACTCTAAATTCAAATTAGTAAAAAGCTTGGCATGTATTTTTTTCCCTCCTTTAGTTGATGAGGAAACATTGCCTCTCCACATAGTCTATTCCAATTAGGCTCCAATGAGAACTGAAAACAAAAATATTTCAATAATCTTGTAAAACAAGATCTCATAAAATCTTTAAAAATATCAAATTACTTACTTTTCATTGTATGAAATTAGAAGAAGCTTCAAAGATTCAAAGTCAATTAAATTGAACCAATGGTCAAAAGCACTTGTATCAAGCTCACTCTTCATATAGTATGAGATTGATAGATCAAGAACTTCAATCTTTTGTTGTATATCGAAGGGGAGCTCATGCATTACATACCTAGCAAAGGAATGGAGATAGTAAGTATCAACATGAAAGTCTATTGCTATAGAAATATGGAAGTTTAAACAAATTTTGGTAAACTATACCTCATCCCAACAAGAAGAATCGAGTCATTTACTTCTTACTTTATTTTGGAGGATTTGAACACAATCAGAGTCTAAAAATATCATATCAAATCTCTTATTAATATTAGAAGGTAATAAGCAAAAAACATTGAAGCCCTTAGGGTTAGCCCTTTCAAGAAGGGTAGATAACTCTTCAAAACATGGGAGATTTTCTACTTCCTTTTCTTCTTCCTTCTTTCTTTTAAACTCCCTATGTTTATCTCCCTGCTCTACTATGGACCGAGGCCTTTTCCTCTTTCTTATGTTGTTTTGTGTCTTTTTCATGTGTACATCTTCAACTTTCAAACCAATATTATTGTTATTTTTCTACATTAAGGCACATTTAAAATATTGAAAGCCTTAACATCAAAAAGAGAGATTGGCTCAAAGACCTTTGAAAACTTGTATCTCAATCTCTTGAGAATAATTATGTATTTATCCATAAGCGAAAGTCTATGTGCATGAGTTGTACAGATATAAGAATCTTGAAAAAACTCAATAAAAAAGTCCTATCTAATCTCCTGAATACAATCAAGATCGTCCTAGTCCATCTAAAACTCTGTAGACTATGCTTGTTAACAGATTTCTCTGACAAGCCTCTGAAAAGACAGCTTTGAAATTATATTATTTAGAGCCTTAATTACACTTCTAATCTCCTTAAGGCACCTCACATGTTATGAGAGCCTTCTTCTTGGCTTTGATTTTCTTGAAAGTTTGGAAGGCTTGGAGGAGTTATGTATCTTTGAAGTAAGACCTCTAGGATCAACTTTCTACTTCCTTGCAATGGACTTAGTTCTAGCCATCTAGAACCTCCAAAAAAACAAACAATACTAATAAATTATGAAAGATCTCCTAATCTCTCGTATCAATATATCTTCAATCACAAGGCAGTAGGCAAACAGTAATCATAAAGTCTAAATACAATCTCAATAAAACGGTACGAAGACATATGAAATGTGAGTAGGCCTTGAAGACAGAGAGAACCCATCATATCGTGTTTCACACAGCACAAGGGAAATAATGTAGGCTTAAAACGGATGAAACGCGATATGGTCTTACTCGAAAAAAAGAACATAACACCATTCGTGTTTCATATGTTACATGACAAACATGGTAATCCTAGTCGTGTTCAACTCATCTACCATTACACATTATATTTACTACAGAGTCGAAATTTATCCTTAACTTAAGCTAACATGAGATATTGTTTGGCTATGCACTCTTACCCATTAGTATACAATGAAACAAACTTGATTCATGAAGTGAGTTCGATTTTTTGCTTGGTTTGGAATTTGCAATTTTGTTGATTAAGAAGCAATGGTATAGTGTTAAGGAGGTGAAGTAGCTCATGAAGTCACTCCCCACTTTTAGAGAAAGGTATCCATGCCCTAAGGTTGTCCATTAAGACATGCTGATGATCCTACCTATCATATATATGGCTATTTAAGAGGCATGACATTAATGAAGAATAAAGAATTCTATTGTCATTACATTTATAGACATTGGAATATCCTTGCCTCTGATTGTCCTCAATCTCTCCTTCATTGCAACTCATACCCTAGCTTGCATAGCCATAGCCAGTTATGGGATCTACCTCCCTATTCTCATTCATAACCCTTAAGAGGCATATCCATAGCCATTTTGGGGATCTACCTTCCTTTTCTCATTCATAGCTTTCAATAGGTACATTCTATGCTTTCAATTTACTACACAGTCGAAATTTATCCTCAAATTTCTATAACCTACATCAAGTTAAACACATGAAACGTGAGTATGAATTTAATGGACAAAAGAAACTTAGCACCCATGTTACAACAGAAACTTGTAGGCCTTAGTCGTATGAAACGCAAGGAGGCATCATGTGGACAAGAGAAATCTAGTATCCATTGTGTTTCATACGTTTGGCATTTTTAGAGATGATTTAGTAGGAGTGTTCAAGTGATTTAGAACTTACTCATATTTTAGAAAAAAACTTATATTTTTAAGTGCTGAGTGCATATGTTGTCGATGAAACCTTCTTTGGTAGCGTTGCGCGGAAGAATAATTTTGTATTACAATCAAATTAGTGTTGTGTTTGTGTGGTTGAGCATAGAGAGGGTTTTGTCTTTAAAAAAACTCTTTTGCGGTTTAGAAATCGAGTTTATAACGATGTTGGTTTACACGTGTGGCTATTATAATGCGTAGTTAATTTCGCATGTGCGACTGAAGACTGTTTTGCTTGGGAAGTTGTACCACGTGTCACTTACTTTTTCGACATGATAGCGCTTTTATAGCTCTGATTTTTATGTTTTTTTATTTTTCTTTTTCATTTAAAGAGAACGTCCTCCGAATTAGTGCAACATACTTTTTGATCAAATGTGTGGTGGCCGTTGGTATATATATATATGAATACTTAGATCCGGATCTTGGTTGCTATTTCTCTCATGTATCTTGTCTTGTCTTCGACCAGCTTTTATCTCATAAGCATCACAAGCCAAACCAAGCATATGCTTACAAGAAACCATCTATTCTCAGGAGCAAGGCCTGCAAATATCAGGTATTACACTTTTCTTAATATTTTTCTCTGCAATCTTGAATTTTAAGGCTGAAGATGT
The DNA here is from genome assembly GCF_053477565.2 of Lygodium microphyllum. Lineage (NCBI taxonomy): Eukaryota > Viridiplantae > Streptophyta > Polypodiopsida > Schizaeales > Lygodiaceae > Lygodium > Lygodium microphyllum. The sequence goes on along the minus strand of NC_141149.1, from coordinate 65,850,057 downwards.
TAGTTGGTTTAAAAGGAGAAAGATACATTAGGAACTTAGAAATTTTGTATTGATTTTACTTTGTTTTTCTAGTAATATTGGTCTAGTAAACATGCAAAAAGATGAGGTTTTGATGATCTTGAGGCATTGTTTTGTTCAAAATTTTCGAATGTGTAAAACACGATTTCGTTAAGTTTTTTTATAAGTTACTTGTGAAACACGATTTTGTAAATTGTGAGGCGGTTTGAATCCTTGTTTTCGCATTTCATGAGTCGAAAATGTTAAACAAAGTTTGATCGATGAGACTTGGAATTTCATACTTTCTCTACTGTATCATCTTGGTCTGGTAAACATGTAAAACGATGGGATTTTTATGTTTTTGAGGCATTGTTTTGTTCAAATTCTCCATATGTATAAAACGCGAATTCATCAAGTTTTTTTATAAGTGACGTATGAATCGTGATTTTGTGAATTGTGAGGCGATCTGAATCATTATTTTCGCATTTCATGAGTTGAAAATGTTACACAAAGTTTGATCGATGAGACTTGGAATTGCATGCTTTCTTTGTTGCATGAAGTTTTAATTTATTTATTTCATCTTGTATTTCCTTAATTTTCTTAGCAATCTTTCTTTAGTCTACTGTATATGAGCAAATGTGGATTTGTATATTATGACCCTTATTTTTATTTTCTGGATTTTCTTTTGTGAGTAATCAGGATGACTAAAAGGAAGTTTTCATCAGAGGGAATGGAGGAGGAGGATCTAGAGGTCACCTGTGATGAAAGGCTGCTTGATTTTCTTCATACAACTGAAAATTCATCTAGATTTATTTACATCAGAGATATGCTCAATGTTTCCTTTGATTTGTAAGAGCTTTTGAAAGATCTTGAAGATAAACTGAATGATTTTAAGGTATTTTATGATAGACATGTGGAAGGCCTAGAGATTGAGAGATTTGTCCATTATAGCGCTGTAATGGAAGCTTCTAATGCTGCTAGAATAACTTTGCAAACAAGGTTTAGCCTTATTGATGAAGAGTTCAAGAAGTGGAAAGTGGATTGCCCTTTTCATTAGAATCAGCAACAATGTCTTCTTGTACAGAAGGATGCTGGATTTCTTGTATATCTTCAATATATGGATAGTTGTTCTTCAGATACTATACAAGAGAAGAAGATGGAGGATATTGCATGCAAAGACAAAGAAGTTGAAGAGAAGGGTGAAATGTTTCAGGAGGATATTGAGAACCAGTTAGTGCAGGGATTTGATGTTGCTTTGTTTAAAAGTGAAAACATTACAAAAGTGGAAGAAAATGAGATAGAGTTGAGTGCAGAGATTGAAACAGGTCCTCTTGAATGTGTCCCAACATTTTCCAATTATCTCATCAACAAAAAGAGATATGTATTGCTAAATGATATTCAATATATTCTTTATCTTAGAGAAGATTAGTGCTTGGCAATCCTTGCTGCATGGGGTCAAAATGATAAGAATTTTACAGGTTATGAAGAGGAATTTCTAGCAACTCTTGATGTTGAGGAAGAGAATTTTCAAGACAGTTCTGTAACCTTGCATTCTTATATTAATCAGATCATGAAATATGAAAAGGAGGGGATACCTTCAAAGGAAGAGTACTTACAAATTTAACAGAGACTTGGTATTGATAACATGGGGTATGAAGAGAAACTGAAGTCTCCATTAAATGAGAAACCAAAAAGTTCAATAAATCTATATGATGATAGTCTTCTTGAAGAAGATGAAAATCCTAAGGTATGAAAGATAATTTTAAGACATCCATTATGATTTCTATTAGAGTATGTTATGCATTATACACAAATATTTTTGAATATTTATCTACTAACATCTTGAAGAGCACCCTGCCACGGTACAAATAGAACCACGAACCGGCTAAGAGAGCTGCAAACACACTTGTTGGCCATGAAAACTTGCAAGAAACCTTTCTTCCTCACCAAGAACTCCTTTCTCAAAACACACAAGAGAAAAGGCACGCAAGAAATTGATAAACCTGAACCATCCTCACCCTCTTCTTCTTCCTCACTCTCCATAAAAATGAGCATGAAGCATAAGAGAAAGAGACAAGAACAAGAAGGCAAGTGTTGTGCCAAATGAGGGAGAGGAAGGAATGAAGCATGAGAGGAGAAGATAAAGGAAGAGAGAGGGTATAACCACCTCAACCTCCCAACTCCCCAAATCCCACGATTGCAACCACCTCCTTTTCCTTTCTTGAATTATAAAATCAAGTTGCATACAGTGGCTAAGGTCTAAAGACCCTTTATTTTTTGAATGAGACAAAAGGTGTTTGACCTTCCCTTTTCCTTTCAACATTTTTTTAAATGTGAGCCTTTTGGACTACACATTTTACATTGCTTCATATTTGAAATTTTACAAGAGAGTACAAAAGCAAAGTGTCAATTTGCAAAGGATGTTTCCATGTTGAGCACATTTTGGTGCCTTTATTTGCACATATTGCTTAGTCATCATTCCTCCCATGCTTAAGTGTGAAGCATCCCCACGAACAAATTTGAAGAAAAACCACAATCAGCACTTGAAAAAACTTCATCTTCTTTCTTCAATCTTCATTTTCTTCTTGGATCTTTGAATTTCCATTGGATAAGGAAGGGAATAACACACAAAATAGAAATACACAACTAGGACGTTGAGCCTAGGTTATAAGGCACACCAAATTAACATCACAAGTAAAACCCGAAAGATAGAGCTCTTCAACAAATTGAACACAAGAAATGGCTACACACTTAACATGGAGTGAAAGACAACCAAACATGAAGCATATAAATACTCTAAAAAAGATATCGCTACATAGCACACCCTTCCAAGACATAATGCTTTGGAGCTCTCCCACCCGACTCATATTGGAAAGAAAAGAGAGGCGAGTTTTATTGCAAATGTTAAAAAGAGAAACAACAAGAAATAAAATTCATGAAATAAAAGGATAAAAATTGGTATGTATGTTTGAGGAAGGCATGTCTTGGTGAGGAAAGTTATGTTAGGATAGATATTGCATATGAATAGGCTTTAATAAGTGTACTTTCATAAGGTTAATGCATTAAGGTTCACAAATTTATATGAGAAAAATAGATTTCATTGTGAGAGGATAAGGAAAAAGAACCCGCCTCAAGATAAATCAATTTGTGATCACAAAATACCATGACGACTAACCGCCAGAGATATCGACTTTTCGTGTAGATAGGGGATAGCAAGGTGTTGTACAGGAGCAGTGTCAACAGTGAGTAGAAGAAGAGGTGAGTTAACGATTTGCTGATGATGGCTATCGAAAGTTACAAGCATTTGGAGACACACACAGGGTTGGCGAACGAGTATAGGCCAAGACAAGGTATGGAGGGTGGGGCATTGAACAAGGCACGATGCGAAGGATTGAAGAGGAAGTGACTGGTAGAAATGGATGAGGGGAAAGGAGCAGACAAGATGTACAAAGCATGGCACAAATTAACAAATTAAAGAAGATTTGGACGAGAGGAGAAAATTGTAAGTATTGCCACAGAAAGGAGACGGAATTTGGAAGGCTAGATGGAAGTTAAGAGCATGGCGATTGAGAGGCATAGTATTTTTGAGAATGGGTTAAAGGAAGGGAGTCATTATTGGCACACCTTCCATGTCCAGAGGTTGTTGGCCGCCGCATGTGGTTTGAGTTGTTTGAACTATTCTTTTACACAATGGGAATAGGGTCTAGCAACCCATCTTCTTCTTATTGAAATGTTTTGTTCGTCTGATTGGACACAACACATCTTTTTTTGGTAAAGATGCAACCAAGAAGGTATTAACGATGCGGAATCTAGAGCATGGCAAACTGCGAAAGCTATGGAGGATGGAAGATGAAGAGAGAACTCATGATGACATTGACAAAGAAGACAACTGTTATTACACAAGTGAATTAGGTTCCAAGATTGAGACTTGGACTCATAAAGACATTCTTGTGTAGTACTGACAATGACACAGACACTTGATAGAAAGAGACAAGTACTATTGCATTACCATCATATGAAAGTGATAGTTCAAGTACATCATTATATAGAGTTCTTTGGTAGCACTTAATATCCACTGTGCATATGGGATTTTGTCTCTCTTCTTAGAATGGACTGCATCTTCCTAGCCTAGCTGTTCCATACAAAGGGGCATACATAGGGTGCGATTGGAAGATTCTCAACACCCCTCCTCAATCACGACCTGAAAGTACAAAGTGTATAGAGGCTTTAGTGAGAGCAACACCTGCAAAGTGTGGGCATACCACAAACATGGCAAAAACACCAGAGGCTATCGCAGAAAATGCTAAGTGTGGATACCATAAACGTGGTGGACATCCAGAGGCTGTAACAGGGGCCTCACAAAGTGTACAGAGGCTATAGTACAAGGCTACATGAGGAGTTTTTACAAGCTTATGAAAGGAACATTAAGGCAGGTACAATGCTTTTAAAATAGAAAATGAGAGACAAGGACCGATAGGCCCTTGTGGTCTTTTTCAGCATCTGCTATTTCTTTGTCAGCATGAAAAATCTTCTTGTCTTTCTTCTCTTCTTCATGATCTTCTTGGTCTACTCCTTTATTGACTTTGCTTGTAGCATTTTTGAGTTTGCTCTTTCAATTGTCCCCCTCAAGCAAAGTGGTAGACATGTCCTCAGAATCTTCAAATGGATTCATTGATTTCTCTTTGGTGTAGGCAGCTCCATTTCCTTCTGCAGGTAGAGTAAGAACATCTTCTATGTCATGTAAATAAGCAACACAAGTCATGTTACTCTTCATGAAGTGTATCCACATAGAAATCTTCTTGCTTGTCATTGATATGACCAAGAATCAGCTTCAAATCTGAGATAAATCAGTAAGAGTGTTGTACTTAAGTGTATCAAAGGATACAAGAAGAATAGTGTCAAATAACACTTGATAAGTATCAATAGATACTGTTCTTGATGAGCCTGATGTTGATGCTGGATCTTCTTGACCCTTCTTCTTGTTGATTTTAATATTTTGATTTCTTGCAGAAGACTGAGTTTTGGAGTAGATCAGAGTAGCAAAACCTTCAGTTGAGTGAGAAGAGTGAGAAGGATGAGTTGGAAAAGGAGCTTGATGTGGTTGTTGCTTGAGCTGCTTGATTTCTTCAACTCTTTCAAATTTTCCAAGCATAAATCTCCCCTCCTTGATGATTTGATGGGAAAGTTGATCAAATCATAGTGGCAAGGGTTTTGCTGACTCTAGAGAAGTGAGAAATTCAAGTGAAATGAAGGCTTGAAGTAGAAAAGCTATGGCTTCCACAGTAGGGTTTTGAACCTGACTGGTTTTTTCAACGTAGCAGCGCGCAGAAGAAGGCATTTGACGATCCCTTTGAGTGGAAAAAGGTTTAGATATGGCTCTTCAAAAGCCCTATGGTCGCAGGACTGTTCGCGGCCGGTGCTGATCACACAAAGCGTACGACCAGTAAGTGCGCAGTTCTGAACAGTGAGCAAGGAAACATGCAATGGCGGGGCAGGGAGCGTGTAATGTTGATCTGTATCGTGATGCAGTGATACGCCCTGAGCAAGGGAAGAAACCCCCAGAAGAAAATGTCGGCTATCTCCGCCTGGATGAGGAGATCAAGAAGCTCCAAGTGAGCTGGGTCCTGTTGGCTATGGAGGACACCCAAAACAGAAGTTGAGAAGATTGACAACGTTGAGCTCCAGGGTGTGCAATGCTTAGGTCTGAGGTGCCAGGGAGGAGTGCCTTGTGTTGGGGAAGATTCCCCTAGAAGGAATCATGAAGAGATATGGTCTCTATGAGGAGATATGAGTACTCAAAGCAGGGTATGTGCTGTGTAGCTATGGCTGCCAAGCAGGGCAGTGAGAAGAAAGAGTAGGAGATGAGGTCCTAGACTTGGCCTAAGCTGGACTGAGCTCAAACTGAGCTAGATGAGAGTGAACTGGAGTTGGAGGAGCAGTGCCATGCCCATTTGGGCTTTGATGCCATGTTAACGATGCAGGATCTAGAGCATGGCAAACTGCGAAAGCTATGGAGGATGGAAGATGAAGAGAGAACTCATGATGACATTGACAAAGAAGACAACTGTTATTACACAAGTGAATTAGGTTCCAAAATTGAGACTTGGACTCATAAAGACATTCTTTTGTAGTACTGACAATGACACAGACACTTGATAGAAAGAGACAAGTACTATTGCATTATCATCATATGAAAGTGATAGCTCAAGTACATCATTATATAGAGTTCTTTGGTAGCACTTAACATCCACTGTGCATATGGGATTTTGTCTCTCTTCTTAGAATGGACTGCATCTTCCTAGCCTAGCTGTTCCATACAAAGGGGCATACATAGGGTGTGATTGGCAGATTCTCAACAAAAGGGGAGAGGGAGAATATTGGCATCGTGCTCTCCATCATATTCTTGTTCTTTCTTCTAAATATCATCATTCATTGTTGAAGAGAGAAACTATCTGAAACCTTCCATAGCTGAATCTCAAAATTTGTGTTTCTTACAAGCTCCATAGCCACCTCTTTCCCGGCCAGTGCACCAAATGAAGAGCACCCTGCAACTGCATAAATAGAACCACGAACTGGCTAAGAGAGGCTGCAAGCACACTTGCTGGCCATGAAAACTTGCAAGAAACCTTTCTTCCTCACCAAGAACTCCTTTCTCAAAACACACAAGAGAAAAGGCACACAAGAAATTGAGAAACCTGAACCATCCTCACCCTGTTCTTCTTCCTCACTCTCCATAAAAATGAGCATGAAGCATAAGAGAAAGAGACAAGAACAAGAAGGCAAGTGTTGTGCCAAATGAGGGAGAGGGAGGAATGAAGCGTGAGAGGAGAAAAAGGAAGAGAGAGGGTGTAACCACCTCAACCTCCCACCTCCCCAAATCCCACTATTGCAACCACCTCCTTTTCCTTTCTTGAATTATAAAATCAAGTTGCATACATTGGCTAAGGTCTAAAGACCCTTTATTTTTGGAATGAGACAAAAGGTGTTTGACCTTCCCTTTTCCTTTCAATATTTTTTTAAATGTGAGCCTTTTGGACTACACATTTTACATTGCTTCGTATTTGAAATTTTACAAGAGAGTACAAAAGCAAAGTATCAATTTGCAAAGGATGTTTCCATGTTGAGCACATTTTGGTGCCTTTATTTGCACATATTTCTTAGTCGTCACATCTTATACTATTGTGGTTTATTGTGCAGGTAGAAATTGAAGATGCAGACAACTTTCTTGGAAGAGCCAAGGGCTCAAGGCCATTGAAGCTTGGCAAAAGTCAAGGCCTTGGTCATTATACTGGAAGCTTAAATAATCAAACAATTGCAATTTATCATAGCAGGTTGTCAAGCTCTCCAAGCTTACCAATAATGGCTTTGAAAGCTATCTCCAAGGTGATAGGATCCCAAGCTTTCAATAGAGGTTCAGACAAGATAATTTTGGTGGAGAATGAAAAAGCTGTTAGAGTGTTTGGCTTCATGCCTGGATCTAGTGGATCTAGGGCATGATACTTTGGAGTTCTTGCCTCTTATTTGCTCTCCCATGTAGGAGGTGTCAAGAATTTGAAGCTCCTTCCAGGCTATAGGAAACAAGAGTTACGGAAATGTAGAGGTCTCATCGAGTGGGATGAGACAATGGATTCCCTTAGAGGACCCAGTGAATTCCCTGAAACTAAAGACTCTTCTGTAATAAAGTCAAACTAAAATATGTTAAGGGTTTCTTGAAACCCATCTTTTTCCATCTCTTTGTCTAGTTTGTAACCATTCAAAATACTTTGCTTTGCACAATAGTTTAAATATCCCTCTTTTCTTCTTTGGATAATAATGGATATAGTCCTTGCCAACGATGATATATTACATGATGCTATTGTGTCTTTGAGCTTGAATTTGTGCCAAATTTATATGTAGAATCATTGAAAGACATTTAATAAACTGTTCGCTTTGTATCTTCCACCTCCATGTCTTATGTATCTAAAGTATTTTATTCTTGCTTGATAATGTGATTTTTCCATACCTTGGGTTAACCAAATAGATAGAGATCCATATTTCTTAAAAAAATATAGAACATAATTGTATAAAATATGCTACATAGTTAACAAATAAAGAAATTCAATAAGAAAACCCTATATAAGTCAAACAATAAAGAGACATACATATGCAAACTTCTTACCATATAGTGAGTGAAGTGTTGATTATCCCAAGCTTCTGTCATTGCCTTTTTAAGAAGATTCAATTGGTTTTTGAAGTCTTTGAGTTCATCATCATTCCACTCTGTTTTATCACAATAAATAATACTTTGTCTAGTGTTTCTCAAACATTGGCTTTTTTATTCCGAGCTTGTCCATTATCAGCATGATCCTTAATTGCATTATGTAGGCACTTCCATTGATTATATCTAATAGTTGAGCCATCATTCCTAGAGTTTATCTTACCAAGTCTCCCATGAAAGTCTAGGAACCGTCTAGCCTTCACTCCACCAATAGATGGCTTTTTGGGGACACAATTGCCATCCTTAGACTTTTGAAGATTTGGTTCAATAACAACATTACCACCATGCAAACCAATTGCAAATAAGACTTTTTTAATCTTTGTTATAGCATCTGTTCTAGCTGATAATGGCTTCAACTTCCATGAAAATCCTATATAAAGATGAACAAGCTTTTCAATTATCCTACAAAGTGCATGAAGTATACAAATATGGGCATTCACTAAAGGAATATCTAGGACTGGCTTAAACTGTGGATCCTTGTTGTGCCTAGAGGGAGCTCTATTCCAATTGCTTGAGTTCAACTCTTTGGCTGGGAACATGCAATATAGACAAGGAGATCTAGAGTTGGCTCCCTTTGATACATTGCACATACATTTAAGTGTCTTTAAGTCACCAGCTATGTGCCACTCAATCTTATAGTTTCCAAATCCTTCAACAAATAGCTATTCTCCTACTTGTTGTCTCTTAATAACATCAGGTATTGGTGTTCGATGAAAAATCCAATACAATATATAAAAATCCTCTGTATCTACTTCGAATGCTTCTAGCCACCAGATGTTGTGTTCCGATTGAACATTGAATGACATTGAGTGATTGTAATAATCTGACGAAAGTGCTCTATTCATCAAGGTAATAGAGACCCTCTCTAGTTTTGTATATTTTAGAATCTCACTTTTATCAAGTTTAACCACAAATCTAGCCATTCCTTGTGCCTTTTCTAGTGATAAGTCGTAGAATCTAATCATTAAGCATTGTAGGGTAGGCAAGTCAAGGAAAATATTGTTAAATTCATTGAATGCAAGAGAGAGAGAGAGAGAGAATAGAGAAGAGAAAGAGGAAGACAGGAAAGAGAAAAATAGAGAAGAAAAAATATAGAGTGAAATCAATTTGAAAGAGAAAGAGGAAAAGAAAAATAAGGAGAGACAGAGACAGACCGAGAACAAAAAACCAAGAGAAAGATACAGAGAGAGGGAATAGAGAGAGAAAATATAAAATTTAAAAGGAAAAAAGAATAAAAGAAAAAAGAGGGGAGAGAGAGAGAGAAGAAGAGATAATACTACGAGCAACACAAAGAGAGAGAGAGAGAGAGAGAGAGAGAGAGAGAGAGGAGAGAAGAATAGGAGAGAGTGTGTATGTGTAAAGAAGAAGAAGAAGAAAGAGAAAAAGAGGGAGAGGGGGAAAAAGAGGAAAGAGAATAATCTTTTTTAAATTAAACCTTTTTTTACCGTTTTTGAGAGAGAGAGAGAGAGAGAGAGAGAGAAAGGAAAGATATAATTTGAGATAGAAAATAGGGGAGAAAGGGAAAAGAGAGGAAAGAGAAAAATAGAGAAAAGAAAAAATATATAGAGAAAAAAGGGAGCGACAAAAAAACTTAAAAGAGAAAAAGAAAAATGAGGAGAGAGAGAGAGAGAGAGAGAACAAAAAAACCGAGCAAAAGATACAAAGAGAGCAAAAAAGAAAGAAGAGAAGAGAGGGGGGGAACAGAGAGAAAGAGAATTATAGAGAGAGAATATACAAAATTTGAGAGAGGGAGAGAAGGAAAAGAGAAGAGGGAGAAGAAAAAAGGGAAGAGAGAGAATTTGAAGAGAGAGAAAAAAATTATAGAGAGGACATATAAAATGTAAATGAATGAGAAGAAAAGAATTTAAAGAGAGAGAGAGAGACAGAGAGAGAGAGACAGAGAGAAGAAGAAGAAAAAGAAGAAAAAGAAAAGAAAAAAAGAAGAGAGGGAGAGAAAGAAAAGAGAGGAGACATGGGGGGAGAGAGAGAGAGAGAGAGAGAGAGAGAGAGAGAGAGAGAGAGAGAAGAGAAGAAGAAGAAGAGAGAATATGAACATAAAGAGAGAGAATTATAGATAGGGAAAAGATAAAATTTATATACTTTAGGAGAGATTGAGGGGGGGAAGAAAGAGAAGGAAGAAGGAGGAGAGAGAGAGAGAGAGGGGGGGAGGGAACGGGAGAGAGAATTATAGAGAGAAAATATAACATTTAAAAGAGAATAAAAAAGAGAAGAAAGAGAAAAAAAGAAAGGCGAGGGGAGAGAGAGAGAGAGAATAATAGAGGAAATATAAAATTTAACAGAGAAGAAAATTTTTTGAAATGAGAGAAGAAGAAAATGAAAATAAAGAGGGAGAGAAGAAAAAGAGAGGAGAGAGGCAGGAAAAGAAAAGGGGAGAGAGAGAGAGAGAGAGAGAGAGAGAAGAAAAACAACGAGAGAAGAAAAGGAGAGAGAATAATAGAGAGAAAATATGAAATTGAAAAGAGAATGAGAATGAGAAAAGAAAATGATTTAAAGAGAGAATGAAGAGAGAGAGAGAGAGAGAGAGAGAGAGAAATAATAATAATAATAATAATAATAAAAGGAAAAAAGAGGAGAGGGAGAGAGAAGGAAAAGGGAAGAGAGAGGGGGGAGGAGAGAGAGAGAGAGAGAGAAGCCAGGAGAGAGAGGGAGAGAAGAAAAAGAGGGAGAGAGAGAGAGAACAAGGAGAGGAGAGAAAATCAACTAAAATAGAAGGTAGAGAGAGAGAGAGAGAGGAGAAAAAAATTAGAAATAGAGAGGGAAAAAAGGAGAGAGAAAGAGGAGAAATGGATTGCTAAGCGTGCCATAGCAACTTGCTTGTCACTTCATGGCAGCAAAGTTGGAGATTGCAAACAATGAGGGCCCTCAGACCACCCTTGTGGTCAATTAAGGATGAGGGGAGGAAACCTGGGAGGGAGATGGAGTTATCACCAAAGAAGTGAAAGTATTGGGCTATGCACATAATGATTAGCACGTTAGACTCTAAATTATTTTCAAGAGTTCAACCATGTTAGTTGGCCACCTTTCACCGTGTGTGTGTGTGTGTGTGTGTGTGTGTGTGTGTGTGTGTGTGTGTGTGTGTGTGTGTGTGTGACAGATACAACGATTTGTTCACATAGAAGGTTCATTGTGTGTGTGTGTGTGTGTGTGTGTGTGTGTGTGTGTGTGTGTGTGTGTGTGTGTGTGTGTGTGTGTGTGTGTGTGTGTGTGTGTGTGTGTGTGTGTGTGTGTGTGTGTGTGTGTGTGTGACAGATACAACGATTTGTTCACATAGAAGGTTCATACTAGACAAATTTCACACTTAATATCAACAGCTAATGTAAGCTAAAACAAGATGATGATTTGATGAGAATGATAATGTTCGAGGGAGCAAAGGGTAATTAATGTAGTTGTGTTATTATTGTTATTGATCGATGGGCCAAAGATCCTAGGTTGCCATTCGCATGATGAATTGTGAGGCCAAGGCATGCCCGACGGTTTGCTCAATCTTTTCAAAACCAAGAGGGCTTTAGAGTTTATGGATGCACTACCAACTTTGGTAGGTCATAATGACTAATGACCTATGTTAAAAAGGGGAGATACTATTTCAATTATGGATGACACATTCTCTCTTATGGAAGATGATGAGGAAAAAAATGAACTAAGGCCTCTTCCTAAGTGCATGAATGTGGGGTTATTGCATTAGCATGAAGAATGTTGTGAGAAGCTAAAGTGTTCACAATAACATTTAGGTAGGAGATACAAAAATCTTAGACCCAAAACTTTGAAGAGACTTTTCAATTAAATTATATGTATTTGCCATTTTAACATGGTTGTATTAAGTTCAAGGTTTTAAACCATTTTCTTTGAATTTTTAAGGTCTTTCCTTTAAACTATTTTCTTCAAATTTTGAAGGTGTTTTTTGAAACTTTGCAATTAAATTTACATTAAACCTTGGTTTTTCGTGAGCATCAACCTAATTTTTTGTGGGACTCAATTGTCTGTAGGCATGTTACTATATAATGCATGCTACTACTATGCAGTCACACAAGAACAAATATCTCAATATGCTACATAAGATGCATGGCCCACAATTGAACTCACACACCCGACAAATTCAGTCCCCACACAAACTATTGGGCTACGACACCATTGGCTTAAGGAAGACATTACTTCCATAGACACTTATGATGAGAATTGAAATAAGTCATATATAGAAGCCTAAATGAGCATTGCTCACAAGCTCTAGTGCACCTTTTTTCATAATATCAGCAATTTTGTGTAAAGTTTCAATATCTTATGTCTTATCACATCAACAAAATCTAGACATTTAGTTCAATAAGAAAAGCTACATTGAGTTAATTTGATGATAAATTATGCTTTCATAAAAAAGAATTGAGTATGTTATTTAATAATAGCTAAATACTCATCTTTCATCTTGTCAATAGAATAACACAATACTCTACTCCATGGCTTATTCAAGAGAAGCAAATGCAATGCTTACAACATATGCGCTATTATACAAGTGCAATACATGTTAACTATAGGAGGACTAGGTATTCTTTTACATGAGTAGTATTCTTCACTATAGAAATGTAACTAAAGTAAATACTATAGCAAGATTGAGAAGAGCCATTAGAGGAAAGATAGTTGGAGTATATAAGAAGAAAAAGTGGTCTTGCTATGGATGCTCCCTTAGCATTGGTGATGCTTTCATAATTTCATTATATATAGAAGACATTTGTGGTTGAGCTTCCTTATTTTTATTGCTTCCTTCTTAACTTTGTAGTAGTTAAACCCTAAACCATAGGTGACTTACAAAAGAACTAGCTCAATTTCTAGTTTTTTATAGCCTGGATTGCTTATTTTAGGAGATTTTGCAACTTTATCTTTATTACTCACATTATTGCAGGGAACATAAATGATTTGATAGAGTTGTTCATGAAAACAGGCTTCATATGGCCTCACACTCCACTATTACTTTGTTAGCAAATTAAAACATCACAATTTTTATGTCAGTTTTTAATGCCGAGTTGCATGATAAAGTCACATATTGATGGAACACCGATTTTTTAATGCCGAGTTGCATAATAAAGTCACATATTGATGGAAGGCTATGTAACCATAAAGTGTGGAAACAAGATGATTTTTTCCCTTGAGGCTTGACAACATTCATGGCTTCTTTGATTATCAAAGGAATTAAGGAGGAAGATAAGTAGATTCTTTTGAAATGCATCCTTATTGCTGTCTTTTCCATCGGCCTTTGAAAACATATTAGTGAAGATACAAGCACTTGGACCTTGTCTTTCCCTTAGAAGATGCCATTTGTTAAGGTAGATGACACATAATTGTAATATTTTATATTAACATTGAAATCAGGTAAGAAACAGTTGCTTCTTGTAGTTTGAAAAAAATGATTATATTGCAACTAGGAAAGTTTGGGGGGACTTTATAAAGTAAAACATGGGGTGCTACTTTTTTTCCTTGTTCACATATTTCAAATTCTTCAACACTGATTTTTAAAGAATGAACCTAACAACTAGATTGGAAAGTAAATAAAGAAGACAAATCATAACAAACTGATAGGATGGTTGCCAAAGAATGGATTTGTCTTATCTTAAGACACATCAAGATACACATGTGAGACACAAGGAACAAGTATTAAAAAACCTTAGCCCAATTCAAATTTTGGGACAAAAAGAAAAGAATTTGGAAAATTTTGTAACCACACAACTCTAATCTCATGGAAGGCGCAACCTTTCACTAATGTTACATGTGAATTACATGAGAAACTTCAATCTCGCTTATTTATCAAATGTAGGTCTAATTACAAGGCTCTAATGCTAATCCTAAATTGCATCTTAACTTTCTCCTCATGGAATTGTCGTAGCTTTCCCAAGCTTCAAATGCTAGACTTGACGAAAGGCTTATTGATTCAAGCATTCATACACTTATCTAGTTATCTTGGGGCAGCCATACATTGTGGGATCAAGGATGGAAATTAAGGTGATAGATTATGGTTTTTCTTATGCTCGTGTGTGAAGTAAAGATGATAGAAGGACAGTTGAGTTTTCAAGTGTATATGTCAATCATTGATGTAATCCGAATACGCTTAGAGATTATCAGATTCTGTCTAATGCGAGAGAATGTAAGGGTTTTTAGATAGCATTGTTGTAAATGGAGACTATGGCAGTGCTGCTTGGAAGATGTTTTTGCCTCCAAGAAAAGAGAAAACTGTCTTTTAGGCTGGTTTTTAGAAGAGTTGTTTACAGCCCACATATGCCAACCAAGATACACATCCATTGGCCATCCACCAATCTCATACAGATTGCATGCCATTACATTAATTTTTCGACCGATGGTCCAAGAAAGCAATGCATGGCATCTTTCACTCACCTATCTGCACAATAGTTCAGTTGTACCTCTTGCCCAATGCGTACGAGAGTAGTGGTTGTTAGGGATAAAGTGAGCATCCTCTTCCTCATGAACCTAATGCTGCACAACTCCCTTATGTATAGTTCTACCCACCATAATACTTTTAACCATAACATCATTCTTTCCACCTTATATAACCATTTTCAGCATTAGCATGTTTTCTGACAGTAATGAAATCATCAATAGATTCCAATTGAATACCATGTGAACCCATGTCTTCTTCAACTTGCAACAATGCTTGAGTAGGTTCTCCTACAAACTGCATTTTCCACTTAATGATATATATTATCTCGTCATGGAATTCATGCTTAGTGATGCCAAAAACTTCACCAAGCATATATTCAAGCCTACGTCCAAGAATGCATTTCTCAAGCACTTTCTTTATGTCAATTGTTGTTCTTTATGTCAAATTGCAACTTGTAACCAACCTACTTGTCTCTCTTTTTTCCCTCTTGCTTCTTTTCATACGAGACATCTTCCATAACATGTTCCACACTAGCTTTTTCAATAGCCTTCTATTGTTCCATCTTACTTCGTCTCATGCGCTTTGAAGAACCTACAATGGAAGGACCTACATCTTCTTCTCTTTTCCTCAACAATGGCATCCATATTATGCACCTTAGCCAAATATACATAGGCAGTAAATGAATTAACAAGAGCATCCCATTCAGTTTTATCTTGTATACTCTAACTAGCACCTATCAATTCAGCCCTAGTTGTCTTTCCCTTCTCTGCACAGGCCAAAGTGCATGACCATACTATAGATTTTGCATCATCTTTACGTGCATGCAAAGAACCATATGATTTCTCAAGTTCGAATCCATATGCAGCATCATGTACTACTAGAAATGCATTTCTTGTTGCCAATTCTTCCTATCGCTTCTACATACCCCCTTTCCTAAAGTTCGAATCCATATGCAGCATCATGTACTGCTACAAATGCATTTCTTGTTGCCAATTCTTCATATCGCTTCTACATACTCCCTTTCCTAAAGTTTGGCTCAAGAGGCAACCTTGTTTCAATTGCATGAATTTTCCCATCTTTCCAAAACACCACCTTCTTTGCTTCTGCATCACAATAAGCCATACACTCACACTTTTCATGCTGTAAGTTATCACATCATATACATCCTCTTAAACCCTTATCTAACAAGCCTTTGGGTTGCTACCCGCCCCTTCTCTTCCACTTTCTCATCCAATTTTACAACCTTTGAGTGAAGGTCTCATATTCAAGTGCATATCATGCAAGCTTTTCACCAATACATCCATAACATCTCCTTTTTTGGGTTGGACCAATAGGCATAACGAGTTGTTTAGTCATAGAAGCAAATGGCTTTGCTGCAATTTTAAGACTTTTCATAGAAATCTTATCCTTTATCGCTTCACAATCATATTTACAAGATTGGTGACATCTGCCCACTCAAATTTCAGTCCAATTTCTAAGATTTCATCTTTTAGCCAATCATCAATTTCTCTTGCAACATTGAGTCAACTTTCAAGAATGACTAAGTATTTGACTTTCCAATGACGGCTAGTCATTCATATCCAATTAAGCATGGCAGCTTTCAAATTCATGCAACAAGACTGTAGCAACAAGACCCTTGTTAGGTTTTTCCACCTAATCTGTAAACGTCTTTCGTATAAATAATCATTTGTCTTCGAGGAAAAAATCCTCTATGAGAACCTTCTTAAAGACAACCAAATTAGTATCTTTTCAATATAATTCAGCCCCAACATCTCTTTGATATAATTCAACCAACCATTCTTGCAATGCATACACAGTAAGACAGAAAATATCTCGACTCTATACATACCGAAAAAACCCATGAAAAATAATCTTGTCAGCATATACCCATAGATAGGCTGATACATTCTACCCATTAAACTACTTCATCTCATGTCTCACATCTTGTAAAGCATGCATAACTGTAGCATTAAGTTTTTCAAAATCCCACCTTGTTGTTGGGCTTGATGTTGAAGTGATTGCAGTAACAAGACCACTTACTGCATAATATCTCCTATTAAACCAACATTTCATGAATCCCCCATGATTACACTACTTCTAGCAACCTTCACGCCAGATTTACCAATGCCACAACGTATAAGGTTGAAGGTCTATAGCAAGGGTAAGAGAGAGAATATTATAGGAAGATTCAAAGATGGAACAAGAAGAAAAAGAGAGATTTTACAATATGGATAGAATCAAGTGAGACAAAAGAAAAATGAATCCCAATGATTTCATTTTAGAAGCTCAACAGAGCAATCATCTTGTAATATATCTCATAGAACTACCAAGACAAAGGCAGAAACATATACTTGGGATAATAGCCCAATACAACTAAGCCTATGGCTCAAAACATACTGGTAAATGACAGAACATAATCCAAAAGTTCGTAACACCTCAAAATCTTATGCATACATCAATCTCTTGATGAAACATGATAGGTAGCACCACCATAAACAAGATACATAAATTGGAATAGGTAAATCCATATAAATACTCTCTATGGGACTTCAAAAGCACTTCATCCCTATAATTATAATTTTATTACAGTAATAAAATATGGCATAAATGCTACTCCAAATCCAAGAGAAACTCTTACCTTTATTATCTAACCTATGTCTAACAAAGGTAGAGATCAAGAATCAAGCAACAAAACTCACGAGAAACCATGTTTGAGCATTAAATCTCCATTTCCAACTTGCTACCTTGTTCTTGATTGCTATTCATAGCCCAAAATAGTCCACATGAAGAACAGAAACCCATCAAAACTCCTCTTTGATGATCAAGGAAGATTCCTTGGATGTTCAAGACCAAGAGTGAAATTTTGCCTCAAAGACCTTGTAAAAGATGAAAATCTTCAAGAACTTGCTACTATATCTTCCCTATTCAAAAATAGTCCCAATATACTTCTCTCCTCTCCAATGCATAAGCCTCTGACCTATTTACTTTCTTTAGCTCTTCCCCTCACCTTTCCCTTATATCCTCTACTAGTTAGCATGCCATCACCTTCACCTTTGTGGCCATGCTAGAAAACAATCACCCAATTAGTTTTATTGGCGACACTAAATGGTCTTCTTAATCTCAATTTATTCTTCACCACAGCCCCCTCAAAACAAGTCACTCAACTTAGTACTAATCACTACTCAAAACCATGTGGTCATTAACTCCCAAGACTCCACTTGACTAACTCATATTATCAAGACAATGAGCAAGTTGAAAAAGTCCACTAACTAAAAAATCTTATCACTTGCCATTCTTTAGACAATGCATTAACTCTTCCATGAGACAAAGCATATCCCACTTTCGCACTGTCAAAAATTCCATGACAAGCATATAATCAAATATAAGGCGGCATTGGTCTATTTTGAAGGCGAGAGCTAGCAAAAGCCCAACACGTAACTGATGCATAACCAATGCTTAAGTCAAACACAATACCTTGGGTGGTTGAGGAAGATGTATGTGAATAATAGATTTGCTCCATTGAGATGCTATCCTTGACAATTGTGTTGAACCACATTGCAACATTCATTGCCTTAGAAGGGTATCCAATGAAAAAGTCCAACACTACCCTTCTATTGAAATCTAAGGACATTACCACATCGCTTGGTTGCTTCAAGAATGACTTTCTTGGCCAACCATTTTGAGCTCTCTTCCATGTTCCGCCTAAGAATATCAACAAGGATCTCAAGAGCTTCTATGGGGTTGGCCTCCAACCTAAGGCAAAGATCCTCTTTCAAATCGAGAGAACACAATTCAATGCTAGCTTTGCCACTCAAAAGTCATCGAGAGTATCAATCTAGAGACCTTCTACAAAGTCATCTCGCTTCCTTTTTTGTGAAATGTTACTTAGGTCTTACTGTAGATTGTTGCCAACGCTCTCCTCTATAGCCTCACCTTACTTACCATTAAATACAATTAAGTGTTGGAGACTTAAATCTTCCTAAAGATCTCTAATTATGTTGAAGGAAAGATCAAAGAATTTCACTCAAGATTTCAAGATACACAATGAGTTGCCTCAAATTGTCATCTCATCATAAAATTTGCATATTTCACAAGTAGCGTTAGCTACATATACAACACCCCATGCATATATCACTAATTTTATCACAAAGCAAATATATCACCATACTAACAAGAGCGTGTACCTCAAGCACATCAAAAACAATGCAAACACATATGGCCAATTTTATCACAAAGTGTTCTGTACACAAGCTCACTAAGCTACAATAAGCACACTACGCAATATTGCTAACATTCACAAGAGCACAAATCCAAATCTCTCAAAGTTCTGGTGAGAGGTTACACGTGCAACACGCTTAAGTGAAAATTACAATTTGCCTTGTTCTGCATAGTAGCGAGCAATCTTTGAACCCCATAGCCACAAAATCTTCCATATACTTTTGACTTCATAAAATCTCAACAATCATCCCAATCACAACGATGTGAGACTGTCCTTCTTGTCAAAATTGAGCAGAGAATGCAATTGGTAACTTCACAAAATCTTAACCCATCGGGGTACAAACTTGTATTCACAAAAAGGCCCCTTTGGCTTCAACGAGATTAGCCTGTACACCACCTACTTTGTGCTTCGATTCTTCGGTTAAACAGTGCAAATGCAAGACTTCGAACTAATGTCAAGCAATGTGCTTGCAAAAAATGAATGAAATAAATAATGCGCAAGGAAATAGGTTGGTGCCGTCTCATCCCATTCAATAACGACTGCTGGAATCACACTCCTGCATTTTTGGGTTGCAAATGACGAGCATCGAACATGCTCATTGTCTTGTCAATATTCCTCTGATTGGAGGCTGCTGCATAAGAAAGCCCCAACATTTATGGTTGGTAGTCTCATGGCAGGTTCAACAATGACGGCTGGAATCGCAGATGTGCACTCTTGGGTTGCAAATGAGGATACAGTCCAAGAACATGCTCAGGCATGAAGTCATGCCTTGTCAATATTCCTGTGATTGGAGATTGCTGCAAAAGACAGCCACAACATTTTCAGTTATCATGAAGTACAAAAGCAAAGCAGAATCATTATCCAAAATTTGTTAGGAACAAATTCAATACACTTACCCCAGGAGTTTTGGGAACCACACATAGATGTCGCAAACCAAGCTGACGGAAAAGGGAAAAGGCCTTAGCCAGCGACATGTTGTCAACCACTGTATATGGTGAAGTGTTTGTGTATGGATGGAGATCTACATACATGTTCTGCTCTTCTACAGTCAGTTGAATATCCTCAATCTTAATGCCCTTCCCAGACCCTGGCTTTGAGAAATCACCAGGCTGAAACTGTGTGGTATGCTTGCCTGTATCTGGCATCTCCGTGCTCAAAAACTCCTTTCGTTTCAGCAGTACTAGCAAGGTTGAACGCAGTATAAGGCCAAATAGAACAGGTGATTCAGGCAGCTCTTTATGTTCCAGTACAGGAAAACCATTATGTTCATTGCACTTCAGAACTTCCAAGATGCTGCCTACTCTTTCAACTGTTGAAAGTGTTACTGGAGGACAGGAACAGACATCTGATACTGTTAAATTCTTCATGTAGGCTTCTGGTTTCTCCTCAAGGAGTGGCACCTGCTTAATATGAAGCATCTGATCATATATACCACTCGTGAAAAAGTCCCCAATGGTCTTTGCAATAAGTAACACAAACATGGTAAGTGGGAGCATAAGAAGGTTGTTTGTGAGCTCCAGAAGAATCACACACAGCGACACTGTCATCCTCATAGACCCTCCTAAAAGTGAAGCAGCCCCTAGAAAAGCATACAAGCCCTCATCTTGATGCTCTAATCCACTGAATGATCTCATAAATTTGCCAATAAGTCGACCATAAGCTGCCCCAGCTATAATTTCTGGTATAAACAGACCCGAAGGAATTGCAGTGCCATAGGTAATCAGAGCTAGGAAGAAGGTTGCAGGCAAAAAAATAGCTAGAGAGCTGTAACGGAAAACACCAGGAGTATTTAGGCTGAACAGAATTCGTATCACATTGTCATTTGTATTCAAAAAAAGACTGGCAAGATCATTATAATAGCCTGCAGGACATGTGAATTGCTTGTACTTTCCTTCGGTCGAGGGACACTCTTCACTGTCACCAGTGAGGTCAGAAGGGCAAGGCATACATGTGGCCACCCATGGTAGTCCAAATAAGATCACAGAAGTGAGCATGGCCACACCAACCGCATGAACTATTTTTACCGAGTTTCCATACCTGCACACCATAAGTACGGTGTTTTTCACATCTTTGATTATATACCCCCCCCCCCCCCCCCCCCCCCCAAAAAAAAAAAAAAACCAAACAAACAAAAAACAAAAAATAAAAAAGGCATATGCTGCTGAATATTGTCATAGCATATACCTTGTATGCCAACCAGAGTAGAGTCTAACAATCTTCCCGTTCACATAATTAAAAAAGGTACCAAAACAGCCACCAATCACACCCAATATTACAACTGGTATCAGTTCTCTAGCACCCACATATGTCTCATCCATTTCCATATCAAACATGATCAAGCTCCCAGTTCCGAACATTCCACAATTGCCACTCTGACAGTAATTAATTGCTAAACGAAGAGTTACAGCACAAGTTGCAGTGGTGAAAAAGGCCCTCCATAGCAGTGAACTGCGCCACCTGCAACATGTACAGTTCATCAGTCTACAGCTGTAAACAATTTGGCTCATCTGGTATGTTAAATTCAACTTCTTGCTTATGACATTAGTGATCTAGACCGGTTGAGACATTGAAGAATGAAAAAGAGAGTAGGTACCAAGATGATGCTTCTTCCAAAGCAAAAAGAACACCACCAACAGGTGCTCGAAAAGCAGTAGCAACCCCAGCGGCAGCACCGCATGTGACAAGATCACGACGATCTCTATCATTCTTAAAAAACCGAAGCCACCTCCACGTCAAGCCATACTGCCTTGAGCCACCCTGACCGAGAAGTGATGCAAAACAAGCCCCCACATGTACCATGGGTCCTTCTTTGCCAACATCAAGACCACCTGCCACAGTTGCTAAAGTTCCTAGAATCTGTACTTCCCACAAAGCACTCCTTCAGAAAGCTACATGTTAACTTCCACATTTTTTTCTCTCGATTTGATACATTAATGCACCATTTTTCTCTTGAGAGTAACCTTCGCTTGAATTAACAAATGCTAAGTATAGTTACCTTTACAACTAGGGTCCGAGGACCAAGAATATTGGGAGCATCAATGCCATTCAAGTAAGCTTTTACTTCAGGGATCCCTGACCCTGCTGCAGCTGGTGCAACAAGTGAGCAAAGGGCTGAAGAAAAAAGTACAAGCAAGGCATTGCTTCCAGCAAGGAGGCAAAATGCTAGCAAATACCTGCAAAGTCACAACAAATTGTTTTGAATGATGTCCTAATACTATAATAAAAATAAGATTGAGTGAAGTTGCTTTCATACAAGAATTCATGAGGCCTTGACACTTCAAAACCGATGCTGTCAAGGACATGTACACACACACATTACACCGTAATCTATGAGAATACTTGAAAAACAGCTATATCATTGGCCCATCACCCTAAATACTGCAGACTGTGCAAGGCAGAGCAAATAGAATTTCATAGATGCACAAAATGTACAGATCCCCAAGTCTGATTTCATCTAAAGGATTGTATGCACAAGGCCAGAAAGGGGCTTTTGAATTGAAAACATCATCTTTATTTACCCTTTATGAAGTCCAGATCTTAACAAAGAGCTTAGTCATAGCTGTTGATGCATAAGATCTGTACCAGTACTGAGGAGAACACTAACAACAAAGAGGATATTATTTTGATCCCCTTGCACTAGTACAGTGTACTCAGAACAATAATTGATGGCTGGTTGCGCCATACTTATCCTACTGTGCATATTTTACACATATGATAAGGGCCAATCATGCTTTGGCAATACTTGGGTTTGAAAGCATGTGGATCCCCCCACCCCCCCGGGGGCTCAATGAAAATGTGTAGCTTCACACACTAGAATCCACAACTTGTAACCGCATTCAACACCACTCTCTTCAATGTAGAAAATCAAGAAAAATATCAGGGTCACGTGTCATTAATCTTGGAATTTGAATCATGGGCCATGGTCCAATCATAACTTTCATACCACTGAATGCATGACACACATATGCCAGATGTGATGCCATCCTCATAAACCTGACTATTAACCACCCTCTAATCTGTTACAGCGTTGTATTCCTCTTCTTGTTTTGGTATCAACACATCCACACCCTATCACCCTCTTGCATAGAAAGGATTCTTTTTGTGTGTGAACACCCACAATGGGTGCACGTTTTACAACTTCAGGTTTTTATACCCTTAAGAGAAGGCTCGTTGCAGTCAACTCCCACAGTAGACTTGTCCCTGCCCGTTTGGACAAAATGTGCCTTGCTATGACAATTGAAACAGTCATCTCATTTGCTGCCTTCGTCTGATGTCAAGGCTCATTTGCAGCTCCCCAAATGAACCAATTGCTAAACCACGTAGGACTCTCTCCCCAAATCATTTACACCTTCCTTGGGCTCCAACAGGCAAGCAAATTATCCTACTATATCTTCTCAAGGAGAATGGGTGACCCATAAGTCAAATATAAAAATAGCACCATCATTATCATCATCATACGAAGAATGCCAAAGTGGTAAAGGTCTTGATCGGCTCACCAATGGCAATAAGCATAGTATATACATGTATACATGATATTACTTACTCATGCCATGGGGTTCCCACAAAGGTTCTTTAAGTACTGAAATCACAGGCATGCATCTGAAAGATTAACAACCTTGAAATTGCACTTCCTAATGATTGTTTGAACCAAAGACCAAATAAACAATTTGCAAACACAATATTATCAATGCAAGGGGCATAAAGAACTCGTGTATCATGCATATATACACACTGTAGCTTGAGCATAGTCTCTCACAATAGACATGTCACTGCCATGTAACCAGATCTGTGAGCCAAGTCAAGCTATCAGATGTCTGGTGAAATTTGTGACAGCACGAAACAAGGAGCTCTAGCTTGATCTGACAAATAACTGATCAGGGTCATCTACAACAGCTATAAGACAATTATTCTTCATCCAGCAAAATTTCGACAGAAGTAAATGATTATTTATAAAATGGACTTCCAAGCCCTACTGCATGCTTATTGAATTTCAACCTCTACCAAGTGCAAGAAAAAAGGAACTTACTCTCACATTTGGAGCTGTATATTTAAGCATAAATTTGATTGCCTAACTTGTTTCTACACTCGACCAAATAAACAGAAAAGTGAATTACTACTCTTTCCGAATTATGAATTCAAGGAACTCATGAGAAGTGAGTCTAAGATCACAGTGAGTTCAATATAGCTGACTTAGACTGGCTAACCTGCTTTCTAACAGGTATGTTGATGTTTGCAACAGCTTGAAACCAGCTATATTCTCCACAGAAAGGTTGATCAAGAAGCCTACCAATCCTGTGAAAACGCCCACTAAGAATGCCATTGCCCACTTGATGGTGATGTACTGGAGAATCTGAACAGGTTTTCGAGATCTCCAATCTTGAACAAAGACATCACTCTCAATAATCCTAAGAGAAAAACCAAAACAGACAATCCAAGTTTTAGAAAACTGCACAAAAATACGCTCTCCTCCCTCCTCCTCTGCACACCAGTGTAGCTTGGATTTTTGAAAACAAGAGATTGTGTATATGTTTAAAACATGGGAAACGGTTTCAAAATGTCAAGCTCGTACAAATACATGGCGCTTTCATCTCCAAGTCTTTGTTTTCATCAAGATTGTTATTTAATTCTACATCATTTGTAAGAGGCATTTTGGAAAACCATAACCCACAATTTTGGCTTTAAAGAGTCAATTTTTCAGAAAACATGTTTCTCAAGGCATTAAATAATAGGTTTCATCAGAATGAAACATTCAAAACATTCCAAACAGCTCAATAAAGTGTGTTTCTGTGAAACACAATTGCATGTGCACTTCTATTTTTTGTCAGCAGTAGTCTTTTCTATCGTGTTCTCCTGCATCCAAAACTCTAAATCTGCAACTCAATTCTATTAGCGACACAGATTTAAGGACCATAGAGCTTTTGGAGACAACGAATAAATTATCATCCTATCCACTACATGCCAAATATGGAAACCCTAAAAAACTATGACAAATTTCCCAGTAAGAGGGCAGCTCCATAACAAATGCTCAAATGACTTTGTCCACAAATTCACATGAAATTCATCAACTGTGCAAAAGCTTACACCACTGCAGTAATCCAAGGGAATACAGAAACAGGGAGACCACAGTCTGAGAACGGGGAGGGAACAAGACATTAAAATATCCGTAAATTTAGGAACATTTCATCAGTATGAAATAAGCAACCTCACAAACATCCAAAGATACTCTAAATGCACTCTCTAAAAATTGCATTGCCCTGTTAAAAACAAAATGAGCAGTGCATTATATATTAAGACCTGTCAACACTGCAAACGAGTACATATTACTAAAAAAGTCTAAAGGGTAAAGACTTAAGAGCCATAAATATCTGATGGCTAAAGCATACATAATAAAAGACCAAGACCCAAGTAGCAAGGTCAATAGTACACACAAATATTAAGACAAACTAGGCTAAGATGGTCAATTGGTGGCAACAGGGAAGCTAAAACCTAGCATTCCCTAGAGTGTCATGGAACAACATTCCCCCATTCCAAGGCCCCATTTCTCCCATTCCATGTCACTATGATGAGGACATAAGGAATTTGCCCGTATCATATTTGTTTTAATGACTCTTAAAAGCACCACTTCTTTATCTCATACTGTATGAGCACCCATTGATAGGACTTGTTGGTAGAGCACTCTTTGGTCCTAAATTGAGTATCTTCCACCAAGGAAAAACATGTAGATTCGTGTTTTTAGGATACAAGCATACTTGCTTTTTTGCCTCAGTTGACTTATTTATTCACTGGTTGTTACACATGTAAGTAAATCGGGGATATATAATTCCTCAATTCAAACACCTTCTTCTACAAGGGGTTCCAAAAATGGTTTGGCCATACTACTTGTCTTGATAGCCTTATATTAGATATTCTCCCTTGAGAGCAACCTATGCTACTTTTTCATAAAACTGGAAGCTGGTATTTCTAAACCTTAGTGATGATTAAGTCTATGGAAAATTCAACAAAAGCCTATTTTCTTTGACATAGATTGAAGCAAATTGGCCATCATGCAAGGCAAAGTACTGGTGGCTCTAAAGGATGAACAACAAGGGATATCAAACACTTTAAAAAGCCTCAAAAAGTGTAATAATGAGTATCGAAGGAAATAGAATGGATGGAATGTGATCGCATCTCCAACTTGTGCTAACAAAACAAATCACGAGGTCTAATGTGCCTAGAGGCTAGTTTGCTTTCACTCGGAGATGATATTTTGAATCTTTCCCCACTCATTTCATGCTTGTGGTCCCTTACCTAACACTAGTTGTTAAATTTCTTAGACATAAGACTCTGCTTTTTTTGCTCCTTTGGCAGTTTCTTACCAAGTGTGTGTGTGTGTGTGTGTGTGTGTCACAACGGCATGCAACAAAGGAAATGGAGCCTTGGGACAAGGGAATGCCATCTTCAATCAAGAAAAAAAAAAGGATGTTTTCCTATGTTTATAACATTCCCAATAGCCATTCCTAATTAGGAATGCTTCCAATCCACTCCCCCTTGTTGGGAACGGCCAAATAGAAGAGGCTGGTGACTTTTTGAACCAAAAGACTTACTTTGCCAAAAAAGACGATGTCTTTGTTATGTCACACTTCCACACTGCCTTCCACCTGCATTTCGTCATGGTTTTTGCTTGTCCACCATAGTTTGTACTGTTCATGCCCGTTTTGTATATGCAGCCTGCCACACACTCACTCTCTCTCTCTCTCTCTCTCTCTCTCTCTCTCTCTCTCTCTCTCTCTCTCTCTCTCTCTCTCATCCTGATGCTCTATTTGCACTGCCAGATTTGTCTGTATCTGTAGCTTAATTTCATAAGCCTATATTCACGTATTCAAGTCTCATATGTAGCATCAAGCAGTCTTACGACTTAATATGCACTGTTCCTTTTGTTTTTACTAGTGTAATATGATCTTTAAAGTGATGCTTTTGACGTGTCGTTAAGTGTTTACTCTAAATTGTTTAGAAACTATTGCTTTCATCTATATCTTGATGTCCTATTCCCTGCCCTTCTTAAGCGTCCCCGTTTCCATTCCCTGTTCACTATGGTCTATGTGCATGCGCACATTTATATATGTGTGCTTGACTCCCTCAAACTGATAAGGTTTAATCCCAATGCATGCAGCACAGCTGCTCTAAGAATTAAAATGCCGCGGTTAATGCTGTGAGAAGGGCAAAATCAATAAAAAGCTGCATCGAAATACAAAATCCTTTGCTGAAATCCTCTTGCATGTAGGCACTAGTGTCCTTTTACTAAGGATCTTCTTTGAAGAAGGGGATGCTATCAGCATAAGTCCAAAACTCCGGCTTTGATTATAGAATTTCTAATGTTAATAGCACAAAACCCTGTGCTAGACATTGCCATATTGATCAAACGAAAGAATATAAGCTTACTCACAGTCTAAGCTTTCGACGCGTGAGACTATATGGCGATATGATGATCAGAAATAAGAAGTTACGCTTACTCGTAATCCAAGCTTTCGATGTGAGATGATTTGGCGCCGATGATGGCCATCTGGGACGTCTCATTGGGCTGAGCACCGCTGAAGCCGCGGCGGAGTAAGGGCTGGTGGAGGAAGGAACCGCCGTTGGACTCGAGGTCAACGGC
The DNA here is from genome assembly GCF_053477565.2 of Lygodium microphyllum. Taxonomy (NCBI): domain Eukaryota; kingdom Viridiplantae; phylum Streptophyta; class Polypodiopsida; order Schizaeales; family Lygodiaceae; genus Lygodium; species Lygodium microphyllum. Next base: position 65,822,555 of record NC_141149.1, on the reverse strand, counting down.
GTTGCCATCGGACTGCTTGTCGAAGGCCTCGGGGGCGCCGTCCATGGGGTAAGGCCAAGTCCGATGGTCAGTCTGACGGTGGATGGTGAGGGAAGGGGATCAGGAGGTCTTAGTGAGATCACGATGGACGTCCAGGCGAGCAGGTAGGCGCCGGCTTTGTGTGTGTGTGTGTCTCTTTGTGGTTGTGTGTGCCTCTCTGTGCGTCTTTCTCTCCGAGAAGCACATGGAGAAGAAGGAGGAGGAGGAAGAGGAGGAGAAGAAACGAGAATTGTGCTACAGAAGAAAAATCCAAGCGAAGCTTTCTTCCTTTTTTTGACCCCCCTCCCGCGAAGGCTTTTTTGGGCTTTGTCGGGGCCTCCTACACTTGCGATCATATTTTTATCGGTACGAGTCGTGCCACGCATGGTGACTTTGAGTCTTTCACCCCTCCACCCTCATGTCCATGACAATTGGCAAACCCTTGGAAATTGGCGTTGCCATTAATTTGGCTCACTAATCGCATTCCATTCAAATTTCGGAATTTGCCAATCCATCACAATCCCATTGCTTTTTCCTTTTTCCAATTGCCAATCCCCCCTAACAATCCTACCAGTACTTTTTGTTTTTTAATGCAAAATCGTGTCGTATTAATATGTAACATTCACCCTTCCAAAAAGTGGGCAAGCTCGAAAGAGTTCAGTAGCTTAACAACTCTGTTGTATCTTACGCATCGCAAACTTCAATCAAGATTTCAAAGTCTATGTAACTTCAAAACAGACCTAATCATTGGATCGAAGAGAGCAAAGGTAGAGTATTACTATATCATTCATAGGCCATTACATCATGGATGGAAAGTAAAAAGGACCAGCATAGTATGGGGGATGGGCAAAATCTGGCATTGCCAATTCATCAACAAATTTGTTGTATTTTACAAGTCCTAGGCTTTCAATCGAGGTTTCAAACTTTACGTTTGCTCAAAACAAACATAGTCACTCAATCAAATAGAGCAAAGAGTGTAATATTTTAGTATTGCTATACATTCATGGCCCATTAAATAATCCATAGAAAGCAAAAAGGATCAAAGTCATACCTTCATAAAGCATTACAACATCCAACAAAAGTCCGTGGCAAACCATTCCATAAATGCAAGGCAAAAAGTAAGACTAACTCTTTCCATGAGGCATTAAAGCATAACATAGGCAAGGAAAATGGATAGGACTTTTATGTTGTCCCTAGTGATCCAACTTTCCTATCCTTCATACTTTTCCAAGCCTAGAAGCTTTTCCTCTAGTTTGTCTATCTTTATTATATACAACCCAACAAACAAAAGCCATCAAAGGAAAGTTGATTTACAAACTTATCCTTGATCTTATCCATTTTTTAAAAGCCCCTTTCACATGCAATTGATAAGAGAGACAAAACTAGCAAAGCCTACACATCCTTAAAGTCCATCCAAAAGAGTGTTTCCACTCTTTCCTATAAAAATAATCTCACTAAGAAGAATGCATACCTTTTCCCATAAAACAATTCCTTGTCATTATTATGAAATATGTATGTTCCCCCTTTGCATTCTTGCTCATTGAAGATTGAACTTGGACCTTGTCCAAAGTGCGGAGAGAGTGTAACCTAAGAGTAAGACTGTAAGAAGCTGGGAATACTTAGAATGTTAATAATATGCCATGTCACACTGACACTGGTATATAAGGAGAGAAGTTGTAATTTTTCACATCTTTTTGACATATCAATACAATTACAATCTTTCTCTCCCTTCTTGCTCCAAGCTTCCATGGCTTCTTCATCTTTCCTGTCTTTCTCTCTCCAATTCTAGTCTTTCTCTCTCCTCGTCACTCTATTTCTCTCTCTTCCTGCAGTCTTTCTCTCTCCTCTGCAGTCTTTCTCTCTCCTCTTCTTCTCTCCCTAGTTCTCTCTCTGACAAGTGGTATCAGAGCTTCAGTCTTTGATCCATTATTTTCTTCCATTTTCACTCCTATTTTCCCATTTCAAAACCAATTTCAGACAAAAATGGTACAAGACAGTGACTAGTGGAGTGCTGCAGGACAACTACAGTTAGCAATGACTACATCTGGAGTTATTCAAGGTCAGATATGGCGGGTAAAGGCTTAAATGGCTGGACGTCATCAAATTTTATGCAAAAATGGAGGTAACTAGGGTAAAGAATGGTTAACCGGGCTTAGTTAGAGACTAAACTACAGTTACTTTTCAAAAGAGGTCTTCCTTTCCTCTTTCCTCAAGCTCTGCCCAAGCTTTCATGGAGTTTGCTGGCTGAGATCTCTTCTTTTCTCACTGATCTTTGCTCTCCATCAACAATGGCCTGCATAATGGCACTCTAGACATCAAATGCAACAAGTGGAGTACCAATCATGCCCTGTAGAAGCTGCCACGTGGCCTGGACAGCAGCCCGAAATTTGCGCTGATTTTTCCAGCCCTGTTCTCCTCCAGTTCTCAGCCAATCTTCAGCTATGGTGCTTCTAATTCATCATTGGCAGTGATTCCTTCAAGGTTTTGGTGTGTTTACTCCAAAATAGAACCATATTTCTCAGCTTTTCACTCTCTTGAAACCCTACATGAACAGTCCATGGGCAGCCATGAAAGCTTCAGCCCAAGCTTCCATTTCTTGACAATTTCTTGAAGATTCTTCATCCTTTTGGCCCGTGGAATCATTTCAGCAAGGATTCTTCAACAAATTGCAAGGATTAAGCACGGGATGGCTTAAGATTGAAGATCAAGAGCTTCTATGGAGCAAAAATTTGGGGGAAACGGGTTTAATGCTTCAATTTCAAGCATTTGAAGCTTCAAGATTGGTCTCTACCATCAGATAAGCAAGCTTCTTGGATTATTTTGCTAACATTGGACAACCGGGAGCCCTATCAAGCATTTGGCAAGTTATTTTCAGCCATGTCAAGGTATTTCTCTTCAATTTTTAATCTCTCTCATTAATCCAACTGCTGAGCTTAAGCCATTTGACTGAGAGATTAAAGAATTGAACATTTTCATCAAATTCTCAACCAACCTTTGCTTGAATTCATCTATTCATGAATGCAATGCTTGTCTAATGCATATTAGCTTCAATCAGTGAATGAAGGGCCTCAATCTGAGATTTCAGCATAACATTTGAATCCTATGGACTGAATACATTCATTGATTCCTTTGCTTACTCTAATCCAATTGATTGGTTGATTCTCTTTTGCCTAAATTGGAAAATTGTAAAGGGTAAGTACTAGCAATCAGTGAGTCACTGAATTGCATAGGTAAAACCCTTCTTCCATCTCAAGTTCTTTTATCTCAATCAATTGCATCTCATGAAAGGCTGAATGAATATTTTCCAAATGCATATCATGCTGATTGCTTAGTACACTAGCCTCTGCCATGTTGATATTCCCACCGAGGAAAAAGGTGGATGCCGGGGGAGATAGTGGGACAAAAGAGAGGTGACCCTCCCTCACTATCGAAGATCCCGAAGGGGTGCAACCAACCGACCCGGGGGGAACTTTGCCCACCTCCCGGTGATTCGGAGCCCGTGTAGGGAGCCCGTCCTGCCGTTTTATCCCTCACACAGGTACAGCGAGTGGAGAATTGAAGATTGAAGACTTTCCAACGACTCAAGTACCTATTGGAGTAAAACAGGGTAAAACAGGGCATTTTCAGGTTACCCACAGGGTATTTACAGGTGGATACAGGTACACCCTTTGATACAGAAGTACAGGTGCAGGTACTACAGGGTACCCACAGGTCCTATATACCCCTTTGCAGGGTTTGGTAGCCTTTGGAGGTTACTTTCTTGCATTACAGGGTCAAAACAGGGCACTTACAGGTCTAAACAGGGTGCAGGACTGGACAGTTCAGACTCTGAAAGTCAGTTACAGAATTTTCTGTCCTAAACCTGTTATAGCGTGCTATAGCTCATCTCGAAGAGGGCATTGTAAGCTTCGATTCGCACAAAAAAGTTTTGCAATCGGAGCTTTCTAGCCAAAGTTATAGCCGTTTTACTGACAGGGGGTACTGCAGGACTGCACTATTATGGCAGGGCATAAAGGCAAAAATAAGGTCCAGGAGGACTATGCACAGCAAATCAGGGATTCTATGATGGAAAGCACATTTCAAGAGAACCCTGAAGAGCCTCAACAAGGAGAAATTAGCATGCTCAATGATACTTTGTGTGCCCATGAACTAAGGCATAGAGAGCGACATGAGGCCATGCTATCAAGAATGGATCAGATGGTTCAATCTACTGATCAGACTAAGGCTTCCATTGATAGATTGGTAATGTCCAATGAACTACTCATGGCACAAGTCTCTAAACTTTTACAATTACAAGTGGCATCAAAAGAAGCTAATGAAAAGGCCTGTTCAAATACTGATCCTTCAGTTCCACTTCAGCCATCCAACCAAAATGGTCATGGAGATGGAATCATAGGAAGAAGAGGCATACCCAATAGTCAATATGAAGTGGGAGAAGCTTCACAAAGGCATGATGACTATTTGGGCAGTTTGAACGGTGCCAATACTCAAGCTTTTGGACTGCATACACAGCATTCTAGGGGTGCTTTACCAACAGGAAGATTACAGGGTAATTCTCAGCCACCTGTTGGAAGATTTCAATCTCATTTTGGGGGTTCTGTACTTGGAAATTCTGATCAGCCAGTTTTGGGACAGCAACCTTTCCATGATAGAGAATTCAAGGACAAAATTATTTTATCCAAATTCAATGGCCAGTCATCTTCACCATCAGAATTAGAGGAATGGACCTCTAAGATGGAGTCTTATTTTGATATATTTCCTAAAACTGATGTTATGAAGATACACTTTGCCTCCTTGCACTTAGAAGGATTTGCTCACACTTGGTGGAGGTATATCAAGAAAGAGAATGTACTTATTGAAAATTGGGAAGCTTTCAAGGCACTTATGGCTGAAGTCTTTGTTTCACCTCTTGAGAAAGAGAAGTTAGAACGAAGATGGTACAACTTGGAACAAAGGAGCCTAAGTGTAAGAGATTATACAAACCAATTCCTTAACTTGACCATGTATGTGGAAAACATCAGTGATGAGGCCAAGTTACACAAGTTCATGTATGGTTTGGAACCATCCTTGTCAGCTGATGTTATGGCGCAAAATCCTACTTCACTTTTCAAGGCTATTGAGCTTGCAGAGCGCTTTGGAAGGAAGTATAGGAAAGAATCTTCATTTCAGCCAAGTTATGGACAGCCAAGGACTGTTTTAAAGCAAGGGCAAGTTGGTAACAATTATGGCAGCAACCATATGCCTAGTGGGAGCTTACGGATACCAACTTATCCCCCATTTAATGCTTCTAGGCTTCAAGGCAATTTCAGGACAGCAAACAGTCCAAAGGTTGAATTTAAGCAAGGTGACAATAAGCCTAAGTCTACTTCAGCCAATACAAATTCTAGAAATATTCCCATGGATCTTTACAAGGAAAGAAAGGACAAAGGCTTATGCTTCAAGTGTGGAGAAAAGTATACTCCTGACCATGCTTCAAAGTGTGTATACAAAAATGCCAAGCCAAAAATTCAGAGTATGCTAGTTCTTGAGGACCTTGAAAATGACATAGATGAAGTTAATACAGTCCCAATCAATGCTGAAAATGAAGATTTCGAGGATGATGGTGGACATGAGTACTTCTATGATCCATCTGACTCTTTTCCTTTTGATCCAGGCGGTGATATCCCATTTGATCCTGGTGGATTTTGTAATGAGTTGCCTGCTGCCACTAATTGTTCTATCTCTATGGATGCTTGGACGGGATCTAAGAACCCTAATACACTTCGTATGAAGGGAAGCATATGTGGAAAGCCAGTGTTCATCCTGATAGATAGTGGCAGTACCCACAGTTTTGTCAATAAATCCATTTTGTACAAGTTGAATTGTGTTCCCACCGACTTACAGCAGCCCATTAGAGTACAAGTGGCTAATGGTGAAGAGGAAATCAGCACACAAATCTGTCCACAGGTTTCTTTGCAGATGGCTGAAAATTTTGAAGTCAAAGTAAACCTGATCACTTTGGAAATGGGGCCCATAGATATTGTACTTGGTTGTGACTGGTTGATGACCTTAGGCAGGATTACTATGGATTTCTCACAGTTATATATGGAGTTTTTCTCCAATGGACAGCTCATCCGTTTACAGGGGATCCCTAGTAAATCTGATTTTCAGCTTATCACCATTCAACAACTCAAGAAAGAGTACAAGAAGCGCTCACAGATATTTGTATTGCATTTGAACAAAGAAACACATGATCAGCCCAAAAATTCAGCAAACCATCCAGCCTTGACAGCTCTTCTTGAGGAGTACAGAGATCTATTTGAAGTACCTACTTCATTGCCTCCTAAGAGAGCGGTGGATCACCCCATTGATTTGGAACCCAACTCAAAGACGATCAATAAGCCACCTTACAGACTATCAAAATGTGAACGAGAGGAAGTAGCCAAGCAAATCAAAGAGCTTCTTGAAATGGGATTCATTGAACCAAGTTCTTCACCGTATGCATCCCCAGTCCTGTTAGTCAAAAAGAAAGATGGATCTTTCAGAATGTGCATTGACTACAGGGATCTTAACAAGATAACAGTGAAGAACAGGTATCCTATACCCAGGATAGATGATTTGCTTGATGAGCTTAAGGGGGCTCGATTCTTCACGAAGATTGATTTGAGATCAGGGTATCATCAGATTCGCATGAGAGAGGGTGATGAGGTCAAGACTGCTTTTAGGACTGATCGTGGGCTTTACCATTTCTTGGTGATGCCATTCGGCCTTACAAACGCTCCAGCTACCTTTCAAAGCCTGATGAATAAGATTCTACAACCTTTCCTCTTTCAGTTTGTCTTGGTATTCTTCGACGACATTTTGATCTACAGCAAGACTTTTCAGGATCATTTGTCGCATATGAGGAAGGTTTTTGATGTGTTGAGACATCATAGGCTTTTTGCTAAGGAGAAGAAGTGTTCTTTCATGCAGACTGAAGTGGAATACTTGGGACATATAGTCAGTGAAAAAGGAATACAGGCTGATCCCAAGAAGGTGCAATGCATAAAAGATTGGCCAACGCCTACTACTACTACCTCTCTTAGAGGATTTCTTGGTCTATCTTCATTCTATCGCAGATTTATAAAGCATTATGCGGCAATTGCAGCCCCTTTAACTGACAGGTTGAAGAAAGAGGCTTTCTTTTGGGATTCTCTTGCAGATAGCAGCCTTAACCAGTTAAAGGAATTACTTACCTCCGCTCCTATTCTTGTATGCCCGGATTTCTCTAAAGAGTTTACTATACAATGTGATGCTAGTGGCCGTGGCATTGGGGCTGTTTTGCTTCAGGAGCATGGAGTAATTGCATTTGAAAGCCGTAAGCTTACTGATAAGGAGATGGCCATGAATGTTTATGATCAGGAAATGTTGGCTATTCTGCATGCAATCAAGAAATGGCACCATTACTTATATGGCAGCCGATTCAGAGTGCATAGTGATCATCGCGTACTCAAGTATTTCCTTACTCAGTCAAATCTTACTCCAAAGCAACGACGATGGGTAGCAACATTACAAAATTATGACTTTGACATCACTCATACAAGGGGCAAAGATAACATAGTGGCTGATTCTCTCTCTCGTATGTGGGCCTGCAAAGTATCAGCCATGACGGAATTACATAGTGATTGGATTGAAGAGCTACAAGAGGCATATCTCTTAGATGAGGAATTCAGCCAAATCTTTCAGAAATTACAGCAAGGTCTCATGGAAGAAAACTCGCACTACCAGCTTAAAAATGGTCTTATTTGGTGGAAGGGCAAGATTGTTATTCCCTCTACTTCTTCCTTCAAGCGAAAAATTATGGAGGAGATGCATTCTTCACCTTTAGCTGGACACTTGGGAGTTTTCAAGACTTATGACAGGATCAGCAAGAGCTTTTATTGGAAAGGACTGTGGAAAGATGTCAAGGACTTCGTTATGAAGTGTATGCCTTGTCAGCAAAATAAGGATAGCACCCATAAGCCAGGAGGTTTATTGCAGCCATTGCCTATTCCTACGGGTAAATGGACTCATATTACTATGGACTTTATCACTGGCTTACCTACTACCAAGAAGGGGTGGAATAGCATTTATGTGGTGGTTGACAGACTCACCAAAGCAGCTCATTTTATCCCAACAAAAATTCAGTTTACTGCTTCTCAGGTGGCCAACCAGTTTATGGAGCATATTTTCAGATTGCATGGATTACCGCAGGTGATTGTCCATGATAGGGACTCAAAGTTTATGAGTAACTTTTGGCAAGCGGTATTTACATCTATGGGTACCAAGTTGGCTCCATCTACGGCTTATCATCCCCAAACTGATGGACAGACAGAGAGAGTTAATAAATGGTTGGAGACTTATCTTCGCCATTTTTGCTATGATGTCCAAACCTCATGGGATTCTTGGTTACACCTGGCTGAGTTTGCTTATAATAATTCCACTCATGCGAGCATAGGAGTTTCACCCTTTGAGGCTTTGTATGGTTACAAGGTGCCCCTACCCACAGTCATTTTTAACGAAAAGATCAACCCTCATGGGAAGGAAGAGTTGGATAGAATGCAGACCCTTCTTCAGCAATGCAAGGTGAATCTAAGGAAGGCTCAAGATCAGATGAAGATGTATGCTGATGAGAAGAGGAGGCCTTTAGAGTTCCAGGAAGGAGAGCTGGTTTTGTTGAAGGTGCCCAAATCCAAGTATTCTACATTGAAAGATGGATCCAGTAATAAGCTTGCCCACAGATTCTATGGCCCTTACAGGATCCTTAAGCGGATTGGAGATTTGGCATACAGACTAGAGCTTCCCTCTTCTACAAAAATTCATAACGTCTTCCATGTTAGTCAGCTCAAGCCCTATTATGGTGATCCAATGGATTTAGTTGATGAGCTGCCACCTATTGATGAAGATGGTATTGTTCAGTACATCCCAGAGGCTGTTATAGGTCAGCGTGAAAAGAAGCTTCGATCACGTTCTATTGTGGAATATTTGATTAAATGGAGAGGTTTACCCTCTGAAGAGGCTTCTTGGAGACCTGATTCAATATTGGATGAGTATCCATACTTGAAGGATACATTGGTGGCTGAAGCCTACTGCTTTTGGAGCTAGTATTGGTGCAGACTGGTTCAGGACAGCACGTTGTTTTAGAACAGTTTTTGTCGTACTTCATTTTCAGAATTGAGCTATCTACATGAGCTTAAAGTACTCTTCAAGAGCTTCGTTTTGATATGTGGTACACTTCATTTGGACACTTCTATCAAAAGTTATGGCTGATTTGGTCCAGCAGGGACTGTTATTCCAGCAAGCTGTCTACTTTCTTCTGGAACTATTTGTTGAAGATTCTATGGCTCCAATGGCTTCTAAGGTTCTTCAAATCATGTATATAGCAGGGTCCACTTTTCGTACTTCAAACTCAGCCCTTGTAATGATAAATTCTTCACTCATTCCCTATTTGTTAAGCTGTAAAACAGAGTAGTACTCTGTTCTATCCATCTTTTCTTTAGCTCTTTCTAGTTTTGTTTTTGGGGACAAAAACTTTTGGGAAGGGATGGATTGTAAGAAGCTGGGAATACTTAGAATGTTAATAATATGCCATGTCACACTGACACTGGTATATAAGGAGAGAAGTTGTAATTTTTCACATCTTTTTGACATATCAATACAATTACAATCTTTCTCTCCCTTCTTGCTCCAAGCTTCCATGGCTTCTTCATCTTTCCTGTCTTTCTCTCTCCAATTCTAGTCTTTCTCTCTCCTCGTCACTCTATTTCTCTCTCTTCCTGCAGTCTTTCTCTCTCCTCTGCAGTCTTTCTCTCTCCTCTTCTTCTCTCCCTAGTTCTCTCTCTGACAAAGACATTGTGTCTCTCTTAAATATTTAGTCATTAGACCCAATAAATTTTTTGAAAATTTTCAACTCAATTTCAAGTTACAGTGCCATAGTACAAGTGAGCTCATCACATGTAACAAATATATTATACTATATCATGATATTTGTAATGGCATAGTTAATATTTAGGTCATACTTTCTAATACTTAGGTTGTGTAGCTTATCACTATAGAATAAAAAGAGCAACAATAGTATTCAACATAGACCAACTCAATTTGAATGCATCTTTTGCACTTGCTATATAAGTTTTGGCCCATAATATTTTTCATAAATGTCGGAAATAAACAACTCTCAAATGTTCATAATACCAACTTTGGTTTAATATTCTCGGAGAATTTATTCCATAAATATAAAATTGCATACATTAATTGGAAGGTACTTACATGAATAGAAACCAAAACTATCAATAAAAATGCAATTTTCTGAAACTCATCTACAGCAATCCAACTAATGGCACTTGCGACATCCTTTATGAGGAAACAATAGTATGGATTTGTAATGTTTATTAAACCAACTCTTGTTGTAAAGAGTTGTTTCGTGTGGTGACTCTGTGCATGTCCAACTTCCACTAGCTCTATGTCTTTGAGTAGATCGATAGTGGGCTGGTTTTTTTAGGCCCATGTCAACTTCATACACCCTTTTCTTACTCTTCCTTGGGACACCTATGGAGGATTGTCCAAGCACACATTGCCTTATCATTCTTACCTTCACAAGAAAGTTTGCATGCTTCTTGAATGATTCCTTTAGGGGTAAATTTATGCCCAACACACTATTTCTAGATTCTTGAAAGATGGGTAGAATATGGCTTGTGTGAAAGCCCTCTCTATCCTTTTGTGACTTGATATTTTTTTTAATAAGGAGAAGCCTAGCATAATGACAAAGCTAATCTTGTTAATATATTATTAGTCCTTTGGTTTATTATATTGAGATGCTCCAATGGCTCTTCTTAGTTCAATTAGTCAAGTCGTTTGAAGCTTTGAATAAAGTAAAGCCATCACGTTTTATTTGTGAGTTTATGTTAACATCTAAATTGTGGAATTTGCTTTGTCACATTTCAAGTGCTTTGTAGATTGAAATTGAGGGCAGCCAAGACAAAATCCCAATAAGGCAATGCTCATGACACATGCACATTTCTTATTATGCTCATTAAGTAATGAGTTTGTTTGGTCAATATTTAATTTTACGAATGCTTCCAAATTGATATGTATGTTTTTTCTACTCGTGCATATCATTTCGTGATTTGACTTGTGTGAAATTGATTCATTTACAATGTGAAGACATTTCTTTATGAAGATGCCATTGCTATCTATTATTTATACTACCTAGCATAAGGGTCTTAGTGCCTCATCGCAGTTGAGGTGCACATGGCCAATGGGTTCAAGACACCAAGGTGGTCAAATTGAGTGGTGGAGTTGTGTAAAGGGGAAAGCTTCAAAGAATGGGCAAATGTATATTTTGAAACTGCTAAACTCCAATTGGCTAAGGCTTTGATGGACCAATAGGGACCAAGGGGGGCACTTTGGCTGATTACACACTCCCTCGAATGGCCATGGTAGTGTGCAAGGTATCCATTCTAGTGTTTAGATAAACTATGCCCAACTCTAAGACCCTAATGGCTTTAAGGCCTTAGTTCACGGCTATTGGTGGGGGTTTGATTGCTATCAAATGTGCTGTAAATTTTTAGTATAGATAAGTTGTTGTGTAGTTTGTTGGGCGCCAATGGATTACAATACAAGGAAGATCCTGTGGCCCAAAGTGTTTAGCGTCTACGAGTTTTGTGACCTATGGCAACACAACGCGTCCGTCGATAGCTAGGTGTGTAAGTGGCTTTAACCTTGCTAGACCACTACTAGCATCCCTTTTAAAGGGTGTGTTACCCCGGTAAGCTAGGGTTTAGATAGCGCCCCTGCGTGGAGACCCCAATTGGGTGTGACCTTGGGTTAGTGGGTAGAGTGGGTTAGTTTATCCACTTCCCTTCCCTTCATCCAATGACCTTACATATGAGATACAATTTACTTGTTTCCCTTTTTTCCTTTATTTAAAAAAAGAAAAAATGAAGCCCCGTCCCACCGACTAACCTGGGCTGCCACCTGGCACCGAGCTTTTAGATATTCTGCTGCAAAATTAACGCTTAAGTATGACATCGTGGCGAGGTATGTTTGGCGTGCATTCGCGACAACGTTGAACGGATACGCATGAGACTTCTAGAGAGAAATAATGATAATAAATATTATTATTTGGTGAGCATGTTTTCGTAACTAATTCAAATGCATGTGCAGCATGCATCCAATCATGCGATGGGGGGGGGGGCGGGGCCTGACGGGCGCCGTGAGCAGTTCGTGCTCCGTCCCCAGAAGCGCACGGCAGATTTGACGGACGCTTTCGGCCGCGGCCCGCCGGGCTGACAAGTGTCAACGTCTGGTACGACCACAAACCATACGCAGGACGACCTTTAGGCAGAGAGAGGAAAAACCCCCCCACCCAAAAAAAAAAGGGCAAAAAAAAGAGCGAGACTCGGCGGTCACGGCACGAAAGTTTTGACCCTAAAAAGGCGTGTTTGCCGACCCGCTATATATTTTTAAATCGCCTTCCGAATTTCATCATCTCGGCTCTTCTCCAAGATCACCTCCTTTTCCCCTTCCTTAGGCGTTGTAAAGCCCCTTTAGAGCTACCTCCCGAGTCCCCACTGCATCTTTAAGCTTTTTCACACTAACCCAAGTATCATGGCTTCTTGCATGATGCCACGCCCCATCTTCCCATGTTGTAAACATTTCCCCCCAAGGGAGTTAGTTACATAAATGCTTTTTTAGGTCACAAAACTATATCTACCCTCTCTCTCTCTCTCTCTCTCTCTCTGTGCTAATGCACTTGAATTATCTATTAATAAAGAAGAATATTCGGAACAACATAAACAAAAGGGAAAGGGTATATCTAGTGCCACATAAAAACCCATGTTTTCAAGGTAGCATAGTTTGCTTTATCTAAGTCTTATACTACCTATTTTGGAATCTACCTGACTTAGACACTAACAAACCCTCACCCTATCAGATATCTAGGTAAGATTCTAGAAGCAATTAGAATCTCTATCTGTACTACTTCTTATTTTAGAATCTACCAAACCGGACAAAAGAAAAACCCAAGCTTACATGGCATATACTCGATGCATTCCAAATGTCTTCATATAATCTCTTTATTATCGTTTTTTTCTTTGCTTTACCCTACTTTTTAAAAAAATTCATCCCTCTCTCTCTCTCTCTCTCTCTCTCTCTCTCTCTCTCTCTCTCTCACATGTGCACCACCTATGGAGCATTCCTTCCATTAAAGCCACCACCTACGGCATGTGCCTTTGTGTACTTATACTACTTATTTTAGATATTACCAAACTTGACAAAAGAAAAACCCAAGCCTACATGGCATGCACTCTATGCATTCAAAACCTTTTTTAATTACTATATCTTTTGTATGTTATTTCCCTTTGCTTTGCTCTACTTTTTTAAATAATTCATCTCTCTCTCTCTCTCTCTCTCTCTCTCTCTCTCTCTCTCTCTCTCTCTCTCTCTCTCTCTCTCTCTCTCTCTCTCTCTCTCTCTCCAATGTACACCCACAACAAAACAAAGTAGTTGAATGATGTATATGTTTACACTCACACTAATTCAAAACTCACTCTAGGTCTTCTTCCTATGACTCCCTCCCTTACACATATGGCCTTCTTTGATCGCATGTGCATGTTAGAGATACACACATCATTTCGTAGCCCAGAATGAGACACACAAAACCCAAATTCATACATCTCAACTCTCGCACACAAATCTCACATTTGTACACATTTTAAATAAATTTCTCTCTCTCTCTCTCTCTCTCTCTCTCTCTCTCTCTCTCTCTCTCTCTTTCTCCTTAACATAAACCCGTAGTAAAACAAAATAATTGAATGCTATATGTGTTTGCACTCACACCAATTAAGACTCACTCTATATCTTCTTTCTAGGACTCCCTCCCTCATACATACGGCCTTCTTTAGTCTCATGTGCATGTTAGAGATACACATATAAGGCATAGGCATAGAACCAAATATAGAAAACCCACATTCATGCATCCTAATTCTCCCACACACAAAACCCACATTTGCGCATTGACATATTCAAATAAGCACCCTTGTACATACACTTGACCATCGATACAATACCGATATAAACACATATATCTCCATGCCAACATTCAATTATGCAAACTTAAGCCCTTCTATACGTGCTCAAACACTCAAAACAACACATACCATATACCATACATGTACATAAAAAAAACCTAACAAGTATCACCATGCATAAATCTCAAGTTACATATTTAAACATATATGCACTCTTTGAAATCCACATTGGCACACCCTAATCACATTTCTTAAACAATAAATCGATATTAGACCCATAAACCTAAACTACCACATGGACTCCATAAAATATAAACCTCTTATATGTATATAAAACCACACATACACATGCATGTGTGCAAGCGAGCACAATCAAAATTTAATACACACCTCTCTCTCTCTCTCTCTCTCTCTCTCTCTCTCTCTCTCTCTCTCTCTCTCTCTCTCTCTCTCTCCATAATTCCCAACATCCATAGAAACATACAAACATGCAAATGTAATGCTTTTTATTTTTAATCCATTTGGTATATGTAAGAGAGAGACCCCAAATATTTGTGAGTAGATTGTCAAACATGCAAATGTAATGCTTTTTATTTTTAATCCATTTGGTATATGTAAGAGAGAGACCCCAAATATTTGTGAGTAGATTGTCAAAGCATGGCAAGAAAGTTGCGACCAAAATAGTCTTATCAAGCTAAGAGGTAGTCTTTAGACCTTAAAACATGTGCTAGGGGCCACTATACACATTTAAATACTCACACACATCTACACATGTGTGCATGTGCACACCTGCGACATGTACACACGCACATACACAAACATATAGAGGAGGCAAGGATGTAGGGATGAAGGGAGGGATTGCTAATGATCTCACCAAAACGGATGTACTACTAATGGTCTAATTTCACGAGTATATACATGGTTGCATTGGTAGTTTCATACATAAATATCCACTTATAGTGGAGCTTTTTGTACTACATTTTACGCATTCTAGAGAGTTGCATGCTTCTTCTAAAGAGATTTGATATATCCTATCATACACACAAGCTTAACCAAAGCACATAACAAATTTTATTTTTTTGTAATGCGCTCTTTGATATTTCAAAAAATAAGTATTAATATAGCATCCAACAGGATGTAGCTTAGCTTAGGCCAACACACTAAGTTTCTTTCAAAACAATCCGTAGATCCAACACTTCTTCTTACAACATCTTAGAACAAACATGACTTCAAACTTGAGTTAATCTAGATTCCTATTTGACAGCTCTTTTTCACTCCCTCTAGGCACCATGTTGTTTATTTTGGCCCAAATAAATTCCAAGGTCACGCCAAATATGATGCTCACCAAACTCCATGTGCTAATTAAGGCATGCATGATCAACAAAGAAAGCATTTGTCATCCTAAAATCATTTCTCAGATTAGCCTCTTTCATCCACTTTTTTAGAGTCACCCAAATCTATCTCACATGCAAGCAATCCTAACATACGTGCTCTTCAGTCTCTTTAGACTGCCCATAGAAGGGGCACAAAGGTGAGACTTTGATCCTTTTAGTGAGTCTCATGCGAAGAGGTATCTTCTTCATAGAAGAAGTCTCCAACATAATGTATTGACTTTGAATTATGGGGAGGCTTTCCAGATAGTTGAGGTTGTCCTCTTCCAAGTAGACACATTTGCCAAAGGACATTCTTTTTCCACTTCTGATGGAGTGTCATGGCAATAGTCTCGATGAGGCTTCCTTGAAGTCCTTCTTCTAGTTGCACACACTCAAAGCTTTACCAAAAGGACTGATTAAGTCCCTTAAAACAGGGTCAATCCTTTTAACAATATACATCGGCCAATCATCTTTATGTAGTTGCAAGACAACTCCCACACATTTCACTTCTTGCTCACTAAGAGCAAAATTCATTTGGATATCCTATAGTTACATGAAGGCATTATTGTGTGGGTCCCATGCATCTTTCCATGTAGCTAAATCTTTACAGTACACAGATTTGGCCATTTTAGGATACTTGTGAGTAGAATGGTCAATTGACATGATCAAATTTAAAACAACATCATAAATCTTGTGCCCTTAACAAAACCATATTGCTTCATGTGAATGATCTTACCAAAGAGATATTTTACTCCCAAGGTCAATGCTTTAGCAAGGACTTTCTAGCTAAAATTTAGCATCATAAAAGAGGCCTCCAATTGGAAAGCTGAGTTTTGTCATGAGCCTTGGGGATGTGCTTAATTAATCCTTGGTTGACGAATGATGGCATGATACCTGAAAATCCTTATGTGGTTCATGAACTCTACTAGGTCTGGACCACACACTAGCCACATCTTTTGAAAAACTTATGTTAGTAGTTCGTCTACACCAAGGGACTATCTTGATTTCATTAGAAGTACCACTTGCTTTACTTCATCAATTGTGAAGGGCCTATCTAGCAACAAGGCCTATGAGTCCACAGGGACTATGGTTGTAGCATCTGCTAGAAAGACTTCAACTCTTTTCTTATAGTTTGGAACTTTTGCAAGGTGCATTCCCACTATTGAGGCCCAGTGCTCCTTAGATGCCCTTGTTATTGAATCTTGGTCCTGCACCATCTCTCCTTAGTGGTTGACTATCCCTGTAATAGTGTCCTTTTTCTACTTTACTTTTAGCGTGGAGAAGTAGAAAAAGCATTGGGTCCATCCCCAAGATGTTCCCATTGGCCTCTCAATTGCATAGCCTAATCCTCTTGGGTTCTCAAGTGTTCTTCAACCCCTTTAAGTAGCCTATGCAGCATCTCCTTGTTTAGCGAACCTCTTAAGACCAACAAGAGAGCTCCCCTAGCATGAACAACGTTCCCTAGATTTTCCTTCTTACAACTGCCTTATTCCTACCATGGCACTTGGTCATTTAGCATTACTCCTCATTGCAAATTTCAACCTTTGCACATACAAAATTGCCATCCCCTGCAAAGCAAAAGAGTTGAGGCTTGAGTGATTCACAAATTAGCAAGAGAGTTCCTCCTCTCCCTTGACACTACACATAAAAAGGGTTACAAAGCTAGGGATGCTAAATGCTTTGCAAGCCTCCTCATATAGCTTAATCTCCTACAAGGCAACAAAATTAGGCATAAGTTTTTTTAACAACTCTTAAAGCAATTTTCTTCCTTGCATCCAATGCAAGGCCACAAACATTCCACAAGAAGAATTTGAGCTTCCTGGAGAGAGCTATTCTCTCAGCACATTGGAGCTGGTTTGTCTAGCTTCTCCTGATCTTTAATGGAGTCATAATAATTTTGGTCAACAGAAGTATTCCTAGCCAAATGCTCAAGCAATGGCTTTCCATTACTCTTATTTTGCACTGCCCTTACTCTCTTGGTTGGAGTGACATTTTCTTATTTGAGGCATTGCTTTGTGACCCTTATTCTGTTAAGATGAAGTCAAAGGCTTGGGTACAACAACATCCTTGCTCTTTTTTGTTGCTCTTGACGATTGATGATGGGACTGAGATAGCACTAGAAGATCCCTTATTAGAAACCTCATCTAGGGGTTGATTCTCCTATTGAGATGTTCTTGTTTTGTCACCCTCTTTCTCCTTATCCTTCCCAGCATCCTAAGGTTGCTTGTTTGAGACCTTATAGCTTTTTTCGGGGTAGTTCTTGCAAAGTGACCATTGCCCTTGCAGTGGGGTAACATGCATCAAGAAAGGTGGAAAATTTGATTGACAGAAAAACCTCCATCCTTGATCAATCCTACAACTACACGAATTCTGGCAGTTCATTTCGTCGATCCCATAAGATGCATGCATGATTTGTCAATTTGATGAGAGTGGTAGAGTTGACGAAGATGCATATAGAACCTTGCCCAAAGTTGTAGCAATGTGACCACCTCATCCACCGTTAAGGGGGAAAGATAGATAGCTCAATCCACGCAACACACTCATGATTGAGAACCCCCTTAGGAGAGAATGAAGATGACCATGGTAGCACGTATACAAGGTTTCCATGTTATCCCACTATTGAGGCAAGCAGACAATCCCTTTCAACTTTGGTGCCTAGAAGTACTAGATAGAAGTCATGACCAATAAACTTGAATTGGACCAAGTCAACTCGGTCCTGGTACATAGAATCAAACCATTTGATTAACTTATCCTCTGTAGGGGGCCTACCCATGAAATAGAGATAGACCCTTGTTGTAAGGAGGGTTGCATACCTATCATGAACCTTATCATGTGACAAGGCCTTGCCTCCTTGTGAACCCTAGAACCCTCTACAAGCTTGGCTTTGCACACAATGTTATGCTTTTCTTGATCTTCCTCAATGCCCTTTTGACTTCAGCCATATCTTGAGCATGGTGCTGCACAGCTAATTTGTAATTGCGAGCTTGCCCACCATCTTTCTAATGCATCTCTTCTATGCAATGCCATTTCCCTTGCATGCACCCAAGCCTGTCAGATGATGCAATAAATATGAGTGAATGCACCTCCATGTCAAGCCATGTCAGATTGCAAGCATAAATGTTTGCCACATCGGCTAGTTCAATCCAAAACATCCTCTCTTTTCTCTCTTCTTTTCCTCTTTAACAATTACATCAACAACTATATATTTATGTTCTTTGATAACTTTAAAGCTCGAATGATGAATTAGTCATTTGTATTTTTCTTTATGTGTGGGAGATCATATGATATTTAAATGCTTCACTTATTTTTTAAAAAATATACCTTATGTTGTTTACTAGCAAACAATGAGCCAATGTACATTTTGTGACCACATGACATAGAGAGGGAGGGGGAAGGGGAAGGGGGTGCATCTATGGTATGCAAGCACCTTGACACCCATGCTTGTGCACACTTGATGCAAGTGTGCTACTTATCTATTACAAGAAGTAAGTTTCAAATTTCTAAGGTAGAATTAGTATGCTCTTTTTTTTTTTGGTGAGAGAGGCAAGGGGATTGCACATCCTTGCTTTATAGGCACCTTGACATCTGAGTATGATTTGGTGTAGCACATGACTCTTTTCTTACTCAAAATATTAGAGAGCTTTAAATTGTCTTTTTGGCAACCTTATAGGTGTCTATGAGCTCTTACTCAATGGTACTTTGATCCTTTTTTTGTTAGCTTTATGTTCAAATAATCTAAAACGAGATTTTAATGTTTTCCATGTCCTTTTACAAACATGCATTATGTTGTGGAAAGTAATAAGAGAGAGTGGTGTGTTGTTTATAAATGACAAGAAGTAAGTTCAGAGTTTGGAGTGTAGTTGATGGGGAAGGTGTTTTTTTTTTCTTGGGGGGGGGGGGGGGGGGTTGGGGGGGGGGGGTTGGGGGAAAAGTTAAAGACCATCGCTTTATAAGTGCCCTAATGTCTCGTACTCACATGGGCCCTAGTGTGGAGTGTTAGTATATCATATGGAGCTCAATAAAATTTTTTTGGGCCATTTTAATACTTTTATTAATTATCCTTATTTATACATAATATATTTACAAAAGAGTGATAATGAGGGGCAAATAGAGTGACACTCAAGAATGGGTTGTTTTAAGGTTTTCCAAAATTCAAAATATGAAAGGATTTACATGGTTCAATTGTTTGACTCACATTAAACTTATATGTATTGTTAAAAATTTTATATCATAACTTTAAGTGGTTTAAAAAGATGCATCTTTTTTGCAAAATTATTGGTCAATTGGGGTGGGTTGTATTTTACTTTTTGGATGCATCATTGTATTGGCTCTTTTATCCTAGGATCTAAATTATGATATTGATTGGGCATTAAAAAAAACTTGCTATTTTAAAGGTAAGACATGCTAGTAGGCAGGTAAGAGCTGAGACACACACAAGTCAATTGACATGTGCTTGCAAGTCCAGCAAGTCATAGTTTTTTATCATATGCAACTAAACAAGTGACTTAGTGAAAACTAACATTTGAGTGAGGATGACAAAGAAAACATAATGTTGCCAAGCTCATCAAATGGTCAATGGCAACATAGGGAGTATTGTGGCTCACTTGTTGGACACTAATGAAAATATCTTGGAGCACTAACTTGTTAGCTAGTGATAGTTGGCATTCAAATATAACCACACGCCATCTTAACAACTCCCACTTGAACTCATCAAGTATACTTCACATTTGTAGCTTTTTAAAGGTTCAAAATTGTGCCATGTTTGGAAAATTTGTCAAGTTATATCTCATGGACTACTTTATAAGAATATTTTCCACTTAGATGGTGCTTTTGGAGAATATGTGCTTTCTTTAATTTTTTTTTCTCACATATGCCTTATTGGTAAGTAATTATTACTTTATCACTTTGTTGTATGTCACAACACACACATAGAGGCAAGAAGTTCTAGAAATACATGAGCCAAATAAATTTCGTATGTATGTACACTGCAAGTGGTGGACACCCATCATTGTCACTTTATTATGTATTCTTTTAGTGACTGTTATACAAAGAAAGGCCAATCACACATTGTGATTGTTGGAGTTTCCACATACATTGTCTCTCTTCCTCTCTTGTTTCCATTTGCCCCATAGATCTTGCTTTGCTATTACTTTTGCTTGTGTACTTCCACTTGGGCTTCACCTTTCAACTAGTATCAAAGCCAACCATTCAAGGAGCCTCTTTATCCTAGATTCAAAGCTCCAACTCAAGGTTTCATAGTAACCATTGTTTCTTCCTCTCTCGAGGTATGCATTTAGTCTTCCCATCTCCCGGCTTGTTCCAACTTACTCTTGACTTGTCGAGGACCTTTCTAGGGCTTGACCGAGCCTTGTTGAGTGCTTATTGAGCTAAGGAGTGGGCACTTTCATCTTTTGGCCATAACTTTTGCATATGATATTGAATTCAAGGGTTTTATTGCTAGAAACAAAGTGGATCTCTATCAAAGGGATGTTAAGATGGCTTTCTTACATGGAACTTGCATGATGAGATTTATATGTAGTAACCTGAGGGCTTTCAAGAAAAGGCACGGAATACCTAGTGTGTAAATTGAGAAAGAGTCTTTATGATCTTAAGCAACCATCTAAGAAATGGTATCATAAGTTTGATGCATTTATATAGTCATAGTCTTACATCCACAGTGATATCAATCTGTGTCTCTCCATGAAGAAGGCTCACAATGGTAGCCTTATTATCTTGGTACTTTATGTGGATGATATGTTAATTGCTGGGAGAGCTCATGATGAGTTAGATGCTTTGAAAACTCAGCTCAACAAGAGCTTTGGGATGAAGGACATGGGTCAAAAGTCTCATATATTGTTGGGATATGCACATCATTCATGATTGCTCCTAGGAGCTCCTTTACTTGGCACAGAAAGAGTACATATAGAATGTCCTTAAGCACTTCTATATGCAAGATATTAAGCATATTGGCTATCCTTTACCTTCCCATGTGAAAGTTAGTCAAATAGATTGTCCCCAATCAGATAAACAAAAGGCCAAGATGACCAAGATCCCTTATGCATCTGCTATGGGTTGTTTTATATATGCCATAATAGCCACTCACCCTAACATAGCATTTGTAGAAGGAGTTGTGGTATGTTATATGGCTATACTTGGCCAAAGATATTGGGATGTCGTAAATGGTATCATGAAGTACCTAAAAGGCATTACAAACATGAGCGTTTTCTATGATGGCCAGGATACTAGAGTCATGGGTTGCATTGACTCTAACTATGCAGGATATGTAGATAGTAGGAAGTCCATCTTTGGGTATATAATCACTTTTGTTGGAGGTGCTTTTCTTGGATGTCCAAGGTGCAGAAATGCACAACCTTATCTACTAATGAGGTAGAGTATGTTGCAGCCATTGAGGCTTGCAAGGAAGCTCTATGTTTGGAGGTAGACCTTGGTATTATTATTACTCCTACACTATATTTGGATTCTCTGAGTACTATTTAGTTGGACAAGTCTTTCATGGAAAGATAAAGCATGTTGAGGTGTACTATCACTTCATCAAGGAGGTGGTAGAGGAGAAGTCTATTGAGCAAAGATCTCGATTGACAAAAATCTTGTATATCTACTCACTAAAAGTCTCTCAACAAAATGTTTTGCCTTCCTTAAGAAGATGATGGGCGTAGGAAGAGATGGTGTCTATTTCTCATCCTGTTGTACTTCATGTAGTTTTTTACTTTGTTGCTTTTTCTTATTCTCTCCTCACTAGAGGCACACTTGCCTTTAAGCGGGAGGTTATTAGGGGTAAAGGTGCCTATGTCTACACCACCTTGTATTTACTACACACACCGTGCTTGCACACGTACATTATAGGTGGTGAGTGCCCATCATTGTCACTTTATTTATTATTATTTTAGTGGCTATTGAACAAAGGAAGGACAATCACACATTGTGACTGTTGGAGTTTCCATATACATTGTCTCTCTTGCTCTATCTACCATAACTCTCGATTTGCTCTTACTTCCGCTTGTATACTTCCACTCAAGCTCTACCTTTCACAAATTAGACATGGTTGTATTAGTAAACTATATTTGATTATGTCATTAGTGAGTTCATTTAGGTTGCATAGCTCTACCGTAAATTGTAGAGTTGAGGAGGTGGAAAGAACCAAGAGATGCATCCTAAATTATAGGAGGTTCCATGTGCAACGTTGTCTTGTAGTGGAGCTTGGAAGAATCTACATAAACAAGCCATTGTATTTGTGTTCCATTAGTTGATCTTCACCCCTTTGCTTCTACTCTTGCCTTATATATCTCAATTGAGCCATTTGAATTTTATTTGACTTTTTAATCCCATTTTCATTCCATAGAATTGTTACTTTCTTGGAATTTAGCCAAATCCCAAGTTTTATTTGAGATTAGTGCATTCGTCTATGTATCCACGGCTCCTTGCAAACAATGTTCCTTGAATTGCTTGTCAAAATCTAGTAGATTCTTTATGCATAACCTCTAATATAAAAGCAAACTACTTGATTGTAAAGTCATTGTAAATGAACTTGTCAACTTAACGTCTCATCCCTTGAGATCTTCGTGGTTGACGTGGAATATTGTTGGATACACCTCTTTCATGTGGACATAGATACCTACTTTGTCTAAACACAACTGCAATTATTCATGCAATCCCAATTTTTCATCCAAACATTTTTGATTCATGGGGATCATACCTAGAGCTAGAAAGTCCAATATTTTCATCATAACTATTATTTTCTTTTCTTTATCGCTTACTAACCACTAGGGTCATTGGTACAAGGTGGACTACTCCTCATCTTCTTATCCAAGGATGTATTGCTAAAGAAGTATAATTGGAAGGATGTGATAGAATTTTAGATTTTGCTGGTGATCTCCTCAAGTAGTACCACTTTCAAACCAATTAGCGAGTATATCACATTCCAATTTCCTCAAAAACTACATTTTTGCTAGTGCTTATACATTGATGGTAGGATTATAGAATTTGTAACCTTTTCTTTCCTTGAGCATAGCTTGTGAATTAATACATTTTTGGGCTTTGGAATTAAGTTGCTTCTTGTGTCCATCAAGCATATGGACATAGGTAGTACATCTAATAGCTTTGGGGGGATAGTTAAGATCTAGTTTCCTTCCATAAAGGTTTTCTTGTTAGTTAGTATCATGAATAAGTAAGGTAGGAGTTCTACTGAGAAGACGTATAGTATTGAAATAGCTTCTACCAAATAAGAGCTAGCTAGATGCCCTTTTTATTTAGCATGGCCCTACTTGTTTCCATGAAAACACCATTCTTTATTTTAGCTTCTCCATTTTGCTATGCTCCTATCGATTATAGGAGCACACGTGCCATCTTTTGGTTCCACTTTTAACTAAGTGCCAATCAAAATCCTTTTAGGTGTATTCACCTTTGTTGTCTAATATTCAAGATCCAACATGTAAACTGAAATCCTTTCCTATCAATTTAGAATATGAAGTACTTCATCCTTGTGCTAGAGAAGGTTTATCCATATGTATCTACAAAAAACATGTATGATGGATAGATAGTACATGAATCCTCCAAGTGACATTGTTTGAGTGGGTTTCCAAACATCGGTATGAATCAATTGTAATGGCCTTGTGGTAGTTTAGACATGCCTCACGAAGGGAATTCTTGCTTTTTTTACCAAACCATTAGGCTAGACATACACAATCCCTATTTGTATACTTGAAAGGGGGTGGACTATACTACATAGATTTCAGCCTTTGTAATTTAACATGCCCTATTTGCTTATGGCATAGTTTAATAGCTTGAATTCCTCTAGTAGTATATGAAAACAAAGCAAGGATTGTAGCACCTAATACAAACATTCTACCATGCCTCTTGCCTTTACAAAGTAACCTAGAGCAGTAACCATGTTATTGAATATAATAAACTATGTTTGCTAAACCTAACTTGCAAGTCTTGTTCAACCATTTCTCTTACAAAAAGCAAGTTGTTGGTAATTGAAGGAACACACAATAAGACTTGTCATGTATTAGTTTTTCCATTAGGCATAACAAGAGGAACAATAGATTGATAGTAATATTGTATTGAGAGTCGTCTCCAGTGTTATGGAAAATAAACTTACTTTTTTGTAGGTTATAAGGCTAAGAATGTGATAGAGATCAACTTATATTGTAGGATTGTGCAATACATCTTATAGAAACCACTCTAATAATAATATGATTTTAGATTTATTTATTTTCCATATAATCATGTATTGTTACATGTAAGAATGTTGTGACACCAGTTGCATTGTGCTTGGTAGATAGATAGTAGGAAACTAATATGTTTAATATTACAACAACTAGATTATTAGGTAGAATTGGGTAACTTAATAGTTGTGAAAAATTATTGAGTATAGATAATCTTTAGGTGAATCTATATAGTAAGCGTAATACATAATAATATGTATTTATACGATATTATTATTACTTTATTTGTGAATTAAAAGTTTAAGCTTCTTTAGTGATAATTTTAACTAAATCATTGATATTTATTTATTTAATTTTTATTATAAATAATATTAAAGTTTTAGATATCAGATATACTTTTATTAAAATAAGCATTTGTTATGAAATGCTTTGCTATTTTCTTTATATGGTTCATTCAAGATTTCCTAGTTTTCTTTGCAAAAGCAACATGATCACACGCAAAATGGAAAAATTGAGTAAAAACTTAGTCTTGTTGTTTTAGGGGTTTTGACATGTTTTGGATTTGATGATGATGCCAAAATAACATAATTCAACACACAAAATATTTTGCATCAACTATGCAAGCTAAAGGAAACATGTTAATTCATAACACTCTATAGTTTGTTTGATATTTGTATTTTCTTTGAAGTTAGACATATAATATGAATGTAAATAGCTATATAATCAATGTTCTAGAATATAGGATGTCAAATCATAGCTTTTGTCATGGGGAAGGTTAGGCCCTATCGTGTGTTTTCTCTTATTCTTTCTGAAGTCGTTAACTTATTCCATTCTTTTATGTTTCATAATATTGTTTGTATTTAATATGTAGGATGCTAGACTCACCATTGATCCATTGCATATAATATCCAAAGCATCCATAACCATATGATCCAACAAACTTTCGATCAAACTAACTTCCATGTGAAGTCATATGCATAGAAGTGTTGGAATAAACCATTATTGCTTAGAGAAGTAAGGTGTTGATATTGGGCTTATTCACCATGGATAGAACTTTGGATGGACACTCGTGCATTTAAAAGCTTCCCTTCTTGAAATGGTTTAAGGCCATCTCCCACATAACTAAATCATACTTTAGCTCCAAACTATCTATGCCCCTCCACTCAATGCCATGAATGCAAGGAAGCATAAAAGATGCAAATTTTATAGTAGAATCACTAAAATCCCCTCTCAGTTTGCAATCTTGTTGGTGAATGAGAGCTTGATGGCTTCACAATTCAAATGTGGCTTCTCTTGTGGTCTAACCACTAACTACAATTGATTCAATTTACTCCAAGACACTAAGAAGGAGAAGTAGAGCAATTGAGGAGAATAAGCTTCTTCCACTTTGTCCACTCTTTTCCATGCTTCACTCTTTTTGTGTTATTCAAGCAATCAATGGAGGAAAAATACACCACATGGCATAAAATGGTTAAAAGAAGAATAATCTTTTTCTCTTAGTCCATTGATTAGTCCTTGTTGACTTCTTCGATTGTGCTTTGACTAGTTTGACCAAACCTTGACTTTGAAATTTGACCTGTGTTTTTATCATGCTTCTCCAACATTCTATGTTTGGGGTTAACATTGTCTCCCTCTCTATATGAGTACCAATCATGTGGCATATTGGTCGGAGATGGCATGTTGTGTAAGCACAAAATATGTTAGCTCTAGGGACGTAAATGATGAAGAGGTAATGGTTCGGGTGTGGAGTTGTTGAAGCAAGAGGTGGATGGTGATGGTTGATGATTTTATATTTGTGTATACTGGGTTGAAGACTAAGCAAATTAAAACCTTCAAGACATATCCCACACTTGAGGACCCAATTGGTGGAAGATTGGATGCGTAGTGAAATTTAGGGTGAGAGGTTTGGTGAGTGAACCAAACGGGCGACAGTGGGGGAGGCTATGCTTCGGGGTCGTCCAGTGACCGTGCGGGTGGAGGAGGAAGGAGGGACGCCTTCAACCTCTCTCCTTTGCTCGGGGTGATCCCCCTTCGTCGTGCTCGTTCGGGCATGCCGCCGCCTTGATAAACCCTTTGCCCCTCCCCGCACGCGGGGGTGGCAGGAGGAACTTAATAAACCTTGTCTTGTCTGAGATTCCTCCCCTCGGGAGGATCGAAAAACAAAACGCAACGACTCTCAGCAAGATCTTGGCTCTTGCAATGATGAAGAACGCAGTGAAATGAGATACGTAGTGTGAATTGCAGAATTCTGCGAATCATCAAGCCTTTGAACACAACTTGCGCTTGCAGCTCGTCCAAGGGCATGCCTGCTTGAGCATCCCTAACTCCCCCACACCCTCTCCCCTTCTTCGGGGGAGGGTGGAATTGGTTGTCCGCGCTCCGACGTGATGCCGCGGTTGGCTGAAATGTACTGGCAATACCGTGCGGTGACGTTGCTCCACAAGGGTGGTTCGTCTCCTCGTCGAGGTGGCGGCTATTTGCGGGTGCCTCTTCTAGGGTGCACGTGTCGGATCGGGCTCTTCGGAGCCGGGGCTTGCCCTCGGCGATCCGAAACGCAACTCAGACCTCAAATCACTCAAGGCTACCTGCTGAGTTTAAGCATATCACTAAGCGGAGGAAAAGAAACTAACCAGGATTTCCCTAGTAGCTGCAAGCGAACCCGGAAAGAGCCCAGCTTGGAAATCGCACGGCTTTGCCATGTGAATTGTAGTTTGGAGAGGCGTCCTCTGCGGCGGCAGACCAAGCCCAAGTGCCCCTGGAAAGGGGCGTCAGAGAGGGTGAGAGCCCCGTTGAGCTCGGACCCTGTCGCTCCACAAGGATCCGTCGACGAGTCGGGCTGTTTGGGAATGCAGCCCTAAGTGGGTGGTAAATTCCATCCAAGGCTAAATATGGGTAAGAGATCGATAGCGAACAAGTACCGTGAGGGAAAGATGAAAAGGACTTTGAAAAGAGAGTTAAAAAGTGCTTGAAATTGCTGGGAGGGAAGCGAATGGAGGCCGCAGGTGCGCCTCGGTCGGATGCGGAACGGTGCGAACTGGTCCGCCGCTCGACGCGGGGCACTGGTCAGCGTGGGTCGGTGCGGCGGGACAAGAGCGGGCTTTAGATGGCTCGCCGAAGTCGTCGCGTCGCGATCGAGGAACGAAGCGTGCGCCACTTGTGGCGGGCTTTGCACCTGCATGCTCGGGACGCTGGCGCTCTGGGCT